>NC_140595.1:406928511-407528511 GCF_964204655.1 Triturus cristatus | reverse complement strand
ACATGTGTTTAGAGCAAGGTCGGGATTATCAAACCCACTCTTCTAAGAGTTCAAAATGGTCAGACGGATTGGCTGGTTAGGAAGATCTAAAAAGACACTAGAGGGAGACTGCGTGGTCCTAACTTTTGGATAACCAGATCAAGTCCAAACAATACTAGACAGGGCGGGCAACTGGTCAATAAAACAAACGGGGCTTAGTATTTTACCATTTTTTCTACAAGCCACCTGGCCTCACACAGCTTTTTTCAGGGGTGGACAGATGAGTGGGATGGAAACAACATAGTTATAATATCCCAGTGAACAACTACTATGACGTCCTCAACTCTCTAGATGACAACGACTGACTAAAGCCATTAAATGGGGGTTTAGTTGATAGGAGGGATACCTCAAGGTGCGACCGGATTGTAGATCTAACTATAATTCAATCGGTAGAACTAGAGTTTGTAGATCCTAAACCACTGTGTTTGACAGATGTGAGGGGACCCCTTGAGAGATGCACTAAGAGCAGCTGCTCTGTCAATCGACTAGACTTAAGTAATCCATCAATAATGGCCCAAGTCCATGCCCCTACTGGTAACTTCATGCTCCAGGGTCAAGTGGTGGTGGAGGTTGGAGGAGCGGGAAGAGCACAAAGTGAAGAATTTTATGCAAACCCTAGTAATTGTAATAAAGAAGGATCACCACTGCAGGTGTACAAATGCCATCAGCAGGTGAACCCACTATTGACAACCCCAGAAGTCGACAAGCCCACAGCAAGGCCTGGCTTATGGTCCCTAGGTAAGAAGTCTGGAGGCCCTAGTCAGTTATTGAATGACCCACCAAAGCTCCACATATTATCTTGGAACATTGCAGGCCTCCCTTCCAAACTAGATAACCCGGAGTGGGGGGCATTCATCCAAGACAACGACATCTGCATGTTACAGGAAACTTGGGCCAGGGAGGATACTCACAGACTTGGCTACACAACTTTTAGTATAGCAGCCACATGTGGGGGAAGGGGAAGACCAGTGGGGGGCCTTAGCATCTGGATTGCCACAGATCTAGGACGTTCAGCAAAACAGGTAGAGACATTCTCTAGTGACATTCTTTGCGTTATCCTGAGTTTCTCAATCAGGATAAAGATAGCATTGATTAATGTTAACTCAGCCAGTGGTATACGGCCAAGAGTCTGTTACCCTTGATCTTTTATCATCTTTTTTGCCTACCATCCCTGACAATAATTTGGTGATCTTGGCTGGCGATCTAAATTGTCAGTATGAACCTTTGAAAGATTTAGATGCAGGCGACCCCAATGAAGAGGACTTGCACTGGGCCATTCCGTAGCCCAATGCTCCGACAACCCGGGCTTGGACACCACTGGTAATACAAATGAACACCACTTCATTGAATCATTCACTTAGGGCATGCAATGGGCGCTTTAAATCTGATTCTCCAGCAAATTTTACTTATAATAGACCGGGTTGTCCCTCTATTCTAAATTATATTCTGGTGAATACTAAATCATGGCACCGGGTAATTGATTTGAAGATTGTGCCCAGATACGATAGCAATCATAATGCCCTGATCCTTCAAATGGTCGCCATCTCAAACCGGGGATGCTTCAAAGGGCCAATTTCCGACTGCCCCTCGGCTCACCCTAACTAGCTGTCGAAGGAGAGTAAGATGGGCTTTATTCAGTCAATCCCGAGAAAAGCTAGCCTCCCTTTATCGAACCATCATTCCTTTTTTGGAGGTTGCAAAACAGTTGAGTGAGTCTGTTGATTTTTATAGCCCATTTACTGAAAATGCAGAAAACCATCAAGGTTTAGTGGTTGCCTTGGCCGATATCTTCTTCCATAATTCACGTTCCAAGGAAAGCGGGGCACCAGGGCACCCCTGGTATGATGGTAACTGCCGCAAGGCCAAGCAAATTCTTGTCCTAGCCATTAAATCTAATGATAAGTTGGAAATAAGGGCAAAGCGGTTAGTTTACAAAAATACCATCAAACTAGCTAAAAGAAACTGGGAAGAAGAAAAATGGGAGAGCCTGAAAATTGCATTAAGCAATAGGGACATGAACACTTTTTGGAATCTAATTAATGCAGATTCCAAAGAGGATAAACCAGCAACTGAACCAAACCTAAGGGCAGAAGTCTGGAAGGCCCATTTTCAGTCCTTATATTCTAGGGTAGAGGACGAAGTAGGGCAAGCCACAATTGAATTTCCCCACCAACAGCTTTCTTGCTTAGATATCCCAGAAATTTCCCTAAAAGAGATAACGGATGCCATAAGCCGGATTATTCCTGCAAAGGCCCCGGGCCTAGACAAGATCCCCGGTGATCTTTTTTGCACTGAACCAAGTATCTGGGCCTCGTACTTATGGACACTATTCAATGCTATTCTCCAGGGAATGGAGATTCCCATGACATGGTTGGGGGCGGAAATCATTCTGATTTACAAAAAGGGTTCACCCCTCCATCCTGTGAATTATCGGCCCATGAGTCTCATTGATGTCACTCAGAAAATATACGCTCGAGTGCTGCTGGACCGATTACAGAGTTGGATGGAAGTACACTCTATTTTCAGCCCCTATCAGCCCGGCTTTAGAGCAAAAATGTCCACAATTGACCAAATCTTCAGGTTGCAATTACTGCACTAGAAAAGAGTGATATTGGAGGGTGGCAGCCTCTACATGATCTTTGTGGACTTAAAATCGGCATTCGATTTAGTACCTAGGGAGAAATTATGGGCCAATCTTTCTGATCTGGGAGCCCACCGATATCTATGCCACAATCTGAAAAGACTACATGAAAATAATTTTGCTCAGATTAGATATGGGAAGAATGGAGAGCTCACTGATCGTATACCTATAGAGAGAGGTGTACATCAAGGGTCTGTATTGGCCCAACCCTCTTTTGTTTATTTATTAATGACTTAGTGGAGGCCTTGATAACAGGGAGGGATATAGATGCTCTAAAGTTGGTGAACCGCAGGGTACCAGCCTTGATGTTCGCCGACAATACCCTCCTGCTGTCAAAGTCCCCTATGGGAATTCAGAGGGCTTTGGACATCTTCCACTCATTCTACAAGAGTAGGGGCATGGAGATCAACACCCAGAAAACCAAATATATGACTTTCAACGCAGGGCACTCAACGCGACCTAATCCCCAATTAGATGGGAAGTTTTTAGAGAAAGGGTCTGTCTGTGAATACTGGGATTGTCCCTTAACGAGAAAATGGAATGGGGTGTACAAATCAAGAAGGCATGTTTAAAATTGGCCCAGACAACGGGGGGCTAGCGAAGTTGCAGAGGAAGTGCACACATAAAACGATGGGGCCGGTGTTGGAAATATACAAGGCACAAGCCAGAGGAGCTGCCTTGTATGGGGTGGAAATTTGGGGCCATCGGTCATCTAACCAACTTTCCAAGATTGAGAATTTGTTTACAAGACAGCTTCTGGGACTTCCCAAAAGTACACCGCTCACACCGCTTTGAATGGATCTTGGAGCTGGCCCGATTGCAATAGAGGTCGCCCTTAGACCCTTGTTATATTGGTGACGTCTACGGAGCGCCCCGGAACTATCTGTGTATAGAGAGGAACTGAGTTAAGTGGCAAACCTCAGGGGAGCAGGCAAAATCCTGTGGCTGGTCCACATTAAGAACTCTATAATTTCCATGGGAATGGGTGATTTATGGGCTAGTGCCAAAGACAGTTGTCCGTCAACTCCTAGGAAGGCTTGGTCAAAGATCTGCAAGGAATATAATCTTACCTTATTGCAGGGGAGTTCCGGGAACGGCACACTGACATCTTACTTAGAAGTAAAACTGCAATACAGGTTAGAACCTGTCATCAAGGATATACAGCCATCCCTTGCTAAATAGCTATATTTGCAGTTTAGGTATGGTACACTTCCCCTACGCGCTTTTACATATAAGTGGGGGGGGCAGTTCTACTAAGGGCTGTCCGACATGTAACAATATACCGGAGACAGACCTACACGTATTATTTTTCTGCCTGGCATATAAGAAAGCGAGACACCGTTGGTTACGGCAGTTGTGCAGAAACCTCGGAACATCCCACTGCTCCCAGGCTTTCAGGATTTTAAAATATGATACTAGTATGCCCCATGCGTATTCAGTTTCACGCTATTTGTTTTCAATGTGGTGTGCACGCTGAGCAATTCTAAAGATAGGGCTAGCACAATCATCTCATCCTGCTCCCCCATTGTGAATCGTTGTTTTTTAAATCTGATTTTACTACATTTTATGATCTTCTGACGTGTACTTTTTAAATATTTATTATATTATATAACTCCCATAAATTCTTGGTTAATATTTCAATGTGTATGCCCTTCATTGCAGGATAATTTGTATTGTCTGTATTGCATTTTATATGCTTTTTATCTCTGCTTTTATGGCCTTGTCAGGCCAAAATAAAGAATTTCTTGGCTTGGCTTGGCCCACATTATATAGTGGATACATTATATGAAATACATTAGCAGCAGCAACAGCAAGATATAGGTGACTAAGAGAGGCAGGTATCCAACTTAAAACTTTTGATAACCACAATCTCATTCAGCATAAAACATCATTAACACAGCTTTAAAAAGCACTCCAAAAAGAAAAACATTCTATAACAAAACATTTCATTCAGAGGAGCATAAAGTGACTGTAAGACTGTTGGTGCTGAGAGGATGGACAGCTGCAAACATATGGGCCTCAGCCAATTCCGCCTGTGTAATAAAAGAGCAGGGCAGACAAATAAAACATGATTAAGATCTTGGGGGCCATTTTGGCACAAGTAACAAACCACGGAGGAACCATACCGTTTAGCCAAAATGGGATCTAACGGAAGCAGACCCTGCCTCAAAAAAATCACAAACCATCTCAAACTGTGTGACAAATTCCAAAAAATGTAGGGCTGCGCTTTATTTGTCAGGCAAGTGTCTATAACAGGATGGAAACCCTTTTTTTTTTATTCTGGCCTCCCTGTCCAGGCGAAAACCCAGGGACCATGTGGCATGTTTTAAGACAGCTTTTAGTTGTTGTTTTGTCAAAGTGGAACTCACGGGTAGGTCTAACTGCAGCAAATCTGCTGCTACCACAAAATGTCTATAAATTAGTGATTTCTCTTTTAGGCCATGCAAAATGTATTTCCTACTATAGGATCTTAATGAGCCTTGATCATTCTTCACAAGGCACACTGCCCAGAGTACCACCCCTGCAAGATCACTCAGCCCGAATTCCAACCTTTGAGCCACCACAGAAAACATTGAATTAACTGAAGCAAGGTTTCTAAGAACTCAGCCTTCTATCACATTCAAAACCCCATTTAGAAACATCAATCAATTCTGTTCTACACAACAGAGAGAATGGCTGTAAAGCATCAAGGTGACACCCCACACCTTCCCCTTAGGAATTAATAAAATAGCACTCAATTTGCACATGTGGAATTCCCTCTGCTGATCTGCCGCTCAGAGGGAAGTCTTCTCAGGCCATCAGTACCATATACGAGTAGATGCAGGGTGCTGAACCCTCCTTCCCATTTCTACATTTGAGGACTAGTTTCTAATACCAAACATAAGCTGTCAGAAAACTAACACCCTAGTGATCCAGAGCTATGGAAAATCTTGAAAAAGTCGTGCTTTTTCTTTGGCTTCGTCCACTCAGAGAAACTCCCCATCTAGATATATCAAGGTTACTAATTAGGTTCTATATTTCCTTGTCTCACAACTCTTAAGCTACACGGCTCACAGCACCCAGATGCCTATCTGTGGTACCTGAGTGCTGTGCACATCAGCAAAAGTAACATAGCATTTCACAATAGTGTATCTGTAAGTTAGTAAATGTTCATCTGTAGGTACATTGAGTCTGTACAGTTGTTCATACTAATATATAGCTTCCCCTCTAGTATCATGCTGGGAAAACCATTTTCTTGAAAATGTTTCTTGAAAATGAGTTAAATTTGTGAAAATTGATTTCCGATTTAGGCTTGAATACCTTTTACTAACAGTAGGTTGGACTCACTTTCTGAGGCGTTTTAAGGCGTGGGCAAAGTGGGCTCTGGTGCATGGCCCCACCTTTCAGGTGGCCCCCTGATAGAGCCAGCAATCTTCTACAGTTTCTTACCCTGATGACCTTGAATAATCCTTAAACAGATTTTTTACTTTCCATTTTCCTTAAATTTACGTTTAATGTGGGTGATGTCTGAGAGTCTATTACACACAGTTTGAAGATAAAAGTTGTGTTTATGTTTCATGCAACATCAATAAAATAAGTTTCTTGTAGCTCAAAACAGGACCTCACATATGAAGCAGTGGGAGGATGGTACACAGATTATTTGCAGTAATATTAGAGCCCTGCAGCTGTGTTACAATATTGAAAACACGTCACGATCCCTGAATATTAGTTGTGAATACTTTTATAATTTGTATGAGTGCACCAGGCTGTGCACTGACCTGGCCAAAAATGGTATGAAAAAGCTGAAATTGGTTAATACATTCAAAGGTTTTTCGAACAGAGGCCCCCAAATTCTCCGTGGCCCGTGGCCCCAAAATCCTTAAGATGTCCCTGCTCGCTTAATCGAAGCAATTGTTCTGAGTCGCTATCCAACCAGTCTCTTGTGTTAACAATACTCACTTCTAGTTAACATGGCAGAGCTGAGCGTATTCGCTAGTTGTGTAATAAACAATAAAAGAGAACGCTACGAATCTAGCCAGTTCTATGTGTGGCAGAACCCGGGAAGCACGCGCAGAATGGCCCCAGCACCTTCCCTCCGTTTGCTCATTTTCTTGCTGGTGCTTTTAACTCCATGGATGCCAGCGCCCTCAGAAGCCGTAGGAGTGCCAGCGGTCCCCGCGCCCACATGTGCCTCGCCCTTCACTGAACTAGCTGCAAAGCACAGGGAACGGTTTTCCCCATTGTTCAGAAAATCAGCAAGCAAGTGGTGTTTAGTCCCAACCAGTGATTCGCCTCCCCAGAGACTTTAGATGCCATCTGTGAGGAAAATCCCATCCCCACCAGCTCTAAGCGAGAGCGTGCCAAGTGCAGGCCTAACGCGGGCATCTGCGCCATATGTCTGCTCCTTTCTCCTTTTGCCCCAAAGACATCACTGATGAAAAAAAAAGATGAAATCTATTCTCCTTTTGAACGAAAGTAAAAAATAAATACCATTTGAGAATAATGTGTTAATGTTCAGTAACAAACAACATCCTTACCAAATGTACCCTTTAAGAAGAGTGTATTAATTTTCTCATAAGGCAAATACAATTTGCGCAGACCACCTTAAGAGGCGGATGTGGGTACAGGCTGGCAGGCTGAATTTTAATGGCAAGATTGAGAAAAATTGGCTCGGGCATTTTTTAATTAGGAGTGTGCAAAAAATAATGTATTTTTTACAATTCGGCAGGCTAAATTTGGATTTTTTTGCGTTCAGAAGCCAACTAAAGGCTGAACTAGTGAACGGCCATTTTAGCAAGGCCTCGTCCCATAAGTAAAGGAATCACGATGCTGAGAAATTGTCAAAAATATGAACACAATTATCGTATAAGTCGGCGATCAAATCTAGCAGCAGTAACATTTTCTTGACTCCAATTCATGCAAAAAAAAGCAAATACCGTTTAAGGCTTGGTGTGACCCATTAGGCTTTCCGTAGTGGAACTGCTTCCTTTCTAATGAATAAGGTGACCCAACCTGCCCCATGCAAACTTTTGAGATACATAAGGCCTTCTTCCTGCAATATCCATAAGTCTGTAGATCCATGGCTGGCAGTCCTTCTTTTTCTGCCCTAGCTCCAAACATTTGGAAAACATTTATGTTTACAATCAGTCTTTCAACCACATTTTTTAAGGCGCAAAATAAGTTTCTGCTCTTATCCGAGTAAACCATTGCATTTTATACGATATATTACACTTGCCAGGAACAACAAGAGGCCGGATTTTGGGGGTTATAGTTATGTTCACTGTTAAAAATTGTGTCTTTTGTTGGCAGGGGTTTGCACCCCGTCCTAGTGGGAACCACAATGCTAGACAGGGTAAGTCAGATACGCAACATAAATTAACCTGTACTCACCCTCTGGTAGCTTGGCACTGAGCAGTCAGACTTAAATTAAGAGGCAATGTGTAAAGGATTTGTGTAACACTTTAAATACAGTAACATAGTAAAAAGACCACAAAAAGGCTCCACACTAGTTTCGAAAAATAGAGGATATTTATCTGAGTAAAACAACACCAAAATGACAAAGATCCAATAAGTTTTAAAGATGAAACTGCATTATAGTGCTGTAAAGTCAATAGGGCTTAGGGCTTACTTGAGGTCGCGCTATACAAGGGTAAATCCAAAGTTCAGGCCAACCGCGATGGAAGGCCGGCCCACTACTGGACTCATACAGGGCCTGCTGAAAAAGTACCTTGGATGGAGCAAACATCTGCGTCCAAGACTTTGTGCGTCAGTTCCATTTCGCGCGCTCAAAGTCGAGCCTCGCAGTTGGCCCCCCCGTCGTCATCGAACCTCTTATGATGCAGGCGTTGCATCAGTGACGAGTCTCACAATTGGGACCTCAGATCAGCAATGCGTCGTTGTCGAACCTTGCAGTTGGGTCCCGTGTCGTCATCGAGCCGCACAGTGATGTCTTCGGATTGGCACTGAGTCAGCGTCGAAGGGCACTTCATTGGTTCCAGTTGACACAGAGGTGACAATGCATCGATTTTGGAGCAAAGCAGCTGCAGAACCCACTTCTGAGGCCTAGGACTAGCTGGAGGGGCACCTCAGGCAAGGGAGGACTCATTGATGGCAGAGTCTAGCAGCTGAAGCAGAGTTGAAGGCCGTCTTTGATAGCC
This sequence comes from Triturus cristatus, assembly GCF_964204655.1. Lineage (NCBI taxonomy): Eukaryota > Metazoa > Chordata > Amphibia > Caudata > Salamandridae > Triturus > Triturus cristatus. Next base: position 407,519,694 of record NC_140595.1, on the reverse strand, counting down.
CTGAGACTTCAAGAACAGGGTGAAAGCCAGCAAGCTCTTGGAGAAACTTGGGTTCAAGGATGTAGAGAGCAGGTCCAGTCCTTCTCACTCCCAAGCAAGAAACAGCAGTCATTAGGCCAACACAGCAAAGCAGGTGGCAACGTGGCCATCACTCCTCCAGCACAGAAACTCTTCTTCCAGGCAAAATGTCCTTAGTTCCAGCACTGTTCACAATTGGTTCTCTCAGGGGTCCGGTACTTATACCCAGTTGTGTCTTTGAAATGGGAGAGACTTCAAAGAGGTCGTTGAAGATCACAAGGCCCCTGCCTTTCCTGTCCTGGCTCAATACTCACTGCAGGGGGAATGCAGCTCTTTGTGTAGGGACATGCAAAGCCCTAGTCAGGTCCCAATCTACATCAAGAAGACACAGCAATCAGGTGATGGGCCATCAGAATGTAAATGCCAAACCCCCAGCTCCCTTTATGCAACTGTCTAAAGGGAGTGCACAAAGCCCAGCTGTCACCCACCCCTGACATGTATTCAGGGACAGGCGGAGGCGCAGGATGGTTTAAGTAAGAAAATGACACCTTTTGAAAAGTGGCATTTTCAGATTTATAATTTAAAATCTGACTTCTCCATAAGTTGTAATTTTTGAAAATTTTGAGTCCAGAGACACCAAACTCCAAATCTCTATATTTTCCCAATTGGAAATACACTTAAATGATGCTTTAAGGCAATCCCAAATAAGGTCTTGCAGTAGTGAAAAACTAACGTAACAGTTTTTCACTACCAGGACGTGTAAAACTCAAACATCCATGTCCTACAATTTAAAGACACTGCACCTTTCCCCTATGTTGCCTAGGGCCCACCATAGGGTAGGCTTATATGTAATAAAAGGGAAGGTTTGGCCTGGCAAGTAGGTTAACTTGCCAGGTCGTAATGGCAGTGTGCACTTCACCCACAGGCTCCGCAGTAGCAGGCCTGAGCCATGTTTAAAGGGCTACTAAAGTGGGTGGCACAATCAGTGCTGCAAGCCCATTAGTAGAATTTAATTTACAGGCCCTGCCCACATATAGTGCACTTCACTAGGGACTTAAAAGTAAATTAAATATGCCAATTGTGGATAAGCCAATGTTACCATGTTTTGAGTGCAGAACATATGCACTTTAGCATGCACTGGTTAGCTGTGGGAAAGTGCCCAGAATCCTAAAGTCAGCAAAAATGAAGTCAGCAAAATTGGAGATCAGAAGGCAAAAAGTCTTGGGAAACCATGCCAAGGAGGCCTGGTCTAACTATCACCAATAACTATTGCATTGTGCCTTGAAAGAACTGGTGAGTCATTATTTTACCATTGCAGTTGTGTGAAAGAGTATATAAAGCCAGTTGTATAAGGATCATTCATGGGTTCATGCAACATCCGTAGTGCAACCATAACACAAACTTTGTGGGTGTTATGAGGTGCAGTGAAGTGTGCATGTTACCCTACTGGTGCCTTTTTAACAGTCTTATATTTTACAGTTTCCATAATGTAATGTAACTCTGCAGGATCACAGAAATGCTGCAGAGAAAAAACATAGGTTTCGATTTAATGATCCGGAGCAGTCACCAGGTCTATTTGCCTTTTGTCAGGGCACCCGACAGTCATCAAATCTACATGTCCCAGTGTGGGAAGGAGAGAGTCATCAGCTGTCATATCTCTATTTGATAAAATAACTGACCACTGGATTGATGCGGATGTCACTTTTAGTCCATGAGATTTTTTATTTTCCCATAGCAGTAAACCCCTGATGATCTGATTAAGTCAGGGCAATTGATGGTTTATCATTTTAATATAGCCCAGGTGTCTTATGGCTAGACTAGTCACCTTATGATTTACATTTGTGGCAAGTGAACTGCACAGGGCTTCTTTATTTGTTAAAATAACAGAAATTCCCTATCTAGCACAGTCACTTTTAGCAAATCTAACAGGTTTCTCTCAGGCAGGCTTCCTTGATTTCACGCTGAAGCCTGTGCAGAGCTGGAACCTTGGTAAAGATGCTCTTTGTTCGCTTGGTTCTGGATGCAATAAATGAGCATGCACTATGGTGAAAATGAAGGAGAAATGTCCACACATCCAGTAGTAAGATTTCCAGCATGGTCAGCGCTCATGGGTTAAGTCTCTGATTCTACTGTATTCAATTTTTTAAGCATTTCCATGGGGAAGGTAAAAAGGCTACCAGACTTCTCGGATTTAAAAAAGGTAAGGGTTTTCCTATGGACAAAGTAGTGCTGATTGTAGGTCTTATTTTAAACGGACCACTTGCTTTGTCTTGAAGACTGCTGAACGATTGAACCAAGAGAGGGTAGGCTTACCTCTTTCCTAATCAATATTCCGAGTAATCTCTCACCATTGGGCCCCAAAACTGCTCCAAAAGAACAAACAGGAAAAGGGTACAATAGCACCAGATGTGGCATATATCTCATTTATCTTTTTGTCCACTTTCAGGGGAAATTAGCTATAATGTCCTCAGTCTCAGACAATCTATGAAGAGATCTAGTATTGACAATGTGATATAAAAAATATGGGCATTTTTGTAATGATTGCCTTAATGCTGTCACACAAGGAAATACATGTAAGGGGTTCAGTCTTCATTTACTTCATGTTTCCCTCTTTTGTCTAGGTTATCCGCAATGCCCTATTTATTACCTCAGTATTCGTAACACAAAAAGGTTTGGAAAATGGTTCAATGTGGTTTGGCACATGAATCCAACAAATTGCACCACATATAACATTTATTACCAGTATACATCATTCCTTGACTCAGACATACAGCTCCACCATCACAAACATAGTATTGACATTGAAACACATAAGATACAAAGCTAGTCTCAACATGCTATACATGCTAAATGTGCAATACTATTCCAACACATATATTTCAACATAAGGCTTCCCACTTCAACTAATATTCCAGTTAGTAAAAGCTACTAACAAGTAGTCAACAAATACAGGCACATCCAAAATATATTCATCATAATGAAAGTATTCACAGAATGTAAAATCATCCTTCATGCTCATGTCAGAAAGCAAGGATGAAGACACTACTTTGAGCCTGGTATAAATCAAGTGCAATGGAGCAATATTCCAAACCCATTCCTGCTAATCTTCTTTCAGAAAAGGAAAGGATGAAGGTAATCACGGAATGTACAAACTGTCTGGACTCAAGCAGTGTGCACTGTTAGAGATGGGGTCTCTAGTTGGCAGTGGTATACACCCTGTCCAAGTAGGACCCTTCCTTCTAGTCTGGATAAGGCGGTTACACAGCCAAGATAACCCCTGCTCACCCCCTTGGTAGCTTGGCACGAGCAGTCAGGCCTATCTCAGAGGCAATGTGTAAAGCATTTGTACAGAACGCATACAGTAACACAGTGAAAAGACTACAAAAGGACACCATGCCAATTTAGAAAATTAAACTATCTTTATCTAAACCAAACAAGACCTAAACAACAAAAATCCAACATACACAACTCAAAATATGTTTTTTAAAAGGTTTTAGCAATTCTCTCCATAGAAATCTATGGATGTGGTGATTTTACACAAAGTATCTTCAGATGCATCAATATTTGCAAGGTAAAACAGCCGTAGAGGAGGGAAGCATTGGAAAACAGCAATGCATTGGTTCCTGAGTCCACAGGGATGTGATGCGCTAGTTCTGCTGCACACACAAGTAGTGTTGCATTGGATCTGGACTGTAGGGTGAAGCAATGCATTGAAATCCAAGACGGTTCTGGTCTGCGGGTGATACATCAGAAAACCTTGGTGCAAAGTTGCAATGCGTGGATATCCAGACACACTGGAGGTCTATGCGGCAGAGGCAAACATGCAGTGTGTCAATTTCTTTAGCTACGATCCTATTATGCGTCAATCTTTTCAGCTACACAGAAGAGCCTTCATCGGAGTCAGTGCGGGGGTCTTGATATTCAGAGACATGGTGTGCTGAACTTTGCCTGCAGTGGTTTCCTCGGCCGCCGGCAGGCAGTGCATCAATTTCTTTGGCCTCACGGTGGTGATGCATAGACATTTTTCCTGCACAGCTGTGCTGCATCAGAAACACAGGCGCTGGAAGGGTTGCATTGATTTTGATGGTTTAAAGCAGCAGAACAATCGCCAATGGCCCAGATCTGGAATTAGTACCACAAAGCAGGTCAGAACTCCCAGCAGTAAAGTTCAGCTGCAGATGATGTCTTTGAGTCCCTCAGACTCCATAACAGGAGGCAAGCTCAACTTCAAACCCTTGGAGAATAAAAGTCCAGTCCTTTCCACTGCCCACAGACAGAAGCAACCACTGCAGGCTAACCCAGAAAAGCAAACACAGAAAAGGGGAAGTGCACCTCCTGACAGCTCTTCAGCTCTTCTTCTGGGCAGGGTCCCCTTGATCCAGAGGTATTCTTCAAGTTTGGGGTTTTAGGTCCAATACTTATATCCTTTTGGCCTTTGAAGTCTTTGTAGTTTACAAGTTCCTGTCTTGCTTGGGCTTGGCTACAGGGACAATATAGGGGGGTGGAAAAAGCATTGTGAGAGGACAGGCCCAGCCCTATTCAGGTGCAGGTGAGAGCTCCTCTAACCCAGGAAGACCCATTAGCCTGGTAATGGGTCATCAGGATATGCAGGACACACCTCAACTCCCTTTGTGTGACTGTCTAGAGTTAATGCATAAACATGACCCTGTCAGTTTAAACCAGACACTGATTCCACAGGCAGCTAGAGGCACAGGATGGTTAAACAAGAATATGTCCACTTTCTAAAAGTGGCCTTACCAAACACCCAATTTGAAAAACACCTTTACTAAAAGATGCGCTTTTCAAATTCTGAGCTCAGAGACCACAAATCTCTAGCTGTTCCCAATTGAAAGTTACACTTGTAAAATGTTACAAGACAGCTCCAAAGATAGAATTTAGGGGATCTAGTCCTTGCAAAAGTGAACAATGAATTTGACAGTACTTCACTATCAGGGCATGTAAAACACACCAGCACATGTTCTACCTTTCACTCATACTGCAGCTTTCCCAAAGGGGTACCATGGGCCTACCTGAGGGGTGCCTTACATGTAGTAAAAGGGAAGGTTAGGGCCTGACAAGTGGATGCACTTGCCAGATCGACATGGCAGTTTAAAACTGCACTCACAGACAATGCAACGGCAGGCTTGAGATAACTTTTCAGGTATACTCTAGTGGATGGCACAACCAGTGCTGCAGGCCCACTAGTAGCATTTGATTTACAGACCCTGGGCACACCAAGTGCACTTTACTAGGGACTTACCTTTAAATCAAATATGCCAATCATGGATGACCAATCAGAATTATGAATTACACAGGGAGCACTTGCACTTTAGCACTGATCAGCAGTGGTAAAGTGCCCAGTGTATCTAAACTAGCAAAACCAAAGTCCAGCACACAGTCAAAAGTACAAGAGGTAGAGGCAAAAAGACAGGGGAAACCACGCCAAGGATGCCATGTTTAACATGCACATGGAGAATGTACTACGCAAAAGTATTTCACCAATTAACTCCTATTCATAGCAGGCCAATAACTCTTGCATATTCTCATGAGATGGCAGCCATACTGGATATCTGGGTATAACTTCCCACGTATCCCACGGCATGTTTCTTATTAATTGTGGTACTAAATTCCACCTCCCTTCCCTAAAAGGATCAGAAAGCCTGGGGTTCTCTTTTAAAATCAAAGGTTCCTATTATTTTTCAGGAGCCCTGATCTATCGCCCGCCAAGCCCTAGTTTCGAATTCCTTGACACTTTAGGAAAGTCGTGAGGAGATCTCACGCTCCAATACTCAAATTTTACTCTTTTAGGAGATTTTAACATCCATTTAGAATGCCGAAGAAACACAGGGGTAGATAACTTTATGGATATGTTAGAAACCCTTGGACTACACCAAATAGTCACAGCCCCTACCCACCAGGCCGGACAGGTTAATAGACAGCTTACTGACTTCCTTGAGAAAGCCAGGATACTACACCCCAGCCAATTTGGTTTTTGCCCCAAACACTCAACTGAATCTGCATTGCTGGAAGTCCTAGACACATTGAAATTAGCTCTAGACAAGGGAAAAAATGCAGTACTGATCCTATTAGATCTGTCGGCCGAGTTTGATACTATCTCGCATGATATCCTTCTATCAAGAATCAAACAAAGCAGTATATCCTCCACCCCTCTTGCCTGGTAAAATCCTTCCTTACCAACCATAGACAAACAATTACCCTAGGACATTTCCTCTCAACCGAACGCCCGATTACCTCAGGCGTCCCACAGGGATCCTCTCTCAGTCCGCTCTTATGCAATGTCTATATGGCTCCACTGATCTCGCTAATATCCTCCTTCAATAGCAATACAACCTCATACGCAGACGATACAGAACTGATCCTGGCCCTAGATAAAGATACTACCAAAACAGAGCTTAACTTTAGGCAATGTATGATAGAGGTCATCCACTGAATGAGGCTAAACAATCCCAAATGCAACACAGATAAAACTGAAATACTATTGATAGGGAAAGACAATCCCATCAACCCTAGCCTATGGTGGCCATAAGATGCACCTGCCCCACCTGGCACAGTTGAAATTGCCAAGAATCTGGGAGTAATATTTGACGCCTCTCTTACATTCTGCCCACAGGAACTCGCAGTGGCAGCAATGTGCTTTAACCTTAAAAAAAGTGACAAAGTTCATCAACTACATTCCCTACTCTGCAAGGAAGACAGTGGCAGTAGCACTGACCCTTTCTAGATTAGATTACTGCAATAGCCTTTTCACAGGATCAAATAAACAGGTAGTAAAAAAGCTTCAAATTGTACAGAATGTAGCAGCTCGCTTGGTGCTAAAAATGCCTCTGCGATCACCGGCCACCTCAGCACTTAATACCCTGCATTGGCTGCCCACACAGAAAATAATTTTATTGTAGATCTTGACAATCACCTTTAGAGCCTTTGGAGATGATAGACCCAAATATCTGACAACTAGGTTCACTCATTACTTCACGGCTAGGACCCTCAGATCTTCCACAGCGAACCTTCTTAAGCCTCCCACCTTTAGATACAAAACTAAAGGAGGGAAGTCCCTTGCAGTCTTAGGAACAAAAGCATGGAATGTCATGCCCGCACATCTTAGAGCGATAGAATCAGAGACCCTATTCAGAAAATCCCTGAAAACCTGGAAATTCGGGATCACGGATGCATTCTCTACTCATTCACCTTTGCCTCTTCGGCATAGCGTCAGGATGCTCCCCCCGGAGCATCAGCTGCACTTTACAAATATTTAAATCAATCAATCAATCAATCACTGTTGCTTTAGCCAGGACCTTGCTACATGGGTCTCAGAAATCTTTTCCAAGACTATTTCTTCCCATGGATTTGTATTGATAAACATTGGAGTACTCAGAATGTCATTTTGTTGTTAAAACCAAGCTGAACTATTTCTTGAACATTTTGCACTCTTCTAATAATAGGAGTTGTTGCATTTTATTAAGTGGTATCCAATGACAAAACAAGAGTCATTCTTAGATTCGACTGTGTTTCACATGTATATATGAAAGTTGCACAGAAGTTATTAGAGTTCAAATATGCACAAACTAATTGCCAAAACTAGGGAACAACAGAATATTAACGTTGTTGGTTACCTTTCAGTTCTATAGGAGTCAAGTAGAAAAGAGAAAATGGTGAAGCTTGAGGTAGTTATTCAAGTCTTAAGGAGAAATGATAGTGTAGACATATATTTAAGAGACTCATTGTTTGTGAGTTTTTGAATTTTGTGTTCAGAAATTACAAATTCTGCATCAAAATACAGGGAGGAGGTTACACAGAGATGCCGTTAAGGTATATCCATTCACTACTGCAGTTAAGCATAGGAATGTTTATTACACGTTTCTTAAGCTGTCTCTTTGTCTTTTAGTTAGCCTCAACATCCTACATTCTTCCTTGGTCAGCAGAAGCAAGGAATGAGAGTGGTGGAGTCATGTGTCTCTGTTTTCTGCCATATCCCATTCCCCTGTACCCGTTTTTGCCAATAGCCCTCATATCTTTGGGTATGTCATCACTTGTGGTGGTAGTGAGAATATGGAAAAGTGCATCCCTCAGAATGGATCCCAAGCATAAATGTGAGTGTATCTTCATAGGCCATAATACAAACTATCCCAAACCACACGCCACAATAACCGCTCCATGTTTCATACTCGATAAGCCACACTGCGTTTCCAAAACACATACACACACACATACACATATACGCATACACCAACCTTACTTACTTAAACACAAATTCACACGGCACCAGCAACAAATACCTCCAACAGTCACATTATTTGTTATAGGGTTACGATAACCCAGTTAACCCTACAAATACTGTGACGACCAGTGTCACGTGTAGGGAAACCTATATTGTTATAAGTTTGAACGTTCATTTGCACTATTTAGAACGTCCAAAGTAGCTTACAAACGTATTCAGTTGGAGATACTAGTTTTTACATAAAAACAATGTGAGTGTATTTAAGTTTTAAAGAGAAATGTCTGAGCTGTAAGAGTAAGATTGTACATTAAAAAGACATAAAGATGACAGGACGGCCTGGTCACTTCTGAGTGACAAAAATACCTTTTTGGTGCATTCATTTCAGCAGAAACTGTGCTTGCTTGTACTTTTTATGTGTTGATCAACTGGTTTGAAATAAAAAGGTAAAGGAAAAGAAAGCATGGCCCTACCACAACAATTAAGCGAAGCTGGTGAGCCAGAACTCTCTTAGAAGTGTGCCCTACGCATGCTAATGGAATTAGGAAGAATTCGTCTAATCAATAGAAAGTCATTAAAAATCAATCTGGTCCCAATGTATGTGTGTTTGCCTGCCCTGCATAACCCCTTCCTCAGCTCTAATGCTCTGATAATTTTAAATTGATATGCACAGCATATACCAATTAAAATTTATTGGAGTACTTCAAAGTTTTAAGTGCTTGAATTCAGAAAAGATCAGCTTTGTGGGACGAGGGCAATGCAGAGTGGTTATGGATATTTAGAATGTTATACATTTTTAATAGTTTGGAAGAGGTTTCAGGTCTGGTATTGTTGGATTCATAGTAATTTATAGTGAAGGTAAATGTCTGCATATGAAATCACTATGATTGTGGGCTTATAATAGCCAGGCTTGTAGAAACTATGCAAGCCATTTTATTTAACCTCATAGCTATCAAGGAATTTAACGGGTTAAAATATATACAAAAAAGAACAGAACGTTCCTTAAATGTGCTTTTCATTCGCTGCTCTAATCACTTGGTATCATTCCTATTTTGCTGTTTGTGCCGTTAAAGCACCATCTAAATACTTTTAATGAAAGACTGTGCATTTTATATGCTTTTTAATTGGCAAGTTATCAGGGTCTAACATATGCTGCGCACAGTACAAAGTAATCTAAAATACATGAAGAAATCCTAAAAATAAAGGCTGCCATCACCTGATTTCCTTCATCCTGTTGTAAAACCACACAAATAGCATAAAAAACTGCACTGCTGCAAAAAATGAAAAAATAGATAGCTCCGGAAGAATTAACAATTTAAACATATCACTTTTATAACTATTCTAATGCAATCTAAGAGGGAAGCTCATTATGATAAGTACAGCACAATAATTTGTTCATGTCGTAAAACCTGGAGGATGTTGCAGAGAGCACACAATAGATTATGTCTGTGAAAAACATTTTGAAATTCAGGCAGCTCTTTTGGAGAACACAGTTAGGTGGCCGGAAAGTCGCTTAGATTAGTCTTTTCTGCTCCAACTAATTTGATTGACAGGTTTTTTGCTAGCCTGTATCTTCTTAGGTTGTTATGTTCCTCCATTAACTTTGATCTCTTCATTTGCTTAGGGGCACTTTTCCCTGCATGTGTATTTTTTTCTCTGTGTGTGTGAGTGAGCAGGTTGGTCGTTTCACATGTGAATATATTTCCTTTCAGACCGATTGTTTTATCGCAGCTCTACTACTGGGGTTTGGGCCCCTGCTCCAGAGTCCTTGCATTGAATCTAACTGTTGTCACCCTATCTGTCAGTTCTGCTGTCAAGAGACCACCTATTCATGCGGGAGAGATTGGTTGGCTACCCAAGGCCTGTATGCTCGATTCAGGAAAAACTCTTGAGCTTTCTGGTGGGTTCTTGTTGCTTGTGTTTTATGCTCAGAAACTCTCCACCTCATAATTGAAAGATGACCAATGTCACATATGCGTAGCAATTGCATATAGTAGCAACACCTTTCCAAAATGGCCGCAAACATGTAACTCATGCTTCTACTCCTGTTCCTGAATTGCCACCCCCACTCTAACTGAATAATCAATCCACTGATTGCTTCAGGTGCTGCTCCCACCTGTATATATAGTAAAGTGGGAAAGCAACTTATCCGGGCCTTTGAAGTAGTTTAGGCTTCTGTGCGAGTCTTATAATGAAGCTTATGAGAGGAGGAGGCAGGTACTTTGGTGAGACAGTGAACATTTGGCAACCATTTCTGTCTGTGCCTTTTCCTGTCTTCACCAAGGTCTTACTCCCCTTGTCCTGACTTCAGCAGCATCCCACCTGCTTTCTCCTTCCTTCCTGCCTGCCTGAGGGCTGGGGATAATGCATGGCCAGGGTTCAGGGTGCAGAAAACTTCGGGCTGCAGCTTTCTGTCTCTTCACCCTAGACGACGACCAATCACTGCTCCACTTGGCATGGATCTGGTTGCCCTAAGAGGCTGCCCAACCACTGCCTTTACTAGAGCACCGGAGGGCTGAATAAATGGCAGACCCTGGTGCAGGCACTGTCTCAATTTTACATTAAATTTTGGGATGTGCGTGTGTGTTTGTTTACTTTTCTGGGTAGGGAAGTAGCATTATTGTAATTAATGAGGACACATTGCATAAAGGCGCAAGTGTAGACTGAATGATATGGTGGCCCTAGGAGCCATAATTGCAGCCCTTGGATATTGTTACTCCCTCCACTCTAGATATGAGTGGCTGGCCCTTACATTATTGTGGCCCTGGCAGGATTATAGTGGACACGCTGGGCACAATTCTGGTCCTTGCACATCGCTGCCACCTTTAACAATTTGGTGGACTCAGTGTATTCTGCTCCACCTCTTCACTAATGGTGGGTGCCCCTGGTTTAGTGGCTGCTCTGGCCTATTGCAGATTGAAATCTCTATTATGATTGGCGAGGCTGTCTAATAAGGTCATTATCAAAAGCGTGCAAATACTGGCATTTTGGCTCACAAATTGCAATTGTGTTAGCCCACCACGTTAATCTTTTAATTATTTTGTATTGACTGCAACTGACATACAGAACTTGGTTACGAAACACTTCAGTACAGCACAAGTCAAGATGGGGTGCTAAAAAACAGACCTATACAGTCAGTGAATCGAATTACAAGTTTAATGAAGGTGTACATTGTAAGCATCTAAGAGCTCTAATCGGTAACGCCCGAAAGAAGCCTGTCGTTGAACCACGTGAGGTGGTAAAGCTGCACATGACACAAATATAGTTTAATGCCACTGACAGTCAGAGGGGAAGAGAGATGGGGGAATGTTAGGAATGGATTGAGGGAGTAGGTGGACCAATTGCTGTACCTTTTTTTTAATTTGCCTGTTGCTTTAAAATAGTTGGGTGTACTATTTTCTGTATATTGGCAAATCAAAAATCAGACAAACAGAAAATGTATGTCAGTAAAATTTCAAAAATGTTTCTGCTTTCCAATGGATATTTATATATTATCTACTGGCGGTCGCCAGTAGATAGTTATAGTTACAACCTAGTTTCCATAGGAAATCTCAAAATTCTATTTTGAATAACTTTGGCGCCGGTTGACGAATCCTCGCGAAATTTGCAAAACTAATGGGGCGCTCCGTTCAGCTCCTACCCAGAAAGTCTCGGGGTGATTCGTCAAGCGGGGGCCGAGAAAAAAGGGGGGTCCCAAAACGCGTTTTCCCCATGCATTTTTCCATAGGACCTTTAGACACAGCTACAGCTAGAACGGCTGAACAGAATTACTTGAAATTTGGCAAAGAGGTAGTCCTCAGGTCAGGCATGTGCCTTTTGCATATATGGTGTAAATCCGTTCAGTAGTTCCTGAGAAAATCAAAAGTAAAATCATATACATATCTGGGCGGAGCCTAACCACACATCTCATTGTGAGATCTGATTGGCTGTCAGCACTTCATCCAAGAAGTGTTGGCAGCCATCTTGGGACCAATATACATGATAGCACCTCATTAAAAAGCATTGCAGTTAATAGAAGGTTTTAAGACTTTAGTTATATTATAAATCATTTGTTGATGGTACCATACTCATTTTAGGAATTGTAGTATGTTCTAAGGTGATTTTACCATGTGTAAAAGCCTTCTGCTGGGATATCATGAATCATGTTTGAGAGAAAACTATTTTCACATGCTTTTCCCACAGAGGTTTGGAAGGTGATCTATAAGCTAAACTGAGAGCATATTTTCTGTAAATTCACATTATCTTTCTCAGTCATGTGAGAATGAAGTCTGACATTCTCTGTAAAACATGTACATCCAACAAGGGCAGAGACTGTCAGTTTATTCCTTTGTGTTCTACTGCAGCTTCCCAGAGTGTTCTAAAGAACAACTAGAGCGCTAACAGTCTTACTTATGACAAAGGTATGGCACACCTGAAGCCATCTTGATTGGAATAAAGTGGTAACATTTAAAACATTTAATTTAAAAAGGAACAAAATGAGAGGGTTCATTTTGCCATAGAATGTATGATTAGTGCTGCAGAAAGAAAAATTAGGGCACATTTTGAGTGACTTCTCAAATCCTCTTCTATTTCATTAAAGAATTCTGACATGCAGACTGAAACATGCACTTTCAATACCAGCAGCAGACTTCCCTGGTGAGCAGTAGCTTTACTACAGTGATCTAATGAGCAACTAGAGTGCTAACATTCTGAATTTATGGCAAATGTGTGACACATCTGAATGCCTTCTTCATTGAATCAAAGTGAAAAAAATGACAGTATGCCTACTGAGGAGACTGCAGTAAATGAGGAAATTAGGAAACTTCATAACAAGTCTCCCAAGATGGCCACCAGAGACAAAAGAGCCCAAATGTAGCACAAATATCACCGAGATGTAGCCCAAATATAGCCCAATGACAGAAATCCGAGAGTGTTTTAAAGAACAACTAGAGCGCTAACAGTCTTACTTATGACAAAGGTATGGCACACCTGCAGCCATCTTGATTGGAATAAAGTGGTAACATTTAAAACATTTAATTTGCAAAGGAACAAAATGAGGGGGTTCATTTTGCCATAGAAATTATGACTAGTGCTGCAGAAAGAAAACTTAGGGCACATTTTGACTTCTCAAATCCTCTTCTATTTCATTAAAAAGTTCTGACATGCAGACTGAAACATGCACTTTGAATACCAGCAGCAGACTTCCCTGGCGAGCAGTAGCTTTACTACAGTGATCTAATGAGGAACTAGAGTGCTACCATTCAGAATTTATGGCAAATGTGTCACATCTGAACGCCTTCTTGATGGAACCAAAGTAAACAAGCATTGAAAATGCAATAGGTCTCGCCCTCGTTTAAGTTAAAGCAATTCTGTTTGTAATTAGGTGGCTTTTTAGCTTTGCTTTTATTAGTGTTTTTCAAAATTTCATGTAAATAACATGCATATCTGTATATGTATGCATGCATTTATATTTGTATTTATATAGATATGCAGATTATATATATGTTTATATATGTATGTTTATACATATATACACATACATATATATAAATGCATATATGTGCATATGTGTGCGTGTAGAGAGAGGTAGAGAGGTAGAGAAGTAGAGATGTAGAGGTAGAGACGTAGAGGTAGAGAGGTAGAGGTAGAGAGGTAGAGGTAGAGAGGTAGAGGTAGAGAGGTAGAGGTAGATAGGTAGAGGTAGAGAGGTAGAGAGTAGTAGAGAGAGAGGTAGAGAAAGGTAGAGAGGTAGAGAGTAGAGGATGAGTAATAGAGAGTAGAGAGTAGAGAGATAGTAGTAGAGAGAGTAGTAGAGAGTAGTAGAGAGAGTAGCAGAGAGTGAGTAGGAGAGAGTAGTAGTGAGTAGTAGAGAGTAGTAGCGAGTGAGAAGTAGAGAGTAGTAGAGAGTGAGTAGTAGAGGGAGTAGTAGAGAGTAGTAGAGAGTGAGTAGTAGAGTGAGTAGTAGAGAGTGAGTATTAGAGAGTGAGTAGTAGAGAGTAGTAGAGAGTGAGTAGTGGAGACTGAGTAGCAGAGAGAGAGTAGTAGAGAATGAGTAGTAGAGAATGAGTAGTAGAGTGAGTAGTAGAGAGTAGTAGAGAGTGAGTAGTAGAGAGTAGTAGAGAGTAGTAGAGAGAGAGTAGTAGAGAGTGAGTAGTAGAGAGTGAGTAGTAGAGAGTGAGTAGTAGAGAGAGAGTAGTAGAGAGAGTGAGTAGTAGAGAGTAATAGAGAGAGTAGTAGAGAGTAGTACAGAGTGAGTAGTAGAGAGTGATTAGTAGAGAGTAGTGGAGAAGTAGAGAGTGAGTAGTAGAGAGTAGTAGAGAGTGAGTAGTAGAGTGAGTAGTAGGGAGTAGTAGGGAGTAGTAGAGAGTGAGTAGTAGAGTGAGTAGTAGAGTGAGTAGTAGAGTGAGTAGTAGAGTGTAGTAGAGGGTGAGTAGTAGAGAGTGAGTAGTAGAGAGAGTAGTAGAGAGTAGTAGAGTAGTAGAGAGTGAGTAGTAGAGAGTGAGTAGTAGAGAGTGAGTAGTAGAGAGTAGTAGAAAGTGAGTAGCAGAGAGAGTAGTAGAGAGTAGTAGAGAGTAGTAGAGTGAGTAGTAGAGAGTGAGTAGTAGAGAGAGAGAGTAGTAGAGAGTGAGTGGTAGAGAGTAGTAGAGTGAGTAGTAGAGAGAGTAGTAGAGTGAGTAGTTGAGAGTGAGTAGTAGAGAGTAGTAGAGAGTAGTAGAGAGTGGTAGAGAGTGAGTAGTAGAGAGTGAGTAGTAGAGAGAGTAGTAGAGAGGGAGTAGTAGAGAGAGAGAGTAGTAGAGAGAGAGTAGAAGATAGTAGTAGAGAGTGAGTAGTAGAGTAGTAGAGAGTGAGTGGTAGAGAGTAGTAGAGAGTAGTAGAGAGAGAGTAGTAGAGAGTGAGTAGTAGAGAGTAGTAGAGTAGTAGAGAGTAGTAGAAAGTGAGTAGTAGAGAGTGAGTAGTAGAAAGTAGTAGCGAGTGAGTAGTAGAGAGTGAGTAGTTTAATTTAAAAGGAACACAATGAGGAGGTTCATTTTGCCATTGAAATTATGATTAGTGAGGAAAAAAGAAAAATTAGGGCACATTTTGAGTGACTTATCAAATCCTCTTCTATTTCATTAAAAAATTCTGACATGCAGACTGAAACATGCACTTTCAATACCAGCAGCAGACTTCCCTGGTGAGCAGTAGCTTTACTACAGTGATCTAATGAGCAACTAGAGTGCTACCATTCAGAATTTATGGAAAATGTGGGACACATCTGAATGCCTTCTTGATGGAATCAAAGTAAACAAGCATTGAAAATGCAATAGGTCCCACCTTGTTTAAGTTAAAGCAATTCTGTTTGTAATTAGGTGGCTTTTTAGCTTTGCTTGTATTAGAGTTTTTCAAACTTTCATGTACATACCATGCATATATGTATATGTTTGCATGAATTTATATTTATATAGATATGCAGATTATATTTATATGTTTATATATTCACTGAAAAAACCATAGGTTTCACACACGTTATAGTTACGAATTAGCATTTAAAAAACCTTGCAAATTGACTTAAAAAACCATAGGTTTCACACATGTTATAGTTAGCTGGACATTTCACTCGTAAAAAACCAATGAAATTCCCCCGTTATAGTTAGTGCAGGCAACTATAACTCACGCGACCGCAATCCTCTGCTGATGACGTCAGATATTACATCACTGTATTTAGACACTTATTTACCCATGTCTTCTTCCATTAATCTTTAGCTATACATATATTACAAATATTTATTTTTCATAAAGACACATATGTCATCAGTGATGTAATATCTGACGTCATCAGCAGAGGATTGCGGTCGCGTGAGTTATAGTTGCCTGCACTAACTATAACGGGGGAATTTCATTGTTTTTTTACGAGTGAAATGTCCAGCTAACTATAACATGTGTGAAACCTATGATTTTTTAAGTGATGTATATATATATATATATTTGCCCCATTTAGCATGAGACAAGCAATACTTCATTGAATGCATGTGGGCTTTCCCACACATTTATTGAATGTATGATGTTACTATGCGTGCTTTTACCACGCGGTAGGTAACAACGCGGTCGTTATAATGACCGAGTTGTTACCATGCTTGGCATTACATCGCAAGTGTTTCAAAGACTTGCGCTAGCTGGCACGCTGGACTTAGGAATAGTATAAATTACTATTCCTACTCCAGTTAGTGCAACAGCAGGGAAGGTGTTGGATTTAAAATCCAACACATTCCCTGGTGTTGCATGCCACCTAGTGCAAGGCGTTGAAACGTCTTGAGATGTAAAGGCACGCGTGGTAACAACGCGGTCGTTGTAACAACCGCGTTATTATGAACCTGCGTGGTTTTGCCAGCTTGTACATGCTGTCTCTCACATTTATTTAGTGATATCTGTTTCTTGGGCATTTTTGGTGCTAGTTCCAGATGCTATGGTTGGATCAACTGGAATATTATACTCATTTGATTAAGGGCCTGATTTCAGGTTTGGCAGATGGGTTATTCCATCACAAGATGAGGGATATCCTGTCTGCCTTATTACAAGTGCCTCAGCGTGACCGATATGCTGTCCGTCTTTTCACAAGTGCCCTAGATTAGAACGCACTTGCAATAATGGGGATATTTTGACTGCCTTATTTCAAAGATTTATCTAGTTCAACATATACCGATGTGATATGGAAAAGAAAGAGCAAATTATCTTTCATCTGCATAATTCAATTTCTCCTGACATTTCCGAATGTGTGTTAGATAACTTACAGGGTGCTGGCATTGCTGGCGCTGAGGGCTCCTTTCTTTTGGTCATGGGTCATTCCACAGACATTTGAAAGGTGTTGAGAAAAGTAATCACTTGTATATGTTATGTATATATGTATGTATGTGACATTTATTTTGCATTAAACCTGTACAGGGTCAAAGACAAGCATAAAGTCATAGAGTGAGAGGTGGGTGGATTGTGGCCTTTTTATGCATTGTGATGTACCTTTCTTTAAAGAGGTGTGTCTTCAACACTTTAATAAACTTGAAAAGTGTTGGGGTAGTCCTGACGGTTATGGTTATGTTGTTCTAGATCCTAGGTACATAGATCAAAAACCCCTGCTGCCTTGTCTTTTCTTTTTTTATGCTTCTTAGTCTGCAATGTGATGGTGTCCTGGCTGCGGCTGTGACAAGAATTCCCAGATATGGTGAGCTTGTTTGTAAGATAAGTGAGGGTGCTGGTCATGATGGCTTTGTAAATGATGCAACTGGTATTGAAGATGGGTGCGGGCCGGCAAGGGGAGACAATAAAGTTCCATCAAGATGTGGGTGAAATGACATATTTCTTTCAGTCCTGGATGAGATATGTCGTGGTGTGTAGGATGGTCTTAAGGGGACCAGTGTTGAGTCTTGGAGCCGATGAGCAGGTCATTAGCACAATCCAGATGCAAGAGGACGAGGGCTTGAATACCAGTTCTCAAGTTGCATTCCGGAAAAACTGGTTTCACTTTAGAAGAGCTAGTCCAGGAGTGTCTTTGTTTTTGCTTTGCTGATGTATTCCTTGAGGGTGCAGTTAATGTCCAGGGTGAATCCAGGTCTGGATGATTTGCAGGCAGTATGAGGCATTGAATGTCTGAAGAAGAGGATACTTTCAACTAGGGTTGTGTATTATTGGCATATTGCTGAATATTGATGCTTTCATCTGTGAGAAGACCACCAAACGGCTCCATGTTGAGGTTGAACATGACAGGGGACAGTCTGTGCTTTGGTGGACTCCACATGTGACAGGGATGTTTTGGGACCTAAAGGTTTGTAAACAAACATTTCATTTAAAGGTATTCCAAAGGATGTGTAAAAAGAGCTTGAAGGACTTGAATCTGGACCAGAGTAGAATTAGGTAGCAAGATGAGATAATTAAAAGGAGGAAACAAACATCATATTAATTGTTTTATTCTTACTTTAGATGGAGGTTAGAAACATTTTTCAGCACACGGAACATCAGAAGTAAGCTAACAAGGTTGCAAAAAGGGATTGGAATATTCATTGCCATTTCTATTGATACTAAAGGAGTTACTCCATGCTTACAGATAACTATCTACTGCATGGCATGAGTCAATATACCATGAGCTTGTCCATATAATGTTAAAGACATGAATGTCAGGTTTAAGGAGCATGTATTTACCCCATGAAGGATAATGTTAGCAGCAATCTTGAAGACTGGATAGTCTGTGGCTTTAGGATCTGTCCTTATTTATAAACTGGTTGATGAACCATATATTTTATATTTTGCCCTTCCTCACTTACTTGCTGTGTTGTGTACTAAAACCACTTTTTGAGAGTTTTTAAAAATTGCATTTCTTACCTAATTTGTTGAATTAAATAACAATTTTCAGACTAAAGAAAAGTATACATTACTATCCTAATTGGTTAGTTCCACATACTCCTCTTCTTCCATATTGTCATTGTAGGAAGCCAATATTCATGATTTATTATGTGGCAGAATTCATATTAACAAGTTTTGGAAGTTTCACATGGCCCACTTTGACAGCATAAGGCCATACTTTAACTGTGAACCATGCTTAGTTGATGGTGTTTTACATAAATACATCAATACAGTTTCAGCCTTGACAAACTACAAAAGGTGACATTTTTTATAACAGATGACTCTTAGTATAGTCTTTAACTTTCAGTAGCAAGTTTCCACTGAGCCGGCTTCTGCTCTAGACATCATAGCTGAAGGTTACACGTCCTGGAACTCTAAGCTACACAGCAGAGCTGATATGACAACATTAAAAAGAATGGCTTGAACTTTGTTGGTAAAACAACATATTATTCAACATAGCAACTCCACTATTCATAATAATCATATAAAGGGTTCTGTTGAGTTTGGTTGGGTGTTCTCCTGTGTCAGGTTTCATAAATAACCAAATAAAATGATCCCAATTACTAACTGAAGACACAAGTAAAGGCTAATGATCAATAGAAAGTGCTGTAAAGTAATTAAAAAAAACTGTGTATAAGTTTTCCGTCAATTTTCTTATTTTCTGATATAGCAAGAAGAAGCTTATGTTAACTTATAGAAGGTCTGCTTACTTCCATGTCCATTGTTCTCAAATATATATTTCTTAAGCATCAATTTTTTTTATTTTAGGCCTTTCAGCACTGTGTAGTTGACAGATTGATCCTCCATTTTGTAATAATAACCCCATCTCCACCACACACATGTTCTGAGGGTACTCTTATCTCAAGAGATAACCAATACATTCTTGACAGTCTATTTAATGTAGTCACCATTAATAATGTCAGAATAACATTGACAACAAATTGACATTAGAATTTGTTGTCAGACATCAAAGTTCTTCAAGTTTACTTGAGTTATTGAAGACACTGAAATGCATGAAGAATTTTCAAATTGACTTAAGTTGATTTTTATATGTTGCAGAATGTGTAACTTTGACTACAATTATCTAAGTAAAGAAGGGTCGACCTGTTCTAGTCTTGTTCTCACTCGCAAGAGTTAGACAGACTTTTGCTTGTCACTACTACACAGGCAGTTTATTGGTGGAATATGAACAACAGTCATTACAAGCGGAACATTAGCAGATGGTTCTTGCTGTATGCAGGTGAACTTGTAACTTGACATTTATGGTTGTTAACTCACTTTAAAATCCAAATATGTATTGCACAACATCCTCCTCTATATTAAGTAAAAAAAGACTATCCAGATTTCTACTTGGCTCACAATAGAAGCACAAATGACATTCTCAGAGGTCAATATCTCATTGTGGACCTTAGGGCCTGATTTAGATTTTGCCGGACAGGCTACTCCTTCACAACGGCGACAGATATTCTGTCTGCCGAAATATAAATCCCATAGGATATTATGAGAGTTATTTTTCGGTGGATGGAATATCCATCACCATTGTGACAGAGTAACCCGTCCGCCGAAATCTAAATCAGGCCCTCAGTAGTTATAATCATATCCATATGTGTTTTCTGTCTACCAGAGTGATAGGGCCTGACTTGTAAAAAAAAAAGAAAAATAAACACTGTAGGATTGGGCTTAGTTTTGAAGTAGATTTGGATTCTATGGAATTCAAGAGCAATGCTGGAAAACTGTGACAGTCACATTTTCCGGGAGATTCACATGAGTTTTAAGTTACAAGTCCATAAATGTACATGGTGTAAAATTATGTGTGCATAACTGCTTAGCAAAATTGCATTGGCACCTGCAAACATTCAAAATGTTTTGATCAATAGAAAAATATTTACCATTGGCGAACCCTCTTCCCCTACATTTTTACTAATTTTGGGGCTCTTACTTAACATTTTCTCCCTTGCTCGGAATGTAGCTGAAAACGTTTGTGAAAACCTAAAAAACTGTACATTTGTAGGTACTCACCAAAAGTCTTTGGCATTCCCACCAATGAATTCCTAGTCTCCACTTCTGTGTGTTGATTTACTTCCATATAACATTGTATCATGGTGGTGTAACATTACTTGTGAGTAAATCAATTTACAAGTGTACATTAAAATAAATGTGAATTTGCACTTCCAACCTCTGATATCTGACACCTAAGTTGAACTTAGATGTGCAAGTAGCTTTTCAAATCAGGCCAAAAACTCAGAGATACTTATTGTCACTAAATTATTTTATTATTTTCCGAATCTGAACATGAATCACTAAAATAAGAGAGATAGCCTGCCCACCGTAGTCACTTCACCTTTGACTAACTCGGTGGGACGTTTAACTGGTGTCAGAACATGAGGGAACTGTTTAAAAACCCATGCCAATATGGCAAAAACATGGAGAATCTTCCTTACCTTTGTCCAGCATCACAACATTTTTGATTGGGCTTTGCCGTTCAAATGGATTTTACAGTATGTTTATTTGTGACATGATTACAAACAATACAGCACGTGGCCATGACCTTTGAAAAACATATTTGCCTAATTACGGAACAATGACATTAAACAGTAGTGCTGATGAAGCAGATAAATTGCTGAATCCCTAGTTGACACATAAAACCGATTTTGACACCTTTTGAGAGAAAAATGACAAACGTGCACAATTCGTGCTCACTGTATGTTGGAGAATCATGAGGAACAGATCATGAAAAGACTTAGTTACTGCATTGTAAAAGCATGCAGAAAAGTATAGATGAGACAAAACTGCTCATTGAATAACATAGGTTCATATTTACTAAATTGCAATGGTATATTCTCTTAACATCAAATAGAAATGCGTATGTGATGACTCACATGTTATAGAGATTTCATTAACCATTCTCTTTTAAATAATTATATGTGAAGGATTTAGGAAATTAATGTACTTTAGATGATATTATGTGTATTTTGGAAGTCTCATTTAACAATCCATGTTTTGCATTTGTGAAAATGTTCACCAAGTGGTGAAAGAAAGAAGGGTGCTGCACGTTTATAATAATTTCAAATTCTCTGAAGATTCCACAGAGTAATCTTCATACATAAACTAATGACAACTAATAGTAATGATATTAACATCATGGATTGTAAAATGATTTTAAATGTTGGTGCTTTGAGAATGTAGTAATGCGTTATAGTCACATGTGGTGTAATTGCAATAAAACTGAGATGCTTCATGAGTACAATGAATTGAAAACAATATGTAAACGTTCTAAAGACTCTAAGAGTAATACATTTCTCCATTAATATATATTCTGTATTTCCTGAACAAAATTCAATTCAGGACTGCAATTTCCTTACTTTGCTTGATTCCATTCTCATGGAAAGACTTTGCAATTTGCAATGTGAGGCGAAACTATGTTTCACAGAAAGTGTTCCCATGCACATACTAGGACTAATTGCTACAAAGTTGTTACATCTGCCATGAGAAACTGTCCTCTTGAACTTGTGCATGTGCCTTTGCTAAAAGACTATTGTTCACAACTTGCATTTTTGAATGATTCGACAGCCTACGTGATGATTACCACCTTTTTTTGCCATAAAATATGTCTTCTTTATGCTGCATGACAATCACCCTATAATAACTGACCAATGGACTGAGTGGTTTGACCAAATTAGGTGACCCAGGAGGTGTCACTCCAGAACCTGTAGATTAATATACGCTGAATAACAAGAAAGTTGCTGTGGCTGTTGGAGACCCTTCCCTTCTCTCTGGAGATCTTGTTCCTTTGCGGACTTGTGGACTCTCTTGACTGACGCACATGCTGTATGCACTATTCCTGGACTTCTTTCTATCCTGGGAGAGAGAGTCTTTGGCTTTCCATGCCCTTTCCTGAACTCTTCTTTTCAAACTTTGGTAATTGATGGGCCGAAAGAGATTAATTTGATTATTCTGCACTCCTAAATTCAAATGCCTAATGTTGATGTATTTACTTACTTAATTTATTGATAAAATCTGACCATCCTTAAATCCTGGTTCAATCTCTCTATGACTTGTCTCCAATGGTTGATTATAGCCTCAGAGCCAGCCATAGCGGGCTCCACCGGCCATTAAAGGCCGATTCCAGCATTCGGTGAGGGCCTTCAACAAGAGAGCGGGCCTTTAGTGGCAGGCAGAGCCCGCTACGGAGGGCTGTAAGGCTATCAGAACATTTCGCCCCTAGAGGGCAGAATGTTCTAGTTTGTAAAATAAAGGCCTCAGGAAGCCCGAGGGAGTTGAAATCATCTTGGGCTCGTGAGGGCTTTCTTCATAGCTGTTGCTGTGAATAAACATTGGAGTGTTGATGCACCGGGCTTCGACTCGCCATTAGAAGCCCGGAGCATTCCATTGTCTTCAATGGAGCGCTCAACATTCAAATTTTCTAATGTGCATTGCAATTGAGTATTAATGAGGCATAGGAATTCGAATAGAGAGATCTCTGGGCAGCAGATACTAATGTTTCTATATGGCATAGCTCTAACTGAATTATTGGTTTGCATGATTCTAATCCAACTGAATTTCTTCGGCAGATTTGTCCTAGCCGTGATAATTCTTTATTTGTATAGCCTAGTCATGAGAGTTATATACATGAATTCAATTACCAGTCTGTAGGTCAGATACCCAAATTCCTGGCCCTCATTTGATAACTGGATTGCATCCCCTATTTCCGACCCGTCGCTAGGCACAGTTCAAAGATCCATAGGAGAACCAAGTAAATGACTGAGGTGTAGTGTAATGGGATATGGTGAGACAAAGTAAATGGGCCCGATGGCGCTACAGCAGTGCACTACACAAACCTCAAAGTACTGCCCATCTATCTGTGCACTTGGCATGTACTGTCTACCACTGTCTTAAGGCAATAATTCAGAGATAAAATTGCATTTTGGTTCTTCCTGAAATTATGCAATGTTTTTCCAATAAAACATGATGTGTGCTTATTTTAAAAGGCAAGACATTGCTGGCAGACATTTTGGAATATAGCTATCTGTGGGCTATAAAAGTAAAAAATATATTTGTGAAAGGATCCTCTATAATACATCTTAGAGGCTTCTAGCCGGCAATCTTTAATCATGTTGTAGGCAAAGGCCAAAAAGGATATTTAAAGAATCCATGCATATGGAGACCCTTCTAAGTTATATGTATTCAATTATGGTACTATTATGTTGATGGTTCATCGGCTAAATTTTCTATATAAAACTTTCTTTAGTCTCAGAACTGACCCATTTTGATGAAATGAACTTGCTCATATTAGGATTTATCAAGGGCAGTAAAAGGCTCAAAATGTTGGTGCAGCCTTTGTTTTCCAGAGAATATTGGAGATAGTGACTCCGGGACCATCGAAATTATTATTTTTAATACTTATTCGCACAGGTTTTTGCTTGTGCATTTGTCATCTGGTTCTACATGTTAAATTAGCAGATTAATGGTGAATATACTGTATTTTATGTATCTAATCGGAGCCAACAAATGATCTTTACAAAGTGTTAATATACACGGAGGGGGGACTTTGAAATCCCCTAAATATATAAAAGTCCTGGATTATTGTCATATTTCAGTATTGCATGCATAATTTGGAGTGTCTTTCTATATTCAGTGGTGCTGGGGGCGTATCTTCGATGGATGAAGTACTTAAGTATGTTATAGTTTATTACACCCCTGAAGCATCACATAAAAAAATACATGAATTTCAGTTAAGTGTGCTAACTTATGCCCCGCAATATGGTGAGCGGACTGGAGACTTTCGAAGGAGTTTTGGATTAGACTTGTGCTCTAAGTGATATCAAACAGTAATTAAGAGAGAAGCTCAAGTTGTATATGATGTCATGTGGAGCCTCCTTCATTCCATTCCATCTAACAACAGTTATAAAAAAGCATAACCTGGAGTTCAGCCACCTACCACACTGCCCTCATTACTACCATCCTCTCCTAAATACCCAAACTATACCTGGTGTCCTGTCACCTTCAAACAAAACCCTCAAAACACTGCAGGCCCTATCAAAAGATCCTTTGCTCACTGACAGAAAACCACACCACACTCTGAAAAATATCCTACCTAATCGCATCCCAAAACTCTAAAAAAAACATAAAATGACTGATCTCCTGCAACACTCCCATATCACCCAGCAAAAGAGGCTCTCCACCACAGAATATATTAGAGAAGCCCCAATTTCAGGCTTCCTGTCAATTTCTGCAACCAGCCTCGTTAAAACCGCAGCCCTCCCCTTTCCCAATGTGTTAAAAAAACACAATACCTCGTCTCCCGTCTCCCTCCCACACCATTCTCTGCACCTCCCCCCACCTTCCACGCAAAGCCACACTGCTTATTCTCATAGGTGCTGTGTTTACAGGCTGTGTGAAAGAGCAGCTTTTGGCAATCTTCAATCCACAGTGGGCACGGGTCTGCTCTGATCCATATTGACATGGGAGGGGGTGATTAGGGTTCTCCTGCCTCTCTCAGATCTCTGCAGACCCCAGCGAGGCAGCAGAAGTTAGGTGGGACATAAGACCATCACCAGCTAATGCGCCATTTTGTTTGTGTCTCTGGGGGGTTGAGTTTGGCAATGGAACATGGAGGAATCAAGCATTTTCATCTTATGACGTAGAACAAGAATTTTGTTTCCCACTGTTGTTACATCATAGCAGTAAGTATTTTGAATTTGGCATTCTCACTAATCTCTGCTGACAAAGAAGAAGGGCAAGTCACAAGCTCAACAGGAAATGGTATACTCACTGTACTTCGCTTTCTTTCTCTCATTCCAGCACCTTTGATCTGGAAATCGCATACATTTTTAAGAGAAATATTTTATAAACCTTGCTTTTGTGAACAGCATTTGTTTACGGGGCAGATTATTTGTGAATGCTGATTTTATGAAGTATGATATCTCTTATTCACTGGTTGCAAATGAAGCGCTGTAAAAATACTGCCCAAAACAGCATAACAAAAACGTAAGCACAAAAGGTATTCGTAGAATATTTCCTTGCAAAACTGTGTGCAAATGTTTATGTTGGCATACATGTACACAGTGACTTCCAGGTTAAATGTAAAAAATGTATGATAAGTAATGTTTGATTTGGAAATGTTTGTAAAGTACAGATACAAATCCATGCAGGCAGAGGCATTTAATTTATGTTCAAGAGAAACGAAGGTTACTAATTATTTTTCATCTGTAACATTTTTGTAAGTATATTTTAGCACATTACATTTTTGTTGTATATTTTCTGCCAACTCTCTTTTTATGAAAGTTTCTTCATGTGACTTTAATAATGCAAATTTAAAAAATGTCTGCAAATTTGTTTTGGTGCATCTTGACAAAATGGAAAGAAGGTTAATTTCCAAAAGTTTGCAATTGCTTAGTTGAAATGCAAAATCTGTCTTAAGGGTCTATATGACTGCCAGAATTTGAGTAGTGTCTACCTTGTCTTACATATACAAGGAAGTCAAATAATTTGAGCATTGCTTATTTGTTACTGGCTTTAGGAGGCGGATCTGATTTACTTGCTGGCATAGCTAGACATAAACCACTAACCCGCACAGGAAATAAGACCTGCACAATATATTGTTTTTTCCGGTAGTTTTCTCAATAAATGTTCATTTATGGTGAAGAAGTGAATCCTGCACCTACCCACAACCCTCCTGTGGTGTTATTCTTAATAGATAATGACCCCGGAAAGGATCCTAGATTTACCTGCCTGTCTGCAGAAATGATATTGAATAATCACAATAATTTCCTTTAATGATGACTGACAAATGAGATGTCGAATTTGGAATGTGCCCATTAACCATTAAAGTAAGCACTATCAGAGAGTACTAATTCAACCATTTCTCTGTTTAATAATTTATTAGATCTAATAAGTATTTTTATCCCTCATTTTCTTACCATTAATTGTGGTACACACGATTAGAAAATTTAAAAGTTCAAGGAATTAATGTAGCAGTTAACCTTTACAGTAGAAATGTTCAGGCATTTGGACAAAATACAGGTTAGGGACAGTTAAAGATTTGCCAGCATGCTCCTCGAAAACATTTGTGATTTTTTTTTTCAGTTTGGCATATATATACAATTATATATTTTCTCATACAAGAATCTGCCGTGCAACTGAACATATTTAATTTTTGTTTCCTTATTTTTCTTCGCTAGTTATGTGTTTCTCCAGGAAGAAAACCCTTCGGCTACATTGCTATCATTTTTTGGTATGTTCGCTTCCCACTCTGAAAAAGGGGCTTACTCCTGCTCCTATGAGAAGTAAATGTCTGACCTTTTCTGGGCTGAGCGTGGATCAGAAAGACACTTGTACCTGCAATGGTGTACGTTTGTGACTGTTCACAAACTCAGAGGGCATTTCAGTAATAAAAAAAATGAAACAAGCATTGGCAAAGCAAATAGGTTTTGACTACGCAAGAGCTATTAGCTTTGCCAATGTCTTTAAGCCATGGTGTACAGCAGCACGGAGTAGAGTGGAGAGAAGTGGCATGCCATAGGGTGGTGTGGAGTGGCATAGAGTGACTTACAGTGGTGTAGAGTGACTTGGAGTGGCATAGAGTAAAGTGGAGTAGAGAGGAGTAGCATAGAGTGGCATGCAGTGGAGTCGAGTGGCATAGAGTAGAGTGGCTTAGAGTAGAGTGGAGGGGAATAAAGTAGAGTGGAGTGGACTGCTGTAGAGTAAAGTGGCCTGGAGTAGCGTAGAGTGGTGTAGACTGCAGTGCCATAGAGTGGATTGGCATAGAGTAAAGTTGGGTAGAATAGAGTAGAGTGGGGTACAGTGGAGTGCAGTAGACTAGAGTTGTGTACAGTGGAGCGGCATGGTGTAGAGTGGTGTGGAGTGGCATAGAGTAGAGTAGAGTGGCGCACAGTGGAATGGATTAGAGTGTCATAGAGTAGAGTGGAGTGGAGTAGGGTGCAGTGGCATAGAGTGCAATGGCGTAGAGTAGAGTGATGCAGAGTAGACTGCAGTGGCATGAAGTAGAGTAGTGCAGCATAGAGTGGCGTAGAGTTTAGAGGTGTATAGTGCAGTGGGCTAGAGTTTTGTAAAGCAGAGTAGAGTGGCATATAGTGCCCTGAGATAGAGTGCAGTGGAGTAAAATTGTGCAGAGTAGAGTAGAGTGGTGTAAAATGCAGTGGCATAGAGTAGAGTAGTGTTCAGTGCAGTGTCATAGAGTGCAGTGGCTTAGAGCTGAGTGTTGGAAAGCAGTGTAGACTAGTAAACAGTGCGGTGGGATAGAGTGCAGTTGTTAGATTAGAGTACAGTGGCGTAGAGTGCTGTGGCATAGAATACATGGCAGCATAAAGTGGTGCAGAGTAGTGTGCAGTGGCATAGATTGCCGTGGCGTAGAGTAGAGTGGTACAAAGTAGAGTGGCATAGAGTGCAGTGGCAGAGTAGATTGACATAGAGTGCAGTGACATTGAGTGCACTGGTGCAGAGTAGAATGCAGTGGTCTAGAGTGTAATGGCATAGAATAGAGTGGCAGAGTAGAATAAAATGGTGTGGAATGCAGTGACATAGAGCAGAGTGGTGCAGAGTAGAGTACAGCGGCATAGAGTGCAGTGGTGCAGATCAGAGTAGAGTGCAGTGGTGTTGAGTGCAGTAGCGCAGAGTACAATAGAGTGGCGTAGGGTAGCGTAGGGTGCAGTGGCATAGAGTGCAGTGGCATAGAGTGCAGTGGTGCAGAGTAGAGTGGTGCAGAGTAGCTTGGTGTATAGTGCAGTGACAGAGAGTGCAGTGGCCTAGATTAGATTGGTGTGGCATAAAGGGCAGTGGCACTGAGTAGGGTGGTGCAGAGCAGAGTGTTGTACAGTGCAGTAACATAAAGTGCAGCGGTGTAAAGTGCAGTGGTGTAGAGTGTAGTGGCTTAGCATGCAGTGGGACTGGGGTGCAGTGGCCTAGAGCAAAAGAATGCAGAGTAGAATGCAGTGGCGTAAAGTAGAGTTGTGCAAAGTACAGTCATAGAGTGCAGTGGCATAAAGTGCAGTTGCGCAAAGTGGTGCAGAGTAGAGTTCAGTGGCGCATAGTGCAGTGGCATAGAGTGCAGTGGCATAGAGTGCAGTGGCATTTAGTGCATTGGTTTAGAGTAGAGTGGTGCAGAGTAGCTTGGTGTAGAATGCAGTGACAGAGAGTGCAGTGGCCTAGATTAAAGTAGTGTGGCATAAAGGGCAGTGGTGCTCAGTAGGGTGGTGCAGAGCAGAGTGTTGTACAGTGGAGCAACATAAAGTGCAGCAGTGTAAAGTGCAGTGGTGTAGAGTGTAGTGGCTTAGCATGCAGTGGCCTGGGGTGCAGTGGCCTAGAGCAGAAGAGTGCAGAGAGCAGTGGCATAAAGTGCAGTTGCACGGTGTGGTGCAGAGTAGAGTTCAGTGGCATAGAGTAGAGTGGTGCAGAGTACAATAGAGTGGCAGAAAGTGCAGTGGCAAAGAGTGCCATGGCACAAAGTAGATTAGTGCAGAGAAGAGCAAAGTCACGTACAATGCAGTGGAATAGAGGGCCGTAGAATAGATTTGAGTGGTATAGAGTAGAGTGGCATTGAGTGAGTGGCACACAGTAGAGTGGTGCAGAGTACAGTGAAGTAGCATAGAGTACAGTGGCATAGAATGAAGTAGCGTAGAGTGCAGTGGTGTAGAGTACAGGGTAGGGGGCTGAAAGAAATAGAAGCAGCATGGAAGGGAGACAGGTGGGAGGTTATAGAAGCTACATGGATGAGGATATGGGAGGCAAACTGAAAACAGAAGCCCTCGTGTTGAGTGCTTGAACACAAAGAAAAACGTAGCAGTGGATGGGCACAAGTATTTCATCCATGCTCCAGGGGAGGGCCATATACAAAAAGAGGACATGACGCATGCATGACATTACAAATGGGGTTGAAGGAAATGAGAGTGATGCTGAAGCTAATGAATGGTAAGCTATGGACGGGCTATAAGCCCTCTGTATGTACATAATATGTCTCTCAGAGACAGCACATGCACTGTCAAGGCCAACCCTAAAAACAAAGAAGTAAAACACCTCAACAGTAAATATTCTGAATGCTGTGCATTCCCAAAGACTCAGCACCACATTTTCCAAGTAAAAAGAGCTTTCTGCATCTTGTTTATGGTCTTGCCCATTTCTTGTGGACATTTCAATTCTTTCTATGTATGTGCTTCATCTGCTTGCTATGGAGTGTACCAGGTACCTCCACCACAGCCTCAAGAGTGTTGTACCCTCTAGACTCCATAGATATGTGATATTTGTTGGAAATGAATGATACCCTCTTGGGGGGAACTGTCGGAACCCCGTGGCCTCAGCCCCGCTTGTTCCGACATCGCAAGCGTAAAAGGCATGGTTAAGGTAAGCGTAACCACACTTGCCTTAATCATGCATATGCCTTACCCACGCATACGCGTGGCTAAGTCAGTGCACGGTCTAGCTGCTGGCTATTGCAGGGACAGAAGCAGGAAGACCTCACCAGGAAGAGCGCTGCGGTGAGGGAAGTGGGGCTGGGCTGGGAAGTTTTCTGGGCTGGGAAGTTTTCTGGGCTGAGGGGTTGGGGGTAGTTTTCTGGGCTGGGGGTAGTTTTCTGGGCTGGGGGTCGGAGTAGTTTTCTGGGTCAGGAGTAGTTTTCTGGGCTGGGGAGGTTCAGGGGGAGTTTTCTCAGGGGTAGTTTTCAGGGCTGTGGGGTTCAGGGTAGTTTTCAGGGCTGGGGATGGTCAGGGTAGTTTTTTAATTATGGGTTAGGGTATTAGGCCTAAGGGCAGTGGAAGGAGTTGGGGTAGTTTCAGGGACAGCGCAGGGGTGGGAGGGGTTCAGGGTAGTGTTAGTTAAGGGACATGGCTTTAGGCCTCCAGGCAGGGGGAGAGGAATGGGTAGTTTTTAGGGCTTAGGCGAGGGTGGGGTAGTTTTTAGGGCTCGGGTTGTTTTTAAAAATAGGGGTTTGGGCTTTAGGCCTTAGGGCAGTTGAAGGGGTTGGGGTCATTTTAGAGACATCGCAGGGGGGTTAGAGGGGGCAGGGTAGTGTTTGTTAAGGGTTGGGAACAGTGTGGGGGTTGGGAGGGGGTCGGGTATTTGGACCTCAGGGCAGGGAGGGGCAGGTGGGGAGTTTGTAGCTTAGGGCGGGGAGGGGGGTCGCAACCTTAGCCACGCATACCCCTTAACCCATTCATGCCTTTACCACGAAATTACAAGGTAAAGGTATGCGTGGTAATTGAATGCATGGTTAAGACGCATTCATGGTTTAGGCTGAATGGTAGGGGCACACGTGGTTTAGCCATTCATACATCTATCTTACAACCCCCTCTTGGTAAGCAGGAGTCAGGTACTTAGTTCATTGATTAACACGTTGTAAGTTTATTGAAGAGCATTACCAGTTAGTTCCAAGTTACAAGTCACTTGAGGGAACCCACACCAGGAGCAGCGTCCTCCCTAGTCAGCTCACACTATTTAACTATCAACCAGCCTCCAGTCACTCGCCAACATTCCATGACATCACACACTGGCTGTGTAGAGCAGGGAACAATGGAGATATGCACAGAATACATTTAAAGCATAGCAGATTATAGCAGTATTTTTGGAATGGTATATAATTTTCTTTCTCAGCATGTACCATAACATAACATAACATGTATTAAGCTCAATTTCAGTCCATAGGGGCGGGGGCATGCTAAATCCCAAGACCTTCTGCATGGACTGCTGTCTGAAATGATTGTTGAACCTACAATGGCATTGTTCCTCCTAAAACCAGCTCTATGCTGTGAACTTCTCGGCCACATTTGGGATCCTTGTTCCTGGTAGGGGAACAATGGGGATATGCACAGAATACATTTAAAATAGCAGATGATAGCACATCTGCTTCCCTTTGAAAATAATAAAAATGCAACAAGGAGGCATAAAATAGAAAATTATGCAATCGATAAATCCTATAAATTATTGAACCCCAATAATTATTTGGGCAGGTCCAATAGCAAAACCTTTACAAACACAAATATGTATCTGCACAAATCCTATAAATGATTGTACCGCATAAATTGTTCAGACAGGTCCAATAACAAAACCTATACATAGAAATATTTGGCTGCAGAGTAAATAATAGCCACACATAATACTATATGGAAGGATGGGTCCTCAACCACGGAAAAAGGAATCGAAGATGGACTACGATACAACTTGGAAACCTGCATATCCTTAACCACTGAGGAAATACTTTTGCAAACTAGGGGCCTTATCACCAGTTTGGCTGTCCATGAACCTGCACCCGCGGTCCAACCACCAAGAGCTCAGTGGTCTGACCGCTATATTGCGAGATGGGCAGATTGCATTTGGAAAGACTGAACTGCTGACACCACACACTACAGACCGCCGGGGCTGCAGTCGAGGAAAAGCAGCTGCCATAGAGCTGTACTGGGCAGTCTCACCGCTGTTTGTATTACGAGCTGACTTTTCGATGAGCTGACCACAGCAGTGGGACCGTCAGCTTCAAGTCAGCGGAAAAGTAGTATTTGGGATGCATACTCACCCCATTCCTTTTCTTTCGGTCAGAGTTTGATGTGGATCCCTTTCTTCAGGACCCCCTTCACAGCAGCACCTTCAACCCGAGGACTACTACTCTTTTGCGGCAGTATTCAGGTGAGTCCTTTTTGGACCATATACCATTGCCTGGACTGCCCACATATGGGCCAGACTTTTACAATGGGTAGGTGGTATTTTCCCAAATGTATCATGCATAGGTGTGCATCTGACACATATGCAGCGTAAATACTCATACAGGCATCGATACATATGGAAAAGTTATCACCACTGCTGCAAGATCTCTGCAGCCATACCGCCGGCACCATGCTGAACTCGTAATATGGATGTCAGAAGACAGCTGGTGATGCGGTCCTCTAGAGACCGTGCCCGCGGTGTTTGGGCAGTCAGACCACCAAACTCAAAATAAGGCCCTTATAGTGCAACACAGCATAACGCTAACAAAAATCCCCTCAACCTCTGACAAAGGATCATCTTAGATTAAAGACAGCAAAAATACTCACCCTCTACTGCATACCTTACAGGATCAGGAACACAACACTCACCCTCTGCTGCCTACCTTACAGGACCAGAGACACAACACTTGCCCCCTACTGCATACCTCGCAGGACCAGGGACACTACATACTCTCACCCTCTACTGCATACCTCACAAGACCAGGGACACCCTTAACTGCATAACTCGCAGGACCAGGGATACAACACTCACCCTTTACTGCACACCTTGCAGGACAAGTGACACTAAACACACTCACCCTCTACTTCATACCTTGCAGGACCAGAGACACAACACTCACACTCTACTACACACCTTGCAAGACCGGGGACACCCTCTACTGCATACCTTGCAGGACCACGGATACAACACTCACCCTCGACTGCATACCTTGCAGGACAAGGGACATAATATATACTCACATATAATAGCATTTTCCTCAACGCGGAACAAATTAAAGAATACACTCTGCCGCAATTTCAACAAGGCATTCAAAAATATTAAATACAAACTCCTCCACTCAGGTGAGTGACCTCTCACCCGAACACACACAGAACATTCAGCATAGATCCTATACTACCCAGCCCCGACATGAACTTATGTGGCTGTCCTTCCTCTAAAGAATGTTTCTTCAGGTGATCACTGATTGTAACATTCCTTTATTGGCAACTTACCCCAAAAAGTACTCCACTTTTCAGATGAATAGGAATCACTATAAGTCATATGGGCTAGGGGAACAGCACTTTTGCTTCCAATTATGATGCGAGACCTCCACATACAGTTATGCTTTGAAAACACCTTTGTTTACTTATTTTCATGAATCAAAGTGCTAAGCTCCCACATGCGGCACACTGCCATGTACTTCCTGATTACAATGCTGCCATATGCCTCCTGGTGTTTTCACTGGCTGCCTCATCAAACCAAGCCGTACTCATTCCAGGCCTTCAGTTGTGATATCACAAAGTTATCCGTACTTGCATACCTCATACGTGCCTGTAATTCTTGGGCCTTCTCAAACGCCACACTTAACACAAGCCTGGAATCCTCGGGAGAAGTGCACAACAGCTTTGTGGTTCATTTCAAATGCCTCAACAAACCCTCATGCTAATAACAGCATGAACAAGTGTAGTAAGAACCAAAAGATTTACTCACTTCCTGTGACTTCTTTACAATTGTGCCAAATTTGAAACCCACATACAGTTCCAACGCTGCCAGTTCACACTCCACCAAGAAAGCTGACTGCAGTCATTCCACTAGATATTGGTGCTGATTAGATCAACTCTGTATATTGTCCAACTGTGTACAAATGAAGTTCAACAGGCCACTTCTTCGTTATTCATAGTCTGTTTCACAGCAGGTCTGGTTGAAAACAGTGACTGCTTGACAACGTCTTTGTACATCTGAGTACAGTTAAGTAGGCAACCCTCCAAGTCTGCAGGCTGTCTGATGGGTTAAGACACTGGTGGGGTTCAGAGCGTTTACTTTTCCTCTTGCGTCTTTTTCCTTCACCAGCACCTCCAATGTTCCTTCACTCCTCTGTTTCATGAGTTTCCTTAAATGTAGGTTCAGTTTCCAGTCGTCACCAGTGTTGTCAATGAATGATTGGTAAGCAGGATTCAGGTAGCCTGTTCATGTATTAACAAGTTGTAGGTTTATTGAAGAGAATTACTAGTTAGTTAAAGGTTACTTAAAGGAACCCCACCAATAGCAGCATGTTCCCTGCTCAGCCCACTCTACCTAATTGTCAACCGGAAAACATCCATTACAACGCAGTCATTACATCGCGCTGCTTTCACAACGCAACTGTTACAATGCAACTGCCTTTACATCGCATGCCATTACAATGCATGTCATACAACGCATGTCACTACAGCACATGCCATTACAAAACATACCATTACAACGCATGACATTGCAACGCATTATAAGGTAAGTAATAGAGATTTATTAGTTTTAGGGTGGGTATGGTTTTTGGGGTGGATGGGAATAGTAATTTTGACCTCTACACTACCCAACACTTACCCTACTGTTGCCCTAAAAGTATTATGTGTTGTAATGTTATGCGTTCTAATGGTATGCGTTGTAATGGAATGCGTTGTAATGGTAGTTTTTAAAAATGCATGGTAACGACATGCGTTGTAAAATCATGCAATGTAATGGTAGTTGCGATGTAAAAACTGTGTTGTAAAAACCATGCGTTGTAATTGTTTGTGTTGTAACATCACATATTCCTGTCAACCAGCCTCCAGTAGCTCACCAACAGTCCATGACACCACACACTGGCTGTGTAGAGCAGGGAACAATGGAGATATGCACAGAATGCATTTAAAGAATAGCAGGTTAAAGCAGTATTCTTGTTCCATTTGCAATTGTATACCTTTTTCTTTCTCAGCATGCACAATAACATAACATCACATGACATAACATAACACAATATGTGTTGAGCTCAATTTCAGTTCATAGGGTTTGGGGCATGCCAAATCCAACTACTGACTGCTGTCTGAACTGATTGTTGAATGTCCAGTGGCATGGTCCCTCCTAAAACCAGCCCATTGCTGTGAACTTCTCTGCCACGTGTTCGATCCTTGGTCCGGGTGGGGGGCAAAAAAGCAATGGGGATGTACTTTAACAGAAAGTGGGAACTACCATGACCACCTTCTTAGTGAAAAACTTTAAAATATAGTCAGCTCACTTTGATTGCACATCATAAACCCAGGGATGTGAAGAACTTGGCTGTGCCCCCTTTAATGATAATTTCACTTTATTTTAATGCTGTCGTTATTCATACTGCAGTTGGATTGACAAAAAGGCGTAGATATTGGAAAAGGAAGATGTAAATATCCACTCCACTGTCTTCAACATTTTCTTATGAACCCAAAGAGCATGACATTAAAATTATATTAGAAATGTTATAGATGTATTCTGTTCCTGGTTTAAGGAACACATCACTTTCTTGATTTGAGGGCTGGAAATGCACGCGTTAGATCTGAAAGTTATATTACCCGAAGCAGTTCATACTCAATATTCAAGAATCTAAAATGCAATCTTGATTGTACCATACAATTGCATACTTCATTTTTTATCAATGTTAATTTTGAAAACTATTGTTCACCGTAGCAATTTGAGACAACCGTAGACAGGGATATTTTCTATGTAATTTCAATATTAGAGAATGGGATATCAGGCTTCTCATTTCAAAAGGAGGAAGCTGCAAATAAACCATGTGGCAAAGAACTCAGCAGGTGTGCGAGAAGGACAAGCATAAAAGGAGTGCTGCAGAAATATTAGACAGAGCAAGAGGACTAATACCCCCCAAATAAAAACAAAAAACACACACAAATAAAAAAATGATTGATGGTAGAACCTCGGATTCTCATAAATGACCCTTTGAATAAAAAGAGTGAACTGCTCATATGTGCATGAGGACTAACCGACTGAACTGACCTTATGCAGTAAAGGTGCTATGATACTAAATGGTGCAAGAATGGAGAATTGCCCAGATATACGCTGGGCATAATGGTGTTTCATACAAATATAAAAGGCAATAATGGCAGTTTTATGATAGAATACTGATATTTGGAGACAGGTTTTAGATGGCTGTCCTGGTGAAAGTGCTGCTAGCTAGCTCCGGCAGGGATGTCAGGGTGCTGACACTAGTCGACAGTGGAAAACAGTATAGGATGCTAAACTTGGGTGTGATTTAAGAGGATTAGAACTATTAAAATGTGACACGACCATAAACAAGTTTGTATTAGATTGTCCATATGCTGTTAACATCAGATGCGACTTAGCAAGAATATGGGCTACAACCTGACTGTCTGGCAGATACTGATATTGAGATCAGTGACAGCTTATCAGAAACATAAATATAGCGTGGACCGGATATCGTGTCAAAAATATCGAGGACCAAAATATTGAGAAAATAAGTGCAAAAATGTAATTATAGATTTACTATTTCTAACTCCGCATTTATGTCTCTTGAAGATATATATATATTTATATATATCGCCATGGTACACTTGGGCCTGATTATGATGTCAGGTGGATCGCCACTGACAGGCATAATGAAGCGGTCGGTCGGAGCTCAGGGGGCGGAGGGACCGACCGAAACCTCTGACAGGCTAGGAGCCTGTCAAAGCATCGGTCTGAGCGTAATCCCCACAATGGGGGCGTGCCTGCAGAGGCACAGCTGCAGAGATTACAATGTCCCTTTTCCCTCTGCCTTTCCATGGTCTGACCGCCATGTAAAGGAAGACAGAATTGGACTTTGGGGGCCCCTTAGCATGGCACATGTCCCCTGTGGGCCTCCGCTATTTGCCCTGGGGAGCACATGTAGTGCCCTAACAAACATACATGCACCCTGTGCCAGGCACCACATGGTGCTTGGCATACGGTGCATGGATGTTTGAGAGCTGCCCTTTTTCCTCTGCCGCTTGTGCGGCAGCCCTTTTCTAGCGCCACAGCGCAAGCCGCAAACGAACAGAGCAGTTTGCAGCATTGAAATTCGGCAGGTGGAACCACCGACATATAGTCAGTTGGACACCTGCCCAAGGCGATGGCGGTCGGATGCTCATTCGACCGCCAACATAATGAGGCCCTTAATGTGGAGTTATATATAGTCAAACTTTGCTTACCTATAGAAACTTACAGTCACAATATTTTTGGCCTCAATATTCTTCTTTTTTTAAAATATTTTTTTATTGATATATTTGAGAAAGGCATACCAATACAATATAGACGAGGGAGTTCGCACAGTTACTATCACACACAGCAATACAGGAAAAATACAGTTATTGAGTAATATACACATGCTGGCCCTCCACCAGTTTTCCTGTACTACATTTATCATCACTACAACGCCGGGGAGTGGGAGTTCCCCATATCCTGCTATTGTTCTTCTAGTACTGGTAGGGAAGTGCCTGATTCATTTCTAGTTCATAATAGCGCATCCATGGGGCTCCAGTTCTTAGTAAATTTCTTTGGACACCCTCTTGCTTTGTAGGTCACCTTTTCCGCCCCCATATAGAGGTCCATCCAGGTTTTCCATTCAGTTATTGTTGGAGTGGAGGGGGCACCCCAGTGCCTTGCTATACCCCTTTTGGCCACTACTGTTCCTAGATTACATAAAGTTAGGGTATGTCTGGGTACATCTATGTCTGAGGGCATGCCCAGTAGGGTGTATTTGGCATCCCTAGGCAGCTGCGACCCTGCTATTCCGCTAAGTTCCTCAAAGATCTGAGCCCAATATGTTTGAATGAGTGGGCACTCCCACAGGGTATGGATATGTGTCCCTGTGTCCCCGCCACATCACAAATATTCTGAAGGTTCTGCTTGTCCCATTCTATGGAGGTGGTATCTATCAAGGTATGTCCTCTGTAGAATGTTTAATTGTATTAGTCGTAATCTCAGTCTAATTGCGACCTCCCTGGGATGCATTAAGGCAGCCTCCCAGCCAACATCATCAAGTTCCCCTAGGGTGGTCTCCTATTGCATCCTGAGCCCTTTTAATTTGTCTGGGATATTATTCATCGGGGTCTTGTATGTCCACGAGATTGCTTTCTCCGTCATTTGTCCCATAAGTTCTCTTCTCTCTTGCAGTGCGTATTCAGGTTTATAAGAAGTAGTATCAACCCACTCTGCCCTCCATTCGTGTTGTCGTTACAAGTACTGATATATTTGGTTGTCACTTAACATGTATTCCTGTTGTAGGGTGTTAAAGGTAATCAGGGACCCTTTCTCAGGGAGGTCTCCCAATTTCGATATTCCCATTGTATCCCATGACCCAAAGCCTCTAAGTTTCTTCAGCTCAGGTAGGCAAACACCTTCCCATAGTGGGGTTTCCTTTGTAAGCTTTTTGTCCCATTTCATTTGCCTCTCAGCCGCCTTCCAGGACTCTTTCGACCTCTGGGTCGTGGGCAATAGTTGTCGGAGTCCCTTGCCCCCATATATATAATGTAAGTATGTGTGACGTCAGAATTGACTTCTCTCTATTGCATGTGTCGGGTGGTCCCCTGGGAGGTGTCCCCATTCATTATTGGCCACTAACTGTGCCCCCCGGTGGTAGGATCTTATGTCAGGGAGAGCAATCCCACCATTGTATGGGTTGCACTTAAGCGTCTGGATCGCAATCCTAGGTTTGCCTCCATCCCATAATAATGTACGTACCTCCATGTGTAATGTCTTAAAAATGTCCTCAGGTATCATGTTGTAGGTATTCTGGAGGACAAAGAGTAACTTAGGGAGTGTGACCATTTTAAACATTGTGGCTCTGCACAGTATGGTCAGGGGCAACATTCTCCATCATTCCACAATCCAGTGGAAATCTGTTAAAATCCTCCGTATATTGCGGGAATGACTCAGTGTGGCATTGGTAGTTATGTAAATGCCCAAATACTTGAATCCCTCATGATCTACCTGCAGTTGACTCTGGAGTTCTCGTGTGTCTATGGGTCCTCCAGTTGGGTAGCGTATGGATTTATCCCAATTGATTTTATACCTGGCATGATGTCCGTGCTCTTCAAATATTTGTAGAATGATTGGGAGTGTCTCAAAGGGGTTGGTGACATATAGGAGGATGTCATCAGCATATAGGGATATCTGTTCATCTTGGCTACTCACCGAACCAGCCGTGAATCCCCCTATGCCTGGGTGGCCCCTGACTAGACATGCTAGTTGCTCTAGTATTAATGCAAATATGAATGGCGATAGTGGGTAGCTCTGTCTAGTACCCCGCTCCACGGGGAATTGCTTCAACATGACCCCATTAACCCTTACCCTTGCCTGCGGGGCGCTGTAGAGCAATTCGATCCAGGCCAGAAATATGGGGCCAAACCCAAACTTTCTTAGTGCCTGTCTCATGAATGGCTATTGTATGGCATCAAATGCCTTTTCGGCATCAAGAGCTAAGAATACATGTGGGTCAGCCCTAACTTTGACTTTCTCCAGCCAGTTCGATAGCCTGCGCAAGTTGAATCTTGTCGACCGCCCAGGCACAAATCCTGACTGACCTGCATGAATAAGTGTAGTGACGACTGGAAGAAGGCTAGTAGCAAGAAAGGTGGCAAGTATTTTGGTTTCTACATTTAATAGTGATATTGGCCGGTAAGATCCACACTCTGTCGCTGACTTCCCGGCTTTGTGGATAAGTACGTATGATTGTGGCCATCCGAAGGTCTGTGGGGAATGTACACTCAGTTCCCCAATACATTTGCAACAAGTATGGGCTCAGAAGGCTAGAATTTGCCTTGAAGAATTCCACAGGAATTCCATTTGGCCTTGGGGTCTTACCAGTTTTAAGATTACCTATTGTCATAGTTACTTCTTCCAGGGTGAGGTCCTTGTCAAGGGCCTCATGATCCTCTAAGGACAGGGAAGGAAGATCAATTGTGTGGAGATATTTTTGGATTCGGATACCATCTGCTGCAGTCCTGGTTCTTTAGAGTGCCGTATAGTAACCCGTGAAGGTGTCTGTTATGTCTTGCACTTATGTTAGTGTATTATCTCCCTCATGTAAGGCGGATACCCATCTAGCTTCTTTCTCTTTACTGCCCAGCCATGCTAGAAGCTTTCCCGCCCTGTTTCCAGTTTCATAAAGGCGGTGTTGTATGGCCAGGTGGTGCGATTTCACCTCTAGGCGGGCTAGGGCCAAGTATTCCTTACGTGTGATTGATATCTGGCGTAGGAGGAGTTAGTCTGTGTCTGGGCCCATGTACCTCTCCATTTTGAGGAGTCGACTTTCCAGGGCTTCAACCTCTTGGTTTTCCTTTCTCCTTTTGTATGCTATTGTGTTTGTGCCCTATCCCGTAGTACGGATTTAAAGGCCTCCCAAAGGACCACTGCGGAGTACACTAATCCCTAATTTTCTCGGAAATATAGTTCTGACCACGCCCTAATGTCTTGGGCAATTTCTGAATCTCAGAGGTCGCATGCATTGAGCCTCCAGTCATTATGTGCTTTCTGGGGACGCCCTTCAGTTTTAAGCCATAATGGGGAGTGGTCAGACATGCTCCTTGCCAGGTATTCCACCGTAGCCACTGATCTTATTTCCCCCGTAGGGGCCAAAAGATAGTCCAGTCTGGAGAGGGCATTGTGGGCACCTGAGAAATAAGAGTACACACGGTCAGTGGGGGTGGTGTAGATGCCAGAGGTTGGTCAGGCCCAGTGTCTGCATAAATCTGGCCAGTGGCACATTCCCTTGTTGTTCAATGTTTCTATGTGTGCTGTCCATGTATGGATCAGCGAGATCATTAAAGTCTCATGTGTGTGGAAGATTACGAGTATAGTAGGATATCAGTTACCCTGTCCATTGTGTGTTGCTGTAGTCTAGGGAGTGCGTGTACACTAACAATTGTGTGGGCTCACGTCTTCCCCAGACCCCCTGCCCTGCAGCATATGTGCCATTCGGGTCCACCAAGGTTTTATGTGTATGAAAGGGAGGGGACTTTCTAATAAGGATGGACAATCCTGCATGTGCTAACATTGTGTACATACCTCTGCCTAAGAAAGCACAATGGGTGCCCCAGAGGTGTGTTTCCTGAAGAAGAACTATATCTGGTTTCAGCCTCTTAAGATGGGTGGCAAACAGCCCCCTCTTGATCTTGTGGCCTAGGCCATTGACATTCCATGTCAGTATGAAATACCGCCCCTCACTCCGAGTTTGTTATGTTGGCCCTGTTATACTGCTTGACTGTATGGTGGAGGAAATGTGAATCTGTCTCTCTGTGCACTGTCTCCTCATCTGTTAACACAATAACCCCCTTAAACTGACCCGTTCCCATCTTTTCTGAATTG
Source organism: Triturus cristatus (assembly GCF_964204655.1). NCBI lineage: Eukaryota > Metazoa > Chordata > Amphibia > Caudata > Salamandridae > Triturus > Triturus cristatus. The sequence continues at coordinate 407,478,284 of NC_140595.1, read as the reverse complement.
GTATTCCCCTCTTACCCTTCCCACCCTCCCCACTCTCTCCCACTGCACATGCACTTACCCTAAACCGTCAATGTGACAATTGTGACGTCCGTTAGCTTGAGAGGTCTATAGCCCCGCCATATCCCTTAGTGAATTAAACAACAACTAAAACTTAACTAGGGGTATGCCTAAATGTTACACTTCTAGACCCTTCTTAGTGGTAATGTGAGAGTCTCAAAAGGCACCAGGTGCCGTCTTACTGTCCGTTCGTCCTCCCGACTGGCCCAGAGGCTTCAACCTTCCTCGCTCCTTTCATGCAATATGTTCTGGGGATGCTCTCGCATTGCAGTGTCCTGTTCAGTCCCCTCCAGATGGGCTATCTGTTGCAGGAGTGGATGATCGCTGAGAGTTCCAGTTCTGAGCGGTCAGGAGAGGTCTATCCTTTTGGTCGGTTTTGGAGTGTTTTTTTCCCTTCTTGATTTGTGGCTGACCCTCCTCTGAGGACTGTTTTTTTTCTCCTCTATGGTACCCTGGGGTTTGAGAGGGGTGTCTCTACGAGGTTTGCCAGTGTGTCTCAAGCCATGCTTCGGTCTCCGCTTTTGCGATCGAGGTTCAATTTCTGGCTCTTGACCCACTGAGCGGGGTCCTATAGATTCACTTCTCTTCCGTGTCGGAGGCCATTTGTCTATCCAGCACCATGCCTCCTCTGGTGTTTGGAAGAAGAATGTTTGGCTTTGAAAGATGACCTTCAATTTTGCTGGGAAGAGAAGCATATATTGGATGTGAAGCACTCGTAATTTTTCTTTGACCGAGTCAAACATTCTCCTCTGTTTCTGGACCTCTCTGGAGTAATGTAGAAATACCATTATTTTTGAGTGTTAGCTATTCTGATCTCTCCTATCTGCCTCATCTCATAGAGTATCAAATCCTGATAGTTCAAAAACATGCAATTAGTGGCCGTGGGGGTGCCCCACGGGCGGTTTCAGATTAGGCATCCAGTGGGCCTGCTCGATCACAAAGCATGATGAAAACTGTGTTGTTGGGAGAGAGTCTTTAAGCCATGTCTGTCAGAAGGCACTGGAGTCTGACCCCTCAATTGCATCCAGGAAACCCATAAATTGCAAGTTGTTTCTGTGCGCATAGTTTCCCGCGTCATCCACCTTCAATGCTATCTCCTTCATGGAAGCTGTGAGGTGAGGCTGGGTATGCGATGTGTCACGCCTTCAACCTCTAATATGCGTTGTTCCGCAAGTGTGACTTTTTCAGATACGTTGCGCAGATCTTGCCTGAGTAGGGCAATGTCTGTGCAGACTTCTGCTATTTTGCTTCCCTGTGCTTCTCTACATGAGTGTATCACCTGTAGGGGAGTTGTGCTGTCTGGCATCTCCGCCGATCCCTCTGATGTCTCTGGGGGGGTGGGGGCACCATAACTTTTGTATATTTGTTCATCTTTCCCTGTCTGGGGTTTTGGCTCTTTATCTCTCACCATTAGAGATTACCAAGTACAGTGATACCTGCTCCCTGTTGTACAACTGTGGGCCTCTACTGACACAGGGGCCCATCCAGCTACTTGTTAAAATGGACACTTCAACAGCCTGTAGTTCCCGGATAAATATGTGTCAGCACCAGTCTCTTTTTATACAGTGTGCATTCTTTACTGACACTCACTGTGTGTCTCTCAGATCTGAGCTGCTCCCCAGGTGTTGTCCCTCAGGCCTCTCCTTGTTCGGAGGGGCCTTGTTGGCCCAAGTGGTGTTAAATTCCCACTTCTAATTACGTGCTTGGGACGGCGTCGGAGTTGCGCCGAGGCTGCTTTGTACTCTTCCTCAGCCTCCAGTTTCTAAGTGATTAAGTCGCAAGTCTGCAGGCCCATATTGCCCCTTGGCCTCCAGGGATATGTCTATGATGAAGTGTCGAGGGGTCTACCCTTATCCCAGTGGAAGTAGTGTCAGGGGTGGGAATCCGGGAGTCCCCCCTCAGTTCCCGTTTATATCAGGCTGCATGCTCCCTGTTTGCAGATCGCCACCAGTAGAGCCAAATGTCACCCAATAAAGGGGAGAGGCATCCATTGGCTCAGTGATCACAGGATGGAGTCATCTTGCTGTATGGGGAAAGGGCTGTAGTGCCAAAGGAATTGATCATGGTTTCACTGCCACCAGGCCTCACAGGTCTCGTTGCTGGATTTGTTGTTCGCTGTATCCTCCTCGCTGCAAGATGACCTTGCCGCCGGCGCCCCCTCTAGTCTCACATCAACACCTCAGGCCCCTGTTCCAGGGCTATGCCTGAGTTGTGGTGGCCTCGCTGCCCTCGTAGAGGATCTAGGCCTCACCCCGCCGGGTCTTCTCCGAGAGGGTGCTTGATGTCGGCCCACGCGCCTCAGGCTCTGCAGCCTACTCGCAGCCCAAGTTCACATGGTGCATGCCCTCCATGGCAGGCACCCCCCTCATCCAGGTGGTGCCGCTCTCCAAAGGCCTTGTCCCTCTGTCCACATCAATGCTGGTTATCTGCCCACCGTGGGGGCAAGGCAGGGCCGGTGCAGCGGTACACGCCAACCTGCGCCGTATCTGGGTTTCAGGCCCTTCTGCCATGATTGCTTCTCTCTGTGGTGCATCGCCGCCATGGCTGGGCAACGGACCAGGTCAGTCCAGCCCTTACGGGGGTCTCCCTCTCAGGGCTCATCCGGTTCTGTATTGCAGGCTTGCTCGAGCACCGAGTGCCCGGCTTATCTCCCTTCCACAGGTCGCCACTATCAGGTCTTGTCCTTGAGTCGTGCGGAGTCGCTATGGAGCTTGTGTGTCTCCGTCATGGGTCCTGGTACCATATTTTGTTTCTGTGCAATCTGTGGGGACCTGTTCCCCCTCGGTCCACAAGCAGATGGAGCTAGGAAGGCAGGATTTAATAAAGGATAAAAGCTGGGCCACCAGAGCTCTGGTCGGACACATCTAGTCCGCCATGCTGTTGGCCCTGCCCCTCCTGTCCTCAATGTTCTTGACAGAATATTTTGTCGCACAATATTTTTGTTTCTGATATTCTGTCTAAACACCCAGATATAGCTGAATGATCACTTCTTTAGATATAAGGTGATTCACAAGAGGGTATCCCATTAGAACAGGGGTTTTTAAACTTTTTACTGCCGCACCTCCCTCATCTACAAAATATTTCATGGCGACCCGAGAATATCAAACATATTTTTTCACAACTATTCTATCAAATGTGTAGCTATAAACATATTTAATAGTTCAAACATTGCAGTAATGCTTATTTATCCATTTTAAACTACAAATACATTATTGCCAAGATGCTTTTGACACCCTGGTCTCAGGTCTCACTAAAGAGTACAAATATCCACAGAGTGATCCTTAATCAAAAGTGAAGGGCGAGGCTTTAAAAGTTATTTAGAGCCCCCTGTCCCTTTGACACCTACTCCCAGGCAAGGACATGAGTCTCCTCAAATGTAATGATGGTCCATTACAGAGTTGTCCACTGCCCCTGTTTTTTCACAAGAACACAATACTGTTTTCATTACGATGCTCTTCTTGGCCAGGAACCCCTTTGATCAATTCAAGCGCTATCAAGTGGACCCACCCTAGGTCTGAAGATACATGAATTAGAATAACCATTTGGAGGTATATGTGGTAACCTCTTAAACAAGACAATAGAAGAATGTTCGAGGACCCCTGTCCTTTCCACATTTTAACAGTGTTTTTTCCTTTATTGGCGGATGAAGCACATTTTAGGATTTGATGCCTCTACTCTGTCTATCGGATTTAACTTGTATGAGAATACTGAACATGAGGGCCAGAACCCTTTGTTATCGACGTCCCTCCGTAACTTGTTTAGAGAGATACTTATAACGTGTTGCCCCTTGTGAACCCAATGTTCTATGGCTGGTTATTTCGAGATTCTTGTACACCATTAGAATTCTATCCACAGTGGTTAGAGGGAAACCTATAACTTGTTGCCCCTTGGGAACCCAAGGTTATATGTCTGGTTATTTCTGTATCGTTGTGCAGAATTTGAATTCTCACCAAAATAATTCAGAAAGAAAAGTAGCTATACAGGCACATTCCTTGTTAATAAACAGCTCAAATGCAGTTGGACTAAGAACACACTTCAATCCATTTTCAAATCCTTTGTTGAGAGGACATTTTAGTGGTTTAAAGTAACCTGGTTCCATTTCTGCTATATGTAAACGGACTGCGAAAAAGCATGGAAGAGCCAATTGGAATCCTGGAGACTTTCTAACTTGCTAACTTGGAGTGTCTCTCAGTGAAGACACACCACTGGCTTCCGGACGTGTATGCTATTACCTTTGTTTGACAACTACGTCTTTTCTTCCTATGGTATTCTATTGCCTGGAGTTCAGCTGTCTTGTAATATCTGATGGAATCCCCTCATTTTAATTTAATTTATTTTGATGTGGTGCTCCAATACGTACTGGAGTGCCTTCCAAAGAACATTTCATTGTAGCAGGAGCATCACGGTCACACGATGGGACCATCACGCTCACACGATGGGAGCATCACGGTCACACGATGTTGCACGTAGTACTCTGGAAATGGGACCCAGTTGACAAGCGACTAAAGAAACCAGGTTCTAATAGGTAGGGTGGGGGACCTATCATTTGGAAAACACAGGATGTAGTTGATTTGTGGCAGTTTAGATTAGGTACACATTTGCAATCTGAGTGAGTGGGAGATTAAGGACCACATTTAGATACTGGGGTGAACTGCAAAGAAAACAATTTCTGAAGGTAACTCCATGGAGCTTGGCAGCCTAGCAGGTCAGGATGGATTGTTCCCATTGGAGCAGTGTCAAGACTGATTTGTAAATGGATGGGTCGATACTGGTGGAGTGATGTGCAATGTAACGCTGGAATGGAATGTGGCCTGAGTGATTATTAATGGCGAGATCAATTCAATCATTCCATCCTTCAATTCTCCGCAAAGTTAAATACTTGTCAAGCCAGATTGTGTAGGCATTTACAAAAATTATACATGCCTTACAATTTCCTTATACAGATGAAAGAAATGGTACAAATACACGTTATGTTATGTTATGTTAGAATTCATACTCGAAACATCTGTGAATCTGTGTAGAGGATTTGCGACATTAGACTGGGGTTTGAGTGCCTGGCGGACTTTAGGGAAAACTAAGAAATGAGTACATCGGTCAATACGGACAAGTTCATCTTTAGTAGGTTAGACTACCCTGGGTCTAGAATTTGAAGGGAGGGTTTAAATATTTAATAAAATAGCAGAAATATTGAATATGAAAAACTGACATGCAATTTATTTCCTCCATAGACCCTGAAAAGAGCGAGCATCCTTTGTTGTGCCCTGGAGTGAGTCATTGGAGGTATAAGAAATTGCTTGGGCGACCTGTGTAAGCTGCCCATGGGGCCACCTCATTGACATCCATTTCCTACAAAGGGCAAGGACCGCCTATTAGATGCACCAACAATTGCACCCATGCACTACACTTTCCAACCACAACTAAAAAACTGCCGCTAACCATGCTCAAGACTCCACTATTCTCCACCTCCTTGTCCAAACAAAACACATTTCTGCCCCAGGGTATGCGCAATACTCTGCCTCTGCTACCAAACAGAAAGACATTTTCACAACTTACTCTGGTTTCTCTTCAAAATTTAAAAATCTTTCGCCTTTTACTAAAGATTTCCGTGGAGAAGAACATTTAAGAGTTTATTCAATTTTTTAAAGCCTTGCCACAGGAAATAAAAAAAAAATAAAAAAAAAGAAAGACATTTTCACAACCAGCAAATGCCTATGGTCTCCTGTCCAACTTGTATAATGCTGGCTGTACATGGAATCAGAAATAATTTGATCTCACTACATTCATATAAATATTATGCACAATATTGTCTGCGGACTATTTTACTTTATGCCACATCAGGGCAGGAAAACTACAATACATGCCTGAGGCTTTGATGCCCTTCAAAACATGCTCATAGTGATTGATATGGCAAAGATGGAGAGTTCGAATTGGGCGATTGTCAGGATCCTGTTGAGAGGAGCTGAGAATAAAATAAACAAGACAAGCTTCAGTGGTGTTGTGTGAACACCAGGGATGTTCACGGCATGACCTCTCCCTATTGTGGGAAGACATAGCTGCTGAAACCTTTCATGCTGTATCAATTACACATCTCAGAGACTGAGGAGATATTTCTTCTGTTGAACAAAATGAAGAAAGAATGTAAAGGTGCTTTAAAGAGACATATGGGTAAAAAACAAGATATTTGCTGAATTCCAGATCCGCAGACCTAGTGAAAGCACCTAACTAATATTTAAATATTGTAATGTTGGGAGCTCCATTGAAAATTATGGAGGGCCCCGGGCTTCTAATGGTCAGTACAAGCTCGGAGCTCCAACATTCTAATGTTTGTTCACAGCTATTGCTATGAGCAAAGGCGTCACCGAGCCAGAGGTGATTTCAATTCCCTCAGGCTTGTGAGGCCTTTGTTGTACAAATTAGAACATTCTGCCATCTAGGGGAGGCATGCTCTAATTGCCTTAGAACCCTCCGTAGCCAACTCTACCGGCCATTAAAGGCCTGCTCCCTTGTTAAATGCTGGAGTTGGCCTTTAATGGCATGTCACTGGTGCTAGAAAAGTCAGGAGACTAATGCAGGCACTTGCAAAAGCGCAAAAACAGCTTGGGAAAAATACAGACTCAAATGGAAAGACAAATACTGCAGTTAAGCCACCTTATCTGGCACTTGGTCCTTGTTATGAATGTAAAGAATATTGAGACAGTTCAGTTTTCAGAATTTTCATGGCAAGATGCATTTTGGTACTGCCCTCAGTCTTGTGTGGAGTAAGTTCCACACTCTGGGTCCCTGGAGTGCTAGCATGTTTATTTTGTGTGAAGTCTCATTGAGATATTAAGGGGCCGATTCCAATCCGGGTCGGAAGGGCACCAAACGCGATCCGGCTGAAAAAACCGTACGCGTGTTTTCCGTCCGACTCGTACAGCTGTACGAGCGAGCAAGTACGATGCGAGCTACATGAAATTCACAGACCGAGTCGTTTCTGGCTCTGAACCGCTCCGTACGTGTCGGTCGGAAGCTAACCGTGGCGTGCAATGGATGTGATTTACAACCAACCCAGTACGATGCACGCGTCGGACAGCCTGTGCGAGCCAGAGTGTCCGGCTCGCAAAAGCTCCCTGAGTCGGACTTCGGGGGTCCGCGTCGGACCCCCTAACACCCGCAGCCCTACGACTCGGACACAGGGGGAGACCTATGGGTCACCCCAACACAGGCATGTACGGTGCGGATGGCACCGACACGTACCCACTGTAGGGGGCGCCCTTGTTCGAGACATACCCATTCAGTCGATGGGAGCCCATGTACGCGTCGTACGACCGGCTCCCATTGACTTCTATGGGAGTCCGACCGAACCGAGTCCGACAGCATACGTGCGCATCGTACTTGCTCGGTCGGACTGTAGGGGTCCGGCTCAGTCGGAAAACACTCCGGATCCGACTCGGTCGGAGGGCTTTCCGACCCGGATCGGAATCAGCCCCTAAGTGTGTCGTTGCGGAGCATAGGTTACTTTTAGGTACATGGTAAGGGCTCAGTTTGGCAGTTATGTCTGGCCTAAGCTCCAGAAAGCCTTGAGCCTGGAGAAAAAAATGTTATTTTTGCATCGATTGGGATCTAGACGAGCGCCATGGAGGCAGGCTTTATGTGAGTGCGCCACTGCAGGTACAGAAACAATGTTAGAGTAGTCTAATCGGACCATTGCATAGGTTTTTTTTATCAACTATAGATGGTGCTCCATTCAGAGGAGTGAAAATATTCTTAAGAGAAGGAGGATCTGCAAATTAATGTCCATCATTGTTGCATTTATCTGTGAACTGAAGGATATTTCAGGGATCAATATGAGTCCTAGGTTTCTAATTTTTGATGTGGTGGAAAGTGGTTCTCTGAGATTGGCTGACCATTGAATGGTACAGATACGGTATCCTGTCCTTCCATACTCAAAACTAGTATCTCTGCTCAGTTAAGTCAACGGATGTTCTCTTTCATCCAGGAGAATACATTGTCTAGAGAGGTGCAGATACTGTCCTGAATTACCAGCTTTTTTCCAGCTGAGAGAACATGTTCTAAGGGTACCTTTGGTACCGCCAAGGATCTGCGCCAATGGGCACATGCAGATGTTAAAAAGTAGTTGGGAAACAGATGCCCCCTGTTGATCATAACAAAATAACTCAGAGATAACAATTCCATGATGTAATTCAGACCTTGTTGATTCATTTGTCTAAAGATATGCATGTTTAGATTTCTTGATGGCTCTGTTAAAGCTTCTCCTGTGCCTTTTGCAGAGGATCTTTCCCACTTCTGCCTTTGGTTCCTACGATTGACACTTGAGGAAACAGATAAAGCCTTTAGGCTTAGCTACGAGCTTATTAAACCATTGGTTGGTTTGTTTGATGCTGATGTTTGGTTTTCTAGAACAGAGGGGAGCATGTGTGTCCAGGTTGACCTAAATGATATGGCAGAAATTCTCCAGTAAAACCTTGGGATCAGACCTTTTTGAGGAGGTTGTCTTAGAAGAGTTTCAGGTTGTTTTAAACGCAGTGCTAACATTTTTAAACTTAAGGATGAGCATTGGTTATTGCGGGGTGATCTAGTATAGCTGGCTCGACAGGTAGATAAGTGCACTGACCATGACTGCAAGTTTACAGATGTGTTGCTGGTATTGGATTTCTGTATGAAGATTAGGTCCAATGTGCCAAATGCTACATGTATAAGCACTGCCTGACAGTACCCAAGTCATGCATGTGTTTAAGAAATTCTGAAGATGGTTCGATTCCCGTCTGTTGATCCACAGGTTAAATTCACATATATTTAAGATTTTAGTACAGGAAAAGAAGGGATGTGAAATATGCTCCAATTAAAATTATAAACAGATTTCTATAAAAAAAATGCTTTCTCTCTCTCCGCTCCAAGCATTTTGTACATTGGTGCAGGGCATGGAAGAGTAAAGCAAGTCATCTCTCTCTCTCCAGAAAACGGTAGCGGGGATCTACACCATCCTGTGATATTGAAAGTCTTGTTGTGGGGTAACAGAGATCCCATTTTAGATCAGGTAATATACCACGAGATATTACTAGTAAAAAATGTCGATCCCTTTCTAATCCTAATTTCTGTCTAACATCTTCAACACTGCAGAAAATAAACCATTTTACCACTTTCCCTGATCCCTCTGATTACAGCATCCACAATTAATCCATCCATGCAAGTCCCATCAATTATTGTGTCATTTCACGCATGCTTGGAGGAAAAACTGCCTCCAGCTCTTCACAGATAAAACCGAAATCCTAATCTTTGCCAACAACAACTCCCCCTGGGAAACCTCATAGTGGCCCTCTTTACTTGGCCCCTCAGCCACCACTACGGACCATGCCAAGAATCTCAAGATCATCCTGGACATCAGCCTCTCCATGAGCAGACATATCAAAGCCATCTCTTCATCATGCTTCCACATCCTGCGAATTTTAAGCAAGATTTTCAAGCGAATCCCACTGAACACCAATGAGTGGTACCCAGGCTCTTATCACAAGTTGTCTTGATTGCAGAAACACCCTCTACTTCGGAATCCCAGCCCATGTTGTACGCCGACTCCAAGCCGCAGCAAGACTCATCCTGAACATCCTGCAAAATGACCCCATCTCTCCACCCCTCAACAGTCTCCACTGGCTCGCAGCCCAGGAAAGATGTAATTTAGAGCTACTCACCCACGCCTACAAAGCTCTCCACAACACAGGTCCAGTTTACCTCAATCAACAACTCAACTTCTACCTACCTACCAGTTACCTTTGATCTTAGTCCCAGCAAGAGCACACCTCCCTTGCATCACGAAGACCAGAAGTGGAGAACGATCTTTCTCATACCACGCAGCCAAGACCGGGAACTACCTCTAAAACACTTCAGAATCCCCCCCACATGGACTTCTGAAGGATCCTCAAGACATGGCACTTCCAGAGGAAACAAGCATGATCTACTCCTCCGCCCTAAAGCCTGCCCTACTCAGCTCCCAAATACCCTCATGGGTGATTAGTCAGGTACACTGATAAAATATCGACACCCAAAAAATCCCCATACACAAACATCGAGTCATAAATATTGATGTAAAAAATATCTACATCCTATATTTATAATGGTAAGTATAAAAATATTGAGAAAAAAATATTGATGTACAAAATATCAACTTTTTTATATATGTAAAAGATAATGTTAAATATATTAAATAATAAAACTAACTTAAAAAAAATTGGATTTATTATACATTTGAACAAATATAAGAAATACATTTAATTTAAATAAAGTTTACATATATAAAATGTCATATATATGTATTTACTTTCAAACAAAGAATAAACCATTAATTTTAATTATTTTTAGATTTTATAAATATATAGAAATTTATAAATAAATATATCTATATACATACACCTATCACATAAAATGTAATATAAATTATATTATAAATTAAAACATTAAAATATTTAATAGTCTTTAAACTAAAATTTTGCACTCCATTGAGTGCAACAGTAGGGAAAGTGTTGGATAGCGGAGGTGTAAAAATAACAATTCCCACTCCAGTGAGAGCAACAGTAGGGAAAATGTTAGATAGCGAAGGGGTTAAAAATACTATTCCCACCCCAGTGAGTGCAACAGAAGGGGAAGTGTTGCATAGCGGAGGGGTAAAAAATATTATTCCCACTCCAGTGAGTGCAATAGTATATATACCAGCATTTGTAAAGCGCACAGCTAGCTTCGGAGAGGTGTTCCAGCACTGGGGGCCATAAGGAAGATTAAGCAAGTTATTGCCTAGAGTCACAAGGTATAGGGCTAACCTGGCGCCATGGCCAGGGATCGAACCGTGAGTCCCCGTGTTCCAGAGTCAGCCGCCCTGGCCACTGCACCACACGTCTTCCCACAGAAAGTGTTGGATAGTGAAGGGGTAAAAATTACTCTTCCCACACCAGTGAGTGCAACAGTAGGGAAAGTGTTGGATAGTGGAGGGGTAAAACAAACTATTCCCGCTCCAGTGAGTGCAACAATAGGGAAAATGTTGGATAGCGCAGCTGTAAAAATTACTATACCCAGTCCAGTGAGTACAACAGTAGAGAAAATGTTGGATAGCGGAGAGGTAAAACTTACTATTCCCACTCCAGTGACTGCGACAGTAGGGAAAGTGTTAGATAGTGGAGGGGTAAAAATTACTATTCACACTCCAGTAAGTGCAACAGTAGGGAAAGTGTTGGATAGCAGAGGGGTAAAAATTAATATTGCCATTGGAGTCAGTTCAGAATTAAAAACAAACAAAATATCAACTACAACACAAAAGATTTTAAAAATCAAAAAAAGAAAACATATATAAAAATATAAAAAATTTACAAAAGATAAAAATATATTATAATGTTAAAAAGATCTATAAAATACCTAGAAAGACTTATTTTTTTAATTTTAAAATAATTTACAAACAAATAACTATTTTTAATAGAAATTATTTATAATCAAAAACATTAATTATTACATAAATGTAATCTTTTTTATTTCCTACCCCATAATACCACACAATTCACAACACACATCATTTTTTTTTTAAATTACCACCATAACTAACATAATTAATTATTAATAAAAGAAAAATAATTAATTAAAAAGCAAATTAAAACAGATAAAAATCAATTTACTCCCCAAACGTTGCCCCTATGAAACAGAAACCTACACACAAAATAAAAATAAACAATTCCCATAAATATTTATGCATTGATGAATTAATGTTAATGATCATCTAATTATTAATTAAGTACACATAAAGAACTTTTCTCATTCTACCCCGACTAATTTAACATTAATAAATTAATATAAATTAACAACTTATTAGTTAATTATAAAGATATTACTTCCCACCCTTTATCACTATGTACCTCACAACTCACATCTAAAATTAATTACACAATTGCCATATTTAAATTTTAATTAATTAATTAGCATTAATTAACAAATAATTGCTAATTAATCATAAATAAATTACTTCCCACCCTATTCCCCTATAAACACCTCCAACCCGCTCATAAATACATAACACAATTAACATAATTAATTACCAATGAATGAATTATTAATACTTAACAAGCAATTAATAAATAATTAATAATACATTAATTCCCACTATTAACACTATAAAATGTAAATTACATAAATACGAATAAATAAAAAATATGAATACATTTATTATAATTCCACCCTATTCCCCTATAAACCCACCACCTGCTCCTAAAAAATGACACAATTAACATAATTACCAATTAAATAATTAATTAATTAATTAATAATAATTAGCAACCAATTGAAAAATAATTACTAATAAATTAATTCCCACAATTAACACCATAAAATGTAAGCTAAATAAAAATGCTAAATGTTATTAAAATAAAATTAATAACTGCTAAAAATGTAACACATATATTAAAAAACAAAAGCAATACTTATACAAAAAAGTAGGTCACATACTTTTAAAATGCATACTAAACTACATACCTCTAATTAAAGCATCTATATTTTAAACAACTATATTTTTGTAAGCAATATTAAGGACTTTGATATTTTCAAAAACTATGATTCACATCAACTGTTTAAGAAGTATGTCCTGGGGGGCGTGGCTTGCCGTGAAGCGAAATGGCTTCTCTGGGAGCGAGCTCCGCCGGCCGCAAAACTATCCTGACTTTATCCTGCACTCTGGGGTGAGCGTGGGCTGCCCAGGCTAGCTGGTACTGCGCCGGAAGGTGTGGTGCACTTGCGGTGAAGAGCGGAGCCCGAAAGGAGTATCCCCGGCTGAGTTCACGGGCCGTGAGTCTGGCGGGCGACCCGGTGGGAGGCCCATCCTGGTGGCGAGGTCGGGACTGGTGGCTACTCGAGGCCGAGGCGGCCGCGGCGAAGTCAGGCCGGAACAGTGAAGGCGGATGAGCGGAGTGCGGAGCGCGCCCGGCCTGGCCCAGAGACTGTGCGCTGAAGGTGGAGTGTGATCGCGGCGCTCCTGGAACTGGAGGTGTGGGGACACGGCGGCACACCCGAGGCCCGTGAGGAGGCCTGTGTTCGGCGCGCCGCCCGGAGCGAAGTTGGAGCACTGTCGTGTGTCTGGATCCCGGGGGCCTGCATGCGGTGACTGCGGCGCCTGATGTGCCCGGCGGGGTACTTGCTGCCTTACCTGTTGTTGCCTGGACCCTGCTTGCCCCCGAGGGCGACCCATCGAGCGCTGCTGGGACCCGGTGGTGGCCACGTGGTGCAGAGCTGGAGTCGCCGGAGCTCCGCAGTCGGCGGTGAGTGACGGGCCCTACTGGGAGCAGAGACAACCACGCGGGGGACAGGCGTGCAAGGGAGCTGAGCAGGCTGGTGGACCCGGTCGCTGATTGTGGCACTGTACTACTACTACAGGCTGGGCTGCGGTAAAGCGGCCATTGAGGGTGCCAGTTGTGCTGCACTGCCGAGGAGGCTGGCTGCCCGGCCTGGCGCTGAGAACTGGCCCGCCCTGGGTTGTAGCCCGGCGATAATCTGCCACAGGCTTTGCGAGGAGCTGGGAGGCCGACACAAGTGACCCGTCGACGGGGGACGAGGAGAGGTGGTCGCCGCCTATCATCCTGCTTCTGGCGATAGCGCGGCCCTGACGGGGGTCGGCGCGGGGAGGGCCTGGTCTCTGGTGGCGACGGTTGGTTGGTGGGGCGAGCCGGACGCGTCCCCCTGAACATGGGAAAGCACGATTCCAGGCAGGTGAAGTTAACCTTCGATCACAAACGCTCAGCCAGACAGGCTGAGACGGAGCAGGACCCCCCGGACGATGCGCGGCAGGACTCAACCCCCGTAGATCAGGGTGAAGATCTACGTACATTGATGCTCGAGATGCGCTCCAGCCTCTGGAATATCGACACGAAGTTGGACACTCTCACAAGTCAGCTGGACTCCGTGAAAACGCAGGTGTCGGCACATGAAACGCGGCTGGATACGCTCGAGACTAGACAATCGGAGTTCCATGAGTTTCAAGTGGAGACGAAGGGACAACTCCTACACATGGACAAACTGCTGAGCGTCATTCGCGCCAAAAACGAGGACTTGGAAGCACGCTCGAGGCGCAATAATCTACGCGTTACGGGGTGCCGGAGACCACTGCCATATCGAAAATGGAAACATACATAACCGACCTCCTTCACGAACTGTTTGACCCCGGCCTGTCGTCAGTGTTTGCGGTGGAGAGGGCGCACAGGTCACTGGGACAAAAGCCCCCAGTCGGCGCGCCGCCTCGGCCCACAATTGCTCGTCTCCTGAATTATCAAGACCGGGATGTGATACTCAAATTAGCCAGGGAGAAAGGAACTATTACACACAAGGGCAACACGCTCTCCTTCTACCCGGACTTTACCCCGGCCGTCCAGGCTGCCCGCCGGGAGTTCTTGCCGGCTAAGCGGCTCCTCCTGCAGGCGCAGGTTCCCTATTCGCTGCTGTACCCAGCCAAATTAAAGGTGTCCTTCGGTGGATCTACCCACATCTTCGTTGAGGCTAAGGAAGCTATGAAGTTTGCAAAACATGTGGGTCGTAAAGCGAGTCGGACACCCAAGAATGCTGATGGGACCGAGCCTGGTAATCTTAGCGATATTGAGTGATTGTGGCCCCCCATGCGGGCACCTTGATGCAAGGACATACTGACACTTGAGGGTATGTTTCCGGGTTACTTGGGGGTGTATGAGGGGAGTGCCCTGTACCCTGGTTCTGCTCACTGCCGTGGTCACGGATCTACTGTATTCAGGGTTTGGGAGGCCCGGATCCCCCGTAGTTCTTCCGGCCACCCTGTTCATTACAGGGTAGTGACCGGTGTAGCCACACCCCACTGGGAATGTTCCCCTGTACATTTACGGTTTCTGGGAGATGGGGTAGGGGAGGGTTCTTACACGACCCGGTTGGGGGGTTGGAGTTGGTGGGGGGAGGAGGACGGGAGTTTTTGTTTAAATGTTCAATGCCACGATTGATTTTCTGCCCTAGATATGTTGTCAGTTCAGTGCAGATTGCTTCCATATACATGTCTATGTGTTATACAGTTGTTACGTGATGAAAATGTCCAGATCTGGAACGACTCTGAATTGCATTACATGGAATGTCCGGGGGCTCAATGACCATAGAAAGGCACGGCTGGTACATGCATATATGGTGCGGCATTGTGTGGATGTGTGCATGCTGCAGGAAACCCACTTGCATACTGCCCCCGCCCCGCGGCTGAGACACGCCAGATGGGGCCATGTTTACTCCTCAATCTACTCTAACTATGCCCGTGGGGTGGCCATATTGATCCGTCGGGGCTTGGACTGGCGGGAGGGTTCTGTTCTGTGCGACCCTGAGGGGAGATATGTTGTGGTTCAGGGGGTTCTGTGTGGAGTGCAGGTGGTGTTGGTAGCAGTCTACGGACCGAACGTGGATTCTCCTGTGTTCTTCCATGAGCTGTGGGGGAAGGTGAGGAACACTGGCTGCGACACGGTCATCTGGGGGGGTGACTTTAATGCTGTGATGAATGACAGGGACGACAGACAGGGGGTGGCGCGTGCACTGAATCCGCTGGCGAGCTCGGCGATACGAGAGATTGTTGTGGACGGTGCGCTGGTGGATGTGTGGCGTGGTCGGCATATTGGGCTACGGGAGGGCACTTGCATATCGGCACAATGTAGTGCGTGGTCTCGTTTAGACTTCTGGCTGGTGTCGCGGGATGTTGCACTGTGGACGTCGAAGGCCGAACACATGTCCCGCTCGCTCTCGGATCACGCGCCCTGCATGTTAACACTAGTGCTCCCGGGCGAAGCTCCCCGGGCATTCTCATGGCGGCTCCCACCTCACGCGTTGTTAGACGAGGCCTTCAAGGAAGAGATCCGTACGGATGTTACCGACTATTTCGAGCGTAACGTAGGGTCAGTGAGCACGATGGCGACTCTATGGGAAGCCTTCAAGGTTGTCATTAGAGGCCAGTGTATTGCTCGCCAGGCGGGTGTATTGAAGGCAATAAGGGGCACCCTGGCTTCGCTGGAGGCGGACATAAAACGGCTCGAGGGCGCGGTGTTTGTAGGGGAGGACCCGGAGGTGGCGGGGCGGTTGAAAACTAAATTGTGGGAGTATAACGAAGAGGCCATGAGGGAGGTTAAATTTCTCGGTAAATATGCGGAAGCTCGCCGTTACGGCGAAGGTGGGAGGCCGGGAAAGCTATTGGCTAATATGACCAGGCAGAAGCGTCCCGCGTCGTATATCCATGAGCTGCGCACGGCTGAGGGTACACTACTACACACTAAGGGGGAGATTGGAAGGGCGTTCGCTGAGTTCTATTCAGGATTGTACACTACCACTCAGACTGAGAGCCCAGAGGGGCTTGAGTCCTTCCTGGACTCCATTGCACTGGCGTGGTTTAATAATAAGCATAGAGAGTATATGGATCTCCCAATAGACGCGGGGGATGTGGCACAGGTCATCAGGAGCCTGCCTTCGGATAAGGCATATGTCGACGAGCTGGCGCCCCGGCTACTGGCGGTGTACGAGGAAGCATTGGGAACTGGGGTCTTGCCGGATACCATGCGCGAGGCGCTGATCATCACATTGCTGAAACCGGATAATCCCGCTGACGACTTGCACTCGTACCGGCCTCTGTCTCTGATTAATGTCGACGTAAAGATACTGGCTAAGCTGTTGGCGAACCGGGTGCAACCAATGCTACCGATGATTGCTCTACCAGATCAGTCAGGGTTTATACCGGGGAGGGCGACATCCCACAACTTACATACGATATTTGCCACTCTACATTACCTCCATCCTGAGGTCAAGGCCGCGGTGGTGTTCTTGGACGCCACAAAAGCCTTTCACACTCTTGAATGGCCCTATCTGTTCCGAATACTGGAGAGGATGGGGTTCAGTGCGCTGCTGCTTCGGAAAATTCGCTTGCTGTACACTTTGCCCACCGCGCGGGTGTGGGTCAATGGCCGGGTGTCTGACCCGTTCAGCATATCGCGGGGAACTAGGCAGGGGTGCCCTCTATCCCCGCTGCTATTTGCCATAGCTGTGGAACCGCTGGCAGCTAGGATCCGGCAGCACCACACGGCGAGGGGTATTGGTTTCAGCTCCAGGAGCCTTCTGATTTCGCTTTATGCGGACGATGTGACCCTTTATCTCATTAATCCCGCAGACAATCTTGATCCCGTCCTGCAGGAATTCGTTCGCTTTGAAGGCCTCGCGGGCATATCCATCAACTGGGCTAAGTCGGTGGTCTTTCCCCTCACGGACGGAACCGGGGTGGTTGCCTCCGAATACCAGCTGCGTTGGGAGGCTGAGGAGGTCAAATATCTGGGAATTTGGATCATCCGGGACACCCAGGAGATCTGGAATCTCAATTTCGGTAGGGCGGTGATGTGGCTCAGAGAAAAGGTGAAGATGTGGGCTTCCCTGCCACTGTCGTTGAGAGGGCGCATTGCGCTGACAAAAATGATTGTGCTGCCCAAGTTCCTTTATCTGTTCGCCAATATACCCGTGCCGCTTACGGCCCACTTCTTTGCTACTCTGCGTTCCTCCCTGATGGAGCTGGAGTGGGCTGGTGGGCAGGCCAGGGTGGCATGGGAGACGCTGACGCTGCCCCTCCGACGGGGGGGGTTGGGGGCCCCCAATTTGAAGCTGTATGCACTTTGTGCACAGGCACAGTTCTTACATTTCTGGGCCCACCCCACTCCTTTTCAGCCCCACGTCGCGGTGAAGCGGGATGCGATGGCGCCCCTTCCGCTGGGTGTCGCGATCTGTGCAAAGGCTCGCCGCCCGGGGGTGGACGTGGATACGGCGGAGCTGCTGAGGTGGGTGTGGGAGGAACTGCGTCGGAGAGCACAGGTTCCGCTGCTCTATGCCCCCTCGCTCCCTCTGCTGCGCAACCCATTGCTGCCCTGTGCTGCGGATGGGATGGCTGGTGGCCTGGCTGAGAGGTTGCGTCTTCGTACATTTGCTGACCTTTTCCCTTATGGTAGGTTCATGCCTCCCCCATCGCCGGAGGACGGAGAGACTGTGCCCTTCTCTGAGTTATTCCTGTACCACAGGCTCCGGGCGGCGTGCCGGGCGCTTTCAGGGGAGTTCCCCGCCGAGCCACCGGTCTTTCGGGCTCTGGAGGTGGTGGTGGGCTCCCCGTCGCCCCGCAAACTGGTTACTCGTATATATCGCCATATGCAAGACGCGGGGCCCACTGCGATGCCGAACGCTCTGCTAAAATGGAATGAAGAGCTTCAGCCTGAGGTGTCGGAGGAACAGTGAGAGTTCTGTTGCGGGCAGCTCACTGAGCTTTCGCCGAATTATAACTTGCGTCTCATACACTTTAAATTTCTACATCGCTTCTACAGGACACCCATCAGCCTGAAAAGGATGGGACTTCGGGAGACGGATGACTGCTGGAGGTGCGGCTCCGCCGCAGCTTCCTTCTTACATATCGCGTGGTCCTGCCCCAAACTGGACAGCTATTGGCCTCAAGTTTTTCAAGTGATTAACCAGATTTTGAGTAGTGCAGAGGTTCCCTCTCCCCTGATTGGGCTGCTGGGGTATGTCCGAGCCATCCCGCCACAGACGCGCAAATTGCAGGCTTTTCTCTTGTTGTTTGCCAAGAGGCGAGTGGCCATCCATTGGGGGCGGCGGGGGGTGCCCACGGTGAAAGGATGGCTGGCGGATGTCACATATGGATGCACGCAGCTGGCCACGTTCTGGGAGCTGATGCCTGTTGCCTCCAGACCCAGGGAAATCTGGGAGCCGTTTGTGAGTTGGGCTCGGGAACATCAGCGCACAGAATCGGAGGTGGACGGCCCGAGTGCCTGATGGATCAGGGGACCTTGTTCTGCATGGGAGTGATGCGGTGCTCCTGGTCATGAATGCAGGAAGCACATGAGTAGTTTGATTGCCCTGGTTGGCGGAACTTGGGTCTCTCGGGGGGTTGCCTTCTCCAGGTGCCGCTGCGTGGAGGGTGGGTCTTATGGGCCTCTGGACTGGACTGCTCGAGATGTGGGCCCCAGCTGGATACTGCGTAGTTGATGGTCGCAACTTGATGTCATTATTCTTTCTGACACTATCTAGGGAGCTGTATGTACCACGATTGTGATGTCACGTGGCAAGTTTGGTTTTGTTTTCTTCTGTTTTAGTTGTTTTGAAGTTGCACGCTACTTCATTTACATGACTTCAACAGTGTATGACTTTGATCCGTACAGTCGTCGAAAAGCCGCGCACATTGGCTGCCTGCCTCCGGGTTGTTGGCTAAACAGCAGTGTACACTACTATGGCAAAATAAAGGTTTTGAAAACTTAAAAAAAAAAAAAGAAGTATGTCCTAAGGAAGACTTAGGATCCAGCAGCAGGCTCTGTCCTTCATGTTTGCTTCATATCTCACACAAGCACCTCAGACCAGAAATCAGTCAGATTTCACCCTGGAGCCAGGCTCTGAAGTCCCAAAATGGATTAAACTAGCTTTGACCCCCGGCTACCACATTCAGAACAAAGTCCAACTTATGATGTTGCAAGGCCTACCCTTCCAGTCACTGAGGTGGCCCCCTTTGAAACAACATTGTGGGAACTTACAGAGGAACCTAGAACATTTATAGCCATAGAAACACCTGAGGAAACATCTGTAAGACATTGGTGTCAATTTTCTTCCAAGCAGGACTGAGTTTTCAAGGGACATCTCATTCAAAGTCACCTATTCTCATGAGAAGTTGGGCTGCCAATTTCAGGCACAGCTCTATAAATGAGCAGTGTACTCCTCTGCTTAAAGGGGTTCCTGCAATCCCAGACCTGCTACATTCATCTCCTCTGGACATTGTATCTTTACAATAGAAA
The DNA here is from genome assembly GCF_964204655.1 of Triturus cristatus. Taxonomy (NCBI): domain Eukaryota; kingdom Metazoa; phylum Chordata; class Amphibia; order Caudata; family Salamandridae; genus Triturus; species Triturus cristatus. Next base: position 407,458,398 of record NC_140595.1, on the reverse strand, counting down.
AAGGTTAAAAACTAACAGTGTAGGGCACACTAATCCAGCTACTCGGACAACAAGGTATTAAAGGTTACTAATTACCTCAGAATCCAACAGCTTGACTCACAAGATGGAAGAATAGCTACCAATCTTCTGAAGGTGCCACAAGATCTACTTAATCTAGCTGATGCTTTTATTTGTGTATTGTTTATGCATTGGCTGTAGGAAAAATGACTCAGGGTGTTTAGCTCAACAATGTAGCATGAATTAACGCATTTCGTCCCACTAAAAATAGAAAAAAGTACTATGGCCTGACAACTAGATTACAAGCAACATGACAACTCCTTCACAAGCCCCTGTGGGTTTATTTTCCATTTTGTTCCCTCCGACTGTCTCTTTTGCTTGTTTTTTATTTTCCATCCCATCCTCATACATATGGCAGAGTCAGGGAGGGTGCCAGTGCAACAGGAAGCCCAGATGTAGACCTAAGGTTCCAAGGGGTTACCCTGTATCATATTTTTTCCAAGAAAAAGGTGGCAGCACTTGTGTCTTTAATGTAGTGTCATGTCCACCTCATATTGGCAGCAGCGGGCAAGCCTTGTAGGAGATAAACTGTCAAGAAAAACAATATGTACCACCTCACCAGGTTAAAAAACACCCAGCAGGAGGTACTACACTGCTCTGCTGATTTGATTGACTGTGAGCAGGACCTGCTGGACCTCTTCAGTGTTGAGGTTAAATATTATTTAGTTATTTTTAATTTTCTAACTTTCCTGGAGGAATAATATAGTGGTTATTTGATCACCATTCAGAAGTTATAGTTATGTCAGACGTTTCATAGGAAGAGCATTTTTTTTTTGTTGCTAATAACTGTGGTGGAGTTTGTCAAATCTTGACGAAACCTTTCAAAAAATAAGTGAGGCTTAGAAAAAGACAAAGGCTCCAAAATTATTTTCTCCCCATGTCATTTCTATAAAGAAAATTAGACAATGATACAGAAAAAGCAACTGAACGGAATTGCACCAAATTTGGCAGAAAGTTAGCTCTTTACTCAGAAAACATGCTTTTTGTGATTTGGCGTAAATCTGTGTAGGAGTATTAATAAAAGGAAGGTTAAAAATTAATAGATATTTATTGGCGCAGGTCTTCCAAGGGAGTGCCGCAGGAAAAAAAAGAAAAAAAAAATCTGATTGGTCGAAACCAAAGGACCCAGTTGATGGCCACAGCATGAAGAGAAATATTGTGATGCGGGATCCCTACCCTCCACAGTTCCTCCATAGATCCATGGTCCAATAAAAAAATGCAGTTTTTGGTGCTGGGGGTCCCTGTGAGACTCTCTCTACCAGGCTAGGTGGGCAAGGTATCCCTACCCCGCCACGCTATATGCTATTTAAATCATTTTGCGAGGACAGTGGACTGAGTCCCCAAGCCCTAAAATGGGTGGTGCCTCCTCTTTGTTGATGTCCTGGCAGCCATTCAGATGCTATGTTTTGATAAACATCTGGTTGGCTGAAAGATCTTTGCTATTGTCAAGGAGTTCACCACATCCTCAGTCTCCATGAACAACATTGCCTCCTCCCTCTCTGGAATGACCTTTCAAACTTCTTCCACAGCAAAATCACAAACATCAACAGCTTCTTTGCACACCAACCGGACCCCCAGTGATCTTATCACCAACCTACCCATCACCAACAATGTCATCCACCTGACCGAATGGACAACCCTACCAGAGACAATACAGCAACAATCATGTGGACCAGCCACTCAGGGGCCTAACGGATCCATGTCTCCACCACGTCTGCAACCGGGGAGCTCCACCAATTAGCATCGCCCTCAACACCTCCTTCACATCTACCATATTTATGGACTACTGGAAGCATGCAAAACTCAACACCCTCCTAAGCAAACTATCAGCCAACGTGAACCAACTGAGCAACATCCGTACAATCTACCTGCTCCCCTACCCAACCATTAAGAATGCCATCAACAAGCAATTCTCAACCCACATCAAAATTAATCATCATCTAGACTACACACCATCAGGATTTGGAACGAACTGCCATACCAAAACAGCACTCATCGCGGCCACCAATGACATCGATTCTGGACTGAGGAGAACAGTGACCCTCATCCTGCTCGACCTCTTTCGGCTTTCAGCACTTTCTCCCACAACACTCTCATCAGAAGACTCTACGTGATTGGTTTCAAAGATCTGCATTCAAATGGATCTGCTCCTTCCTCTTGGGAAGAACTCAAAGAGACAGATTAGCCCCCTTCACATCAGGGCCAAAGTACTTGATCTGCAGAGTCCACCAGGAATCATCCCTCAACCCCACACCATTCAACGTCTACATGTCAACGTTAGCCAATATTATCTGACCCTACAACATCACCATAATCTCCTATGCCAACAACACCCAAGTCATCTCTCCCTTAAGGACAAAACAAACACCACCAGAACCAACTTCATCAATTGCATGACTATAGTAGCACAGTGAATGAGAACCAACTGCCTAAAGCTCAGTTTCTACAAGATGGAAGTACTGGTCATCAGAAATAAGATCTCCCCATGAACAACAAGCTCAACATGACAGCACAAGTCAATGCAGTGAGAAGCTCCTGCCGCCACATCCTGTGCATGCTATGAATGATCCTCAAGTGGCTGCCACAGAACAACAGACGAATCATCACATAAGCACTCATCACAAGCAGGGTGGACTACAGCAACACACACTACACTGGAATCTCCAAGCAACTCCTACAAAGACATCAGATCATCCAGAATGCTACTATAAGACTCATACATGATCTCCCATGCCACACTCACATCTCACTGCACCTCAAGAAGTTTCACTAGCTCCCCATCCACAAGCACAGCCAATTTAAACTCCTCCAGCACACATACAAAGCCCTACACAACACTTGAGCAGAATAACTGAACAGTCGCATGCAGTTTCACCAGCCTGACAGACATCTATGCTCTGCCTCACGCTCACTTGCACACACACCCTGCACTCACAAGAGGCAGTTCATTCTCCTACATCACACCCAAAACTTTGAACAACCTAACACTACAGAGCCTCTTTCTCACCGTCTGATGTCCACAAAAGCTGCAGACCTGGCTCTTTGAGTAACCCTCAGGGGACCACATCCCTACACACCTGCTAAAGCCTCTGTATACCTTCACGGGTAATTAGTGTGCTATACAAGTCATCATAACATACCTGACACATCTATTGGATCCACCTCTAGCGAGAGTCCCTCAAACCGAACCGTCCAGATGTACAAATGTATTTGACTACCAAAAAATCAAAAACTGCTTAATGAATTTACATCAAATTACAAAAAGCACACTTTCTGGACTAAGGGCGTGATCACCACCACCCGGTTGGTGGTACTCCCAACCTTTTACGATGCACGCGGTTTAATAGACAAAAGACTGCCACAGGACCACTGCCGCTGCCAGGAAATCTCAACTGAGGTGGGATAGGCCAATGCATCTGTTGGAGTGCAGACTGCCAGTGTAACCGCCGGCCCATTCACAATGTGTCTTACCACCGAAGTGACTGTGGTGTTCAGACCACCACACCTGAGATGGCAGAAAGGGACGGATATAAGGCTGAAACTCACCTATACTCAGTTTCACACATCCTCTGCCACCATGGAGCCGACCGTACACATCCTGCCACTGCTGCTTTTGCTAGATGAAGTCCAAAACCGACACTGTCATGGACGCAACTGGCGGTAAATCACAATCTAACCCAATCACAATGTGTATTCCCACCGACGTGACTGTGGCGTTCACACCACCACACCTGAGATGGCGGAAAGGGATGGATATAAGGCTGAAACTCACCTATACTCAGCTTCACACATCCTCTGTCACCATGGAGCCGTTCGTACACATCCTGCCACTGCTGCTTCTGCTTGATGACGTCCAAAACCAACACTGTCATGGACGCAACTGGCAGTAAATCCCAATCTAACCCTTTTCCATTGACTTCCCAGTTAACAGATGCACAGGCAATGACATCTTAGGTGTTTGAGTGCCCTGGCCCAAACCTATTGTGGGGGTCCCTGTTTAGAATAGCTTTGAGTGTATGATCTAAATTCACATCTTTGATACCCTCTTAGGCCAGGCCACTGAAACAGCACAGGCACACCCTTCCAAATTCCAAATGTTTACATCTAATATTTATGGATAGTGATGTGTGTATTTAATATTGCAACCCAACAGCAACTCCTCACTAACATTACATCAAATAAGCTTTGTAACACCCTCCCATTTCCCACATGCTAGGTCCTGTTTTGGTATGAAATAAACTCAAGTATGGATGTTTGATGAAACAGAAACACATTCTCTGCAAAATTTCTATAACAGACTCTCACACGTCACACGCATCAAAAATTCTAATCAAGCTAATCTATTGAAGCAGTATTTCAAGGTCATCATGGCAAGACTTTCTGTAGAACAGGGTTGGCTCAATCAGGGGACACCCTGAAAGTCTGGCTCCCTGGGCCAGAGCCCACTTTGCCCATGCCTATAAACATCTCTGTGCACAGTCCCCATGGCTTCAAATATATCAGGGTACAATCACATGAGACACAGTAGTGAGGGAGTATCACTCCTGACACAATGAAAACACATGGAATGTTGTTTGGTGCAACTGTTACCCAGAGCATCAAAGAACATGAGGTGATTAATTATTTTACTCAGCCATGTGTCTGCTCTAGGCAGTAAATTGGTAGTGGACTGGACGGTTGTGTTCCTGGTCATAAGGCAAAACACATCATCATGCACCTACTACCAGACCTACACATTCAACAACTCTTCCAGTACGTTGGGCATGAGTCACCCTCAATTTTGATGCGGAAATGGCTCTCTGTTACCAAAAAAGATGGCAATGTAACATGTAGATTTCCGGTCAGGAATTATCCCCGTGTAGCTGCTGTCGGACCCTCAACTGCACATCCAGCTCAGGATAAGCCACCACCAGCATGCGGGCAAGGGGAGGGCCAGTGTGTGGCACCAGGACTTCCCCAGCTGGACCGCTGCGATCTTCCAGGTCCAGCGACTCAGGTCCTTCCTCCTCTTTCGGCAATGGATGCTACGCCGCTTGGAGACCCTCAGGCTCTGCACCTTCCTGGCAATGCCCTTCCATATGTCCCGCTTCTGAAGGGCATTGACCTGTATGGATACAAGAGAGGAAAATCCAGAATCTAAATGAAACATTTTGTATATCAGTTATGATGTGATACATTGCGAATACATTTAGCATGCTCTTTACTCCAAAGTTAACACACAACTTGTGTAGTTTCCACAAGCTGAGCACTACTAATATATGGATACACACATGTGCATTAATATTCCGACTCATACCTGGTCAGGTCTCACAATGACTAAGGCAGCCCTCTAACATCATGAAGACCAGGCACATCTGACATGTACTGTGATGTGAGGTATTATGATACTGGAGAAAACAATTTGGCTTATTGAAGGCTGACCACCTTTTGCATTGTTGTACTGACACCTTCACAGACAGGCTCATTGACTTGATGGCCATGGTCCATAGAGCCTGATACCCTAGTTTCGTCTACATCCTATGATTGAAAGTCACAATGAAGGGGCTGTGTAAAAGCTCAATCGCAGAGGCAAGTTGGAAAAGATGTTTTATTTCAAGTACAGCTTAATGGGCCCAATCAACTAACACAGACAGGGACGAGGGTGCTGCATCCAGCTACTGCTAACACCAACTGACTTCTCCAAGCCACCTCAATTCCAGGTGATGCTGCTAGGTTACAGAATGTTGTATCATCACCTGGAAACAGAACACCACATCACCTCCCTCACACTAATTTTGGAAAAATAAAATATGGTATATATGTACAATCACAAAGAAATAGTGTTCAGAGAGTTATAACAAGGATATCCCCAAATTATGATTATACAAATATAATCTTGCAAATGCACTGGTTTCTTCTGATCACATTGAGGTCTCACATGCTAGTTTGTTAAAGAAGTTTTCAACAAACCACCACCCCCTTCCTTCACAAAATTTCTCAATGAGTTAGCTTTTTCACTCACAAGAAGATAATATTTGGCTACCCTGTTTAGGTTCCAAATACTGTGGCCACTAGTTTTCACAGTACTTTTAAGCAATGTTGCCACCTTGAAAGGTTGACTGAATTTAGAAGGTCTGCTCTCTTTGCATGGGAATCTTTATCCCATCCCCCACTTACACAGGAGTCTCCTTCACACCTTTCCTCAGATCATAGTTTTTTCTTTTCTCCTTTTTTTCATTCTCTCTCTCTCCAACCCTCAACAGATCCAACCTTGTCATCTACTTCTCTTCTTCTCTCATTCACCCCTCCAGGAACTGTCTCACAACTGGAAACCCTCCCCTAGAATAACTGGAATGGCAAAATACCAGTGGTGGAATGCGGTGTCAAGCGATACTCACGTATCTTTTTTCTCAATACATTTTCCCACTCCCTACCACATACAACAGATTGTTAAATACACTCTTTAATCACCTTAATAAAGCGCTCAACAACACCATTGGATTCGGGTTGGTACAAATATGCTTTCTTGTGTCTAATGCCCCTCTCCTTCAAAAATGTTTCTACCATCTCAGAAGCTAATTGAACACGATTATCAGTAAGAATCAAAGAGGTAAAGCTCTTTTTTCTCATATAGCTCCTCCAGAAATTTAATCACCTCTCTGGACTCAACAGAATTAACAATCTTGACGTCCGGCCACCTTGAATACATGTCTATGCATACAGACATACCTGTCACCAGACTTAAACCTGACAGGACCTAAACTGGGCCTAAACTGTCCAGCGCTGTCAGTCCAAGGACCTTCAGCTCCCTCTCTCATCACCATGGGCTGAGTCTGTATTTGAGCACTTCATTGCTCCTTATGCATTCCAGACAGTTTCTTACTTCCCTCTCAACCAACACATCCATGACCGGCCACCAGTAGTGCTCCCTCACCCTCTCCTTTGACTTCACCTGCCTGTATCCTAAAAATCCTGCCCGCACCTGCTTTTGATATGCCAACCTCCCACAACCATCCTCACAACTTATTGCAGTACCTCATAATTGTGACTCTTGAATGACTCCCTGTCACCAAGCACACATGTACCTGCTCATCAAACTCTTCACCAGCAAATAAATCATTATCTTCCACACTGTCCACCTCATGATTTTGAGACAACCTAGAGAAACAGTCATCTTGAATGTTGCTTGCACCAGGAACATATAGTAAGTCAAAGTTGAACTCCTGGAGAGCAGCCACCCATTTGTGGATGTGATGTGAAACTAGACCTATGCCTTATTTTTTTTTAAACTTCTCTCAGAGGTTTGTGACCATTTTTTGTCCCACAAGCTTGTGGCCCTAAAGACTTTTTCTGAGCTTCATTATTGCCCAACACACTCCTAACGCTTCTTTTCAGTCATGTAGTAATTGAGCTCAGCTCCTCTCAAACCTCAAGAAATGAACATTATAGTTCTGTCCTCACCACCAGATCTTTGAATCAGAACTGCTCTCATCCCCTTTGAACTGGCATCCATCATCATCAACATCTTATCATTGAAACTGAAGCTTCTTAATTCAGAGGCATCTTCCAGGTTGTTTTTAATATCAACAAACTCCTCCTCACGACTTTCACCTCACAAATTCCTTCCCTTTGCTGAGCCAGGCTCTCATACTAATGGTTCTTTCAGCAATCTGGTCACAAATATGTTGTAAAATTCGACCACACTGAGACATTTCACTGGCTCCTTTTAGATGTGAGGAGGTGCTAGATTTTTAATGGCACACATCAAAGAACTTAGGTAGAATCCCATTGCATGAGATTTTATAACCTAGGTTCTTGATCTCAGACACTTTGAATTTACAGTTCTCTGATTTTACTGTCAAACCACTCTTTTGTAGCTTTTCCAGGGCCTAGCCATATTTTTTGTCATGTTCACAACTATCAGAACCATACCCATAGATATTGTCCTGACAGATTTTCACCACTTTGACACCTTTCAAAACACCCTCCATAGCTTTCTGTAAAACAAATGCAGCGGAAAAGAGTCTCAATGGGATCCTGAGAAATTTGAAGGTGCCAAGGGGAGTAATAAAGGTGGTGAGATCTTGTGATGAGGGGTGCAACATGATCTAGTAGTATGCCAATGCAAGGTCGAGAGAGGAGAAATACCTGACGCCATTAAGGGAACACAACATGTCGTTGATGTATGGAAGGGGATAATGGTCCACAAACACCGACCTATTGAGTTACCTAAAGGTTCACACAAAGCCTGGCCTCACCGTTGGCCTTCAGAGCCATCACAAGTGGTGCAACTCTTTCAGATATTTCTGCACTATGAATAATCCCATTCTTTTCTCATACCCTCTCTTACCAACTTCAGAACACCAGGCACCTTAGCTGCAGTTGCATGAGATGCATATAGTTCGTGAGACAACCCAAGCTCTCCTTGAATAAATTACGAAACTTGTCAATCCACACATTTCCGTCTGTCACAACTGTGGCTACTAAGGGAACATCTTTGACCCTAAAAGCAGGGAACCTCATTGGGGTCAAGATAAACATTCAAATCATGTTGATGACACCAACTAATGAGGGAATCTCCTTTTAAGGACACATGCCTTTTCCTCAGTATTATTTGTCCCTTAAATTCAATGGTACCCCAAAAATACCCCAACAACTTGATGGCTTCAGTACCATATTCTTTGGGGTTTACATCCGGCTTCAGTAACTTCACCTTTTTTGGAATGAGAGTTATTTTTGCACCTGAATCCCAAAACTTTAAGTTCCTCTCCATTAACATGGACATTTCATTAAGCCAATCAGATGTACCCCCTCCAGTTTGCAGTATAATGATCTCACCAACAACACATAATTTTCACCATCATCATCACTATACTTCATGCACTTTCTTAATTTTATTAGCTGATCTGCAGCATTTTACAAAATGTCCCTTCCTCCCACAAACATTACAAACAGCCTTCCAACCAGGACGCTCCTTTGAATTGGCCAAATGACCAGCATTTCCACAATGCAAACACTTACCCGCAAATGCTTTTGTAGTTCTACTATCTATTTTATCTTGGGACATTTTGCGTTGGGACATTTTGCTTTTCTTGAATTTGTCTTGCAGAACCTTAACTGCCACATTGTCTGCCTTATCAGTCCCTACATTGGCCCTACGAATAACTTCTACACATACTTTGGAGTGCTTAAACATTTTTGCAGTGGTAAGAACTTCCTGTAAAGAAGGATTATCCTTCTGCCACTTACCTTCTTTTGCTTTTCTAACGAACACTCCAACATAAATTGGTCCCTGAGACGCTCTTCACAATTAACACCAAAACTGCACATACATGACAGCCTGCACAGAACTGTCACATACTGTTCAATTGTTTCAACCTGTCTTTGCATTCCCTTGCCAAATTGATAGCGCTCTAGCACTCTGCTTAATTTGGGTAGATAATGGAAGCCAAACTTTCTTATGCATATTTCATACTCATTTAGACCAGTGTCATCAGAATCAGAGAGATCAAGCAGATGTTCGAATACTTCCTTTCCTTAAGTGCCCAAGCAATGCAATAACAAGGATGTTTAACGCTCTGTGCTGAGTGATGTGCCACAAACCCTTGCAAAGTGGGAAACCACTTTCTTCCATTTTAACCATGTTACAGGTGGATCACCTGGTGAGGAAAGAAAAAAAGACGGAGTGACGTTCTGCATGGTGCATCACAGGGAGTACAATCAGCAGGCAAGCAGAATAAATTACTAGTGAACTCAAATACTTTAAAAATGAAAATAGAACACACCACAAAATGAAAAAAATAAAATAAGTCAGGTGCACGGTACTGTGTAAAGCTTCAACTAGCATAAAGAATTGAAGAAACAGCCTTGAACATGTGGTGAGTAAAGTTGCAGCGTGCCCAGGTTTAAACAGTAAGCATGTGGAGGTTTACTAGTCTGACAACCATAAACAAAGGGTTGCCAGTCAGAGTCATTGTGCGTGAAGTTGCAACATGCACACATTCAAACAGCAGGCTATAAAGAATTTGTAGCGAGCACACGTTTAAAGCATAGTTGCTCACATGCAGTGATGGCTCACTGTTCCTGCTTATAATCAGCGCATGTTTAAAACTGAAGGTGCTCACTTGGTTTGACCACTCATTAAGAGATGAAGTTACTCCTCATACTCCAACATCATGAGAAATGTGCACAAGATTACAAGGCCCCACAGGCTTCTGGCAGTAACCTGAGCAATATGGCCACACGTCGTTATGACGCAACAGACAACGTTGAAATATAAGGAAAACTATGGCTTGAGGAGTGGTTCCTTAGCAACTGATTCCTGACACAGCCGCATTGACATAGCTGGGCCACGGCCACCAGTAGACACACAGCTTCAGGGTAGGTTACCAAGCAATCCGACATCGACTCACGTTAAAGACTTGAAGTCAAGTTACCACGCGTATTGCAGCAAAGGCCACTCACGTAACAGGTAGATGACGACCAAAAAAAAAGAGCAGCTCGTGGTCCTGACACCACAGTTTACACCAAGTGATGACCGTTGATTGAGCTGCAACACACAGTGGGTATTACTGCTTGAGTTGCAACTGTTGTACATCGAGACTCATTTCACATGCAATAAGGTACCCTGTACCGCAAGCATTACACACTAAATAAAAATATGAGGCTACCTTTAATCAATTGAAAGTATACAGTAGCAGGCCAATTGGCCAGTAATAGGATGCGCAGGAACTCACACTAGTCCATTGTTGTGTTTAGGCCTCTGTCTTTAAAATTATGAAAATCTGTATACCTGTGGGGTCCAGACGTTGCTCGTTGCCAAATGTAAAAGCTCAATCACAGAGGCAAGTTCAAGGAAACAATGTTTTATTTCAAGTACAGCTTAATGGGCCCCATCCACTTATACAGACAGGGGTGGGCGTACTGCATCCAGCTGCTGCTAACACCAACTGACTTCTTTAAGCCACCTACATTCCGTGATTCTGCTAGGTTACAGAATGCTGCATCATCACCTGGAAGCAAAACACTACAGGCTGCCATGTTTGTCAGTGAGAGCTTGCTCTCTGGGGATGTGTAGACATTTGTCCTCATAGATGGGATATCATACTATGGGTGATGGAGTATGTGTGACATGTACTAGCATCACAGGCAACACCTTTTGCAATATGTGGCACTGTTACAGGGATGACATCAACATATCATTGTATGTCCTGTTGGATTGGTTGAATATATAAAAGCAGGTTATTCACCTAAGCAACACCTGTTATGAAGTAACCAACTATCTGCAGTTTTAATGTGTCACATGTGAGAGAGGGCTGTACAGTTCAAGCAATAGACATGGAACTGTGAATACAGACCTGTGGAAGTAAGGGCCTGTCATTAGGAAATCACACACCTGGGAAATATAGGTCAATGGACAGAAGTATCAGGTCAAGGGGTAACCACAATCACCATTCCATATGTTGTCCATGTGCAACAATTTGGGGGAGGATTGTTCGTGACAACTGAATTTGTGAGCTTCCATGGACCTACAGGTCAACAGAGATGTAACTCTGAGCATCAGATGGATTGCCACAGAGACTCAACCCCAGCCTGGCACATGGTTCTGACTGTACACACCTCATTGTCTTGGCTTGCTATCTGCAGGATGAGCATACTGATGTCACATGACCTGCACATTTACAACATTTCTAAATGACAATTGTCAGCTTGGGGCCGTCTAATAAGTGACCTCAGGGCTGTGTAGAACTCTGAAGGGGTCTGTCAGCTATTTCTATCTCCCAGACAACTTTTGAGAGAGCCCTGATTTTGGGTGAGTGATATATGGAACTGTACACATAGCTAACATCATCCTCATCTGCTCCAGATAGAGTACATACATAGCTCATGCTTTAAAGGCTATACAATTGTCTTCACATTTTGCATTATCATTGTACTATCAACTTTACAGGTACCATGAAATTCATATATACATAGATGGCTCCATACACACCAAGTAGAACCTAAGGCTTTACACACACTCTACACACTCCAGTGGTGATGTTACAATCACATTGTATAATTCTCAACAATCCATAATATGAGTGCACTATGTTGGGACCAACAAATGATACACTTACTAGACCTAACTCTAGATCTCAGGGGATCATCGTTGACTGTGGAAATGGCAAATAATGAGTTAACCAGAGTATCATTAGTATGTCAGATAGTTACCTATTCGTCTGGTGAGCTATAGAGCTGGCCATACAAGGAAAGGACTTCTTCATCCAGCAGCTCCAGCTCCTCTGACAAGAAGGCACTGGCCCCTCACCTGCTTGGCCTAGCATGATTGCTCCTAGAGGTTGCAAACAGCAGCTAAAGTGGAGGAGGTGTTGAGGCCAGCAATGTCAGGGGGCAAGTGAGGTATTTTTCAAACCGCGGCGTACATGTACACGGTCATCAGCGGATACGGACACAGCCATTGGCCCTCTACCATCACAATTAACAATGTTAGCCTAAGGCTGTGTCCGTTGTGGATTTAAAGGCCCACCACAAGGTTGCTTTCCGGCAGCGGCAGCAGATTCAAAATGTCCAATATGCGAGGTCAGGCATCTGCCATTTTAGCGGCTGAAAGTACAGTATTGGTGACTGTTAGGCGCATTATCAGCACTCCAAATGAGGGGTTACATGTTTACATATGACTACTCCATTGTCATGTAATTTCCAATGCACAAATCATGTGTGTAGTGTGTTACTGTGCATTATCGCTATATTTGTGCGGTGCACTGGACACCCCCATTGATGGTATTTTGACCAAAAATATCCACCAAAAACTTTTAAGGTGCTAATTATACAGACACATGTGAAGGCAACAATGGGGATTATTGGTGGATTTTGGACAGTAGCCTATTATTAGGCGAATAATGTGTAATGCTTTCTGAACCAGTTATGTTTTGTCATGTGACCTTTGGCTTATTCTTCACATATTTTACTGTGGACACTGTCACCAATGTCCAAAATTATTTTCACTCCACAAATAGGTACCCTTGGAGAGGTAGGTGATGACAGCCGCCAGTGTACCACACATTTCCAGACCTTCAGACCATGGAAGAAAGGAATATTATCAAGAAGTTTCATTTAAATAGGCAAACCATTCTGGATTTATGTCATCAGTTGGAACCTGATCTCTTTCCTCAACACAATAATCCCACATGTATGATGTATCTCACAACTGGCCACAAGCTACTTTCACTACACTGTAGCTATATCTGGTGGTATGTCACAACCAATGTTCGTTGGTGTACTACAAGACAGACTTTTAGCAGTGATGAGACACATGGACAGCAACATCCTATTCCCCAGACATGAGGATTTATCAAATGTGAAGGTTGGCTTCTATGTATTTGGTCACCTCCCACATGTGGTTGGAGCCATTGATGGTACCCATATTGCCTTAGTACCACTGCAAGCCTGGGAACAAGTTTACCATAACAGGAAGTGTGGGAAAGTGTAAAGTCCACCCACGCAGTAATACAGATCACTCAGGAGAGAGTCATCAGTCGAAGCAGGAAGGTTTATTCAAGTCTGCATCTCTTCAAGTCCAATACAATAATAATGATTCCACAATCCCCCCGTTCCACCGCGAGCCCAAACATGGTTAAACAATAACACTCTGCGTGATCTCCACGAGCGTGAAGAGAGATGCTTGTGGAGGTCACGCTGTATGTAGAACCTAGACTGTGCATATGCAACACATCTTCCCCCTTTTTTTTAATTTTTATTTTTTAATTTACTAACACATGGCATAATCCTTGAATCCTTCTGGATAACGATGCTCACGTTTTCCCCTTGAATCCCCTTTCGAATTTGAACAATGAGGTTGCTGTTCATTGTGATCATCACTTGAGTGTCTATTCTTCTCAACATTTCTAGCTGAGTGGGAAACACCTCTGAACAAAGAAATCCTATTCAAATTCCAGACACTTCCTCCTTCTATTCTTACAGCACTGCTAAACACCTCTATAACTCTCTTTGGATCTGGCCAAGCTTGTGACCCTTTAATCACATTTTCTTTCATCTTCAAACGAAGAAAATCACCAACTAACACTTTGGCTCTACTACTGGAACCTCTTTTCTTATCCATGAATATTTTCATTTTCCCTTTTTGCTCATTGACTCTTTGTTTAACCACTTCATAGTCAATGGCATCAGATTTCTTGTCACTCACACCCTTTTTTAACCACCACGGTACTAAACAGGTACTTGGTTTTCATCCCCTTAATAATTAAAAAGGGCTGACTAGTGTTACTGAATTTGGTGATGTCCTGTATGCCAGTAACATGGATTGCAATGCATTACTCCAATTTAAACCCCCTTTCACCGATAATTGTATCGCTTCCTTCACGACACGGTTAAACCGTTCCACCTGACCATTAGCCTCTGGATGGAAAACAGCTATTCTCTTATGTGTTACATTACACTTCTCAAAACATGACTCCATCTCCTTGCTGATGAATTGGGGCCCATTATCTGTGATTATTTCTTGTGGAATTCCTTCCCTACAAAATATCTCATCTAAAAACTCAATTACACTTTGTGAAGTGACCTCTTTAACCATCTTGACCTCAGGCCACTTCGAAAAATAATCAATGAGAACAATACCAAAACACTTATCCTTTGGTAAAACTTGAAAAGGACCAATGATGTCAAGACCTAATTTCCTCCATGGACTACCGGGATAAGATACAGGATGGGATTCCACCCGTAAAGGAACAGCAGATTTATCACTGCTAGAACAATTACTGCATATTCGTACAAATTGCTCAATGGAAGAATCTATCCCAGGCCACCAAAACGTTTCCTTAATTCATCTTCTATTAAACGAGATACCGAGATGACCCTCATGACCAATCTCCATGATTGTGTTCCTAAGCCCAAAAGGTGGAATTATTTTGTCCCCTCTCATGACTAACCCATTTTCAAGAGCTAGTTCATCATGAATCTTTGAAAAGCTCACCATATCACCTGATAATTTCCTTATTTCTGACCAACCTTGCACAATGTGATTTTTTACAATTTTTAATTCATTGTCTTTCTCCATTTCAGACATCCAAACCTCCTCACTTAGATTTTTACCCAAACCATGTATTAAATTTATGTCACGTGTAGTGAATGCCACTTCACAATCATCATCTTGGTAATTTTCCCCACTGTCAATGGGTAATCTTGACATACAGTCTGAATGCATATTTGCTTTCCCTTGGACATACTCAATACTGAAACGGAATGATTGTAATCTTGAAGATAACCTCGCTAAACGTGCTGACATTGATCGACCTCCCCCAGGAGACATTAGATACACAAGAGGATTGCGGTCTGTCTTGATAATAAATTCAGTCCCCCACAAAAAAGTTCTAAAATGTTCTGCCCCCCATACACAAGCAAGAAGCTCTCTTTCAATCACCGAATAATTTTTTTCTGCATCTCTTAATGCCCTAGAAGCATAGGCTACAACCCATTCAGTGCAATTGTCTTTTTGTATCAAAACACTTCCAAGACCCAGATTGCTTGCATCTACCATAATAATGCATTTTTTTCCAGGGACAAAAGGTTTCAAACAAGGTGCATTTACTATGAACTTTTTTAAATTTTCAAATGCCTCAGTCATGTTCTCTAGCCAAATAAACTTTGCATTTTTTTTGAGTAGGCACCTGAAAGGATCAACCTTAACTGAGTAATTTGGAATGAACTTTGCATAAAACTCAATTAGCCCAAGAAAGGCAACTAACTGTTCTTTTGATGAAGGTACTGGGGCGTTGATAATACTTTGAATATGTTTTTGCTTGGGTTTAATGCCCTTCCCGCTAATTGTATGACCTAAGTACTCCACTTCCTTCACCTTCAACTTGCATTTATCCAGTCGAAGGGTAAGGCCTTTCATTGCTAGTGCTGCAATTACATTGTAAAGGTTTCCGTTGTGCTCTTCATCATCCTTCCCAAATACCAAAATATCATCCTGGAAAGCTATTTCTCCAGACAATCCCTCCAAAGTTTCTTTCATTAATCATTGGAATACTGAAGCTGCGCTAGCTAGGCCAAACGGCATACGACAGTATCTAAAAAGTCCATCCGGGGTAATGAATGCTGTAAAATTCTTAGAATCTTCTGAAAGGACCACCTGATGATATGCACTCGCTAAGTCAATGCACGAGAACACTTGTGCATTACCTAAGCTGGATACCATCTCATGTAGGTTGGGAAGAGGATGAGCATCATCCCAAATTACGCGATTTAAACTGCGTAAGTCAACACACAACCGAAGTTCCCCTGACGATTTTAACGAAATAACTATGGGAGAAACCCATGGAGAAGACTCTGTGGGTTCTATGATGCCATCATTGCAAAGATTTTTTAACATGACACTCAATTTCTCTCTATAAGAAAGTGGAACATTCCTTACTTTATGCCAGATAGGTGTGGTATTCTCATGAAGTTTAATGACATGTTCAAATCCTACATATCTTCCAAGTTTCCCGCTAAAAACACTAGGAAATTCACTGATCAATTTATCAACCAAACCTGATTCACATCGGGAAACAGAACCAATTGTGAAAACAGGAGGATTTGCTCTTGGATCAAGTCTAATGCCCAATTCATGTTGGTGTGGCCACCCTAGATGGGATTCTCCTGACTTCGCTACATATATCTTGCTAAGAGTGTTGCGGCCTGAGAACACTATATCAGCATTAAAATAGCCAATTAGATCTATTTTATGACCGGTATAACCCCCAGGCGATACATCAGGATGGAATAGTGATCTATCAGGCCAGTTCTCATAAAATACTTTTGCTGATATGATAGAATACCAAGCACAAGAGTCAACTAGAAATCTCAAACTTTTCCCATCTACGTTATTTTATTTATTTATTTTAGTATTTTGTAGAGCGCACAGCTACCTCTGACGGAGGTGTCCCGGCGCTGAAGACATAATCTCTAAGGAGTAAGGGGAGTGTGAGAGGTGGATTTTAGTATTGATGATACATGATGGAAACTTTGATTTCCCATCATCACTAAACATATTAATTACTGTATTAATTTCATTTTCATTTTCATCGTTACTGTAAGAATTATAGTCATCATCTATACATTGTATATAGTTTACTTTCCTTAAGTTGGGTTTGCAATATTTACTAAAATGCCCCTTCTTATTACATCTTGAGCACACTTTGTCAAAAGCTGGACAACCCTTAAAGTTCGCTAAATGATTAGAACTCCCACATCTAAAACATTGTAAATGCGGATTTAGTTTTTCAGGACCTGTATTTGTATTCTTATGTTTGCTCTCAGATTTATGTGGATGGTCATACTTCTGTGTGGAAGTTTTTTTCTGTTTAACGTGTTCTTTTGAATCTTTGGTGATACTAAACACATCTCCTTTTTCGTAACCTCTGATCTCTTTTACAAACTCCTCTGAATGTTCGATAGATTTTTCAATATCGATGGCAGCATTTAATGATAAATCAGAAGTGGACCACAACTTCTCTTGAACCTTCTTACTATTGGTTCGCATAAGAATTTGGTCTCTCAAAACTTGTTCGTAGGTAATGCGTTCAAAATTACATGAGCTTGCCAGTGACCTAAGAGCAGAGACGTAATCCTCAATTGATTCATCAGGGCGTTGTTTTCGTGAATAGAAGATGAATCTCTCCATTACCAAATTTTTTTTTTCCAAAGCGAAGGTTTAATTGTGATGAGGCATACTGGTATACATTTATTCTGCCAGGATTAATTAGAGCAGGAAGTGTTTTAAACTCCTTAAGACTGAAACCACCAAGACAATGTTTTAACAAGGATAATTTTCTCTCAGGTTCGCAATCATCCCCTTCAAGAACTTCAACATATGCCAGAAATACAGGTTCCCAAACTTCCCATGGCATGGGAGGATCACCTGATGACGTAAGGAAAGACGGAGGTGGTACAATGCCTGACATATTGCTTGTCACTAAAAAAAAGTATACACGTACTTGAATTATTGTCTATCTTCCTCTTTTTTTTATTTTTACTCTCTTTCCATAACAACTGTTGATTTCCTCTTCGATAATAAATTTTTTTTTTTTTTTTAAGACATGTGTTATAATGAATTCCTTTAAGTTTGTTTTGAAGTTAGTAAATAAGCATTTAATAAGCGTTTACCTCTTTATAGAGACACAGTTAAGACAGGATGGCTTTCCAAAATATCTGAGCCCTCTTTCAAACAAGACTTCCTTCAAACGAACTAGTTTCCCTTTACAAATGTAATTTTCTAAAATGGCGGCATGCTAGTTCAAAGGGCATACTTGTTTACTTTCTACCTCACTGTAGTGGCAACAGGGCGTGATGTAGTCACGTAGTGTCACGTGATCAGTGACGACTTCCTTACGATGCTGCAGGAAGCTTTGAATGGAAAAGATCAGAGGCTTCCAGAACGACGCGTCGAGACCTTCGATGCAGGTTGCAAACAAGTTTCGGCAGCGTTCCAATCAACACACGGTAGTTTTAAAACCACACAAACTTTACTGTTCCCGTTCCTTATAATTTCCTCTTATTGATTTTTATCTGTATGCGCATGCCTCTGCTTCCCCAGTTCATGTATAAAAAGAATGTCGATCTCTCATAGGTTGTTCGAAAACTCTGTTTGATAGCCAAAGAAACTTCGTCTGCTAATTCTTTGACTTCATGAAACGAACGATCATGAATTGGTGAAAAAAACGGCTTCTTTTTCTTACTCCAAAAAAAAAAAAAATCACCTTTCCCTTTCTTTCCTCTTCTTTTTTTTCTGATGAAAGAAATAGTGTTTTAGAGTTTCCCAAAATAAAAAATAAAAATCCTCAAAGCATAGGCTTCGTGCCCGCTCGTCGCCAATGTGGGAAAGTGTAAAGTCTACCAACGCAGTAATACAGATCACTCAGGAGAGAGACATCAGTCGAAGCAGGAAGGTTTATTCAAGTCTGCATCTCTTCAAGTCCAATACAATAATAATGATTCCACAATCCCCCCGTTACACCGCGAGCCCAAACATGGTTAAACAATAACACTCTGCGTGATCTCCACGAGCGTGAAGAGAGATGCTCGTGGAGGTCACGCCGCATGTAGAACCTAGACTGTGCATATGCAACAGGAAGCACTTCCATTCCATCAATGTGCAAGTTGTCTGCTAACCGGATTTGTATATCTTAAACATCTGTGCCCAGTTCCCAGGATCCGCCCATGATTCCTTTGTGCTGGGGAACAGCACCATAACCCAGCTGATTTCACAACTACTACTGGAAAGGGACTGTCTTGTTGGTAAATATGATATGTCCTACCTTTGTGTGGGTAATGTCAAGTAGTGGAATCAGAAAGTGTGCAACTTATTGTTTCATTTATGTCTGTCTTCCATCTAGGAGACTCAGTGTATCCAAACCATCCATGGTTGTTGGCACCCCTAACGGACTTAAAAACGCCAAGGGAAGTCTGCTTCATTCAAGCCCATTAAAGGAAACGGTGGCCAGTGCAGCGGGCTTTTGGGCTCCTGAAGCCCAGATTTAGATGTCTGGTCAAGACTGGACGAGCCCTCCTCTACTCACCCGGTAAGGTGTGTCAAATCATTATGGTGTGCTGCATGCTCCACAACATCATCCTGCAATGGAACATCCCTTATATCGCAGAGGATGGAGCCCATGAAGTGCCTCCGGTTGAGGATCCTGAAATTCCAAATGATGATGATAGTGGGGAATAGGAAGGAGCACACTTGTGTCACGATCTCATCGACAACTTATTCTCATGAGTCTAAGTATTATGTGAAATGTCATGACTTTGACTGTCACAGCAACTCTTGTTGTGATGATGAGAGGAGTATGTAAAGGTAAAATATTAGGAAGGAAAATGTCTGGGGAAATCCAGGTGAAAGATGTTTGTTGAATAAGGTTTAGACACATGGTCATTTTGTTTGTGTTGTCTTGATTTTTGTCATGGACTGTGTTGTCCAGAAATTGAGTATGTGAATTGTTTTCTTTTGTATGGTTTGATAGCTTATTTCTTTGTTTTGGTCTGCTTTAGGTACCTTCACCATGGCATCTTCATTTGGACATTTCAGAGTTCATTTGCAGGTATATGGTGCTATTTGGAAGTACAAAGAGAGCATGGGTTGTTCCTGGGAATGACTGTCATAGACTTTGGGTATACAAATCCTGTATCAAGACCGCTTGCACAGTGATAGGATCGAAGTAATGAGGAATCCATTGGACTTGTTCCTTATTATGTGGTGGTCCTAATGCATTATATGTGCCATCATGTGCTCTAACAAAATGTTGTTGTGGGGCCAAACCATGCTATTCTCCCTTCACATTGTCTAAGTCCTCATTTTGTGTAAAGTGTATGTAGCTGCTGATGTGTCTCCTCAATGTAGGCCAAAGTGTTTCTGGCACACCACTGAAATTTGTTTGCAACATTCCACCAGATACTGCAACAATCGATTGGAATGATCCTGTGATCAGAAAATGTAGAACTGCCATGTGTTTGTCTATTCGTGTAATTGATGTGGGATTCTTTTTTTGTGCTTGGCGATGTGGCTCCAGCTGATGACATTCACCAAATTTATTTTGCCTATTCAATAGGAAATTGTCTGATGTTTCACCTACTTCCATTTTGTTAAGGTCTGCAACTTAAAATGGGGTCACTGGCACAGAATATTTGAGTCATGTATGATTTGCTATATTTCTAACATAATGCATCCTATTGTTGGTACACTGGAACAAAGATGGTTTATGAGAATTCACTTGTATGTATGTGTTTATAAGACATGTTTGTGATCCTGAGCTAAACATTGTATACATTCAACATATCCATGTTTACACAAGTTGATATTTTTGGCATTGTATAGTTAGTTGGTTAGTTTATTGAAGCGAACAGTGAGGTGCCTGCCACACAGTGCAGGGATGTGCATACATTTCCATTTCACAATGGTAGCTCATGCTGCGGGCAGCTTCGGACTGCCGCACAAGCTCCCATTGTGAAATGGAAGTTTGAGACTGCACCATTGCGGTTTTGGGACCGCCGATATGTTCTGTAACAGCATAGATTTCAGTCGTAGGGAACTCCGACCGACATCATAATGAGCCCATAAATGTATTTAAAAGAATTTTGGAAGGGGCAGATCAACAATCCTGTCTTCCTACCCAGAGACATTGGGGAATGGGCATAAAATGGTAAAGTGTCAGATTTACTACTCTAACTCCACAAATTTTAGAGAAAATAAATACATTGGGGGGGGCTATTTAGTATTATAACATCAGTTTCTCTTGCATTGTGAAAATCTATATAATGGTGAGAGGGTCAAAATTAGTCTTCAACCTCTGAACCCATAAATATTGGGGGGGGGGGGGAACTACAGCTTATTAAAATCCATTAAAAAACAATAACATTTGAAGAATTTACAATTCTAAATACATGTCCACAAACATTGAAGAAAGTGCAAACATTGTAGGGGGGAAATGTACAATTCTAGCTCTAGAGCCACTTACATTGGGCAAAGTACTTACTATAGGGAAGGGCCCAATTCAATATTATAATTCCAAACCCAAAAACATTGGAGAAATTGCATATCTTAGGAAGTCAGATCTACTATACTAACTCCAGTCCCATTTCCAGTGGGGGCAAGTGCATAAATTGAGGGAGTGTCAGATTAACTATTCCAAAACCAAGGCCATAAACATTGGGGAAAGTGCATTTAATGGATGGTGGGATTTAATATCCTAAATCTAGTCCCACATATACTACGAAGAAATACATACCGGGAGAGGGTCAGATTGGCTATTTAACCTCAGACCCAGAAACATTGGGGGAAAGTGCATATATAAGGAAAGAGATTTACTATTGTAACTCCAGTCCCACAAATATTGTGAAACGTGCAGACATTTGGAAAGGGTAAGATTTTCTATTGTAACTCCAAGCCCACTAACATTGGGTAAGCACATTCATTAGGGGGTGGGGGTAGATTTACTTTTCTAACTCCAGTCCTACTTACAATGGGGTGAATACATATAGTGATGGGAGAAGGCCGAGATTATTATTGTCACTCCAATCTCACAAATATTGAGGTAAGAAATAATTAATCATTTTAAAATTAAATGTATTTTAAATACATGTAAATACATAGCATATTATAAAATGTTTTTTCTAAAAAAAAATATTAATTGTACATTATTTATTTTACATTATTTTTGATTGATTGAGGGGAAGCCCCGCCCCGTACCTGGAAGTTCGACCGTCAACCGGGATGCGAGGCTCTTGGCTCCGCGGCGTTTGAGAGCTTTGGAGAGGTGGATTTGTCGGCGGATTTATCAGCGGCTGCTCCTGGCTTTGCCGCTCGGGTGGTGAAGGGAAGGGAAGAAAAGGGGTGCTGCTCCATTCTCATGTCGACCCTGCTGCGGCCGTGATGATTGACACGCTTGCTCGCCGGCTGTGCACAGGCTGACGGACTGCGTGTAGACGGAGAGACCCGGGCGGCGACAGTTGGTGGGCTGCTCAATGGATTCTGATCTGCGTGGTTGACTGGCTGTGCAGGTGTTTCCCTCCAAAGCTGCAGCACAGGAGCTAGAATTTGGAGCTGCCATCAGGGGACTTCTAAGTGAGAGTTTTTTTTGTTTTTGTTTCTGTGGCTGGCTGAAAAAAGCGAGGGGAAAGGCAAAAGCAGATCTGAGCAGCTGGGCTTTCTTATCCTCTTGTGGCTTGTGACCTGGCATTTTTGAGGCGCTAAGAAAGAGAAGAAAAAAAAAAGCAAATCCAGTTGTAATGGGATGGCCGTGTGAAGGATGGCGTGAGGCTCAGTGAGAGCTCGGCGATGGAGTGAACTCAGCGGTCGCACTTTGACTCTGATAATTGTGGGCATTTGCATTTGCATCACAGGAGGCGTTGGGAGGTGTTTGTTTTCTGTGCAGTTTGGGAGCATCAGAGCGGACTCCAGGACCCAGCAGCCACCTGCTTTAGCCCCTCCCGCCACTCACTACTTAACGCCTCGCGGCACCCGCTGCGCAGGACGCGCGCGGGCGCGTGCCGGGCCAAGCCCGGGCCAAGGGCGGGCCCGTTTGAACCCGTTCGACATCGTTAAAGGTCGGGCCCCCACTCTGACACAACTATTACCATAAGGTCAGTGCTTGTGAGTTGATTTGTTCTGTTGTGTTATTATATCCATCTGGCATTTTGACCCAAGGTTTAGTTGTAGTGTCGGATCCATCTATGGCCACTAAAGGAGGAAAGGGGAGGATTTCTTCTACAGGGGGGTCAGTGGCAGGGTCATTGGATCGGTTCATCATTAGAGCAACATCAGTACTGGACCATGAAATTGCCTTGACTGAGCGGTGTCTATCACTGGACCCCACGCTGTCAAGCGAAAGTAACCCTTCCCCCCTGATTGGAGGAAGACATCAGCCTTTACAGGCCCCTGAGAGTTTTCTCAACATTTCGTCTCTACTGGAGCCTGCGCCTACCATCGTGTCTGTTGTTCCGGCATTTAAAGAGCCTGTTTGTCGCTCACCTCCCCGTCCTTTAACGAGGTCAATTTGTAATTCCTCTATCCAAGTTGTGGCCCAACCCCAGGAACCTGCTATAAAGAGAAAGCGGGGCGGGGGCCCTCAGAGGAATAAAAATCCCAAAAACACGAAGATCCAAATATCCCGTGGAATAGGTGTAACGGACCTTATACCAACACCATCTGGGACGGAGGCTCGATTACCTACCCTTTTCATGGGCTCATCAATCTCTGATACAACGGATCCCCTTTTAAATCTACTCGGAGAGGATTTTTTGGTGAAAATGGGAGCTTTATTTACTTCTTCCCTTCAACCACTCCTCGAAAGACTCTCTTTAATAGAGGTAAACTCTTACATCTTGACTTATCTCTTTCAAACAATCACTCGAATAATAATTTGTCACGGGGGGGCCATTCTGGGTTAACTGGTGTAACCTCTAACTCAATCGCTAATCCTCCTACCCCGATTAGTTTATGCCTCCCTTTGCCTCCCAATACAACATTAGCCCCTCCAAGGGGGTCTGTTGAGTCTGGTACCATTGGGAATTCTGGCAATGTAATACATGGTGAGGAAGCATCTAATAAGGTTATGAATCTAGCGATTTCTACTCAGGAGGGTAGTTCTATGCCAGGTCCAACGAGAAACGATAAAGCTGATGATTCCCGTAGGCGCCCCCTAAGTTGTGATTTAAAGAGCTCTAGTTTGCCATGCGTAGATTTGCCACCAGAATCAATTCCGTATGTTTTTGTTTTGGCTGGTGTCCCGGGACTGGATCAAGGTAAAGAGGAATCGTATTCTGATCTGAAAAACAAGTTTACCCACTGGTTAAATACTAATAGACAACTTCCACCACCACCCATTGGGGGCGATTGCATTTTGATTAACTTTAGAGACAGTCGGATAGTTGATCATATATGCGATTGGCATCAGATGTGGGTGGCTAAAGGGATACGGTCCCTTTCTTTAACGTACTTTTATCCCCCTCATCTTCCCCACCTTTTAACAAATAGCTGGGGTCAACGAGGGGAAGGTAGGGGCTCTATGCCACAGGTGGAAAGAGCAATCAATAGACGTTGTAACTACGATAATTTCCCACCTTTTGTTCTCCCTCTAACTAATAGATTTAGTTGTCTAGACCAAGTAGATTGACTGACTCTGAACAGACAAACTCTGCGAATTGATGAGGGAGATGTGGTTAACGTCCAGACAGCTACTTTGAATAGGGAACTAGCGAGCGAAGACATTTTTGGGGGAACGATTGATGATACTGAGGGGGTTGCAAATTGTAGTCCGCCTGGTAGGGTGGGGAGTCTGCCTGGTACCATTACTAACCTGGGTGAGCCTATTTTTCTTCCCCAGGCTATAGAAGCCCAACTATTTCAGGAAGTAATGGCGCCTGATAATCCTCCGCTGATAAGCAACGATAGGGCATTAATGGAGTATGATAAAGGGGAATTAGTTAGTCACCTTGATGCCACTGTGGCAAACATTGGTGGCTTTGAGGAGGAAACCCTGTCTGTGGCCCCTGAAAGAGGGATCCCTACCATGAGTCTGCAGATATCTAAGGCAGTCTTACCACCAGGGCTAAGTATGCTGTCTTGGAATTTAGCCGGGTTAACTCCCAAAATGGTTATTTCTGAGTGGGCTGAATACATCGATACCCACGAGATCTGTTTATTTCAGGAGACTTGGGCATTGAAGTCTCTACATAGAGTAGGGTTTGCCACTTATTGTAAAGCGTCAGTTCAGGGGCCTAGGGGCAGACCATCAGGGGGCTTGGGCATCTGGATCGGTACACATCTTGGCTGTTTAGTTAAGCCGATTGATACCCACTCCCCTGATATCCTATGTATTATTCTATCTCTTAATGACTTCCCCAAAGTGGCTATTGTTAATGTTTACTCTCGCCCTGTAAGGTATGGGCAGACCTCACAGACGCTAGACTGTCTGTCAGCCTTTCTTTCGTCGCTGCCTGAGCAAGTTTTTCCTATTATCGGTGGGGATTGTAACTGCCTTTTTGAACCCTTAAATGGGTTATCCCACTCCATAACGGGTGATGAGGATTCAACGTGGGGAATTCCACTGTGTAATCATTATCCGCTGAGGGGCTGGACCCCACTAGCCCTACAGTTGACCTCAGTCACTCTTAACTATTCGCTGAGGGCATGTAATGGTCGACTATCTGCGGATAATCAAGGGAAACACACATCTGAAAGAAATGGCCAGGCATCCACAATTGATTACATCTTGGTGAAGGTGGACATCTGGCATAGGATAATGAATTTCCTGGTACAGCCTCGCCTCGAAAGCGATCATAATCCGCTGATTGTTACCTTGGACTGGTGTCAACTGGGAGCAGGGCAAGCTGAGCCTACCCTGCCCCCTTCCAATTTATTTGTAACAGAGGGAGGTAGAAGAATCCGTTGGGGAACTTTTTTACAATCACCTGAGGCAAAGGCTGCACTGTATAAATCTATCATACCCTTTTTGGTAAAGGCCAGCTCTATTACAAATAGATGCGGTGGTACTGATTTTTTAGAGGAGCTGGGGTATAACCACCAGGATATGGTTGAAACCCTGGCAGAGTTTTTTTATACTACCTCAACCCATAAAAGAAAGGAACAAAGAGGCATTAGTCCCTGGTATAATAGGGCTTGTAGAGAAGCAAGGAACACCCTGTTGACTAAACTGCGCGAGGACGATATTCCACGCATTAGGGAGGCAAGGTTTTTTTTAAAGAAACTTATCTTTGAAGCGAAATCTGAATGGTAAATTGAGAGGTGGCAGGCCATTAAGAAAGCCCTAGACGATAGGGACTTTAGAGGGTTTTGGAATTTGGTGAAGACTGGCAAACCCGAGGGTAAGAATTCAATTGAGCCAAACCTCGGGGAGGAAGTCTGGCGAGCTCATTTTCAAACGTTATATACAAAGTCCCAAATAGGAACAGTTGTAAACGGGCCGCCAGTAACTGACTCTATTCACATTCCACTCACTGATATCCTCCCTTGTTCCCTGGCTGAGATGACATTGGCCTTGGCCAAAGTCTTGCCAAATAAGGCACCAGGATTGGATAGGGTCCCAGGAGATCTATTTAAAACCGATCAGGTAGTTTGGGTTCCATACCTGCGGTCTCTCTTTAATGCAATTATTCATGGCTTGACACCCCCCAAACGTGGGTGGGTGCCGAGATCATTCCCATTTATAAAAAAGGTTCTCCTATAGACCCGGCTAATTATAGGCCTATTAGCCTAATTGATGTAACCCAAAAGATTTTCGCACGTGTTCTTTTGGGAAGACTGCAGACTTGGATGGAAGATCATAATATACTCACCCCTCTTCAAGCTGGTTTTTAGATCCAAAATTTCAACTATAGATCAGTTGTTTAGATTACAACTCATCTATTGGAAAACCATCACATTGGAGGGAGGCTCTCTCTACCTCACATTTGTGGACCTCAAATCAGCTTTTGATTTGGTAGATCAAGACCAGTTGTGGGACCTCCTGTTAGAGATGGGGGCTCCAGTCTATCTCTGTCAACAGTTTAAACGCCTCCATGAAGGCACTTTTGCTAAAATTAGATTTGGGAAGAGAGGGGAACTCTCAGCTCCGATTCCCTTTTTCTAAATGGGTTAAATGAGGATCTCTTATCAGTTAAGGTCATAGACTCCCCTAAACTTGCCAACCGCAAAATTCTTGCATTAATGTTTGCGGATGACACGCTGCTCCTATCTAAAACACCTATGGGGATGCAGCGTGTCTTAGAGAAATTTGGCTTGTTTTGTAAGAAAAGGAACCTTGAGGTGAATATAAAGAAAACAAAGTATATGGTCTTCCATGCCGACTCCACAAATTGTCCACACCCTAAAATGGACGATAGGCCTTTAGAGAGGGTCCCCGTTTTTGATTACTTAGGTCTTACCCTAAATGATGAAATGGACTGGGTGCCGCAGATTACTAAGGCGAATTTAAAACTTATTCAGGCTAGTGGGGGGATCCTAATAGTCCATAGGAGTTGTGCTGTAAAGGTTATTTGCCCCCCTGTAGAAATCGATAAAGTCCAAGCAAGGGGTGCCACCCTTTACGGAGCTGAACTATGGGGTCACTGCCAGACTAAAACCCTTGCAGTGACCGAAAATAATTTTTTAAGGCAACTTTTGGGTCTCCCTCAAAGCACCCCTTTAGTCCCTCTAAGGATGGATCTGGGCATTCTCCCTATTACCGAAGTGATAGCCTTTCGCCCACTATTGTATTGGCGACGGCTATGGAGTACCCCTGAGCTGGCTATTTACAGAGAGGAACTAAAATCAGTTATGCACATCCGGGGGGTGGGAAAAATCCCTTGGCTGTCCTATATTCGGGATGCCCTCCGTCAAATTGGGAGGAGTGACTTGTGGTCTACACCTGAGGAATCATTTCTTGATATTTCCAAACAATCACTAACATCTGCTCTCAAAGAACACCGACTGATGTGTATCAGTAGGGCGACTGAGACATCTAGTCTAACCTCCAGGTTTTTAGATGTTAAAATAGTTTATAAATTGGAGCCTGCCCTAGCTCTCATTCAACCCTTTCTAGCCAAGAAACTGTTCCTCCAATTCCGACACGGGACCCTCCCCCTTTATGCATTTACTAACAACTGGGCGGGGGCCAATAAATTATTATGTCCTGGGTGTAATGAGACAGATGAGACAGAGACCCATGTGATCTTTTTTTGTCCTGCATACAAGGTTGCTAGAACTAAATGGGTTCCTCAACCTTGTAGGAATTTGGGAATCAGAAACTTTAGAGAGTTTTTTAGGCTACTAAAGTATGAAACACATCCGGTCTTTGTTGCTGCTATATCTAAATTTCTCTTTGCACTGTGGTGCAAATGTAGATGTTTAGTGAAACGTTAGGGTTGAGACCTGGATGGTGTTGTTTTAACTGACTCTGTTTCCCTTGATCTTAAATGTTATTAACTGACGTTTACATTTTAAATTATGTTTATTAGCTTATTTATGTTTTTAAATGAATTGTGTCAGAGGATGATATTTTCCCTTACGTGGATAAAAATTGCTCTAATTAACACATCGCTCCATGCTTAAAGCTTTTTACGATTTAATAATCTATGGGAGTGAGAACCTCTTTTATTGCCATTTTCCTGTTATCTGGGTCTAAAATGTAAAAAGTACCATTATCTGTCCCTACTTCCTACTCTCTTTTAATTTTTAAGCTATATTATGATGCTGTTTTTCTAATGTTATTTTATTGTGCTTTTATGGCAGTAATTGCCGAAATAAAGTTGTTTGATTGATTGATTGATTTGACAAAATATTCAATTTCTTACATATTGTGTTGATCAAATAAGTTCAATGATTACATTTACATTTAGAAATAAAAGTAATAATAAAACCAAACTGAACATAAAGTAAATTCAAATTTATAAACATTAAATGCTTATGCAAAGGCGCATGCGCGGACGCGCGCGCATGCGCATTCCTCGCGAGAAATGCGCATGCGCGGACGTCCGCGCATGCGCATTTGCGTGAAGAAGTTACCATCAGCAAGAAGAGGGAGCCCCGGGACACCGCGCTTAAGGTAAGAGGTTTATATTTACTTTTAAACTTATTTTAATTATTTTTAAATTAGGGCGGGCAGGAGGCGGGCAGCGCATAGTGGGGCTACGCGGAGCGCGCGAGTGTGCGTAGATTTTGCCACACTACGCGCTGCTCCATGTAGCCCCACTATGCCCACCCTTGACAATAACTAGAAATGACAATGAATCCCACAATATTTCAACATGGAATATTTTAAGTATTAAAATTATCAGAAAAGAAAAAAGTGAAATAATTGTCCTTGATATTCTCTGTCATGGTATATTTTGACCACAATATGATGTTGAAACAATATTGTGGAGGCGATGTTAAGTACCACGCCACACGGAGATTTATGCATCTATAACATTACACCATACTTGTAAAATATGTATATGTGTGTAAAAGCTTTTAAAAGAGCTAATTCACATTTTGTGAATAACATAGATTTTTTTGCAATTGTAAATGTTGTTATTTGTGCCTGTAAGTGTTGTTAACAAGCACAAGTAGCTGTAGGAATATGGCACAGGATTTGTGAATGCCCTAAAATGCTGAAATCCACCTCAAGCATTGGAGGAATCTTGCAGGAGTGATTTTCAAAGTTTTATAGCTTATCTTTGTCATTTAGATAAACTGTATCTGCTTCTGGACCCTTCAAAAAGAAACAGCCAAAAATGATTTTAGAGAGGCATTACCCTAAATTGGAACAACCCCTCTACTGTTTTAAAATCAATTGTAGTTGAATTCCCCCGAGTCACATCCTTTTACTCTAACTAATTCAACCAAATATGATTGCTCACAAAAATGAGAAGCCGTGTGTGGTGCTCCACAAGAGAGAAGTTGATTATCTGGTGGAGTAATTGGATGTCAAAATCACTGCAGCAACCACAAGAAAACCAAATAATAGAAATATGCTGTGTAATGAGACTGAAGATCTATTTCTATTGATCTGGCTAATCTGAGGGGGCCCCAAAAGTGTTGTATACATTGAAAACAAAAAAAGGCAAGGTATTCAGGAAGATGTATTAAGGCTTGAAAGAATTACAAGCCAACCACACCTTTATACTAAGAGCTGCATCCAATTTATGGAAATTATCTAGTGAGACAGTGAGTACTTTTGAAATGTGCTTTCCAAGCGAACATACATTGATGGAGTTTAGGTTCCCCCTGAGGCTGACGGGTGGATCACTTGATGGAGTAGGAGGGCAGGCAAGAAGATAAAGAGGATAATGATATCCTCAATACTAAGTGTAAACATAGGCATGCAGGGAAAAGGGGGCTCCAATCTCTACCTTAAAAATGAGGGGTTACGACAAGGAGAAGACCATTAATGTGGTGAAAAACGAATTGATGTAAATGAATTCTATAAATAAAGGCAACAAATGGTGTCGGTATCCACTGGCTACAGTAAACTCGTATATCATAAGCAGCTCAGAAATTTCTTAGTACCAGATGAACACAGACTATTTGACTCTGTCAAAAAATAAACCAAATAAGGAGATAACTATCATTGTTCAAAAAAAGGGAGAAGTGCAGTTCCTGTGAACTGTGAAGGTAAGTTGTTTATTCCTAAAGGGCAACTGTCGCAGATCACGGATTTTCACTGCTGGGCTGCGGGAGTGTCATGAAGCTGATCCTACTCACTTTGAAAGAGAAATCATGATTTCTAATTGTAACAGAAATCACACAGCCCATACAGAAGGGAGAACAGGAAATGGAAAGAGAGATAAAACACTGGTGTGGGGCCTGTCACACTCCCTTTGGAATCTGCTTATTGAAGTCTGCAATGAAACAATATCAGATTTGAGAAAAAATATTGTTACAGTAAAATCATATGCACACACCTTACCAATTACCTCAGTAACAAGTCTACTAACAAAACCCTTGCTACTCTAAATATTATTGCAGTTTTCTCACTGGAAA
The DNA here is from genome assembly GCF_964204655.1 of Triturus cristatus. Lineage (NCBI taxonomy): Eukaryota > Metazoa > Chordata > Amphibia > Caudata > Salamandridae > Triturus > Triturus cristatus. Next base: position 407,427,341 of record NC_140595.1, on the reverse strand, counting down.
TGTTAGAAAACAATGGTTAATGTTTGTTGTCTTGAAAATGCTTGTAGTGTAGTCTTTGCGTATGACACTTATAGACTTCCCAAAGAGTACAATGCAATGAGTTCCAAATGAGTTCAAGACTTGTAAATCTAGGAAAAATGATAATATGTACAATGTCGACAATTAAACAAGAGAGACAGGAAATGCGACATAAGATTGTGGAAAATAAAAACTGATCTTGAAAACAATCCGAGCAGCAAAATAAGGCAAAAAGTAGGGAGTCAAAAGTCAATGCCGACACTCCTAATGTAAGAAACTGGCTCCATGATGATTCCCCAACAACTGCCAAACATAAACTGCTTTGGCAAGTTATGAGACTCTGAGTTCTCTACATTTTATATGATCTCAGTCCAAAATGGCTGCAATACCAGTTATCCCTTATCCAGTGAAATCCAAGTTAGTTATGTTTTGATCATGGCATTCACTGCTGCGCGCTGTCAACTTTCCTCTGAACCTGAATATCCTTATATCTAGCTCTCTAATTGCGGTAAGCATTCAACAAACACCATTTGGACTTGTTATTATCTGTAACTTGCCAATTATTAACATCTCTACATCGTGTAATAATAACAAGAACATTCTCAAATAAATCCTGGGATAATTACTTCTGGTCATAGATTAAAATCCAATAATGATCACCCCTTTATGTTGGAAGAATTAATGAATAAGCTGGCATATTGTGGTGGGCCATGTATAATTGGGGGTGATTAGAATACCCCACTAAATTCCAACAGCGATGAGACATCTAGCCTAAGTAGAGATGAAAGAAAAAACAAGTACAGCAATTTCTAAGCTGATTTAGTACTTAGATCCATCATACTAAAAGGGGTGTTTGGACAAGATATTGGAAAAAAAGATTGCAATACAAACATTTTGAGGCTTATAATGACGGTTCCGACCACCTGATTACAATGGGACCGAACACTGTTCGGTTGGATACTCCCAACTTCTGTATGAACCTTGTGTTATGGCAGTAAACCAGCCATAATACAGGCTCCCCTTAGAGAAATGGGTGTGTGTGTGTGTGTGTGTAAAACCCTGCAGCCTGTGGCAGGCACCCCATGGTGGCTGCCACACATTCAGGTATTTAGAGGGGGCACCCTAGTTACCCCTTTGGCCACCAACCGTAGGCCGCGGAGGCAAGGAGGCCCAGCTAGGGTAAGTCACTTTTCGACAGCCTTTCCATGTCGGAAAGGCTGCCACAGAAAGGCTGTGGGAAACCGAAATCATAATTCCGATGGCAGAAACTCCATCCATAGGGAATTACGATGCGGGTCTGACCGGTTGGAAGACTCCAACAGCTTGTTGGACCCCGACGGAATTACTGGCCGGTTTACAATCTGACTGCCGACATCATAATTCGTCGGTCAGACAGCAAACCAACCTTGTTAGTCAGAAAGCCTCCGACCGCGATCGAAAAGCTTCCGACTAACAATCGCATTCTTTTTGACCGACATCGTAATCCGCCCCAATTGTGTCAAGAATATTGGGATGTCAAAAATATCATCAGCTGGAATATCTAAGGTAAAAATATCAATTTAAGGACCCGATTACAGCTACGGCCGAAGTGGCAGTGTCGGCATGCAAACACCTTCCCCAAATTGGTTTAGACTGGAGTGGGAACAGTGAATATCAGCCCCGTAATTTCAAACACTTTCTTTTAAATGGTGTATGTTGGAGACTGAATATTTAATGTTATCCGTTTAGTCCGAAATCCTTTATTTTAATTGTATTTGTATGTAGTAGAAATAGCTTTTGATATTTAATTAGAATTGTTGTTTAAAAAAATATATAAAAATACACATTATTATAGAACAAAGACATGTAACACATTTTTCTAATTTAAGTTATGTTTTTAAAGTTCATTTAATGACTATGTTTGCCTTTTTAAACATATATTTCAACTTAAAAATAAACATTTATATAAATAAATAAAACATTTTTAACTCGGTTTTATTATTAAATGCAAATTGTAAATTATATTTTAATAATATTCTATATTGTAAATTTTCAAGTCTTTTTCCCTTGTTTAACTTTTTTTAACATTTCTGAAATTGCTTTATATACATATACTTAACTTAATTTTAAGAAAAGTTATTTTAGTGTATATTCAATAATTGTGTATATTTGATACTAATATTTAATATACACTTTACAATTTTTTTTACAACATGTTTGATATGTATTACATGTTTAATATATTTTTACATTTCTATACACAAATCAATCAACCAGTCAATAAGTAGCTATGGTGAGGCCGCAACAGAGCCTGTGAAGAGAAGGGGCCAGCACCTGGTGGGGAAGGCTGACTGCACTTACTAATGATTGACAACAATTAATAAGAACCCCAGAATAGTAATATAGGATCTTCTCAACAATGCTGATATGGACACCATCACTCCTATTCAGTTTGTAATGAACTGCCCCACGATTGCCCTCACTGAGATTTTTTTTTAGTATGACGACACGCTGTACCATCAGATACAGGGGACAACAATGGACAGTACCTTCACCCCTAGTCTAGCTTGTCTCTATGTACATGAATTTGAGTGTGAAAATGTCTACATCAATAATGATCCATATAACACCCCAATTGTACTATGGTGATGCTATATAAACGATGTACTCATCATTTGGCAGGTGATCTTGAAACATAAAGCGATTTCTCAATATGGTTCGACTCAAGAGATCCATTCTTGAAATTTACCCACAATGTTGACAAAGACATCATTAACTTCCTGAATTTCAATATCAGGATTTTAGACAATCAAGTGGTCACTAAGGTACATGAGAAAGCCACCAAAAAGAATAGCCTATTCCAATTTGATAGCCGTCACTGGAGATCTCTATGAAAAAATTTGCAATTCGGTCAGGTTTTGCAGATCAGACCCAATTGCTCTGACATCAGTACCTTTGAAGAACAGGCTGACAGGCTCTGAGGCAAATTGAAAGCCCACAAGTATCCAACTGGGGTCATTAGGAGGATCAAGAAACGTGCTCGGAACAACAACAGGAAGGCATTACTTGAGTCATACTCTAAAGAGTAAAGTGAAAGAATAGCATGTGTTACTACATTTTTCAACCTATTTAAAATACATTGAAGAAGATAGTATTTCAATACTGGAGAATCCTACAAAAAACAAAGAACAATTGCCCATCACCCATGTTTTCATTTAAACTGAGCACTAGCTTGAGGGACAAATTGGTACATACACATACTACACATAACAATCCAAAAACAAAGTCTGAGAATCTATGGGAGCTACTATCGGTAACAGGTCATTGTCTGTGGGGAACATGCGCTGCATGCCCCTTCACAAAACAGGGAGATTGTCCTTGGCAGTAGTCATCCTTGGGTAATTAAAGAACAATCACATAAACTGCTATTCAGAAAACGTGGTCTATATGATTACATGTCCCTGCCAAGAACGCTATGTGAGTATGACAACACTGAAGATTCTACTAAGAATGGGTGAATCTGATGTATAAAGAGTGCTACCTGTATGACAAAACACTATCTGGAGAAACAGCATACAGACAAAGATATTACATGGGTATTTCTAGGGATGTTCTCCCCATGTCCCTTCACCAACATAACTAGGGTAGTTCTTGAAAGGGAACAAAGAAGGGTGTACTGTCTGAGAAAATCTCAAAACCAAGGACTGAATGATGACATACCCTGGCTCCAATTGAAGCGATGAGTTACCTTCTCTCCACGCTGCCCATACACACACAGAACTTGGAAATTACTTTTGTTAACCTTGTGTCATCAGACATTTAATAATGTGCTTACATAGTAGCTGATCAACATTATTAACATCTCATGTGGTTGGGCTTCGCCTATATAATATTGTATGCCATTTTTCCTCCCCCACTAAAACTACACATCCCAGAATGCGCTAACCCTATAAGTAGGGAAAGTGATCTGTTCCCCTCTGCTAATTTTAAAACCATGCATTGATACAACAGTAGAAGCATTGTGCCAATTGAAACATTGTGCCATTTTTTGTGCTCTAGCACAAAGTATCTAAAAAAAAACATCTGCCCACATGTCCATCAACTAATATAACAGGTGACAATGTTTTTTAGAACTTATACAGGCCTACTTGTCCCGGCATGCCCAAGAGAAAGTCGCGTCATTGCTTGCGCGACTGCCATCTAGACTCATTCAATAGCTTAAAAGGCATTTACAATGTATACAGGACTACACATCCCAACATGCTTAAGGGAACGGCCGCGTGTTTCCACACGTGCTCACCCCTTTTGCTCAATAGTTTACTATACATTTAGAACGCTCATGGGGCTACAATTTCTGGCATGCTCAAAGGGACAGCCGCGTGACCACATGCGATCACCCACACCCCCTCGCGCATCTCCTTCAAGTTTGTTATAAAAACTGGTCTGCCGCAACACATGGCAGCACCGGAAGCATGGAGGCGTATGAACAGGTGCTGATGACAGGTAGAGACCTTTGACGAAGTAAGACAGATTGGGTGTGCATACTTGTTTGCTTACACTACTCGAAAAATTACCCTTTCAGATATTAAACTGCCTGCATGGTGCGACAATTTTGTCTTTTTCTTAAACTGTGTGACTACAAGGCTCCCCCCACCCCAGTCCTCCATGAGGTTAATCAGTCCCAGAATTAGAGTAAGATTTAGATTGTGAGTATGGGCGAGTTTCTGAAAAAATAAAATGTTCACCTTGCGTTATGTGCATGTTATATGAGTGAGACCAAACCATACAAACAGATTTTGTTAAAAGGCTGCCCCACAAGTGGTATGGTTGAGTCCTGCAAGACTGGCCTTGCCCCTGTTTTCAAATATTACATGTCCCAATTACTGGGGTTTGCATAATGTACTGTTTTATCAAATGCACATGTTTATATATGTCTTTTTAGAACCCTATCATTTACCTTGACCAGAAATTAGGAGCTAGTACAGTAAGTTTGTATTTTCACTGAGAGGGTTTTGACAATTGTGAATGGGATTCAGAAAGGGATAACAGACCTCTAGTCCTAAAGAAAGCTCCGGACCTGTCTATTGGCCCTTGTTGAGCTGAAACAAGTCAACCTAGATAGGACACCAGCTGCGTAATACTGTCTCAAGTGTCCAATACTTGTTTTTAATCACCCCCTACACCAGCCGTTAATAAATTATGTAATTTAAACATGAGTGGATGCATGGGGTTTTTAATTGACAGGATCCCCCACTCCTCAAGAACATCACTGAATAGTGTCTCTATCTACAACGAGGGCCACCCGCCACTAGAGCATTTTCTGGCAAGCACTGGGTGGCCAGTGATGAAGCAAGACACCCGGGGTGTGAGGCCATCCCGTTCTTTTTGGAAATCCCCCTCGGGTTCTCTCTCCAGTTATTGGGACATGAATCATCCTAAATTGTGTAAAGAGGCTCATTAATCATTAATGTAGATGTCTGGTTCCCATATTTGATAGCCATACTGAGGTATGTTTGCTTTGTTGTGGTTGTAAATCACAAAGCTCCAACTGCTGTTGTCTGATCATGCCAGACCAAGACAAAGTCACAAATTCAGGCCAACTACAATGGAGCACCATCTGGATACAGAGACTAGGTTAGGACTGCTGAAAATTGTTTGTTATGTCCTTGATGTGGGGCAATGCTCGGCGCAGCTGCAGTTTCAAGGAGTGATGTGAGTTCTTGCGTTGAGTTGTGTCACACTGCGTTGGTTCCAATAAGGAGCTGCAAAGGCTGCAATGCAAGTCCTGCGGTGAGTTGTGCTGAGCTGCTCAGTTCTGATGAGGAGCTGCGAGGGCTGCGTCAGGTTGCATCATGCTTTATTGGTTCCAATGAGCACAACAGCTAGGTTGGCAGAGCTCCTTTATACCCACTTGCAAGGGTCTAGGACTGAGGAGGCACCATTTTGGGGGGTCGGGACTCACAACAGGTAGAGTCCAGGTGCAGGGTTCAAGGTGGTTGAAGCCTTTTCTGTCCCTGAGGCTCTGATCAGGAGGCCAGCAACTAACCCTTGGAGTCACACTGGTGGTCCTGGGTTCAAGGTACAGATCCAGTTCTTCTTACTGTATCAGCAGGGTAGCAGCTCAGCAGGGCAGCAGAGATGCTGGATAGCAGAGAAGTCCTAGCAGCAGAGATGTCCTACTTCTAAGTCTTACACAGGTCAGAAGTGATATGAATAGTGGGTCTGAGGGTCCCATTTTTATACCCAGTGCCTCTTTTGAAGTAGGAGAAGCTGTGTTTCCCCTTACAGAGGTGTTTGGAATTTCCTGCCTCCCAGTCTGTCCGGGGCACACTAGGCTAGGGTGAAGTCCTTTGTGTGTGAGCTGATCCATTGCCTTTGAAGTACAAGCGTGGTAGGTGACTGTTTTGCCCTGCATAAAGTCATAAATGGCCCATCCTGCAACACCAAGACCCTCTATTCTGATGCTGTCTTGGAAGAATACAGAAAGGCCAACTACACCTAGTCACTTGAGCCAGAAAAAGGCTGCAGGCACCAAATCGTTACATCAAGAAAATGCCAACTTTCTAATAAGAATTGTGATTTAAAATCCAACTTTAACATTAAAGAGGATCTTAAATTACTATTCCTCAGACACCAAACTTGACTTTCCTACCTGCCCCCAATCAAAAGCTGGTACTTATTAAATGTAATAAGGTAACCCAGTGTTATCTTATGGGAGACGTAGCCTCACAGTAGTGAAAGTCAATTTGTGAGTTTTTCACTATCAGGACATATAAAACTTAAAAGTTCATATTCAACTTTTTAATTACAATGTACCCTGCCCAATAGGCTGTTTAAGTCCTACTTTAGGGGTAACATATACATTAAAAAGGGAGTTTAGGTTTTGCAAAGGGGTTATTTTGCCATGTCCAATTGGCAGTTTAAAACTGTTGGCAGGCTGCAATGGCATGCCTTAGACATGCTTTAAGAGGCTACTGAAGTGTATGGCCCTGGATATACGGTATAGCATTTTACTAGGGAATTAAAAGTAAATTAAATATGCCATTCAGATGTAAGCCAATTTTATCATGCATAAAGGAGAGAGCACAACCATTTTAGTATTAGTTAGCAGTGGTAAAATGTAGAGAGTCTTAAAAGCCAACAAAAATGAGCTCAGAAAACAGGAGGGTGAAGGCAAAAAAATAATTGGGGTGACCCTGCAGAGAGGGCCTAGTCCAACAATTGCAAACATTATGTGGGATGTCTATGTGTGCCCCAGACCTCCAGAGTGGGCTGGAATCTCAAGAACAATCACATCTTGGTCTATTATTGGATTTCCTAGAGACCAGAAAACACTGCTGCCCCCTGAAGCTGCTGAATGTAATGACAGCATTCCAAAGCCAGGCAACGATGTGTAGGATATCACTGAGCCATTTAGCCCAGTGTACCTTCCTTCTGTTTATATGATAGCCATGAAGGACAGAAGGACTGTGATTCAGCCATTCTTACCAAGCACCCCATTTTAGTTGATTTTTTAAGCCTCGCTATGTGACCAACTGTCTCTGTGACACTGAATTGCTTTCAGTTTGAACCTCATTGGGGCATTCAACTTCTCAAACTTTGGGCTCTCTTCCAACAATGCTTGATCTTATTCCTGCAACTTCGACTCTGCAGTATATTTCTTAAATTTGGCATGCCAGGGTAAAGTTATGATTGCAGTGTTGCAGAATTAACAACATTATGAAAAACTTTGAAGAGAATCAATGTCCACGTTGACTACATGCTTGAATTCCACTAATAGTTATCATCATTTGATGGATCATCACTGTGGTTATTAATGGCAGATGGTACATAGATGGTACCTTCCAGAATGTATTGCATTTTAACATAACTGTGATTCTGTTAAAGTGTGATATCCTTTGATACAGCACTAAAATATTAAATACAGGCACAAGCTGAGATGGTACAGGTGCTCCATGTTTTTGTTTTCATCTAGATATTTGTGGACCTTCAGGATAATGTGCATATAGAGGTTATGATGCAAATGATGGGTGAATTTAAATCTTATATCTTTTGAAGATTCTGAGCTCTATTTGCATATTCATAATAATCAAAGTCTGTTTGTACCTGCATATTGCAAATCCCTCTGTAGAATCCAGGGTTAAGCCAGTACCCAACACTGCACATGCATAGGTCACCTTCATTTAAAAAAAAAAAAAAACATTTGTCTACTTTTACAAGACAAGATGTTGAAGCTTTTTGGTTTTTACAGCAACCTAGGTTTTGCTGAATGGTCTGATTATAAAACATAGGGCAATGTATTAACTTGGTTTAATTAAGCTGAGTATGACAGTAGGCTCTACATTTTGGGATGCTTCAATCCCTTAAATAGCACTCGGGGTATTGAATTTTGGAAAGTGCAGGGTTATACCACTCTTTCTCCTGCTTGCATAAAGCCAGGTTAATTCAAATATTTAAATGCCACTGCCTATTAAAACACATTATTAGGGTTTTCTATATTGTAGCTATTAATGCACTGTAATTGCTCAGAAACAATGATTCCCAATTTCCTGACTGGTCTTAGTAAAAGTATCTCTCTGACAAAGAACTAAAAGAATTGGTCAATTCAAGACCTATTCTGCCATGAGTCAAAATGAAATGTATATTAGATGATTCAATCAAACAAATGCAGTAATATTTTTAGAAAGAAATTCTTTGGTCTATTAGCAAACTGACCAGACTCAAAATACATCTCAATTTCTGTCACTTTATATCATGTAGGGAAATTCTGTCAACCATGTGCAAAAATACACTCAGGTCCTGATTCACAAAGGGCCTGCACACTCATGGCAGAGGCCCCGCAGTCATGGGGGAGTCTCCGCACTCTGGATAACTCTGAAAAATCATTGCAGAGATATTGCCACAAGTGTGGATACTCCCCCATGACTGTGTGGCCTCTGCCATGAGCACAGTGGCCCTTTGTGAATCAGGCCCTTAATTAGTACTATTACTTTCCACTTGCTACAGCTCATGAACACTAATACCGTAAATGCAATGGTTTCCTTTTAGGGTCCACTTCCTCAAAAAAGTTGAAACTTGAGCTTGTAGCTACATTGTGTACCTTGTTTAACACCAAACCTGGATGTACACAACAACTAGCACTCAAGCACATTAGATGATAGGGCAAAATCAAACCAAATGGCATTTATAGAGCACACAGCTACTCTATAGAGTGTCCTTCCTCTAAAGGCTTGTCGACCACTGTTCCCACAACTAAATTGTAGATTAAAAAGCAAAATTAAGTGACCAAGTTTTTAAGCTACGCTTAAAGGAAGCTTCATCCTTAGTAGAAAACAGGTACAGAGGAAGGGCATTCCATCCCAAAGCAGCCAGCACAGAGAAGGAAGTACCTCCTCATTTCATCCTCTTAGGTTGTGGTAACACAACCGATAATACATCAGAAGAGTGCAGAGTTCTGGACGGATGATAATGTGAGAGTCTCTTGGTTAGATAGCTGGGACCTGAACAATAGAAGGCTCTATGGACCTGCACCAGTCCCTTAAATGTCAATCTCTCCCAAATTGGAAGTCAGTGCAATTTCTTGAAATGGACATGTATTGAGTTGTTTTTCGGGATGTTGAGCAGAAGCCTGGCTGCGGCATTCTGCATCAACTGTAGTCTCCTAAGTTGGCACAGTGGGAGACCCCAGTATAAAGCACTGGCATAGTCCAGCCGAGATGTTTTAAAGGTATGGACGACCATCTTCTAACAAGGAGAGGGAAGCAGGAACAGAATTTCCTCAAAAATAGGAGAAGACCAACGCATGTCCCAACCACATTCTCCACCTGTGATTTGAAGGACAATTTGTTGTCAAACTTCTCTCCAAGGTTCCAAACAACTGTGGCAGGCATCGGAGGGGATGGAGCAAAGCTAGGCCAGAATTCACTGCCCCAGGAAGGGGAACCGAAAACCAAGACTTCTGTTTTATTAGTGTTGTACTGAAGATTACTCCAGCGCATCCAATGAAACACTACAGACAGACATGCTTCAAATCTGTTTTAGGCAATAGAGATGTTACCATCCCAGGTTAAGAGACTCTGTGTGTCGTTAGTGTAAGTAAGAGATGACATGTGTGCCAAAAGATTCCACCAGAGAAGACATGTAAACATCAAGCAATGTTGGACTTAAGGCAGAGCCCTGGGGAACCCGAAACTCTAAAGGTTTGGAGTAAGAGGCAAATTGCTGCATCCAGACAGATTGGCATCTTCTCAACAGAAAGGAGCCCAGCCAGGCCAGTGTGTTCCCACCTATCCCAATGTCCTGCAAGCGTTTCATCAGGGTAGGGTGGAAAACCAAATCAAATGCTGCGGATAGATCCAATAACAATAGGGCAGCATTCTTCCCATTTTCCACTGTCAGTTTGATAATGTCCGAGACCTCTACAAGAGTAGATTGGGTGCTGAATGCTGGGAGAAACCACAAATGCGATAGATGAAGCAGCTGATTGGAATCCAAATACCTAGAAGGTTGTGTGTTGATCAGTTTCTAAAGAATCTTTGAGACTGCCAGCAACAGTGAAATAGGCTGATAGTGGCTAAGATAGACTTCTCTGCTAAAGGCCTTTTTAACAGTGGAATCAGCTTGGCCTTTTTCGAACAACTAGGGACAATGGACTGCCATAAGGAGCCATTTAGAAAATAATTCAGAATAGGATTGAGGACCTCAGCATTGCCGACAAATATATGAGGGGGGCAGGGGTAAGTGGGGAGCCTGATTTACAAGATTTGAGAGCTTTCTCAGAGTCCTCCAATTTAATGGTCACCCACCCCGTTAAGATCAGCACTAATATTGGCTCCAGATAAATTTGAAGCATCAATTATTCCCATAATCTTATTCTCAAAAAAGTCTGAAAGTTGCATACATAATTTTGGAGAAGCCTCAAGGGGCTGAGCAGGAGCACTGGGATTGGAAAACTTTTTCGTGATATTAAAAACCTCTTTGCATTTGTTGCTAGACATGGCAATTTCATTTGTGAAAAACTGTGCTTGAGCTTTCTTTATTCCCTGGTGGTAAACATGAATCTCCTTTTTATACCGTTCTTTATCCTCTGGTAGCTAAGACTTACACATAGCTATTTCAAATCTTTTGCATTATTGGCACATTAATCTGAGCTCGTCAGTAAAGCAGGGGGCAGCAGGACATTTTAGGCTGCCCAAGCATGTCCTAATGGGTGCCACCTGGTCTGCCATATTGCCTAACCAGTCATTAACTGACAATGGATCTGCTTCAATTGCACCAGACAGAGATGAACACTCTTGTCAAGAATGGACATAGTTTCCTCCGTATAAGTATAAGCCCATCTCCAAGCACACCTGTCGGAAGCTGGAGAAGAAATGGCTCCACGACCGAACACCAGACAACCACACAGCCCTCAAGAGCGCCACCCTCAGACACCACCAACTCATCAGGACCGCCAAGAAGACCACCTTCAAGGACCGCCTAGACAGCAACGCACACAACACCAAAGAGCTCTTCAGCATCGTGAAAGAACTCTCCAACCCCAGCTCCAACACCAACGACATCCCACCATCTCAAGACCTGTGCGACTCCCTGGCCACCTTCTTCCACCGCAAGATCACCAACATCCACGACAGCTTCAACTCCGACCCCCCCGCACCCACCACCGAGTCCACCACCCCCGCGACTACCACCCGCACCAGTCGCCTGACCGTCTGGTCCAGCGTCAGCAACGAAGACACCATCAAAACCATGAACTCCATCCACTCCGGATCCCCATCGGACCCCTGCCCTCACCACGTCTTCAACAAAGCCAGCACAACCATCGTGCCCCACCTCCGGAAAACAATCAACTGTTCCTTCGAGACAGCAACCTTCCCAGAAAGCTGGAAGCACGCCGAGACCAACGCCCTTCTGAAGAAGCCCAAGGCAGACCCCAAGGACCTCAAGAACTTCCGGCCCATCTCCCTGCTCCCATTCCCGGCAAAGGAGACTGAGAAGATTGTCAACAAACAGCTGACCCGCTACCTCAAAGACAACAACATCCTGGACCCTTCCCAATTCGGTTTTCGCAGCAACCACAGCACCGAGACCGCCCTCATCGCCGCCACTGACGACATCAGGACCCTGATGGTCAAAGGAACAACAGCCGCCCTCATCCTCCTGGACCTATCAGCAGCCTTTGGCACGGTCTGCCTCCGCACCCTATCCGCACGCCTCCATGACGCCAGTATCTAAGAGAAGGCCCTGGCCTGGACCACATCCTTCCTCTCCGGCAGAACCCAGAGCGTCCGCCTCCCACCCTTCCGCACCAAAACCACTGAGATCATCTGCGGCGTCCCACAGGGATCCTCCCTCAGCCCGACGCTGTTCAATATCTACATGGCTCCTCTCGCCCACGTCGCACGGCAACATAACCTCAACATCATCTCCTACGCCAATGACACCCAGCTGATCATATCCCTCACCGAAGACCCCCACACCGCCAAAGCCAACCTCCACAGAGGAATGAAGGCCGTAGCCGACTGGATGAAGGACAGCAGACTGAAGCTGAACTCAGACAAGATGGAGGTCCTCATTCTCAGACCCACCCCCTAGCCTGGGATGACTCTTGATGGCCCACATCACTAGGCACAGCCCCGGAACCCACGGACCACGCACGCAACCTGAGGGTCATCCTCGACTCCACTCTCTCCATGACCAGGCAAGTCAACGCCGTCTCCGCGTCCTGCTTCAACACCCTCCTTATGCTCCACAGGATCTTCAAATGGATCCCCCTCGACACGAGAAAAACCGTCACCCAGGCCCTCATCACCAACAGACTCGACTACGGGAACGCCCTCTACTCAGGAACAACAAACAAGCTCCTGAGATGACTCCAACGTATCCAGAACGCCTCGGCCCGACTCATCCTCGACGTCCCCCGCCTGGAACACTCTCCCCACCATCCTACGACAGACCCAGGACCTGCTGGCCTTCAGGAAACTCCTCAAGACCTGGCTCTTCGATCAGTAGCGGCCCCCCTCCCCAGCGCCTTGAGACACTCTCAGGTATGTAGCGCGCTTTAAAAATGCAGTGATTGATTGATTGATTGATCTTCAATGGAGTAATGAAGGATTGAGCCTTCTGCAACTGGGACCTTGCTCTAGTGTACAGCTAAAGTGTATTGTTGCATGATCTGCCAGGTGTTACTTAAAACATCTGCAACCTCAATGCAACCATTAGAAAAAATCAGATCAGGCAAGTTGCCTGATGAATAAGTCGGCTTGTCTACAAACTGCCCCAAATTCCAAGCGGACATATTATCCAGGAGGAGGCACCCCTGATGATCGTCAGCCTTATCCAAATGTATGTTTGGGTCTCCCAAGACAGAAAAGTTGGAATACTTCAGGAGATGTTTGGAAAGACAATCTTTTAAAGAGGACAAATATTCAGTGGCATGTCCTTGAGGACAGTATATTAACACTCCGCAAGGGACTTATTTGACATATAAAAAAGGCAAAAGCCCAGGAATTGAGCCCTTTGAAGACCTAAAATCTCAAAGAAGGTACACTTTGGGGTGTGTTTTCTGATTATGGTAACACCCCCATTTCTCTTACCAACTCTATCATGATGGACTTTGGGTATTGTTAACTAAATGTCTGGTGCTGAGCTGTCGCACATCCATGTTTCCGTTAGAAAGAGGATATCTAAACAGTCCTTCCTAAGGACCTCATATATTCATAAGGGCCTAAAAACCTTGCTTTTTTAAGTTTGCTACTGCTTCTCTTTGTCTTTCCCCTACTATTGCCATGCGCCGGGAAACCCTTTGGGGTTGCTGTGCATACTACAAGTTCGGTAATAATAATAATAATACTAGATGTACAATGCATTCTTGTGGAGGGGCTGCACATTACTGAATGCTGCCTTGATCACAGGAGTATAAGCAGAATTTTTACTACCATTCAGAAGTGATTGTGTAGTGTTTGCAGAAAGCGTACAGCCAGGCAACTTAAGGGAACACAAGGAGCACTGCAAAGGTGAAATATACAAGACACACTGACTTGTGCATTGTGTGCCGATTTTTAATGTATAAATCTCTGTTGAGGAGTAACTTAAATGCCGACCCCGCTGAGAGGAGATATGAGTAGCATGGCTGGTGCAGAGCGCAGGCCGAACTCAGACAGTCGCAGATAGTTTGCCTTATGCGCATATTTGGCACGCCAGCGGCACACCCACTGCGTGAGTCCACGCACCAACTGCCGTAATAATGACAAAGGCCACTCCCCAAGATGGCAGCCAAAGTGAGGAAAATGTCACAGCCGACCCCCCCAACCCAAACCTCCAAAGAGTAGACGGAAAGGCAAAATGCTGTGAACACGTTTTCATGCCAGTAATTGCCACATCAGAGAGCATCAATACACTGGTAAGAATTCATATTATGAGGCAAATTTTGCAGAGGACTAGAGTGTAAAATAGTTTTTCAAAATGCCATTAAAACACACACAATATAACAAAATCATAACATTTTTCCCCAAGATGTGAATTCCGTGGTCGACTGACCTATAGAAAAATGATAGGGTAAATGTAAGTGTTCTATCTTTCTTATTGATCATAATGTGGTGTACTCATTTTTTTGCAGTCTCTAAACAGTCTTCCTCTGTCCTTAATGTAGTAAAAAAGAAGGTGTCTTCCCAGAGAGGAGATCTATTAAACAATTGTGCTGTAGTTCAGTACAATTGCACTATGCAGTCCCTAAGATGTCTAGAATTCTGCAGCACCTAGCAATGATGGCACCTTGTTTGGATCTTACTTTTTAAATGTTTATGGGCCTTATTATAAGTGTGGCGGTCATACTCAGGGTGGCAGTCCGCACACCGCCACACTGCAGGTCCACCCACAGTTTTCTGAATGTCAGACCGCCATGAGACTGCCGGCTCCGCCAGGATCAAGGATCCTGCTGGGCCGGTGGTCTGAAACCGGCCTAAATATGCTGGTGGCACCACCGAGCATAGTACGAGTTGCCTTTTCATGGCAGTGAGCCCATCATGAAAAGGGTGGTAGGGAGGCAACTGGCCCCATGCCAGATCAGGGGGTACATGCAGGGGGGCACATGTTGTGCCCCACTGTAATTGCACCCTGTTCCTGCACGGTGTGGCATGCATGCCACACCATGCAGAAACGTGCTGCAGGTGCTGTCACAGTGCGGGTGCATGTTAAGTTTTCCTATGAGCCTATCAGCCCATCACCGCGAGACCGCCGCAGCACCACCTGCCCACCATGGATTAGACTTGTAATCCGGCGGGCTTGGTGGTCCACCAAACTCTTAGTACGGACCTAAGTCTTGCAAAGTTGCTTTTCTCAGTTTGAAGTCTTTTGTATTGCTCCTGCTTGTACATATATTTCTTTGAGGGAGTAGGATGTTTGCTCCTCATTAAATGCACTATTCACATCTTCATAGTATTCATTCCCTTCCATCATAGCAGTAGTGTGTGTTGTGTTCTTCTCCAATCTCAGTAGCTAGTTGTTTCACCCCTGTTCCACATTTTGGATATTTGATCCAATCTATCCCTTAGGTGTAACCTTGCATTCATTTGTTAGCAACCCTTGCTGCAACAAGGCCCTCTTGCATCTTCTGAATGTTCTGCTGGCTCCTACTGAAGGGCCACCACATTCAATAAAAAAAAGCCTGCAGAAATGTTCCCAGTGTGGAAGACGAACTGGATAGGGTGTCTTGAAGAGGCTGAAAGGTGTATTTCAGGGATTGGTGGCTAGCATGGTGAGTAGGGGGGGAGAACAGATTATCGCTGTGGCGGGGTTTATGAAGGCAGCAAAGGTCTTTCTAGAAAATGTACTTAAATATAAGTAGAACGTGGAAATTGGGTAGCTGGGAAATACATTGTGTGCAATCTCCATAGAAGAAAATATAGAAATAGCTGGTCCTTTGGGTAGAATATCTTGCCTCCTGGTGAGTGTTCATTTTGTTCTACTCCTCGCTTCTTCAACTTTTCGTAATGCCAGTGGGATGGTGGTGATCCATTATCCTCTGTTAGACCATTTCTGCTACATTACAATGCTTTTTTTTTAAATCAGGTATATGTATGCATGACTGTGTTAATGCATATAACCCAAAACTAGCTAGTGGCAATGGAGGACCATATAAGCTCAGTACAAACCTGTAGTGGAGTTCACAGCTGTCAGTTTAACATGTGGGTGGTTTAAACTCCTGTAGGGGTATCCCTCTGTTGGTCCCTAACCAGAACTGTGTCTAATCTGACTTTGTTGACTGGTTCAGGGTTTTTGCTGAGTTTTAATTTCAGGGGCATATTGAATTTTTTTATTCCTACAGGAAGCAGGTTAGAAAAGATTTTCCTCAGATCCAGCATTTACTTGTATGGCATGCAAGCTGCATGGCCTTTAGTTATGTAGTAATGCAAACACGGATAACAGAGATGGGTGTAGTCTTATTTGGCCTTGTAAAATCACTTCAAGCAGGTGGAGAGGTTGGCCTGATTAACGTTGATTTTGTTTGTCTCACACCAAGAGTTTAGCTTACTCTTCAGGCAGATGCATTGCTGAATTCTCCACTAGACAAGTACACAAAGATCATAGGTAAGTGAACTACTCCTTTGCAGGACCTGTGCATGGTCTGTTGCTTCCCTAGCCAGGTGCATGTATGGTACTTTTCCTAGCGGATGTGGCTAACTCTTTAATTTAGAGCATGCAGAGGAAACTTCTCTTTCTTTTAATGACCTGATCTGTACAGACAGCACTCATTTCAGCCAAGCTCCAGAACAAACCCAGTCTCCAGATCTCTTTCTTAATATGGCTCCTGATTAGCAGTCAGACCTCAACAGCAGGACGTGCACCTAAGGGCACCCTGGACAGGGGTGTGCTGTATTTAGGACTCAGCTTGACATTACTGATGCCCTTGGGTAATAACTACCATGGTAGTCCTTGTTCCACCCTCTCTTTGTTGGGGTGGCTTTGAAATGGGTGTCTCTCAGGCTTAGAGCACACTATTGTAATTGTAAAAATTGTAATTGTAAAAATCACTTATATAGCGCATGGCTACCCGTAGGCATCCCAGCGCTCTAACCTGGGGTGGTTGTCAGTGGGAGTGAGATGGCTTCACAGATTCTAGTTCCCAGCTCTCTCATCAAATTCACACTGCGTCCTAACCTAAAGTAACTGGAATTATTCCAATTTGACAAGGGAAAGCAGAATGGTTCGAGAAGAGAGGGAGACATCCAGTTGTGTGTTTGCTTCAGATACGTCAGCCTTGCTTTTTCTGTGCAGTCATCTCTAGCTCTTGTACTATGTTGTTGGTACTCAGCTTAAAGGCCTCCCTGATACTGCTAGGAAACAGGGACGGATTTTAAGCTATGCATGAAAACCTATTTGCTCTTCTCCTGCTTCCTCCTACCTCCTGACCCCTCTCTTTCCCCGTGCTTAAGTTGACATTCCCGCTTTCACACTGTAGAATAAGCTGGATGTGGTTCAATGTTCAGGGTTATATATTAACCTGAGAGATACTGCACAAGATGTTAGACATATAACTTTCTACAGCTTCGTGTTCAAATAATATACACTCTTCAAAAAACATACAATCACAGCAGCTTAACCTTCCAGGTTTTGCCCATACAATGGAAGTCTTTAGTTTGGTGGTTCTCAACAGAATCTGTAAGTGTTCTATGCACCCTTTTATATAGTTTTATGACACTGTAACCTCAAGTACAAAACCAAATGTACTCTGCACTAATTTATAAGATGTAGTTCTAGAGTAGCAATGTTAAGAGACTATTGTTCAATGGTGACTCAAATATTCTCCCTGCATGATCCTGTGGGTGGGAACAGACTAGATGTGGGCGTATGATTGCACGCTTCACAAAATCATGGTAAGTTCTTGACCTTGTGACATGCTTGTGCATTACAGTACTTTGATGGCAAGTAACTGCTGCCTTATGTATGTTCTCCTCTGCCTTTTTTTACAGGTTTGTTTAGAAGGGATGCAGACACTTTGTAGCATGCAAACTCAACTCAACCCCACAGTAAGTAATTGCCACTGCAGTGCGCATACGCGTTACCATACTTGATGGTAAGTAGTTTGCTGCTTTGTGAATGTACTTTCTTCATTTTCTTATGCTGCAGGTCGCTGTTGATAAGAAGATATGCAGAAGAAATGAAGATTTAGAATGAGGTGGTTCAAGGGAAGCTGAAATTCAGGAAGACCTCAACAAAGACAAGGACCCGTGTTTGGGTGCGGTTTCATTCGTAAATCGCACCCAAGAAGGTCGTCACTTTCACGAGATTTCAAAATCTTGTGGGAGAGCGATGACATTAACTTAATGGGCAGATTGATTTTACCTTGCAAATTCTTTTTAGGATGGTTTGTCTTAGTGATTTAAAGGGCAGGCTGTTTTTTTCTGTTATTCAGATGTACATGGTCTCGCTGAGTGCACTCTGTCCTAGTGTGGCATGTAAGGGGAAAGGCAGCTGGACATATTAATGGGGAGAGAACTTTCCCTGCATCTCTGTTGGCGCCAGTATTTTAGCCATCAGAACAAATAGCATGAAGGTTACAAATTTGGTATCTTGAAGAGGCAGGTCATGCTTTTTTGTCTGAGCATTGCTACTCTCACTATAGATTGATTACAAGCCTGTGGTTGAGTCGCTCTACTAGCACACATTTCACAATTGTAGCCTCACTTGTTTTGTGATGCATGCCAGGCTGGATTTTCCTGTATAGCTTTCCAAAGCTACCTTGTACAAAGAGAGTTTGCAGATGGTGCTTGTTGCAGCATTGAGACATGCTCATCTGTATTATTGCAACTGATTGCTGCTTGGGTGTTGTTTTTGGATGCCTCCAAAGCAGGTTGAGGAAAAATCAGCACAGGGTAGAATGTTGACATTGCTCAATTAATGGGGTGGTTACTCTCTAGTGAGGCTTTGTTTGCTCTGTTAAGGCCTGCCTAGCCTCGTGGTGCAGTGGGGCCACAGGTGGAGGAAGATGCTGTTAAGGTTGAGCAACTCAGAAGGTCCAATGTGCCTCCAAAGGTGGCGCTCATATCTGTGCCTGAAAGACCAAGGAATTGTCAAGCATCTAAGGGGTCAGGTCTTGGAAACGCTTCCAGGGGGTGTCCATGCCTATGGGGACCGGGGTTCCTTACGTGTTAGAGGTCCTTAGCACATCATCCTCTGGTCCTAGTAATGTAGCTCTAGTTAGTATTACCCCAGCGACTACACCTGCAGTGGGAGGTCAATTAGAAGCAGCTCAACCTGATGGCAAGCTTGGCCTAAATATTGCGATGGTTATTCAAGGTGGGGATTATCATCCTCCAGTTGTGGAGTGTAACAGCTTTGGGTTCTGAGGAGGATAACTTGGTTACAGCCAAGAAGTTAGTGGTATTATTAGAAGGAAACAATGGGAAATGGGATGCCTCTTCTGTGCAAACAGAAATGTGAGGGCAATGTGGAGGGTCCCCCTAGCATAGTCAGCACAACTGCCAGTGGTATCAAGCAACAATGGTTGGGTGGGGCCGGCACAGCAACCTATGACCTCCTCTGCTTAGGAAAATTGTGGAGACAGGACTCTCTTGCTCAGGTTATGAGCTCAGCCCTGCCCTCTAGGGACTAATTGGGCTTACATCTATCGGAAGAAGTGAATGCTCGATCTGTCGGCTGCATTCGACACGGTCCCGCACTCCAAGCTGCTCACCTGTCTCATGGAGATTGGTGTCTCTGGTTTGGCCTTGGGCTGGTTGAGGTCCTTCCTGGAAGGGCGGGCCCAACAGGTTTGGCTGCCATCAGCTGCCTCTACCTAGCAGGTGGTTACTACGGGTGTCCCTCAGGGGTCTTCCCTTAGCCCCCTTCTTTTTAATATCTATGTTACTCCTCTGGTCTATTTGTCCGAGGAGTTGGGGGCTAAGGTGATAGCATATGCTGATGACACCCGGCTCCTCTTTACATAGGGTAAGGATGCGGACTCAGTACAGAAGTGTTTGTCTTCGGTGTTTGGGTAGCTTGCAAGGGCACAACTAAAGTGTAACGAAGACAAATCTGAGATCCTTATCTACGGCAACTTTCCCCCCTGATTTCAGAAATATGATTTGGCCTCCTGGATTTTCCTTTCCGTCTTCTAATGGAAAATCCGCTAAAAATCTAGGAGTGTAGTTTGAGGATAACCTCTCTTGTTCTGTTCAGGTGAAAAAGATTTCAGGCTGCTGTTTTGGCCTCCTTAAAACACTCAGGAGTTTTCTCCCTCTCATCCCTAGGTCTGCGAAAGAGACGGTTATTCGGGTATTGGTTCTGTCTCGCTTGGATTACGCTAATGCCCTCTATATTGACATCCCTGGTTATTCTATGAATAGACTTCAGGTGATCCAGAACACGGCCGCCAGGCTGCTTTTGGGAATCGCTAGGAGGAGTAGTGTGCGTGCTCATCTCCGCTCCCTCCACTGGTTGCCCGTGGCGGAGAGGGTCAAATTTAAATCGCTGGTAATTGCTCACCATGCACTTTACGATCACGGGCCCACCTATTTACAGAAACGGTTCTCTTTTTATGTCCTGCTCAGACAACTGCGGTCTTCTGCCCTTTTGTTGGCGAGGGTGCCTCGCTTCTCCCGTCACAAACTGGGTGGCTGCTTTCTTGCTGTCAAGGCCTCTCAGGCTTGAAACACTCTTCCATTCTTTTTGCGTAATACCCAAAACCCGTTAGTATTTAAGAAACTATAAAAAACTTATTTGTTCCCATAATTGTTGGCTACTAAGTCAGATACTCCTCTTGGCTCTGCGCTGGGACACTCTTTGGAGTAGCTACTGCGCGCTATAAAAGGATTTAATATAACATAACAATGTGATGATTTGGCTGTTTGATTAGGATTTTTGATTCTTGGTCTGATCCCTGAGAATCCATTAGCAGAGGAGGGCAAGCCAGTTAAGAAATGTTTCCACAAGCAGCGCATGCCTTACGTTGAGGAAACAATCAGTTGAATTAGAAGGTTATATCATTTAGAAGTCTTCTATGAATGAGAAGTTTCCAAAGTTGGGCCTGAGATGTCAATTTACCAGAATAAGAATGTGAATCCACAGGAGATGTTTGCAAGAAAGTACTTGAAGGAATACCACCAAGTCTTCCACTGTAGGTAGGCCAATAGGATCAATCAGATGCAAATGCACGGCAGTGTTGCTTGATGCTGAAAAACGTGGATTGAGCTAACAGTCAGGTTTTTCACATTCCCAGGCCTCTAGGGAAAGAAAAGGAGGCTGCTGGGCTTACAATAATGTTAGTAATCACCCAGCAGGGACTTGCACATTTAAACATAGTCATGTACATCCCAAGTTTAAATGCATCAAAAAGTCAAATGACAAAGGGGCTCAGAAGCAGGATCCAGGCAAAGTAATTGGATAGGACCCTATCATCTGTCGGTTTGCAGGCAATGATCCATTGGTTAAATCAGTGCTCTAACTCACTTGTGTCTTGGCAACCTTATACTGGGTTTAGATTTGGCTTAAGAATGCTGGCCCAGGGAGTTGAAAGTGAGGCATGTGTAAAAATCAGCAGTCTTTTTGGCTAACAAGGAAGCAACGAGAAGGAAATTGAAAAATTGGAAAGGAGAGGCAGCCTATTTGGAGACATCTAGTCCTGAAGGGGATGTTTAAGAAGGAATTTTGGACAGGCCAGGTGTTGCTTTGATATATGATTTCTTATACTTTGTCCATCCTAAATATAACCATTGCATGTCATCTATTGATCTTTCAAGGCCCTGCTGTTGCCATTTGGGGTGCCATTGGTGAGTAAGAAGAAACTTGCCCTGCTGCCAACCTATTTTTTTCGGTATTGAGATTGACACAATCAGTGGACTTTTAAGTCTACCGGCTGAGAAGGTGGCTACTTTCAATGAGTCAATCAAGTTTGTGTGAAGGCCCACAAGGTTAACTTGCATCAGGTTCTGGTGGGCCAGTTGAACATTGCCCTGTGCATTATTCCTATGCGTGATCTTTTCACTCAGACCATGTCTGGCTTGAGGGAGAAGCATTGCAGGACTAAGCTTTCTGCGGTGATCAAGTAACACGTACATCTGGTCCTTTTTCTAGATAACTTTAACAGCGGTGTTGTTTGACTGTCCCATTTGGTTTCAAGTCAGGATTTAGGACTCTTCACAGACCTATAAGGAAGTGTGGGATTTGGGGCTACCTTGGAAGTAGTGTCGTGCCAAGAGGTTGTCATGGAGTGGCTTGAGTCTGGCCTGATATGGAACATCATATTTCTGTAATTGTTTCCCATTTTGTTGACTGAATTGGGTACCTTCATGGCCAGTCTGTGGTGTTTTGATTTGACACAAAGGAGTCCATTAACCAGCAGCATGCTAGGTGTAGGATGGTACTGAGATTATTAAAGGAGATTGTCCTCACCTGTCTGAAGAATAATGTTCTTTTCAAAGGGATGCATGTTCCTGGTATTCTGAATAACAGAATATTGCTGCTGATTCCTTGTCTCATTTTAAGATGTAGGAATTCAAACACCTCCACGCAAAGGCAAAACAAAAACATTGTTTTGTGTGACATATTAAATAGTCTGAAAAAAAAGAGTTTGATGTTTGAAACTTTTCCAATAAAATACAGACCCAAGTATAAGCTCTCTCCACAAAACTGAGTCAGTTTCGGGTTTGTCTTTAGATGTCCACGCTCTGGCTTCTGCAGTATTCAATGTGTCCCGCTTATTATAGTTTCTGAAAATACTTTCCTGTCCTTTGGAGTGTGCACCACTCACTTCAAACTAAGCTTAGTACAATGAAGCAAGCCTGTATGAAGCAAGCTGCTTTAAAATCTAAATCATTCACTATTTGTACTATTTGTACGGAGCTAAATGTGTTGAAATTGCTAATTTCCTCCTCGACCTATTGAGATTTGGAGTGTAAAAATGATTCCGTGTATGAGTCATATGTACATCTGCACAATTTAGACACTCAGAAACTAAAATAAAATCACGTTTACTTAGATGATTAGAAAGGTACCTCTGAATGAAGCAATCAGCATCACTGCAGTGTCTTTTTAAACAGATTTGATGGATTTCTCTGGGGGATTATGAAACTGACACAGAGGCTTTTTGTGACACTTTCACTAGATATAGAAATGATTACATAATGCGATGCTATTGTTGAAGAATACCAAGCGTAAAAATCTGTAAAGAGGCTTATGTATTTTTGACAGTTCGCGTGAAAATATATTTGAATCTTTATTTCCAGATTTCTTTTTTTTAAATTCATATCATGTATTCTACGTTCTTGGGTGCACTTCTTTAAAAAAATAGAACTAACAAACCATATTGCATGCTAATAAACGGACAAAAGTAATATATTACCTGGGCCAAATCTATTTGCTGTTGTTTCTGATTCCCTGTTGTAAGAAATTGGGTTGTTGCTTGACTGCGGTGTGAGCCTTGGTCAACCAGCAACTCCAATGCTTGTCAGGGTAAGTCACAGCCCAACTCCATATTAACCTGTGCTCTCCCCCTTGGTAAGTTGGCACAGAGCAGTCAGGCAGAACTCAGAGGTAATGTGTAAAGTATTTGTGCAACACTTCAAACAGTAAAACAGTGAAAACACACCACAAAACAAGCACACAACAGAGTTAGAAAAATAGGGCAATTTTTAATAAATCAAACAAGACCAAATCAACAAAAATCTAATTAGTAGAACCATTGGTTTTGAATTTTATGGTGTCTAGTGAAAATTGTGCCAAAAGCACAAAGCGTCAATGGGGGATATCTGGTCACACCAGACAGCAGCAAAGACAAAAGTTCTGGGCGACCACGATGGAGCGCAGGCTGGCTAAAGGGACCCAGTTAGGCCAGCTGAAAAAGTTACCTTAAATCCTGGTTGTGGAGTGTTGCGTGGATCTGCATGGAAGATGCATCGTGCAGCAGAAGGGATGCGTCTGATCCAAGATACAATGAGGCTGTGCCACGAGGTCCCGTTGTGTCATCATCAAGGATCCAGTCAGTAGGGCTTGTTATGCAAAGTCCTGGCATCCGGGATGCAGTGCGCAGCTGGCGATGCACGTTGATGCGAAGTTCATTGTTGAGGCTACCGTTGTTGAGAGATGTGAGGATCTGGCTGTAGATGCACCACGCCATTGGCGATGCATCGTTTCTGAGGACTTCAGGGAAGACACTGACCTGTGCGATGGGTCCAATCCACAAAGCAGAGTAAATGCGTCAGTTCTACTCGAGGATGCGCCACTCAGCTGAGGAGATGCATCGATCTGTTCGACGATGCTTCGCTCAGCAGGGAAGATGTGACGGTTCCGCTTGGAAGCACCTAAGGTCCACTTGCAAGGGTCCAGGACTCAGGAGGCACCACTTGACAGGATAGACTCACAGATGGCAGAGTCCAATGCAAGGATGTTGGAAGTATGTTATGCCCCTGAGGCTTCAGATCAGGAGTCCAGTCAACTAGCCCTTGAAGTCTCCCTGGGTTCAAGATATGCAGGTCCAGTCATTCTCATCTGGGCAAGAGGGCTGCAGGCAGTAGGTAAGCACAGCAAAGCAGGAGTCCAGCAGTGTGCCGTCCAACAGAATAGTAGTCCTTCAGCAGCACAGTAGTCCTTCTTCATGGCAGAATATCCACAGGTTCAGAAGGTATTAAAGTGGTAGTGTCTGAGGTTCCACTTTATACATGGTTGTGCATTTGAAGTGGGGAGAAGCTTCTAGAGGCATGCCTTTGAAGTGCATTGATGCCCTGCCTTCCCTGCACTGGCTCCAGGCTAACTACAGGGGGTATTCTGCCCTTTGTGTGGAGAGAGGACACAGCGTATCCAGGTGTAAGTGAGACTGGGCCCAGCTTCTCCCTCCCATTCAGCCAGTGATGGCCCATTCACTCATACCTAAGCACCCATTGTGTGTGGCTGTCTAGGAGGGCAACACAGAGCCCAACTACACCAAATCATGTGACCAATGACAGGATACAGGCACCAAATGGCTAAGGCAAAAAAATTGCAACTTTCTAAAAGTGCATTTTCAAAATTGTAATTTAAAATTCAGACTTCATTATAAGTTAGGATTTTAAATTAGGATTCCAGAGACACCATACATGAAGCAATTATCTCTTCGCAACTGGAAACTACACTTATCAAATGTAATAGGAAATCCCAATGTTATCCTATGGGAGAGATAGGCCTTGCAGCAGTGAAAAGCGAATATATGAGTTTTCCACTGCTAGGACATATAAAATTTAAAAGTACATGTACTGTTTTTTAAATGCATTGCACACTAACCTCTGGATTGTCCATGGCCTAAACTAAGGGTGACATGTGTATTAAAAAGGAAGCTTTGGGCTTGGCAAAAGGCTTATTTTCCAGGTCAAAATGGTAGGGGAAAACTTCACACAAAGGCTCTGCTATGGCAGAACTGAAACATGTTTAAAGGGTGACATAAATGGGTGGCACAATCATTGCTGCAGGCCCGCTAGTAGCATTTAATTTACAGGTTCTGGGCACATTTATTGCACTTTACTAGGGACCAGCGTCAGCTGGCATAAATAAAGGGTGGTGGGGCAGATGGGTTCGCGTGAGAGGCCTAGTGAGGGGGGTAATATATTATATATATTTTTTTAAACGTACCTTTTGCTGCCGCAACCAGCCGTCTCCAGCGTCACATTCCCTGCCTCCCCACTTCCTGGATCCTAGCAGCCCCTTGGACTCAGACTCCCATCCAATCCTCATGCTGCAGAGCAGTGTGGGGATTGGTCTGTGAAGGCAAGATAGATGCTTTGCTCAGACCAGGGAGTCTGTGAGGTTTCTCCAACCAGGCTGCTCAATGCAGCTGGGCTGGAGAAAACCTAATTGCGCATGTGTGTTTTGGTCAGCCTGAAACAGCCGGCCAAAACACAAATGCAAACTTAAGGAGTGATGTGCACGTAGCGATCCTCCTGCCTAAGCCCCAACCCTCCCTACACCACTGGCTAAAAGCCAGCAAATGTAAAATAAAATGATGCTCTTGCATGGTTTAATTGTACATTTGTTAGCTCTGAGCCAGGCAGTGGGGCAACGCTCCTCCACCATTGCGGAGGAGCCAACACTGCTAGGGACTTAGAAGTAAATTAAATATACCAATTGGTATAAGCCATTTTATACAATGTTTTGGGGGAGGGCACAAGCACTTTAGCACTGGTTAGCAGAGGTAAAGTGCACAGAGTCCTAAGCCCAACAAAAACGAATTCAGCATAAAGTAGTTAAAGGAAGGCATATGTTTGGGTTGATCCTGCAAAAAAGTGCCATTTCCAACAGCTGTACCCTGTCTGATTCACAGATTTCCGTCCCATATACATTGTGTTTCAAAGATCTTCTGTTTGATATGATTCACACATACAATGATTCACAGATCTCATATGCGAAGTGATTCACAAATCTGATATTCTATGCAGTTTATGTTCGCACCTAACCTTTTTTTTCTTTCATGTACAACCAAATAATTTCTGAAGTAGTTCAAAAGGTGCTTTACATGGCGAGACAGAAAATATTCCATTCGTTATTGAAATTCAACATGTTCTGAAGCCTGTTCCCTCTCTGTTGTCTCCTATAAAGCAATAGTGTCTGCTGAAGCTGTGGCAGTAAGTCAGAACAAGCAGCACTTATTGATATCAGAAAAATGTTGGCATGCAAGAATAATCAACATCTATTGAAATGGATTTTCTTTAGAACAGTCTGTGGTTTATTTTAGAATCCTTGCTCGGTACGAGTCCCTTTCTGAGCAAAATTTAAGTTAACAGAAGTAAAACGAAAATCTTATTCCAAGTGGCACATTTTATCAAGACGAATTCCACCAGGAAATTGGTCGTTACCTGCAGATAACAACTGGTTTCTTAGTTAATGGCCATAGGCAAGGCCGGGCCACTTAATGTTCCAGCTGTCCAGTCATTAACTGCCGTAAAGGCTGCGTCCGATGCGGTTATGGCGGTTATAAAATGTCCTCAAAAGATTATAATAGTAATAGTGCACAGACAAAAAGTGTTGGTAGCCCTAGTGTGACTGAATGGTTGCATTCGAAAATTTGGCCGCTCCCTCGTGGCTCATAACCGATTTTCCAGCCGTCAGACAGCAAGTTGTGCTCTGCTGGGTTTATAGATGAAGGGTAATAAAAACATTGGCCAGGTTAAATTATCGGTGTGTTATGTCATTAACCCTTGCTTCACTGTATTTCATTACCTGGTTTCCTGCCAGCAGGGCTACGTACGGATTAGAGGCATACACAGCAAACGAGTGCAGTCCATTCTTTTAGGAGATCTTGCCCCGTGCATGCATTTTACTAAAGCATTTTACCAGCCACCGCAGTGCTCTTTTTTAGACTAACCGTGCACTGTGCATTAGAGAGTAGTTTTTTTTACAGGCAACAACGAAAAATAGGCTGCAGTTCCTTCCTTTCACCCTGAACATTTTATTCATTAATTCTGTCTTAGTGTTCGCCCCCAATAACTGGACAGGTGGTATTTAATGGCTAGGATAGCCCCTTTGTTATGATATGTGTCTTGGTAGGAATGTAATGGCCAATTCGGTGCCCTATGGTCATTTCTAAGACTTTCGCCCTAGAGTGTGCATCTGTAGGCTCAATTGGCAGGGAGTCTCGTCAGGTTACAGCTGATCTTCAGATGTGCCACTGGGCATTGGTGTAGTGACTGGGCATAGCACTGCCTGGCAATGGACATAATGCATCTCTTGGAATGTTTGCTCCTTTTGGTTGGATTGTATAGCAGCTTTGCACGAGGGAGTGTCTCTTCTGCAAGGATGTTTTAGCTTTTCTGAATTCTGGCATTTTCCACTCTATCACCTGTCCAGTTTTCATGCTCTTGTGGGTGAAGTCACCTAGAGGTCACTACTCATAGGTGTCGGTGTCTCTTGTGGTGTACGGCTGTGCTAGTCATGGTAACCAGCAGCGGTCCGTGGAGGGAGTTCCGTGGGGCGGAAAGGCGGGGAGGGGGAGGGGCGGGGTGGGGGGTACTAAACACCGGAATCTGGATAATTGGATGTAAGTAAACAATTAAATAAATAAAACAAATTTCGTAGCGCGCGCTGCATCACAAAATGCAATGCAGCGCGCTCTACGAAATTCGTTTTATTTATTGTTTTCGTAACTTACCTGAAATCGGCCGTATGCCGCATTTTACAACCCCCCACCCTGCCCCTCCCCCGCCCCACATCACCGCCCCGCTAACACGCCCTATACGGGCCGTGGCTGTTGTGTTGGCAATAGGAGCCTTGCCTTATTTACAAGGCAGCGTTAAACCACGCTGCCTTGTAAATAAGGCACCCTTTCACATTGTATTTAGTGTGAAAGGGGAGGGCAATGGGTGTTGCGGAGGGCGTTCTACCGCAACACCCACTGATTTTGACAATGCCCCCTATTTACAAGGGCAGCGTAAATAGGCGGCAGCGCCAAAATTAAGACCAGGGAAAAGGGAAAACCTGGTCGTAACAGAGTGCAATGAGGAGAAATGTTTTATTTATCCTTGTTTTTGCTGTTTCCATGCATGGAAACAGCAAATTGCCTAGGATTGTTCATGTGCAGGAAGGTCCCCCTTCCAGCACATAAACGATCATTTAAAAAAAATGCAGTTTTGCAACTTCTATGTGTGCTGGAATATTGCAGCACACATAGAAGTTACAAAACGGCATTTAAAGATTGTTTATGTGCAGGAAGGAGGACCTTCCTGCACATAAACAATCATTTTCAAAAAATGCCGTTTTGCAACTTCTATGTGTGCTGTATTATTGCAACACACATAGAAGTTACAAAACAGCATTTAAAGATTGTTTATGTGCAGGAAGGAGGACCTTCCTGCACATAAACAATCATTTTCAAAAAATGCCGTTTTGCAACTTCTATGTGTGCTGTATTATTGCAGCACACATAGAAGTTACAAAACGGCATTTAAAGATTGTTTATGTGCAGGAAGGAGGGCCTTCCTGTACATAAACAATCTTCCCCTCAACATAGGCACCATTGCACTATGGTGCAAGGCTACCTGCATTGGCACTAGGCAGCTAAAGTTAACGCCAGCACAAGGGGAAATGCAGGGCTGCACCATATTCTAGTAAATATGGTGCAGCCCTGCGTTTCTAAAGTGAAGAAGCGTGTTGTTAGCCTTCTTGGCTTAATGACATGCTTCTCTGCTTTATTGTAAATATGCCCCTTGGTATTTTATTACTCCTTTTCTGCAAATTGAAGCGCATGATTTCAAACAACGTTAGAGGCTAAGATAGAAAAGACGACAGGTGACACAGAGGAAAATAATTCACTTTGCTCTGGGCCCCTTAGAAGACAGGGTCCTGGACATTTGCCCACTTTGCCCATGCCCTAACACATCTTTCTTTGTCTCTTCATTGTAGTTAGCAGTTAGGATGCACTCTCTGTTGGTAGAGTCTTGACTGACTGTGGTTGCTACTCTCTGCAACAATCACTGTTAGTGCCAGAGATCTGCAGCTCCTGGATTTTCTGCCATTTACTTTGTGCTTCTTACAGATCTACACGGCACTTGAGAAAGCTTGTGCTTTCTAGTAAAGTACTTTACTAAGTGTGTAGTCCTTTTATGTTTGATGATGAAGGTGTCCCACATTATTTCGTCTTGCCGGTTGGTTGGTGTTACCCAGGTTGACAGGTGCAATATAGTTTGCAATTGTTTGAAATTCTGTTGTCTGTGGGTGGGTGCATTGTAGTTGCATATGTATTTAATGCACTTTTGGCCTCCACCCCTGGTTGATTTATGGTTTGCAGGTGCAGTCACAAGCAAACCTAATGAAGATGAATTTGATCTGAGTATATTCTAGCTACTTGGTTCATCTGATATCTCATTGTGGAAGTAGTCATGATCTTTCCAATCCTGTTTAGTAGTCTCCTTATTAGGGGTTAAGGTGTCCAGTGCTTGGATGGAGTGGAGGTTTGGCTATGGTAGCTTGTTTAATTTAGTTCTGTAGGATAGGACAGAAATTCCTATGTGAGCTAAAATAGGAAATGTCATTTTTTGAGATTCCCGATCCCCATATGGATCTGCACTAACATTTCTATGCCAAGCTCAAAATGGCTGAAATGTTTTTCTTTAAAACTTTAGTGCAGGTTCATCAGTAAGCGATAAAGTCATTAATTAATTAAAATTGGCTTTTCAATGGAAACTCTGACCTAACCAAAATGGCAGACTCATTATCAATGACTCTGTAATATATATATATTCATTGAAAAAAACAAAGGTTACACGGACGTTATAGTTAGGCTCACGTTTCACTTGTACAAAACCAGTGAAATTCAGCAGTTACAGTTAGCTGAGCTAACTATAACTCGCGTCCCCTGCAATGCACAGCTTATGACCCCAAATATTACATCACTCATGACATGGTCAGTGACATCGCTCTTGACATTACTGATGACAACTCAAATGACATCACTGATGACATCATCCGGTGACTGTGAGTGTTTTAAAAAAGTTTTTGAGTGTTAAATATATATACCAAGGTGTATTGGTGAATCAGTGGGTGTGTGACTGACTCTATAAGTGAGTGATTAGATGTCTCAGTGAATGTAAAGGTGAGTGACTGGTTGTGTGAATGTCTGTATCAGTCTGTCAGTTGGTGTCGAAGTGGTTGTATGGATCTGTGAGTTGCTGTATTGGTGAGGGATTGGTTGTCTGAGTACCTGTATGGTTGTCTGAGTGTCTGTGTGGGTGGGTGAGGGGTTGTGTGACTGCCTGTATGGATGAGTGAGTGGGTGAGTCAGTGGCTGTATGGGTTAGTGAGTGCATGTGGAGGGTATTCATGGGTGAGTGAGTGTGTGTATGGCTGTGTGAGTTAATAAGTGGATGTTCCAGTCGTATATGGGTGAGTAACTGAGTATGTGAAAGGTAATATAGGTAAGTAATGGGGTATATGAGTGATTGTATAGGTGAGTGAGTGAATGTGAGAGTGGCTTCATGGGTGAGTGTCTGCATTTATCAGTGACTGTATAGGTGGGTGAGTATGTGTTAGTATCTGTATGAGTGAGTAAGTGGCTGTGTGATTGACTGTATGGGTGAGTGACTAGGTATGTGAGTATCTCTATGGGTGACTAACTCTGGTGTGAGTGGTTGTATGAGTGTATACAAGGATTTGTCAATGGCTGTAGTAGTGACTTAGTGGGTGTATGAATGCTTGTATGGGTGAGCGAGTGGATGTGTGTGTAGATTTATGAATCAGTGAGTGGCTGTGTAGGTACTGATATGGGTCTGTGAATAGTTGTGTGGGAGTGGGTGTATAAAAAGGTTCTATGGGGTGGAGTGGGTGCATCACTGATTCTGTGGATGATGTCATCAGTGATGTCATTTGAGATGTCATTAGTAATGTCATCAGTGATGTCACTGACCATGTCATGAGTGATGTAATATGTGAGGTCATAAGCAGTGCATTGCGGGTGCACGAGTTATATTTAGCTCAGCTAACTATAACTGCTGAATTTCACTTGTTCTGTATGAGTGTAACCTGAGCCTAACTATAATGTCCCTGTAACCTTTGTTTTTTTCAATGAATTTTGAAGGTTTTTTTAATGCGAATTCCTAAAACTAATGTCCCTGTAAACATTGTTTTTTTCAGTGAATGTCTATGTTTTTTTAAGTAGCAGTCACATTTGCGGAGTGGTGGAGAAAGGGGACTGGGCCTCCCACAGCTTTCAGGAATCCCACTGTGTAGGACTTATAGGAGGTACAGTGTGTGCTTCTTGGCCCCCAAGGTCCCTCAGGAGTAAAGTGGACTTCAGCGCCCAACCAATACTGTGTCAGGAGGAGCGTTTGCTGAGTGGTGGAAAAAAAGGGGTGGCCTCTGAAGACCTCTTAGAAATCCCGCTGTGTGGGACTTACTGGAGAGAACAAGAGTGATAATTGGCACACAAGGACAAGGTGCTCCTGTCATGCCATAGGAAACTGCAATGTGCCGGGGTGGTCAATCCAGGACATTGCTGGAGCCGGCCCTGAGAGGTGGCAGTCCCCAGGGCCATTATTGGCTCCTGGAGGGGGGCTGCATGACCTCCTTTGTTTTGCCCTGGGTAGGTGGTGGTCCCTGTGGCTGGGAGTCTGCAAAGGAACCCCTTCATTATTTTATTGTATTTGCCCCAGGGAGTTGGCATCCCTGGGGCTGCTGGGGGGCTGCGCAGTCCCCCTGCATTTCTTAAAATTATTTGCCCTGGGGAGTTGGCATCCGTGAGGCTGTGGGGGGGAACGCAGCCCCCCAATGTATTAAACTAAAGCCCCAGGGAGGGGGCGGTCCCCAGGGCTGCGGGTGGTCTGCAAGGCCCCTAATACTGAATTTTATTAAAACCCCGGGAAGATGTAGGTCCTCGGGGCTGCATGGGGGTCCACACAGCTCTGCAATGTTATATATTAAAGCCCTTGGAAGGTGGGGGGCCCTGGGGCTGTGGGAGGTTTGTGAGGTGCCCTCACTGAATTTTATTGAAGCCCTGGTGTGGTGGTGGTCTCCAGGGCAGCGGGGGTCTACATAGCCACCCACCCAATGTTTAAGTAAAGCCCTGAGAGGTGGCGGTACCCGGGACAGCGTGGGGGGGTACGTGCACCCCTGGACTCATTTGCAATAAAGCCCCAGGGGTATGGACCCCGGGGCTACTATAAGCTGCAGGAGGGAGGTCCTGCATGCTCCCCTCCTTTTTAAGACCCTAATTCTCCCTGGACCTGGCACATCCAAGGGCCATGTAAACAGAAAGAGGGGGTCTGCTGGTTTTTTTTGAAATCTCAGAAAATTTGCAGGCCCGCCTGCAAGTTTTTCCGAGAGTTAAAAAAAAGCTTTTTTGCTACGGCGGGGTCTCTGGGACATACCTGCACCATGGTCATGGGCCCAGGGTGTCCCTACCCTTGCCCTTTTTCTTTTTTAGGTCTCGCCTGACCCAGCGCATGCACTGGTCTGGCAAAACTTTTTGTGAGGGCTTAAAAAAATGCTACCATGGCCAGCCTAAAGCTACAGTGCATGTGAGGGGGGGAGCGCCACGCTTGATCTCGATCGCAATCACTTTCACTTTCCGCTTTGATCTCTGTGAGCCAATGCTTGTTTCCAATGGGCCTTGCACACGTAGCCTCTTGCCTATATGTCTTTCGGGCATACATTTGATATCGGTGTCCCTTCACCTGCCTCTCAATTCGCAGTCTCTCGCTGTACTGACAGCTGGCCTGATACACTATTATACTCCGGGTGCATGGCCTTCTCCTCCTCCGCACGCCTCCCCCATTGCATGCCTTACTGTCATGTTCATAGTGCAGATCACTGCCTTAGCGTTGCCATGGAAACAGAATGTAACAGCAGAGAGGCACAGGCGCGCGCAGCTAGTCCCGCGATCACTGCCTCGTCTAACGTGCACCCTTCGGCATCTCGAACTCTGTCCTAGCCCTGTCTCTTGGGCTCTGTCTGTTGACATGTAGTTGCATGCCACCACTTCCTGTGTGGCTGTCCACGCGCACAACAATATCTTCTACTGTGGCTGCTAAGCCCCTCCCGTCTCCTAGCAATACGTAATCCCCTGACAAGGGGTGGATCATGGGGTGGGAATATTCTACTTTTCTTGGTGCACATGTTGCACAGGGCCGATTTGGGTGTACACTGGGAGCTCAGATATATGTAAAAACGTTTCCCTCAATTTGCAACTACTAAGTAGTTACTATATTGTGGGCCTGCATGAATGTGCAGTGTGCTTTCTTAGGCAGCATTGACACTCTCCAAATGAGATATGCAAAATACATTTAAATATGCCTAGGGTTATGTACATTATTTACATATTCAACAGGATCTTTTTGTGAATCATGTGCAGCGTGCGCATGCGTATGTTATCACTTTTAGTGGAGACTGACTTACACAACACCAAGGGCCAATGAAAAACGTGCTGCCCCAGTGTTATTCCATATAATTATGAGTTTGCCACACTCACCGCATAATGTATCATCTTCTGCATAACCTATTTCTATCTCCAGCGGATAAAAAGTGAGAAAATTGCTTGGCATGGGGTTAGATGATCAGTGCTGCAACACTTTACCACCAAATATAATTGGTCACCCTCAGTTGTTGATTGCAGCCATCAGACATAACTGTTGCATTGTTCGGCCCCCGTGTAATTTAGTCAATCTACCTTATTAATTTGACACTCCACTGCTAATATTTCCAGGGGGCTTGCTCACCTTTCAGAAAGCTTTGGGACGCAGCCTGACCCCGAGTAGCATAGCGCCGAAATTCACCTTCTAGCGTGAGTCTCTGCGCTATAGTAAGTGCCAATGACATAACAATGTTAAAAATAAAACCACAAGTCCCACAATGCCTAGTGTGAATGACTTAAAAGCCATGAAGGGCTGGTTTCATTCATGAGTCAGGCAACTCGGTAGAGCGCTTTAGGAGCTCACAGTGTGTACCTCTGCTGGGAATTGGATCGGGCTGCAGAAAACCAACAAAGTAAATGCTTTGCTTCGTTTTCAATGCTGGCTGCATTTTATAGACAATACTAGGTCCGTCGTTGGCTGGCTTTGACAGGGCCTGTTCATGTTTTGTTGTTGTTTTAAACTGTTATTACTGGGAAACTGCTCGCCCCTTACAAATCTAACAAGCACTTGGCCAAATATTTCATGGAAAATCAAAATAGACCCAAGTTAATGAAAACAACATCAAAACCGACTTCAACACTCCTGGTAAAGGAGTCAAGGGATTTTTTAACATTGCTGAATCTGAATGCAGAAGAAGGAGAAAGAAATCTCCCTGGCAACAGCATGCCCGCAACTTGGGGCAGGTTTGAGTAAAAAAAGACCACAGTCCAATTTTAATAAAACAGAAAGAGAAGCCTTGGAAAAACTAACCAATGCCCATGATTTTGAAATAAAAATAACAGATAAAGGGGGCAATGTGGTGTTATGGGATCGGACCCTATACACCACAGAAGCCCTACGGCAATTAAATGACTCCAAATACTATGAGAAATTGCAAACAAACCCTACGACATCAATCAAAAATGAGTTAGATAGCAAATTAAGGACATGGGTAGCTAGTAATCTGATCGATGAGGATGAGCGCAAATATCTAACCGTTGACTTTCCAATTTTAGCTACCATGTATTTTCTCCCAAAATTACACAAAAATCAAAAAGAACCACCAGGCAGACCAATTCTGTCAGCAAAAGGCTCACTTATGGAACCAGTGGCAAACTTTATTGATTACTTTTTGATACCATATGTGGCAGATCTAAAATCATACATCAAGGACACATCCGATTGTTTAAGAATTCTACATGGCATAACTTGGCAAAGCACCTTCTGTCTAATCACGATGGATGTGGTTGCGCTATATACAAACATTGATAATATCCAAGGATTAAACGCTTGCCAACATTTTTTGCAAGAGAGAAATATCCATTACAAGGAACACAATGAGATGCTGATGGATATGATAGAGTTCTGCTTAACAAACAATGTATTTGTTTTTGGGGATGATTTATATCGCCAACAAAACGGAGCGGCTATGGGGTTTTCTTTCAGCCCCAGTTACGCTTGTTTGGTAATGGGGTGGTGGGAGAAAGAGAAAGCCTGGAATATCAAAAATGAAAAATACACAAAACAGATAGTAAGCTGGATACGTTTCATAGACGACCTCCTCATTATATGGAATGGGAATGAGGAAGAGTTTGATGAGTATTTTGAAATCTTAAATACCAGTACATCTAATCTAAAATTTACACATGAGTTCAGTAGAGAACGAGTAGTTTTCCTGGACGTAGAAATCTACGTGAAAAATTAATCGTCTGGAAACCACATTACATCGAAAAAACACGGCGACCAATGCTACCCTGGAAGCCACCAGCTTTCATCAGCCATCGCTTATATCCAGCATACCCTATGGAGAATTCCTTCGCCTGCGGAGAATATGTAGCGAAGAAGATGAATGGAAAAAACAACAATCAAAAGATTTGTGGATAGAAAATACTCTAAAAACACAGTAAATAAATGTTGAAACAGAGCAAATTAAAAAACTAGAGTGGAATGCCTAACACCATCAGGCATGAAAGAGCGAACCACGGAAGAACCCATAAGATTTATCATGGATTTCAGCCAAGAATCCAAAGAAATTGTCAATATTCTGAAGAAGAATTGGAAAATTTTACAGCCAGATGGAACCATTGCAGAAAAATGGGATGTCACCCATTAATAACGTACCGAAGAGCCAGAAATCTGAAAGACCGACTGGTGCATAGCCACTTTATAGCAAAGAAACCAAAAGTTTTCATCAAGTGTCATAATGGTAAAGTTTGTGAGATCGCGAAACAAGTAACGGGATTCACAATGGCAAATAAAAAAACTTGGCAAATCAAAGATCTAATAACGTGTAAAAGTCAATACACGGTGTATGTCATAGAATGCCCATGCCCATTAAAATATGTGGGCAGTACCATTTGTGATCTAAAGAAACGGATATTGGAACATGTACGAGCCACGAAAAACAAAGACAGAAATAATGCAGTGGCCAAACACATGGAGACACATCACAACGCCAACTGGAAATCTTTAATAATTTATGGTATCGAATCTGTCCCGGTTAATGCACGAGGCGGAAACCGGGAAAAGATTCTACGACAAAAGGAGTCCCGGCACATTTTGAACTTCAGAACTATGACTCCATTTGGCCTGAATCAGTCAGAAGAACTTTATATACACTTATAACAGTACCGGAAGCTTTCAAAAACAGAATAAACACGAAGCAACGGCGTCTTTTGTTAATACAGCAAAACATAAAGGCTTAATTAAAGTAAGGCAAGGAGTGCGAATAAATGCCTTAAAAAATGCCCACTGGAGGGCAAATAACGAAAGAAAAAGAAAAAAGAAAGAAAGAAGTATCAGAAACCAACATATAAACAAAAAGTCGCCGAGCTTCGTTAAAATCGTCAATGAAATTAGGAGACATAAATAAATGCATTATGATATGAACTCTCAGTAATTGAGTAAATACATGTGAAACGCGCAGGAAAAGCAAATTGCAGAGAATCATTATCTGAGTAATGCAATATTTAGAAATCTTTGGTTAAATAATTTCTTTTGTGAAAACAAAAACTTCAAATTATAGAACTCAATAACCCATAAACCAATGGGGCAGTCCTGGGAGTAAACAGGAAGTGATGTCATTATGTTTCCTTCAATTGTTTTTTTAAAAAAATGTAAAGAATTATGAAACCAAACGACCGTGAACAAGGTATATGCTGATACCGAAATGCGTTGGTTAATCCTGGTTTTGCTGTCTAAACGGATGAATTATAAATAATTTATATTCGGAAGCAAGCTGTTGGAGTGCTACCTTTTACTTCCATCGGGGAGTTCGGTGCTCATTTATGGCGGTTTTGTTCAACCACGTTGGTTACGCACCGCTCATGAAGCGCCTGAAGCTTGGCGAAAACGAACCGCTTTGGAATTGAGATATATATATATATATATATATTATCTACTGACGGTCGCCAGTAGATAGTTATAGTTAGGACCGTGTTTCCATAGGAAATCCGCAACATTCTATTTGGAATAACTTTGGCGCCGATTGACGAATCCTCGCAAAATTTTCAAAATAGGTGGGGCGCTCCGCTCTGCTTGTACCCTGAAAGTCTCGGGGGGATTCGTCAAGTGGCGGCTGAGAAAAAAGGGGGTCCCAAAACGTGTTTTTCCCATGCAATTTTCCATAGGGACCTTTAGTCCAAGGTACTTCCCAAACGGTTGAACAGAATTACTTTAAATTTGGCAAAGAGGTAGTCCTCAGGTCAGGGATGTGCCTTTTGCATATCTGGTGTCAATCCGTTCAGTAGTTCCTGAGAAAATGAAAAGTAAAATCCTATATATATCTGGGCGGAGCCTAACCACACATCTCATCGTGAGATCTGATTGGCTGTCAGCACTTCATCCAAGAAGTGTTGGCAGCCATCTTGGGACCAATATACATGATAGCACCTCATTAAAAAGCCTTGCAGTTAATAGAAGATATTAAGACTTGTTACATTATAAATCATTTGTTGATGGTACCATACTCATTTTAGGAATTGTGGTGTGTTCTAAGGTGATTTTACCATGTCAAAAAGCCTTCTGCTGTGATATCATGAATCATGTATGAGAGAAAACTATTTTCTCATGCTTTTCCCACAGAGGTTTGGAAGGTGATCAATAAGCTAAACTGAGAGCATATTTTCTGTAAATTCACATTATCTTTCTCAGTCATGGGAGAATGAAGTCTGACATTCTCAGTAAAACATGTACATCCAACAAGGGCAGAGACTGTCAGTTGATTCCTTTGTGTTCTACTGCAGCTTCCCAGAGTGTTCTAAAGAACAACTAGAGCGCTAACAGTCCTACTTATGACAAAAGTATGGCACACCTGAAGCCATCTTGGTTGGAATAAAGTGGTAACTCTTAAAACATTTAATTTAAAAAAGAACAAAATGAGGGGGTTCATTTTGCCATAGAAAGTATGATTAGTGCTGCAGAAAGAAAAGTTAGGGCACATTTTGAGTGACTTCTCAAATCCTCTTCTATTTCATTAAAACATTCTGACATGCAGACTAAAACATGCACTTTCAAAACCAGCAGCAGACTTCCCTGGTGAGCATTAGCTTTACTACAGTGATCTAATAAGCAACTAGAGTGCTAACATTCTGAATTTATGGCAAATGTGTGACACATCTGAATGCCTTCTTGATGGAATC
Source organism: Triturus cristatus (assembly GCF_964204655.1). NCBI lineage: Eukaryota > Metazoa > Chordata > Amphibia > Caudata > Salamandridae > Triturus > Triturus cristatus. Next base: position 407,388,646 of record NC_140595.1, on the reverse strand, counting down.
AAAGTAAAAAACTGAAAGTTTTTCCTACTGAGGAGACTGTAGTAAATGAGGAAATTATGAAACATCATAACAAATAAGTCTCCCAAAATGGCCACCAGAGACAAAAGAGCCCAAATGTTAAAACATTTAATTTACAAAGGAAGAAACTGAGGGGGTTCATTTTGCCACAGCAATTATGATTAGTGGTACAGAAAGAAAAATTAGGGCACATTTTGACTTCTCAAATCCTCTTCTATTTCATAAAAAAATTCTGACATGCAGATTGAAACATGCACTTTGAACACCAGCAGCAGACTTCGCTGGTGAGCAGTAGCTTTACTACAGTGATCTAATGAGCAACTAAAGTGCTAACATTCAGAATTTATGGCAAATGTGTGACACATCTGAATGCCTTCTTGATGGAATCAAAGTAAAAAACTGAAAGTTTTTCCTACTGAGGAGACTGTAGTAAATGAGGAAATTTGTAAACTTCATAACAAATAAATCTCCCAAGATGGCCACCAGAGACAAAAGAGCCCAAATGTAGCCCAAATATCACCGAGATGTAGCCCAAGAATAGCCCAATGACAGAATGTCCCAGAGTGTTCTAACGAACAACTAGAGCACTAACAGTCTTACTTATGACAAAAGTATGGCACACCTAAAGCCATCTTGATTGGAATAAAGTGGTAACACTTAAAACATTTAATTTACAATGGAACAAAATGAGGGGGTTCATTTTCCCATAGAAATTATGAATAGTTCTGCAGAAAGAAAAATTAGGGCACATTTTGACTTCTCAAATTCTCTTCTATTTCATAAAAATATTCTGTCATGCAGACTGAAACATACACTTTTAATACCAGCAGCAGACTTCAGTGGTGAGCAGTAGCTTTACTACAGTAATGAGCAACTGGAGTGCTAACATTCAGAGTTTATGGCAAATGTGTGACATATCTGAATACCTTCTTGATGGAATCAAAGTAAAAAACTGAAAGCATTTCCTACTGAGGAGACTGCAGTAAATGAGGAAATTAGGAAACTTCATAACAAATAAATCTCCCAAGATGGCCACCAGAGACAAAAGAGCCCAAATGCAGCACAAATATCACCCAGATGTAGCCCACATGTAGCCCAATGACAGAAGTGTTCAAAACACTTATTTTTTGTGTATTTGCAGTTTTATATAGTGCAGACTTGTCAGGTATTGGAGTGCTTTACATGAGCATTGGTTACATCACACAAGATCAAATTCATTCTGGTTGTAGACATGGGGAGATTAAGTGATTTGACCAGAATCACAGAATGTTGAGCTGAAGCAGAAACTCCAACCTGGTTCCCCAGTTGCAACGTCTGCAGCTCTGGAAGTAACACCACATCCTCTCCCCTAGGTGCAACATTTAATCAAGTGGTCAACTGGATAAAAAAACATAAAGATTACAAATAATTTAAAAGTTCTTTGTCGCTATTTGAAAACTCAGAAAATATGTCCTCATTTTAGTTTTTTAGAGCACTAACCACAATTTTGATGCAAATAAGACCCTCTCATATATGTAATTTCTAAAGGATTACATCAAGATGACGTCAGGCGTTCCACACTTTTGTAATAAATATAGAATGTTAGCAATCTAGTTGTTCATTGGGATACTGTTGAGAGGCAGAGGCCAGGGGCACGGACTCTGAAAATTGAAGGCAGGTAGGAGAGTGCAGAGACAACAATTTGACCACACTGGGCAGGCAGGAAGGGCAGTGGCAGCACAACAGACTATGGAGGGCAGTGGAAAGGGGGGCAGGGGCAACAAACCAACAATACAGGACTGGCAAGAGAGGCTGTGGCAATATAATAGACCATTGTGGGCAGAAGGAAGAGGCAGTGGTAGTACAACCATACATGCCAACAGACCCGTTTCAGCCAGGAAACGTCCAATGTTTTTAAGCTCAAATGGGCTTTATTTGATCTGTCTCCTGTCTACAATCTCCTCTTTTTTTAATGTAGCTCAAAGGGGAAAATCAATACCCCAGTTTTTTTTCAAAATCTCCCTCTTACCAAGTTCAAAATGTTTGCAAGTATGGTACATTGGATCATGGTAGGCAGGAGGAATTGGGGTAGGGACATGGACTCGGATAACAGAGGACAGGAGGGACATGGAGAGGTGCACCAAACTGACCCTACAGGGCAGGCATCAGGGAGTGCAGCACAACAATCCATGGAAAGCAATAGGGAGGGACAGGACCATGCACATGGACAACAGAGAACAGAGGGGAAAGAGGCAATGGTAGCTAGCTGACCATAATGGACAGACAGGAGAGAAAGCTGCAGCATAACAGACCATAAAGGGCAGGAGGGACGGATCAGGGGCATTACAATGGAACAGGCAAGCCAGGAGGGAGGGAATAGGGGTCTGCACATGGAAAAAGAGGGCTGGGGCAAGGGGGCAGGGCAGGAGCAGCAAGATGACCATGGAAGTCAGGCAGTATGGGCACTAGAAACAAGACACACCATGGAGAGCAACAATGAGACTATGATGTAATACACACAGACCATGGAGGGAAGGTGGGAGGGGGCAGGGGCAGCTAGTTGACCACACAGGGAAGGTGGGAGGGGCCATGGCAGCACAGAAGACCATGCATGGCAAGCAGGAGGGTTAGTGGCAGCACAATGGCTATGATGGGCAAGAAGGAGGGTGCAGGGGCATGCACAAAGGACCATGGAGGATAGAAGGGAGGGTCAGGACCTGGGCACAGACAAGAGAGTTCAGGGGAAGGGGCCTCACAACAGACCGCACGGGGCAGGCAGGAGGAGCAGTTGCAGCACAACAGACCAGGGAGGGCAGAAGGGTGTGGCAGTAAAATGGACCATGGAGGACAGGAGGAAGGGGATAGGGGCATGGCATGTGGACAGGCAGGGTGGAGATGGCAGGGACAGGTTACAGTCATCTGACAATGCTAGGCAGGTGGGAGGGAAGTGGCAGCTCAACAGAACACGCAGAGTAGATAGGAATGGCAGGTCCATGGGATGGAGCAGGGGCATGCACAAAGACATCGGATGGCAGGGGGAAGGAGAATAGGGGCAGCAAGCTAAGCACAGAGGCTAAGCAGGAGGTCAATGATGGGCCATAGAATTGGGCAATGGAGGGCAGGAGGAGTGGACTGGTACATCATGCTAAATGGAGGGCAGTGGCAGCACATAAGACCATGCATGGCAGGAGGGAGGTGGCTAGTCCATGGATTCAGACAGCAAAGGATAGGGAGGAGGTGGATGGGGCAGCAAGCTAACTGTTCAGAGAAGGTGGGTATTAGGAACTTTATTGTTTTTAAAATGTGTGTCTGTGCGAACTACTTAAAATATGAACAAGTATGCAGCATAATCTCACTTTTATTCAGGAAGAAGAGGACGTTTGTGACTGTGACTCCGGGCTCACTTGGCAGAAACACCCCCTGACCCTCCACCCCCCATCGCAAAATGTAATGTCCGTGAAAAGGGTAGGTGGACGCAGTGTTATATAGAACATAGTCCTGAGAGCACGATTGAAAATGAAAACTAGATATAGTATATGGTATAAACTATGCACCAAAAAGTGTGATATAAGATGAACCGGGGCGTGAAATATAATATGCAATACATTGTGCGCCATGACAGATTCATTGGAGAGCGCGAGATAGCACAGGCACTAGCTCGTGCTATGCGATATGCGCCTTGGAGTGTAATATGCACAGGGCAGTTTTGTGTAACCTAACTAGTCTCTAAAGTTGTAATATAAAATATGTGCTGGGGAGTGTAACGTTGCATATGCACTGTGACAAAGATATGGATCCCAGATTGTAATATGTATGGCATAGCGCTGTGCGTTATAACATAGGCATCGAGGAAGGCACGTTAGATGGGGCAATATAACCCGTGCGAAGGCAAGTGTGGCACGACATATTCACAGGGTGGTGTTACAGTGCACATGGGCTAGAGAGTGTCATAGCATACGCACTAGCTGGTGGAATACAACACAGAGGTGTGAGGCACTCGGCGGGCACTGGTGGGTGTAACACAGCATTGGGCTCAGCCAGGAGCACACCGTGACTCTCAAGTGAGGTTCGTCTCCTTTCCAGAGAGTAAAATAAAAAGTATTATACATCCGGCGGTGGATGTGTGTTTTATTAACCGTGAGGGAGGTTTCTTGCATAGTTTGGTCGAATTTTTGTGGAATCCCCTTTGAATGGCTTGGTGTGCGTGTATATTAAATGTGCCCGTCAATAGCTACCCATGTTTGTATAAATAAACGACAAGGGTGTCTACTTGGAGAGTACCCACCGGCGGGGGCGCCGGGATTAGGCACGGTAGGGCGTCAGACACGTCAGAGCTTCACTAGCGGTGTAAATACATTCCATGTGGATTCATTCTATGCATAGTTGCCTTTTAATGATTATCACGCAACTCGTCATGGTGATAGGTACATACGGTTTGTCCAGCATGTCCTAAGTGTTTCTATAAATATATATTTTTTTAAAATAATAAAAAACAAAGGCCGGCCCTGGGGGATGGGGTCCCCGGGGCCATAAGTGGCCTGAGGAGGGGGGCAACGCAGCCCCCTCCTAAAGAATAAAAAAAAAAGGCCTTGACCCGGGGGTTGGGGTCCACGGGGCCGATTAAGGCCTTGGGAGGGCCACATTTTTTTTTTAAACAAAAAAATTAGGGTGCAGGCCCTGGGGGATGGGGTCCCCAGGGCCAGTAAATTAGAAAAGGAAGGGGGGCCACACAGCCCTCCTTCTTAAAAAAATAAATAAAAGACCGGCATCGCGCCGGAGGCCACGCCCCCTCCTAGCAGCACTCTGCAAATTCACCCCCTGGCCAGTTGTAAGTTGGGGAATTAATTCCCCTTCAATACTGAGGGTCCCTGAGGGCCAACTAGCCCAACAGGTATCTCCAGTATGCGCCAGGGAGTTGCGTGGCAGACAGGTGTTCTGAGGCCATGCCCCTTTTTACACCTCTATGCAACGCAGCTCTGTGGCGCTTACTGGAGGTACTTAGTGGGCTAGTTTGACCCTAGGGACCCTTAGGATTCAAGGGGACTTAATCTCTCAACTTAGAACGGCCACAGGGCGCGTTTACACAGTGGTGAAGGGAGGGGACGGGGCCTGAGGTGACATGTGCAAACACGCCCTGTGGCACGTTTTAAGTTGGGGAAATAATTCCCTTTCAATCCTGAGGGACCTTGGGGGCCAACTAGCCCACCAGGGGCTTCCAGTAAGCGCCACTGCGCTGCGTTACAGAGAGGTGGTCTAGGCCGTGCCCCTTTTTACATCTCTCTGCAACGCAGCTCTGTGGCGCTTACTGGAGGTACCTAGTGGTCTAGTTGGACCCTAGGGACCCTCAGGATTCAAGGGGACTTAATCTCCCAACTTAAAACGGCCACAGGGCGTGTTTACACAGTGGGGAAGTGAGGGGACGGGGCCTGAGATGACGTGTGCAAACACGCCCTGTGGCGCATTTTAAGAGGTAGTTTTAATCACCTGCCCTATTATATACTAGGGGCTTACAGAGGAGGTCATGCTGATCACAGGGGGACCCCAACGCATAATGTTACCTAGTGTATGTAGGTGTTTTCACTGTATTCTGAGTGTCTTTTAACACAGCACTGGCTCTAGGACTGGTTAGTCAGACTCAGTTAACACCAGTATCCATCTGAAAAAGTTGAGGGTACAGGATGATTTTGCAACAAGGCTTCTTTCTGTTCTTCTGTTTGTTCTTTCTGCACGTTATCCTTCTTCCTGCACTTTTCTTCGTCTTTGAGGACTTCTGTTGCTTCTTTCTGCATTACTTTTTTTTCTTTCTGTGCGTTTTTTCTTCTTTCTTCATATGTCCTATCTCTGTAGCCATAGTTAGAAATTAGCATTTAAAAAACCTTTGAAATTCCCTGAAAAAACCATAGGTTTCAGGCACTTTATAGTTAGGAATTAGCATTTAAAAAACCTTAGAAATTCACTGAAAAAACCATAGGTTTCAGGGGCGTTATAGTTAGCTGGACTTAACTATAACGTGCCTGAAACCTATGGTTTTTTCAGTGAATTTATATATATATATATATATATGTATATATATTATCTACTGGCGGTCGCCAGTAGATAGTTATAGTTAGGACCCTGTTTCCATAGGAAATCCGCAACATTCTATTTGGAATAACTTTGGCGCCGGTCGACGAATCCTCGCGAAATTTTCAAAATAGGTGGGGCGCTACGCTCCGCTCCTACCCTGAAAGTCTCGGGGGGATTCGTCAAGCAGGGGCTGAGATAAAAGGGGGGTCCCAAAACGCGTTTTTCCCATGCATTTTTCCATAGGACCTTTAGACACAGCTACAGCCCAAACGGCTGAACAGTTACTTGAAATTTGGCAGAGAGGTAGTCCTCAGGTCAAGGAAGTGCCAGCTTACGGTGCGCTTACCGTGCGCTTACGGTAAGCTTACCGTACGCGTACGGTGCCATGCGCGAGCGCGATTCTGATTGGCTGTTAGATCTTAGTAAACATTCGAATCGGTCGAAACCAGGAAGCGGCGGCCGCCATTTTCTCTCTCGCACTCTGAGGGGGGGAGGAAAAACAAAGGCAAAAAAAATGTAAAGGGACTGTTTAGACAGCTCCTAACCACCTAGCCTTGATGAATGTGTCCCCAAAGAACCCCCAAGGCCAAAAATTCATATTTATTTTTTTACGAAAAATCGCCGATTACGCTTACCGTACGCGTACGGTAAAAAAAAAAATTTAGAAAAAAATTATCCACAACCTCCCCACCCCGTGTGCAAATGGTGCCCGCAGGGCACCATTTGTGCATTGCCCATGACTCACCCATAATTCGAAAATTAAAAGTTTACCTTTCACAACGAAGCGCATAATATGTCCTCCATGTGCGCACGGTGCGCGAAGCGCATCGTGCGTACATGGCCCATCCACGGCACTAACTGCGTAAAGTGGACGCGCGGTGCGCAAAGCGCACCGCGTGCTCACTGTGCGCGCACGGTGCGCGAAGCGCACCATGCGCGCACGGAACGAACTGCGTTAAGTGGGCGCGCACGCCACGAATGGCGTAAAGTAACTTAGCATTTAAAAAACCGTACAAATTCACTGAAAAAACCATAGGTTTCACACACGTTATAGTTAGGAATTAGCATTTAAAAAACCTTGCAAATTCAGTGAAAAAACCATAGGTTTCACACATGTTATAGTTAGCTGGACATTTTACTGATAAAAAACCAATGAAATTCCCCGTTATAGTTAGTGCAGGCAACTATAACTCACGCGACCGCAATCCTCTGCTGATGCTAATACTGTATTTAGACACTTATTTGCCCATGTCTTCTTCCATTAAATTTTAGCTATACATATATTACAAATATTTTTTTTTCATAAAGACACATATGTCATCAGCAGAGGATTGCGGTCGCGTGAGTTATAGTTGCCTGCACTAACTATAACGGGGGAATTTCATTGGTTTTTTATCAGTAAAATGTCCAGCTAACTATAACATGTGTGAAACATATGGTTTTTTGACTGAATTTGCAAGGTTTTTTAAATGCTAATTCCTAACTATAACGTGTGTGAAACCTATGGTTTTTTCAGTGAATATATATATATATATATATATATATATATATATATATATATATATATATATATATATATATATATATATATATATATATATATATATATATATATATATATATATATCAATTACCTACTGGCAGTCGCCAGTAGGCAGTTATAGTTAGGACCTATTTTCCATGGGAAATCCACAACGTTCTATTTGGACTAACGTTGGCGCCGATTGATGAATCTTCATGAAATTTTCCAAACATTTGGCCAGCTCCGGTCCGCTCCTATCCTGAAAATTTCACGGTGATTCATCAAGCGGGGGCCGAGAAAAAAGGGGGGTCCCAAAACGCGTTTTCCCCATGCATTTTTCCGTAGGACCTGTTGACGCAGCTACAGCCCGAACTGCTGAACGGAATTACACCAAATTTGGCAAAGAGGTAGTCCTCAGTTCAGACTCGTGCCTTTTGCTGAAATGGTGTATATCTGTTCAGTAGTTCCTGAGAAAATTAGAGTTAAAAAGATAGATATATCTGGGCGGAGCCTAACCACACATCTCATCGTGAGATCTGATTGGCTGTCAGTACTTCATCCAAGAAGTGTTGGCAGCCATCTTGGGACCAATATACATAATAGCACCTCATCAAAAAGCATTGCAGTTAATAGAAGGTTTTAAGACTTTAGTTACATTATATATCATTTGTTGATGGTACCATACTCATTTTAGGAATTGTGGTGTGTTCTCAGATGATTTTACCATGTGAAAAAGCCTTCTGCTGTGATATCATGAATCATGTTTGAGAGAAAACTATTTTCTCATGCTTTTCCCACAGAGGTTTGGAAGGTGATCTATAAGCTAAACTGAGAGCATATTTTCTGTAAATTCAAATTATCTTTCTCAGTCATGTGAGAATGAAGTCTGACATTCTCAGTAAAACATGTACATCCAACAAAGGCAGAGACTGTCAGTTGATTCCTTTGTGTTCTACTGCAGCTTCCCAGAGTGTTCTAAAGAACAACTAGAGCGCTAACAGTCCTACTTATGACAAAGGTATTACACACCTGAAGCCATCTTTATTGAAATAAAGTGGTAACTCTTAAAACATTTAAATTAAAAAGGAACAAAATGAGGGGGGTTCATTAGTATGATTAGTGCTGCAGAAAGAAAAATGAGGGCACATTTTGAGTGACTTCTCAAATCCTCTTCTATTTCATTAAAAAATTCTGACATGCAGACTGAAACATGCACTTTCAATACCAGCAGCAGACTTTCCTGGTGAGCAGTAGCTTTACTACAGTGATCTAATAAGCAACTAGAGTGCTAACATTCTGAATTTATGGCAAATGTGTGACACATCTGAATGCCTTCTTGATGGAATCAAAGTAAAAAACTGAAAGTATTTCCTACTGAGGAGACTGTAGTAAATGAGGAAATTAGGAAACTTCATAACAAATAAGTCTCCCAAAATGGCCACCAGAGACAAAAGAGCCCAAATATCACCCAGATGTAGCCCAAGTATTGCCCAATGACAGAATGTCCCAGAGTGTTCTAATGAACAACTAGAGCGCTAACAGTCTTACTTATGACAAAAGTATGGCACACCTGAAGCCATCTTGATTGGAATAAAGTGGTAACACTTAAAACATTTAATTTACAAAGGAACAAAATGAGGGGGTTCATTTTGCCACAGAAATTATGATTAGTGCTGCAGAAAGAAAAATTATGGCACATTTTGACTTCTCAAATCCTCTTCTATTTCATAAAAAGATTCTGACATGCAGACTGAAACATGCATTTTGAATACCAGCAGCAGACTTCCCTGGTGAGCAGTAGCTTTACTACAGTGATCTAATGAGCAACTAGAGTGCTAACATTCAGAATTTATGGCAAATGTGTGACACATCTGAATGCCTTCTTCATGGAACCAAAGTAAAAAACTGAAAGTATTTCCTACTGAGGAGACTGCAGTAAATGAGGAAATTAGGTAACTTCATAACAAATAAATCTCCCAAGATGGCCACCAGAGACAAAAGAGCCCAAATGTAGCCCAAATATCACCCAGATGTAGCCCAAATATAGCCCAATGACAGAATGTCCCAGAGTGTTCTAACGAACAACTAGAGCGCTAACAGTCTTACTTATGACAAAAGTATGGCACACCTGAAGCCATCTTGATTGGAATAAAGTGGTAACACTTAAAACATTTATTTTACAAAGGAACAAAATGAGGGGGTTCATTTTGCCATAGAAATTATGATTAGTGCTGCAGTAAGAAAAATTAGGGCACATTTTGACTTCTCAGATCCTCTTCTATTTCATAAAACATTTCTGACATGCAGACTGAAACATGCACTTTGAATACCAGCAGCAGACTTCCCTGGTGAGCAGTAGCTTTACTACAGTGATCTAATGAGCAACTAGAGTGCTAACATTCAGAATTTATGGCAAATGTGTGACACATTTGAATGCCTCCTTGATGGAACCAAAATAAAACATTGAAAGTATTTCCTACTGAGGAGACTGCAGTAAATGAGGAAATTAAGAAACTTCATAACAAATAAATCTCCCAAGATGGCCACCAGAGACCAAAGAGCACAAATGTAGCCCAAATATCACCCAGTTGTAGCCCAAGTATAGCCCAATGACAGACTGTCCCAGAGTGTTCTTAAGAACAACTAGAGCGCTTACTGTCTTACTTATGACAAAAGTATGGCACTCCTGAAGCCATCTTGATTGGAATAAACTGGTAACACTTAAAACATTTAATTTAAAAAGGAACACAATGAGGGGGTTCATTTTGCCATAGAAATTATGATTAGTGCTGAAGAAAGAAAAATTAGGACACATTTTGAGTGACTTCTCAAATCCTCTTGTATTTCATTAAAAAATTCTGATATGCAGACTGAAACATGCACTTTTAATACCAGCAGCAGACTTCCGTGGTGAGCAGTAGCTTTACAACAGTGATCTAATGAGCAACTAGAGTGCTAACATTCAGAATTTATGGCAAATGTGTGACATATCTGAATACCTTCTTGATGGAATCAAAGTAAAAAACTGAAAGCATTTCCTACTGAGGAGACTGCAGTAATTGAGGAAATTAGGAAACTTCATAACAAATAAATCTCCCAAGATGGCCACCAGAGACAAAAGAGCCCAAATGTAGCACAAATATCACCCAGACGTAGCCCACATGTAGCCGAATGACAGAAGTGTGCAAAACACTTATTTTTTGTGTATTTGCAGTTTTATATAGTGCAGACTTGTCAGGTATTGGAGTGCTTTACATGAGCATTGGTTACATCACACAAGATCAAATTCATTTTGGTTGTAGACATGGGGAGATTAGGTGATTTGACCAGAATCACAGAATGTTGAGATGAAGCAGAAACTCCAACCTCGTTCCCCAGTTGCAAAGTATGCAGCTCTGGAAGTAACACCACATCCTCTCTCCTAGGTGCAACATTTAATCAACTGGATAAAAAAACATAAAGATTACAAATAATTTAAAAGTTCTTTGTCGCTATTTGATAACTCAGAAAATATGTCCTCAATTTAGTTTTTTAGAGCACTAACCATAATTTTGATGCAAATAAGACCCTCTCATATATGTAATTTCTAAAGGAAATGCTCTCGGTATTACAGTTTTGATTACATCAAGATGACGTCAGGCGTTCCACACTTTTGTAATAAATATAGAATGTTAGCAATCTAGTTGTTCATTGGGATACTGTTGAGAGGCAGAGGCCAGGGGCACGGACTCTGAAAATTGAAGGCAGGTAGGAGAGTGCAGAGGCAACAATTTGACCACACTGGGCAGGCAGGAAGGTCAGTGGAAGCACAACAGACTATGGAGGGCAGTGGAAAGGGGGGCAGGGGCAACAAACCAACAATACAGGACTGGCAAGAGAGGCTGTGGCAATATAATAGACCATAAAGGGCAGGAGGGATGGATCAGGGGCATTACAATGGAACAGACAAGCCAGGGGGGAGGGAATAGGGGTCTGCACATGGAAACAGAGGGCTCGGTCAATGGGGCAGGGCAGGAGCAGCAAGATGACCATGGAGGTCAGGCAGGATGGTCACTAGAAACAAGACACACCATGGAGATCAACAATGAGACTATGATGGCATACACACAGACCATGGAGGGAAGGTGGGAGGGGGTCAGGGGCAGCTAGCTGACCACACAGGGAAGGTGGGAGGGGCCATGGCAGCACAGAAGACCATGCATGGCAAGCGGGAGGGTTAGTGGCAGCACAATGGCTATGATGGGCAAGAAGGAGGGTGCAGGGGCATGCACAAAGGACCATGGAGGATAGAAGGGAGGGTCAGTACCTGGGCACAGACAAGAGATTTCAGGGGAAGGGGCCTCACAACAGACCGCGCGGGGCAGGCAGGAGGAGCAGTTGCAGCACAACTGACCAGGGAGGGCAGAAGGGTGTGGCAGTAAAATGGACTATGGAGGACAGGAGGAAGGGGATAGGGGCATGGCATGTGGACAGGTAGAGTGGAAGTGGCAGGGACCGGTTAAAGTCATCTGACTATGCTCGGCAGGTGGGAGGGGAGTGGCAGCTCAACAGAACACTCAGAGTAGATAGGAGTGGCAGGTCCATGGAACATGGTGGGCACAAAGGATGGAGCAGGGGCATGCACAAAGACATCGGAGGGCAGGGGGAAGGAGAATAAGGGTAGCAAGCTAAGCACAGAGGCTAAACAGGAGGTCAATGATGGGCCATAGAATTGGGCAATGGAGGGAAGGAGGAGTGGACTGGTACATCATGCTAAATAGAGGGCAGTGGCAGCACATCAGACCATGCATGGCAGGAGGGAGGAGGCTAGTCCATGGATTCAGACAACCGAGAGTAGGGAGGAGGTGTATGGGGCAGCAAGCTAACTGTTCAGAGAAGGTGGGTATTAGGAACTTTATTGTTTTTAAAATGTGTGTCTGTGCGAACTACTTAAAATATGAACAAGTATGCAGCATAATCTCACTTTTATTCAGGAAGAAGAGGACGTTTGTGACTGTGACTCCGGGCTCACTTGGCAGAAACATCCCCTGACCCTCCACCCCCATCGCAAAATGTAATGCCCGTGAAAAGGGTAGGTGGACACAGTGTTATACAGAACATAGTCCTGAGAGCACGATTGGAAATGAAAACTAGATATAATATATGGTATAAACTATGCACCAAAAAGTGTGATATGAGATGAACTGGGGCGTGAAATATAATATGCAATACATTGTGCGCAATGACAGATTCATTGGAGAGCGTGAGATAGCACAGGTACTAGCGCATGCTATGCGATATGCGCCTTGGAGTGTAATATGCACAGGGCAGTGTTGTGTAACCTAACTAGTCTCTAAAGTTGTAATATAAAATATGTGCTGGGGAGTGTAACGTTGCATATGCACTGTGACAAAGATATGGATCCCAGATTGTAATATGTATGGCATAGCGCTGTGCGTTATAACATAGGCATCGAGGAAGGCACGTTAGATGGGGTAATATAACCCATGAGAAGGCAAGTGTGGCATGACATATTCACGGGGTGGTGTTACAGTGCACATGGGCTAAAGAGTGTCATAGCATAGGTACTAGCTGGTGGAATACAACACAGAGGTGTGTGGCACTCGGCGGGCACTGGTGGGTGTAACACAGCATTGGGCTCAGCCAGGAGCACGCTGTGACTCTCAAGTGAGGTTTGTCTCCTTTCCAGAGAGTAAAATAAAAAGTATTACACATCCGGCGGTGGATGTGTGTTTTATTAACCGTGAGGGGGGTTTCTTGCATAGTTTGGTCGAATTTTTGTCGAATCCTCTTTGAATGGCTTGGTGTGCGTGTGTATTAAATGTGCCCGCCAATAGCTACCCGTGTTTGTATATATAAACGACAAGGGTGTCTACTTGGAGAGTACCCACCGGTGGGGGCTCTGGAATGAGGCATGGTAGGGCTTCAGACATGTCAGAGCTTCACTAGCGGTGTAAATACATTCCACGTGGATTCATTGTATGCATAGTCGCCTTTTAATGAATATCACGCAAATCGTCATGGTGATAGGTACACACGGTTTGTCCAGCATGTCCTAGGTGTTTCTATAAATATGTTAAAAAAATAAATAATAAAAAACAAAGGCCGGCCCCGGGGGTTGGGGTCCCCGGGGCTAGAAGTGGCCTGTGGAGGGGGGCAACACAGCAACCCTCCTAAAGATTTTTTTTTTTTAAAAGGCCATGCCCCAGGTGTTGGGGTCTCCAGGGCCGATTAAGGCCTTGGGAGGGGGGCCACGCGGCCCCCTTCCAAATTTAGAAAATAAGAAAAGAAAATTAGGGGGGAGGCCCTGGGGGATGGGGTCCCCAAGGCCAATAAATTTGAAAAAGAAGGGGTGCCACACAGCCTCCCTTCTTCAAAAAATAAAATAAATAAAAGACCGGCATCGCGCCGGAGGCCATGCCCCCTCCTTGCAGCACTCTGCAAACGCGCCCCCTGGCGAGTTGTAAGTTGGGGAATTAATTCCCCTTCAATACTGAGGGTCCCTGAGGGTCAACTAGCCCAACATGTATCTCCAGTATGCGCCAATGAGCTGCGCTGCAGACAGGTGTTCTGAGGCCATGCCCCTTTTTACACCTCTCTGCAACGCAGCTCTGTGGCACTTACTGGAGGTACCTAGTGGGCTAGTTTGACCCTAGGGACCCTTAGGGACTTAATCTCTCAACTTAGAATGGCCACAGGGCACGTTTACACAGTGGTGAAGGGAGGGGACGGGGCCTGAGGTGACGTGTGCAAACATGCCCTGTGGCACGTTTTAAGTTGGGAAAATAATTCCCTTTCAATCCTGAGGGACCCTGGGGGCCAACTAGCCCACCAGGTGCTTTCAGTAAGCGTCACTGCGCTGCGTTGCAGAGAGGTGGTGCAGGCCGTGCCCCTTTTTACACCTCTCTGCAATGGCACTTACTGGATGTACCTAGTGGGCTATTTTGCCCCTAGGGACCCTCAGGATTCAAATTACCTTAATCTCCCATCTAAAAACGGCCACAGGGTGTGTTTACACAGTGGTGAAGGGAGGGGACGGGGCCTGAGGTGACGTGTGCAAACACGCCCTGTGGCGCGTTTTAAGTTGGGGAAATAATTCACCTTCAATCCTGAGGGACCCTGGGGGCCAACTAGCCCACCAGGTGCTTCCAGTAAGCGCCACTGCGCTGCGTTGCAGAGAGGTGGTCTAGGCCGTGCCCCTTTTTACATCTCTCTGCAATGCAGCTCTGTGGCGCCTACTGGAGGTACCTAGTGGTCTAGTTGGACCCTAGGGACCCTCAGGATTCAAGGGGACTTAATCTCCCAACTTAAAACTGCCACAGGGCGTGTGTACACAGTGGTGAAGGGAAGAGACGGGCCTGAGGTTACGTGTGCAAACATGCATATGGCTCGTTTTAAGAGGTAGTTTTAATCCCCCTGCCCTATTATATACTAGGGGCTTACAGAGGAGGTCATGCTAATCACAGGGGGACCCCAACGCATAGTGTTCCCTAGTGTATGTAGGTGTTTTCACTGTATTCTGAGTGTCTTTTAACATAGCACTGGCTCTAGGACTGGTTAGTCAGACTCAGTTACCACCAGTATCCTTCTGAAAAAGTTGAGGGTACAGGATGATTTTGCAACAAGGTTTCTTTCTACTCTTCTGTTTGTTCTTTCTGCACGTTATCCTTCTTCCTGCACTTTTCTTCGTCTTTGAGGACTTCTGTTGCTTCTTTCTGCATTTCTGTTTTTTTATTTCTGTGCGTTTTTTCTTCTTTCTTCACATGTCCTATCTCTGTAGGCATAGTTAGAAATTAGCATTTAAAAAACATTTGAAATTCACTGAAAAAACCATAGGTTTCAGGCACGTTATAGTTAGTACTTAGCATTTAAAAAACCTCAGAAATTCACTGAAAAAACCATAGGTTTCAGGGGCGTTCTAGTTAGCTGGACTTTTCATTCGTACAAAACCATTGAAATTCCCCCGTTATAGTTAGTTCAGCTAACTATAACTCATGCGCCCGCAATCCACTGCTGATGACGTCACATATTACATCACTCATGACATGGTAAGTGACATCACTCATGACATCACTGATGACATCTCAAATGACATCACTGATGACATCATCCATTGAGTATGTGTTTCTGAACAATTTTAATATGTTTAATATATATAGGGAAAGGCATGTTGAAGAATAAGTGGGTGTACAAGTGTGTAAATGGATGATTTTCTGTGGTGCGTAACTGACTCTGTAAGTGAGTCATTAAATGTATCTTACTGCAGACTACTGACTAAACTGTGTGAATGTCTGTATGTGTCTGTGTGTTGGTGTATAAGTGGCTGCATGGTTTTGTGAATAGCTATATGAGTGTCTATATGAGTTATTGATTGCTTGTCTGTGTATCTGTATGGGTTCCTGACTGTTTGTGTGGGTGGGGTGTGTGTGACTCTGTGCATAGATGTGTGAGTGGGTGATTCTATGGGTGCATGGTTTTAAGAGTGCATCTGTGATGGACTGTATGGTTGAGTGAGTGTATGTATGGGTGTATTAGGGATTGAATGTATCTCAGTGGTACATTTGTGACTAACTACATATGTGAAAGACAGTATATATGCATGTAAGAGTATATAAGAGTATATAAGTGGGTAGATGTGAGAGTGTGTGATTGTGAGAGTGACTGGATGGATGAGTGTGTGCTTGTATCAATGATTCTATAAGAGCGTAAGAATGTGGTACTATTTTTATGAGTAAGTGAACTTGAGTGTGTTTAACTGCATAGGTGAGTAAATTGGACTGTGTTTAATTACTTGCACGACTGACTAGGTGTGTCAGTACCTCAATGGATGATTGGCTGTATGTGAGTGTCTATATAGGTGTATAAATGCATATGATAGTCTTGTGATGTGACTGTAAGTATGAGTGACTGTACAGGTGAGTGAGTGGAGGTGTATGTAGACCTAAGAGTTAATGAGTGGGTATGTAGTTATTGGTATTGGAGTATGTATGGTTTTGAGAATGGAACTCTGAAATTTTGAGTCGGTGTATCCAAGGTTATATTAGGGTGTGAGAAGATGTGGTAATTTATCACATGGATGACGTCATCAGTGATGCCATCAGTGATGTCATTTAAGATGTCATCAGTGATGTCATGAGTGATGTCACTGACCATGTCATGAGTGGTGTAATATGTGACGTCATCAGCAGTGGATTGCGGGCGCGCGAGTTATAGTTAGCTGAACTAACTATAACAGGGGAATTTCAATGGTTTTGTACGAGTGAAATGTCCAGCTAACTATAACATGTGTGAAACCTATGGTTTTTTCAGTGAATTTTCAAGGTTTTTTAAATGCTAATTCCTAACTATAACGTGTGTGAAACCTATGGTTTTTTCAGTGAATTTGCAAGGTTTTTTAAATGCTAATTCCTAACTATAACGTGTGTGAAACCTATGGTTTTTTCAGTGAATTTGCAAGGTTTTTTAAATGCTAATTCCTAACTCTAACTTGTGTGAAACCTATGTTTTTTTCAGTGAATTTCAAAGGTTTTTTAAATGCTAATTCCTAACTTTAACGCGTGTGAAACCTATGTTTTTTTTACTGAATTTGCAATTTTTTTTATATGCTAATTTATGTATGTATTATTATATTTTTTATATATTTATTTTTCAATAAACTCCCTATATATATAGTTATAGATTGACTGTATCCTGTAATATGGAATGGCTCAGCTCTTTTTTTTTAAATTTTGATAAAGTTGAACAGCATAGTTAATATCTTCCATAAACTTATAAACAGTTTTTTTCTTTTTTTAGGGTTTTTTACGTTGCGTGCACCGTGCGTGCACTGTGCGCGCACTGTCTCCGTGTGCGCATGCGTGCGTGCTCCGTGCGTGCTCCATGTGCGCATGCGTTCGTGCTCCGTGCGCGCATGCGTACGTGCTCCGTGCGTGCTCCGTGTGCGCATGCGTGCATGCTCCATGCGCGCACGGTGCGCACATGGCAAGTCATGTGATTACGAAACAACACTTTTCATTGGTTCATAGTAGTTTCAGTTCCCGAATCTTCAAACACCACACCCACTCCCCTCATTATTTCTTTTTATTTCCTGGGAGAAGGAGCTGGAGGGCTTTTCCACTACGTGAGAATGGCAGAACAGCAAACTTCTACAGAGAGTGAAGAGGAGACCTTTGTGACAGCAAGCCAGAGGAAACAAAAGGACTCCTTCATATGGAAGTTCTTTACTTTTCCAGAGGGGCAGAAGAAGGTGAATGCTCCAAAAGTCACCTGCACTGTTTGTGGAGTTGTCCTTTCTAGAGGAGATCCCCCCAAAAAATACTCCTTTAGCATTTATACTATGCTGAGGCACTTTCAAAAAGTGCATCCTGTGGCTAATGCCCCTGAATCCACAAGAGCCACAAGAGACAACCCTCCAGGAGCTCAGCCGAGCACATCATCTGCGGCCGCAGAATCACCAGCATCAAGACCTCTGGATATCCACCCTCTGTTCCAGAAGGTCTATATACGGTGCAATGTGTGCAATGTTCTTCTCTGTTATGGTGAGAGCAGCATCAACTTAATAGAGAACAAAATCCAGCAGCACACATGCTCCACCGTATAATTTTTTCCATTTTTTTTTTGTTCCCGTTGAACACTTTTTCATTCCCTGTTTTTTTTTTGCTGCTCTAAAAAAACAAAAAAAATACAAAATTGTTAAAAAACTAAAAAAAAAATACAAAACAAAAAAGACAAAAAAAACAGTTCTTTTCAGAACTCACTTCACTTCTCCAAGAAGAGCTATATTCCTAATATACTGTGTTGTAATTTTATTGAATGAATGTGTAGTGTATAAATGAATGATTGAAATGATTGAAATGACTGAGTGAAGAGGAGGAAAGGACTGACAGAATGAGTGAGAAAAGGAAAGTATAATCAGTCATGAAAGGGAAGTGAAAGACTGACTGCAACAAAAGGACTAAGGGTAGAGGATACAGGTAAGAAGAGTAAATGAGTAAGGGAATGGCAGTGAGTAATGGAGAGAGAGGGAGGGGGGAGTGAGAAAAGGAGAGTAAGGGACGGAGATAGGAAAAGGGAGTAACAGACGAAGCGGATGAAGTACAGCAGGGTAAAGGGATTGAAAGTAAGAGAAGTGGAGTGATGGTGAGATAACAGGTATGAGGATTAAAAAAGGGGGTAAGAGAAAGTGAGAGATGGGGAGTGAGGGGATGGAGGGATTTAGGAAACTGGAGTGAGAGAAAGGGAGTCAGGATTTCAATGAGCAAAGCAGAGTGAGGGAGAGTGAAGGAAAGAATGTGAAAAGGTGAAGGGGTGTGAGATACAGACAGGAGGAAGTGAAGTAGGAGAATAGGAGTGACTATGAGTAAAGGATAGTGTCAGTTAGGGAAGGTGAGGGAAGGAGAATGACGGAGAAGGTTAAAAAACTTAACATAGATGGAAAATGAGTGATGGAGAGAGGAGGAGTGGTAGAAACAGAGGGGCAGATTTATAACAAACTAACGCAGCACGGTGCAGCAAGTAATTTTGCTGCGCCGTGCTGCGTTAGTTTTGAAGCACAGAGATGCGACATATTTACAAGAATATATCGCATCTCTATGCTTCCCCTGCGCTGGCGCACAAACTGCAGCCATGCGCCGGCGCAGGCTCCCTTGCACCATGCTGCAAGGATGCCTGCGTGGTGGGGAGATTGTTCTTCTGCAGAAAGGGACACCTTCCTGCACAAAAACAATCACAAGAGGCTTTTTCCTCTTTCAATGCGTGCTGTAGCATGCAGCACGCACTGAAAGAGGAAAAAACGAGGAGAAATGAAAACATTTCTCCTCGTTGTGTCTCGCTACGCCACCTCTAGGGTGGCGTAGCATTCATACGCATCTCCAGAGTTACGATTTCTCGTAAATCTGGAGATGTGTCTAGTTCTATGGGTGTTGCGTGGGAACACCCACAACAACACCCATTGAACGCCCCTTCAACGCACAGTGCTGAGTGTGAAGTGGCAGTATTTACAAGGAGAGGAAAAGTCACGCAGGGTGGCTTTTCCTCTCCTTGTAGATATGGAGGAGCCCCCTGCGCCACCACTACGTCATGAAAAGTGACGTAGTGGTGGCGCAGGGGGCTTGTAAATCTGCCCCAGAGATGTTAAGGAAATTAAGGGTAAGACAGACAAAGGGAGAGAAACAGAAACAGAGACAGAGAGCAAGGAACTGAGAATTACTAAGGCAGTTAGAATGACTGAGACATATGGAGACAGGGAGAGAAACATGGTTGAAAAAATAGTGATGGAGGCAGTAAACCAAGGGGAGTAGTAGAGAAGGAGTGAGGGAGTTACGAAAGAGCAGTAAAGGAAGAAGAAAGATAGAAGGGGAATGAGAAAAGCAGAGTGAGGAGAAGTGAACAAAAGGGAGCATGAAAGTGAAGGGGTGAGAAATACAGTTATTTTAAACTTACCTGACCAACAAAATAACTTAATTAGAAATAAATGGGTTTTTTTAATTGCAAGAAAAAAGGATTCAATTTCCTAAATTTTCTTTCTCGATCTAAAAAAAAGAAAAAAGTAGTAATATTTAACAATACATTTTAGAATACAGTCCACATATTTTCATATTTAACAAAGTAATTTTTTGCCCTTTTTTTGCTGTTTTCAGAATATATTGAATTTCACTGAAAATTGTGATATCAATTGCATTCATCACTTAACAGCGGGCAAAAAAATAAACAATCTGAAAGATTGTTTAAAAAAGCCCTGAATCTATCCTCAGTAAAACATACCTTGATAGAAATGTAACATATATATTAAAAATATCTTCTATGAACAATAACTATTTGCAATAAATAACGTCTGTAAATCTTGTTGCTTAAGCACATACACCAAAATAATATCGGTCAAAGAAGTCCACAATAGAAGAATTTACCTTTCCATGAGGCCAAATGGTAATTTTTAAACCCTTTTTAGGTGAAATATCCAATGGTAATCTTATAAAATCGAAATAATGGTTTCTTCAGATGCTGCATTTGTATCTAAAATTTTGGTTTTAGAAAAATTAAGTAGGAATTTGGTAATTCTGCAGGCAAACGTTGCTTGAAAATCAATTGAGAATCATTACACGGTGTCCAGCCTTTTTCACATTTTAGATAAACTGTGTAATGACCAGAAGTTATAGAAGGTCCATCATGGAAAATTATTGCAACTGCAACAAAAGTCTTTCCTGATATTGATAATTGATTTCCTGTAAACTTCTTTATTAAAGTGTCCAATTTTGTTCCATCAGCTCTACAACGTTGCATCATTAAAATTATATACTGTCCATATTTCTTTAAAAATAACGTTGATAACATTTCTGATTTACATTGAGAACATTCCATGTTGTGATTTGCATCTTTAACTAATTTACTAAAAGTCACTGCTTTACTCTCTGGTAATGGTAAATGTATGAACCTTTCAGAATCAACATTAGTGCTGCATGTGTTCATACAGTTTTCACAACAATGTTCCCATTTATAAGAGAGACCAAACATATTTTCTATTTCTACCCCTTCATCTTCCAGTACCATAAGCATATACATTAAGAATTCCTGTGCATTTTGCTGGACATTTTCAGTAAACTGTGTACATCCAGAACATACATCTAAAAGATTTCTAACATCAGAAGCACTTTCTATTTTAGTTTTATCATTACTCAGCTTCTCATAAAGGAAACTCAGCAGAGAACAAAATCTTTTTTCATGATTTAGTATTATCTGATCTTGCAAACTTTCAAGATAAAATACAACATTCAGCACTACATTAGCGTAGCAGTTGACACCAGAGCTATTTTCAAAATGACAACCAACAACCTCTTCAACATTGTCCTTTTTCTTTTTGCTTGTAATCACATCACTCTCCTTTTGTTTTCTCGTCTGTACATCCTCATTACAGATATTCTCAATTCTCCTTTTCCGACAAACAACACGTTTTTCAAACACAGGATACTGACCTAAATGAGGAGCATAGCTTCTTCTTAATCTATTATACTCCTTTACACAATTTGCATCAGCACTAACTTTTGAGTCATCAAAGTCTATCATGAATAAACCAGATAATATTTTCACTCGTGACAAAGCAACATATGCCATACCTTCTTTAAACACACTAGATCCAATGTTTACAAAAGCACTATCTACAGTAAATCCTTGAGATGCTAGAGAAATGGAAACTGCTTCCTACGTACATATAAGTCTTTCACAAGCAAAAAACGAACTGAACAACGACTAATGTCTTTAACCTCTTCAATCTGATCAAATTTTATTTTTAAAAATTAAATTCCATCTTTCCATCTTTTTTCTGGTAGTTAACAAAACCCACAACTTTACCCATAGCTCCATTCACTAAACCTTTTTCTACATTCAAATTACGTCTTAAAATTACTCGACAGTTCATACATACATAAAGATTCTTTTCTAAACCAGCTGTTTTCGATATGTTTTTCTCTAGAGAATCCAATTTAGTTTTCAATTTGCCTGTCAATGTAATAGTTATTCCTTCATGCTGTATTTTATCCATGGCTTCCATTTTCATAATCTCTTCATTTTCCAATTTCAAAAGTTCTTCATTAAATATAGAGCATTTATGTAGTGTTGGCATTAAGCAGATTACAGTATTTTTTTCTGCAATTTTCTTGTATATTTTCTCTGGAACTATTTGTTCTGTTGGAAACAAATTACATAGCAATCGACTCTGTAAAGCTTTTCTGCCATTTTCTGTGAGTAGTCCAATTCTGATATCTTTGAGAATACTTGCATAATCATCATTTGCTTGCCGCATATTGGTAATGAGTTCTTTGTACTCAAAGTATGACCAAATATTCACATTACCTATACTTCCTAACGACTTTTTCGTGTCTTCATGTGTAACAGTGTTAAATACTGGTTGTCCTTTAACTGGAGTGAGCTGCAGTAGATCCCTAAAAACGATAACATGTTTTCCTCCAAATAACACGTCATAGTCTGTCTTTAGAATTTGCTGCATTCTTAAATGCACAAAGGCAAGCATTAAGTTTGATACCATGCTTACCTCATCAATAATGAGAACTTTCATTTTCTTCAACAGTTTTGAAACTTCAAAACATGCTTCTCCTGTTAGCTTGTGGTATTCTATTTTGTTCTCATGCCCTACTGGTAACATTAGCAAACAATGTAAGGTAATTCCTTTTATGCTATATGCTGCTAACCCAAAGCTGAATCAGTTTTTTTCTGTAGGTAGCTTCTAATTACTTTAATTAAGAAACTTTTTCCAAATCCAGCTTGTACACTCACATACATTCTGATTGGTTCAAATGCTGTGCATGAGCACTCTTTATTTTCATGTAGTAATCCATGATCAATTTGTTTTGTGACTTCTTCATAAATTTGTTGTTGTTCATCATTCAGTTGTTGTTCCAAATTTGGTAAGTCTATTAAATCTTCCTTAGCTTGATTCATAGCTGTTTCCACTTCAGTCATGGCTATTGCAGCTTCATTTTCTACGATTGGTTGTCCTAGAGGATCTTGACTGAGCGTACCAGAACTTTGACTGTCTTGAGAACTGTCCCTAGCTACTTCAGCTGCAATTGTGGCTTCTTGTTCAATTTCTTCATTTAACATTTGTACATAATTTGAGAAAGTACTGCACTCTATGTTATCTTTGCATGCATTAAAGGAATCTGCATAGCTCTGAAAATCTCCAAGTAATTCATCCTCTGAACGCCATGGTTTAAACAGCTGTAAAAGTGCTAAGTAGTAAAATTCCTTTTTGTCAGTAGTGTCGCAACTCAGCTTCCTGTGATTAATCAAACTTCCTTTTGTTTGTTTCACCAAACATCCTTCCTCACCAATGACTTTATATTTTCCATTGTTGATGTCTTCTGTGGCATTCCGTTTATAAATGTAGTTCTGCAGCACTTCATAGAGACACATGTTCTCAAGATGATGACTTCTGTTTGGGTAATATGTGTCCAACATATTTGTTTTCAAAATGTCTGTACTTTCTGGTTAGTTCTCTGCTAAACATTCAATTTCTCGAATAGATTCCAGTACCCGATTTCGCATTCCTGCAAGGCCTAAACTTACTCAAATTATTCTTCTGGATTTGTAGTACAGACTTGCAGATGATAACCTATCTGAGCATTCGTATGAGCCAATTTCTCGATGCGATAACATCTTTAAACTGAAACTGTATAGCTTTTTACTGACAGTCTTCTCGTGAGAAATCTCTTCCCACATTTCTTTCAATTCCGTTTTCTCAGATTTAGTGATGTAAGATGTGACATACCGAGCAACAGCAATAGAATTGTCAGCTACATACTGAATATCCATGTTTGCATTCCACATGGATAAAATGACTGGGTTGTAGTCATTTATATATTTTGACTCTTCTTTTCTTCTTAGGTTGTAGGTATTTTTCGGAGATTTTCTTGTAATGGTATGTCGCACAGCTGACATAAAACTGTTTACACTTCCTTTTGAAAGAACAGGTCGTGGAAATCCAAATCGACATTTTGTGTAGAATTTATCTTTACTCTTGTACTTTCGTCGACAGTATTTTCCACACCGATGACTTTGGAAACGTAAAACTTGCTCTTTTAAGTTTTTCTCTTCTGTGCTTTTAGGTATAGCACATGTTGCATATTCTTCAATGAAAGATAAAACTGCATCATCAGAATCTGTTCCAAATTTTGGGGCATCCTTGATCCACAACAGCATATGAATATGAGGAGCACCTCTTGCTTGGTACTCTTGTCTCCAAAAGAAATCCACAACTTCTCCAAGAGGTGGATTTTTTTTATTGCAGATGAAGGACATCATAGCCTCAAATCTATGATTGAAATATCTGCAAACATTAACCGGATCCAATGAGCACAATTCTCCTGCTGTCTTGTATTGGATGTTTTCAATATTTGAATTTGCCTCTCGGAGAAAATCCAGTAAATCATCCCAAGCGTACTCAGCACAGCTTAGGGTAAGGAACCATGTAGGAGTTCCTAAATTCCGTAACATACATTTCAATTCTCCATGGCGTCGGTACCAATATTCATTAGTTTCACGCTGACAAGCCATCAGATTAATCAATTGAGATTCCAAATGATCATCTCGCTGTTGCACTTTGTTCATAAAATCCTTTGCAGACACATTATGTAGATGTACTCCAGTTTTTAAAATGTGATTTACTGCATAAGATAGTGCAGACAAGTCACTTTCAAATAAAAGATGGAACAAATAAGGAATACTTTGACGAAATCTTGGATCTTCTGCATATAATCTTGTAGTCCGATACTCAGAAGCAGGAATCTGTACTGGACGTTCATCATATCGTCCACCTTTTCCTGTAGGAAACAGCTGGGTAAAACAACGAGCTTCCAAGCTCTCCTCCCATACACTCACGGGAGTTCCTTTTGCTTTTTTCATCTGAAACAGATCAATAGTGTTTCCCATAACTTCTTTAGAATGAAGAGGATGTATGCTGAAATGTTCATAAATTTCTTCTTCTTTTGACTTATCCACTTTTTCAATTTGCCCAGTTGGTATTCCTGTGTCTGCTAGTAAAACTTCTTCATCTTCATCCATATAAATTGATTCATAGTACTTATTATTTATTTTCAAATATAAATTTGCTCTTTGTGCTTTTCGTACATCTACTAGCTCCTGCCAAATTTTCTTATTCTTTGTAGGTACACCATTAACCAGAATAACTAATGGTTCAGTTTCCAAACTATCTGCATCAATTGTTTCAATATTTTTTTTCAAATCTAATGGCAAATAGACAACTCTTCCTTTAAAACCTCTTTGTAAATCTGAAGGAGGTAATTTACCTGTTTTGGGCTCCATACGAACTATAGTCTGAAACGGATGGACACATTGAATGAGTATAGACTCATACGTATTTAAATCACTAAGTTCTGCAGGAATATCAACCAATTCTAAATTATCATGTACAGCTCTAGCTGGCATTTTATTTTCTTCTAACTTGTTATAACAGTATTTACAAATACGCTGATCTTCACCCAAATCAAAACAATTTTCCAGAAACAAATATGTAGCAAAATCCTTCCACTCATAATTATTTTCTTTTTCACTTTTTTTATAGAGACCAACATTCCTTGTTTGAGTTTTATAATGGCTTCTCCGGCAACAAATACAAGTAATATTTGGTCTTTCATTAGAGATGATAGTAAATTTTGTCATTTGATCTTCAAAATTTTTACTAACAGTGGGTTCTACATTCTCTTCCACATTTTCTTCAATAACTGTGTCATTTCCTGCACTTTCTTGCTCTGGACCAAAGTAACAAAACTCAATATCCTCACAAACCTTCTTCACATCTGATACAGATCCATGGAACAGAGCACTATTCAACTCATTTAACTTTAGTTCTGGACTTTTAGCAAAATACAATCTTCTCACAAACTTTCTCATTTCAGTATGATGTACTGCCAGCATCCTAAAATTGTGAAAAACACTTTGACAAACTTTCCTAGAAAGACAAGCCAGAGAATGTCCTTGCAAACCAGTATTCTTTCTCACTCTGCATGGATCTAGTCTTTGAAGCACCTTAATCTTCTGTTTAACACTTTTTTTTACTATATTCTCTTAGAAAGTCACGTAATTTATCACTAGATTCTTGTCGTACAGTACAAATACTACTACAATTCCAAGTGTACACTGGGGCTTTAGGATGTTTCCCCATAACCTCATCAGCTAACACTTCTTCCTCATTTCTTGGAACCATTTTCTCCTTTTCCATTACACAACCATCCTTAACTTCATAAGCTCGACCACTGGTGTCAACTGCATGCAGCAAACTATTACTTTGAAGATAACTCTCTTCATTAAAAAATGGTTCAGTACTTGAACTATGCTTCCATTCTCCTAAGAACACTTTACAAAAGTTATTTTTTTTCACTACTCTTTTCCTTTTGCTTTTTGACTTCATTACATTGATTATTTTATCTAATGTACGGATCCTGTTCAAAATTAAAATGAATAGTTTTCTTTTTAATTCCAAAGCCTTTGCAACAATTGATTCAATATGTTTCTTTTTCCTATAAAATTTTGCTTTCTTCCTATATTTTTTCACATCCTTTAGCAAATTGAACATCACTCTTCTCTGAAACATTTTTCTACGAATGTTTTGAAATTCTGTTTTTCTTTTTAAGTCATTCTTTCAGGTTCTGATTGTACATTAGCATTTAGTATTTTCTTTCTATTGTCTTGTTGTTTTCTACTTGAAACACTATTTGCAGTGGATATATTTTTTACATTTTTTCTTTGTTTGAAGATATTTTTTAAAAAAATCCTTAGCCTGCTTACCAGAAGAATTTTTCTTTTTTCCAACATGAGGTTCTTCAACTAATTTGTGTTGTCCAGTTGTCTTCAAATATAGATGTTTTTGCTGTTCTTTTCTCTTTCTTGATTTTATGGGCATGTTTAATTTATTTCAGTGTTGTTCACCAATACCTAAAAGAAACTAAAGAAAAATACCTTTATGTAATTTAAATATATTGCTATATTTTTTTTGAGCTTTTCAAATCCTATCATATGAGCTGCCCCTTTCCTACGAGTGCAAGTCTTACAGAACAAGAGCAACACGAATTCAATCTCTGACAACAATTCCTGTGTGCACACAGACTCATGGTGTGATTCTAGGCAGAAAACGATATTTGATTGGCAATTTCAAAGCACATTTACTACTGAGGTAGAGCAACTGATAATTACTGTAACAGCCTGATACATTTTCCTTATAGTTTAGAGAGGCAGAAAAGAGCACATGTCCTAACAGCTACTTGAGACCATGAGCATGTGGAACCTGGGTGAGTGATTAGACTAGAGCAAAGGAAATGAGCCTTGGTGACGTTGAATGTGTTAGCGTTACACACTGCTATCTGAAATACCACACAGTGCTGAATATTAAGCATGGGAGTGCAGGACAAGCAGCTGCCTGTGTGCTAAGAGTGTGTTTCTGGAGACTGTGTATTGTCAGGTGCAAGAGAGATCTGCATGGACGCTTGCACAATTGCATGAAGACTGCAGAGATGTATGTAAGAGTACATGTGTGGTAAGGGTTAATTGGAGTTTTGAACATGTAGGAACTACCTCACCCATTGCAGGAGTGGAACGGAAATCTACCATGTTGATTTCAAATGTGTTAGCATTTGCCTCTCATTTGTGAGATAGTGATTTGTGCTGAATGCTAACCATCACAGTTCAAGAAAACAAGCTGCCCCTTTCCTCCGAGTGCAAGTCTTACAGAACAAGAGCAACACAAATTAAATCTCTGACAACAATTCATGTGTGCACACAGACTCATGATGTGATTCTAGGCACAAAACAGTATTCCTGAGTGATACCAGTACACCTTAACTGATGGTGTAGACATACTCCATAATATCTTACAAGTTCAAGGCAGTTAAATATCTTCCAAAACATAAAATGTAAAACACACCTTTAAAAGAAGAAACACATTTCTATTATTTATATCAAAATGCACCACATACATCCCCTCTCAAATTCATAACTCACCTTTAAAAGTAGTTAGTTGAGAAAGAAATGTGGCACTCACACAGCAGATTATCAGAGCCAGAATATCTGAGCTGTACACCTCTCACCAGAACCAGTAAATGGCAAACTTTCCCTCTCTTTTTTCACACATATACATGTTAACTTCAAATCACATTGCTTCCCACATTTTTTCAAATGAAAACATACATTTCTATTGGTTGCAAATTTCAACCCTTTCCAAATGATTCCTACCCCCAACATGACTTCTGCCTGCTACCATAGCAACAGATCATGGAACACTGGTGTGAGCAGAGAGGTCAGAAGTTCAGCACACAATGTTTCTAATCCAAAGAGCAAGAGTGCTTGACTTTTCAAACCTAACAGCAAATCCAAAGTAATGTTCTGTGAGAACACATTTTTCTGAACCAATACAAAACATGCTTTTAAAAATGTAACTACCTTTGTATATTCTAATATATGCCAAAGGCAAAAGTGGAACTGATCCAACCAATATTGTCCGTAGATTGAGAAAGCAAGAAATCACGTCAATAAGTCTGTTTCTGCTTTCCTCAGAGACTATGGTATGGGTTCTATATACCACAACAACTTGCGTTACAACATGCAAGGCATTTATAGAGGAGACGGTGTACATTTCACAGATGAAGGGAACAGAGTCTTCCTCTTGAACTTTAGACTGTGCATCGGTACTTACTTGTAGGTACCAAAAAACACTCAATGAACACAACAGCTATTTTAGAGCCAACCAACATCTAAACTCTTAGACTTGATTTTTAATTCTATTTCTTTTATGAATTTTTTGCCGCCGTGCGCGCACCGTGCGCGCCCCCCGCGAATTTTTGAAAAAAAATAAAATGTTTTTTTCACCCTTCGGGATCCTTCAGAGACCCCCTGAGAAAGGCTAGAGGGTCAGGAACTCTCTACCCTGCCCCCTTTTCACGTTCTCCACCTTTATTTTAAATGGAAACACACATTTCTATTGGTTGCAAATTTCAACCCTTTCCAAATGATTCCTACCCCCAACATGACTTCTGCCTGCTAGCATAGCAACAGATCATGGAACACAGGTGTGAGCAGAGAGGTCAGAAGTTCAGCACACAATGTTTCTAATCCAAAGAGCAAGATTGCTTGACTTTTCAAACCTAACAGCAAATCCAAAGTAATGTTCTGTGGGAACACATTTTTCTGAACCAATACAAAACATGCTTTTAAAAATGTAAACATACAGCCTAGTTTTTAGTGTAGAATGATGTGAAACAGCCAATGAGTTCTTTTTATTTAAAAAAAGTATGTAAGCCTCCATTTTACAACTATCTTTCTATTCATATTGCCATTCTACTGAAAGACACCTTCTCAGTGCATCCAGGTCTCCTCCTCACTCCCTGAAGTAGACTGCTGTTCTGCCATTTTCAAGTAAAATTGATAGTTGTTCAGCTCCTTGTCCCAGGAAATAAGAAGAAATAGTGAGGGGAGTGGCTGTGGTGTTTGAAGATTCTGGAACACAAACTACTATGAACCAATGCTTCTGAGTGCATCCAGATCTCCTCCTCACTCCCTGAAGTAGACTGCTGTTTTGCCATTTTCAAGTAAAATTGATACCTGTTCAGCTCCTTTTCCCAGGAAATAAGAAGAAATAGTTAGGGGAGTGGCAAGGCATTTATAGAGGAGACGGTGTACATTTCACAGATGAAGGGAACAGAGTCCTCCTCTTGAACTAAAGACTCTGCATCGGTACTTACTTATAGGTACCAAAAAACACTCAATGAACACAACGGCTCTTTTTAGAGCCAACCAACATCTAAACACTTAAACTTGATTTTTAATTCTATTTTTTTTAATGAATTTTTTGCCGCCGTGCGCGCACCCCGCGATTTTTTGAAAAAAAAATAAAATGTTTTTTTCACCCTTCGCAGTCCTTCAGGGACCCCCTGACAAAGGCTAGGGGGTCAGGAACTCTCTACCCTGCCCCCTTTTCACGTTCTCCACCTTTGTTTTTCACTGCCACACAAAAAAATGGCATCCGACACTTCCTGATTTCGACCGATTCGAATGTTGACTGACATCTAACCACCAATCAGAATTACGCTCGCGCACGGCACGGTGCGCGCATATAGATATTTATGTACTTTTAACTGCAACTTTCTCAGTAACTACTGAACAGATTGACACCATATATGCAAAAGGCACATGTCTGACCTGAGGACTACCTCTTTGCCAAATTTCAAGTAATTATGTTCAGCCGTTCGGGCTGTACCTTCGACTAAAGGTCCTATGGGAAAATGTATGGGGAAAACGCGTTTTGGGACCCCCCTTTTTTCTTATGGAAACTCGGTCCTAACTATAACTATCTACTGGCGACCGCCAGTAGATAGTATATATATCACAGAAAAAAAACATAGGTTACAGGGGTGATATAGTTAGCTGGCCTTTTCACTCGTACAAAACCATTGAAATTCCTCTGTTATAGTTAGTTCTGCTAACTATAACTCGCGCACCCGCAATGCACTGCTGATGATGTCACATATTGCATCATTCATGAAATGGTCAGTGACATCATTGATGACATCACTGATGACATCTCAAATGACATCACTGATGACATCATCCAGTGAATGTGGTTTAGTTTGAAATTTAAATATGTATTATAGATATACCAATCTGTATGGAAGATTGAGTGGATATATAACTGTCTGGATGGAGGATTTAGTAGCTGTCTGACTGTCTTTTTAAGTGAGTAATTAAAAGTGTCTCACTTAATACATGGATTAGTAACTAAACTATGTGAATGTGTGCAGCACTGTCTCTGTTGTTGTATAACATGCTTCATCAGTTGGTCACTAACTACACGAGTGTGTATATTAGTTATTGATTAGTTGGGGGAGTATTTGTATGGGACACTGAGTTTGTGTGTGGTTGGATGGGGTGTGTGTAACTCTATGCATAGATGTGTGAATGGTTGATTGACTAGGTGTATAGGTTTTAGAGTGCATGTGGAAACAGTTGTTTGGGTGACTGAGTGTATTTATTTGTGTGTTGGTGAGTGAATATATGTTTTAGTTGTACATCTTCAACAAAGTTAAAAAATAAAAGGCATTGTATGTGAGAGTTGGTGTATATAAATAAGTATGTGTAAGAGTCAGTGCTTGTGAGAGTAACTATATGAATGAGTGTATAATTGTAATGGTGCTTTTTTAACATATTAACTATGAGTTACTATGTGTTTGAATAAATTATGTGTTGTTGGATTATTGTGTAAGTGAGTAAATGTAAGTGCGATTACATTTTTTTCATGAGTGAGTAGGATGACTGCATAACCGACTAAGATGACTGCTGATGTGTGAATGTCTATATATGTGTATAAGTGCATTTGATAGTGTCCTATTAATTAGTGACTGCATGTATAAATGATTCTGTTGTTGAATGGGTAGTTGTGTGTGTAGACTTAGGAATCAGTGAGTGTGTATGTAGTAACTGGTATTGGTGTGTCAATGGTTTCAAATATGGTACTCTGTATTTTACAGCGAGTGATGAAAGGTTATACTAGTGTATGATGAGGTGTATCAGATTGTCACGTGGATGAAGTCATCAGTGATGTCATTTGAGATGTCATCAGTGATGTCATCAGTGATGTCACTGACCATGTCATGAATGATGCAATATGTGACATCATCAGCAGTGCATTGCGGGCTTGCGAGTTATAGTTATCAGAACTAACTCTAATGGAGGAATTTCTATGGTTTTGTACGAGTGAAATGGCCAGCTAACTATAACACCCCTGAAACCTATGGTTTTTTCTGTGAATTTCTAAGGTTTTTTTAAATGCTAATTTCTAACTATAATGTCTGAAACCTGTGGTTTTTTCAGTGAATTTTAAAGCTTTTTTAAATGCTAATTTCTAACTATAACGTCTCTGAAACCTATGTTTTTTTCAGTGAATTTCAAAAGTTTTTTAAATGCAAATTTTCAGGTGTGATAGTAGTTATACCTATTTTTTGTACTGATTTTCTACAGTTTTTTAACTGTTTATTTATAAATATTTTATTCATTAAATAACATTATATATTTTTCTGAAAATTACAAAATAAAATTTAAAAAAATAAAACTGAAATATTGATTAATTTTCTTGTTTTCATTTTATATTTTAATATATTTATATTATTTTCTTTTTTTTTTAAATCCAATTTTTTCGGAGTCGCGCACTCATAGCGTACACATCCCGGTGGGTGCGCGTATTCTAGCCGCCATTTTAGAAAGGTCATGAAGGATCCGGGTATGGTGTGCGACGGCTGCATTTTTTTCAGTTACATCATATACATTTAATATCACGTGATGTGCGCGATTGGTATGCGACCAGTCTGCGACTCCTGCTCGTGCGCATTTGCGACACATGCGCATTACGGTACAAGATGTTTGCACGGTTGCGGGTCCCGC
Source organism: Triturus cristatus (assembly GCF_964204655.1). Taxonomy (NCBI): domain Eukaryota; kingdom Metazoa; phylum Chordata; class Amphibia; order Caudata; family Salamandridae; genus Triturus; species Triturus cristatus. The sequence continues at coordinate 407,356,110 of NC_140595.1, read as the reverse complement.
GTGACATCATATACGTGCATGGGCACGCTGGGTGCAAAACTTCCACAAAAAATGTTATGTTCCAAAATGATATGTATGTGTCTTTAACATACATATTAGGGCAAGAGATTATGTAAGATATTCATAAAAATAATATATTTGAACTTATAAACTTATATTATTTTTAAATATATTTTCGCGAAGTTGGGTGTGTGCATCGTGAGTGCAGAAAACCAGGTCAGCAGAGGTGCTGTAGAGCCAGAGAACCAGGTCAGCAGAGCTGCTCTAGAGCCTAAGAACTAGATCAGCAGAGCTGCTCTAGAGCCAGAGAACCAGGTCAGCAGAGCTGCTGTAGAGCCAGAGAAACCAGGTCAGCAGAGCTGCTTTAGAGGGAGAGAACTAGGTCAGCAGAGCTGCTTTAGAGCCAGAGAACCAGGCCAGCAGAGCTGCTTTAGAGCCAGAGAACCAGGTCAGCAGAGCTGCTCTAGAGCCAGAGAACCAAGTCAGTAGAGCTGCTTTAGAGCCATAGAACCAGGTCAGCAGAGCTGCTTTAGAGCCAGAGAACCAGGTCAGCAGAGCTGCTCTAGACCCTAAGAACCAGGTCAGCAGAGCTGCTCTAGATCCAGAGAACCAGGTCAGCAGAACTGTTGTAGAGCCAGAGAAACCAGGTCAGTAGAGCTACTTTAGAGGGAGAGAAACAGGTCAGCAGAGCTGCTCTAGAGCCAGAGAACCATGCCAGCAGAACTGATTTAGGGCCATAGAACCGGGTCAGCAGAGCTGCTTTAGAGCCAGAGAACCAGGTCAGCAGAGCTGTTGTAGAGCCAGAGAACCAGATTAGCAGAGCTGCTCTGTAGCCTAAGAACTAGGTCAGCAGAGCTGCTCTAGAGCCAGATAACCACGTCAGTAGACTTGCTGTAGAGCCAGAGAAACCAGGTCAGCAGAGCTGCTTTAGAGAGAGAGAACCAGGTCAGCAGAGCTGCTTTAGAGCCAGAGAACCAGGTCAGCAGAGCTGTTCTAGCTGACACTGACTGACTGACACTGACTGACTGACACTGACCGATTGACACTGACTGACACTGATTGACTGACACTGACTGACACTGATTGACTGAAACTGACTGACTGACACTGATTGACTGACACTGACTGACTGACACTGACTGACACTGATTGACTGACACTGACTGACTGACTGACACTGACTGACTGACACTGACTGACACTAGCTACTCTCTACTACTCTACTACTCACTCTATACTACTCTTTACTACTCTCTCTCTACTACTCACTCTCTACTACTCACTCTCTACTATTCTCTACTACTCATTCTCTACTACTCTACTACTCTCTACTACTCACTCTCTACTACTCACTCTCTACTACTCACTCTCTACTGCTCACTCTCTACTACTCACTCTCTACTACTCTCTACTATTCACTCTCTACTGCTCACTCTCTACTACTCTCTACTACTCACTCTACTACTCTCTACTACTCTCTACCACTCACTCTCTACTACTCTACTACTCACTCTCTTTTACTCTCTACTACTCTCTCTCTACTACTCACTCTACTACTCTCTACTACTCACTCTCTACTACTCCCTCTCTACTACTCACTCTCTACTATTCAATCTCTACTACTCGCTCTCTACTACTCACTCTCCACTACTCACTCTCTACTACTCACTCTCTACTTCTCTACTACTCTCTACTACTCTCTCTACTACTCACTCTCTACTATTCTCTACTACTCATTCTCTACTACTCTACTACTCTCTACTACTCACTCTCTACTACTCACTCTCTACTACTCACTCTCTACTGCTCACTCTCTACTACTCACTCTCTACTACTCTCTACTATTCACTCTCTACTGCTCACTCTCTACTACTCTCTACTACTCACTCTACTACTCTCTACTACTCTCTACCACTCACTCTCTACTACTCTACTACTCACTCTCTTTTACTCTCTACTACTCTCTCTCTACTACTCACTCTACTACTCTCTACTACTCAATCTCTACTACTCCCTCTCTACTACTCACTCTCTACTATTCAATCTCTACTACTCGCTCTCTACTACTCACTCTCCACTACTCACTCTCTACTACTCACTCTCTACTTCTCTACTACTCTCTACTACTCTCTCTACTACTCACTCTCTACTATTCTCTACTACTCACTCTACTACTCTCTCCTACTCTCTACCACTCACTCTCTACTACTCTACTACTCACTCTCTACTACTCTCTCTCTACTACTCACTCTCTACTTCTCACTCTACTACTCTCTACTCCTCACTCTCTACTACTCTCTACTACTCACTCTGTACAATTCACTCTCTACTACTCACTCTCTACTACTCTCTACTACTCACTCTACTACTTTCTACTACTCTCTACCACTCACTCTCTACTACTCTACTACTCAGTCTCTACTACTCTCTACTACTTTCTCTCTACTACTCACTCTCTACTACTCACTCGCTACTACTCTCTATTACTCACTCTCTACTACTCACTCTCTACTACTACTCTCTACTATTCACTCTCTACTACTCACTCTCTACTACTCTCTACTACTCACTCTACTACTCTTTACTACTCTCTCTCTACTACTCACTCTCTACTTCTCACTCTACTACTCACTCTCTTTTACTCCCTACTACTCTCTCTCTACTACTCACTCTACTACTCTCTATTACCCACTCTCTACTACTCCCTCTCTACTACTCACTCTCTACTATTCAATCTCTACTACTCGCTCTCTACTACTCGCTCTCCACTACTCACTCTCTACTACTCACTCTCTACTTCTCTACTACTCACTCTACTACTCTCTCCTACTCTCTACCACTCACTCTCTACTACTCTACTACTCACTCTCTACTACTCACTCTCTACTTCTCACTCTACTACTCTCTACTCCTCACTCTCTACTACTCTCTACTACTCACTCTCTACAATTCACTCTCTACTACTCACTCTCTACTACTCTCTACTACTCACTCTACTACTTTCTACTACTCTCTACCACTCACTCTCTACTACTCTACTACTCAGTCTCTACTACTCTCTACTACTTTCTCTCTACTACTCACTCTCTACTACTCACTCGCTACTACTCTCTACTACTCACTCTCTACTACTCACTCTCTACTACTCTCTACTACTACTCTCTACTATTCACTCTCCACTACTCACTCTCTACTACTCTCTACTACTCACTCTACTACTCTCTAGTACTCTCTACCACTCACTCTCTACTACTCTACTACTCACTCTCTTTTACTCTCTAGTACTCTCTCTCTACTACTCACTCTACTACTCTCTATTACCCACTCTCTACTACTCCCTCTCTACTACTCACTCTCTACTATTCAATCTCTACTACTCGCTCTCTACTACTCACTCTCCACTACTCACTCTCTACTACTCAATCTCTACTACTCTACTACTCTCTACTACTCTCTCTACTACTCACTCTCTACTATTCTCTACTACTCACTCTACTACTCTCTCCTACTCTCTACCACTCACTCTCTACTACTCTACTACTCACTCTCTACTACTCTCTCTCTACTACTCACTCTCTACTTCTCACTCTACTACTCTCTACTACTCACTCTCTACTACTCTCTACTACTCACTCTGTACAATTCACTCTCTACTACTCACTCTCTACTACTCTCTACTACTCACTTTCTACTACTCGCTCTCAACTACTCTCTACTACTAACTCTACTACTCACTCTCCACTACTCTCTCTACTTCTCACTCTCTACAACTCTCTCTACTACTCACTCTCTTCTACTCTCTACTACTCACTCTCTACTACTCGCTCTCTACTACTCTCTAGTACTTACTCTACTACTCACTCTCTACTACTCTCTACTACTCACTCTACTACTCACTCTCTACTACTCACTCTCCACTGCTCCACTACTCTCTACTACTCACTCTCTACTACTCACTCTCTACTACTCTATACTCTCTACTACTCTCTCTCTCTACTCACTCTCTACTATTCACTCTCTACTACTCACTCTCTACTACTCTCTCTACTACTCTCTACTACTCATTCTCTACTACTCTACTACTCACTCTCCTACTCACTCTCTACTACTCACTCTCTACTACTCTCTACTACTCACTCTCTACTACTCTCTCTCTACGACTTTCTACTACTCACTCTACTGATCACTCTCTATTACTCTCTAAGACTCTCTCTCTGCTACTCACTCTCCACTAGTCTTTACTACTCAATCTATACTACTCTTTACTACTCTCTCTCTACTACTCACTCTCTACTACTCACTCTCTACTACTCTCTACTACTCATTCTCTACTACTCTACTACTCTCTACTACTCACTCTCTACTACTCACTCTCTACTACTCTCTACTACTCACTCTCTACTACTACTCTTTCTACTACTCACTCTCTACTACTCTCTACTATTCACTCTCTACTACTCACTCTCTACTACTCACTCTCTACTACTCTCTACTACTCACTCTGCTACTTTCTACTACTCTCTACCACTCACTCTCTATTACTCAGTCTCTACTACTCTCTACTACTTTCTCTCTACTACTCACTCTCTACTACTCACTCGGTACTACTCTCTACTACTCACTCTCTACTACTCACTCTCTACTACTCTCTACTACTACTCTCTACTATTCACTCTCTACTACTCACTCTCTACTACTCTCTACTACTCACTCTACTACTCTCTACTACTCTCTACCACTCACTCTCTACTACTCTACTACTTACTCTCTTCTTCTCTCTACTACTCTCTCTCTACTACTCACTCTACTACACTCTACTACTCACTCTCTACTACTCCCTCTCTACTACTCACTCTCTACTATTCAATCTCTACTACTCGCTCTCTACTACTCACTCTCCACTACTCACTCTCTACTACTCGCTCTCTACTACTCTCTACTACTCCCTCTCTACTACTCACTGTTGGAGGGAGGCCCACCGGGTAGTCGGGGAGACTATTCCGGGCCCCTTCCTACCGCAATGTTATAGCCGAGCGCCGCTGAGAAGCCTCCTCGGGGAGGTCTCTCTCCTATGATCGTACTAGGACCAGTAACACCACCACACAGGACTCAATAGCAGTTGCGAGATTAGATTCTCTATCGGCAGTAATACGTTCAATAGTTACAGAGGGATCGAGGGATCCTTCAGAGTCTCAATGTTCGTTAGGAGGATAGGGTAGCGGGACAGTCTTAGTACCAAGCAGGTACGGGAGGGCTCTGCGCCAGACCTTGGATGCTGGTCTCAGAGCGGCTCGGACGTGGGGAGCCGCGACGGCATCTGCAGGGCTCGGATGGTCGTTCCGCTCAGGTCGAGCCGTGACACAGTCAGCAGGGCTCTGGTGGTAAGGTTCAACAAGGTCGGGCCGCGACAGCGTCAGCAGGGCCCCAAAGGTTCGTGAAGGTCTTTAAGCACGGTGGAGCCGCGACGTCGTCAGCAGGGCTCAAGTGGTGGTTCAGGGTGAGTCTTCTTCCGTAGGGTCAGCCGCGATCCGATCAGCAAGGCTCTGGACTCCAGGATACAACTACTGCCCTGTTGTCGGGTCGCCCCAGATATAGGACGGGAGCCCCTTGATGTCCGGACCCTTGCACCCGGAGGGGGCGGAGAGGCCGGGTAGGGAGCGGCCAGACGCCCAGCAGGAGAGGCGCCAGGCCCCAGAGAGCTGTGGGGAGATCACACCTAGGTGTGGAGAGACGGTTGGGGGTCCCATCGATACTGCCCTCCGCCGGGAATGGGAAGGGCTCACGTGGTATCCCCCGGGCCAGGGGTTGGCATCTCGATGTCAGGCCTCGCTGGGACCGAGGCCGGGTAGAGCAGGGTCACACAGGTGGTCACGTGGAGTGACGTGTAATCCAAAATGGAGGAGTCCCGATGTGCATGGGACCTCGTGCGGCTTAGCGCGGGGAAACAGGACCACGCCACGAGGCCGGCTCCCACATGCGTCCCCCCCAGCTGAAGGCAGGGAGAGTCACCCATCTTCTTGGGGGTTCTCCTCGCCGAGGCGGAAGAATCGGGACAGGCCGTCAGCATTGGCGTGGTCGTTGCCGGGCCGGTGTTCCACAGTGAAGTCCATCCCTTGCAGCGAGATGGACCAGCGTAACAGCTTGGGGTTCTCGCCCCGCATTTGCATGAGCCACCGCAAGGGCCGGTGGTCAGTCTGGACCCTGAAGTGGGTACCGAAAAGGTAGGGCCGGAGCTTCTTGAGAGCCCATACCACAGCGAAGGCCTCCCGCTCGATGGTGCTCCACCTCCGTTCTCGCGGCAGCAGTCGGCGGCTGATAAAGGCCACCGGTCGGTCGAGGCCCTTGGCGTCCAGCTGGGAGAGGACTGCCCCGACCCCGTACTCCGATGCATCGGTCTGGACTACAAATTCCTTGCTGTAGTCGGGGGCCTGTAGCACAGGGGCAGCGCACATGGCCGCCTTGAGAGCATCAAATGCGGTCTGGCAGCGGGGCGTCCAGTGCACCGTCTTGGGCTGTTTCTTTGAAGTGAGTTCCGTAAGTGGGCCCACAATGCTGCCATAATCCTTTATGAAGCGTCGGTAGTAACCTGTGAGGCCTAAGAAGGCCCGGACAGCGGTTTGGGTGGCGGGAGGCTCCCACACCTGGATGGCGTTGACTTTTAACTGGAGGGGGGCCACCTGGCCACTCCCCACCTGGTGGCCCAGATAGGTCACAGATCCTTGACCGATCTGGCATTTACTGGCTTTAATGGTGAGCCCGGCTCTTTGGAGAGCGGCCAGGACTTCCCCCAGGTGTCCTAGGTGCGCGGCCCAGTGGTCGCTGAAGATAGCAATGTCATCGAGGTAGGCCGCGCTGAAGGCTTCTAGACCGGCCAGGACCTTGTTTACTAGCCTCTGAAAGGTCGCTGGGGCGTTCTTCATGCCGAAGGGAATCACCCGGAAGTGGTAGTGACCATCGGGGGTAGAGAAAGCTGATCGTTCTTGGGCGCCGGGAGTGAGCTTGATCTGCCAGTACCCGGCGGTGAGATCGAAGGTGCTTAGGTAGCGGGCGGCCCCTAAGCGATCAATCAGCTCATCGGCTGGTGGCAAAGGGTGGGCATCGGTCTTGGTGACTGCGTTCAGGCCCCGGTAGTCGACACAAAATCTGAGTTTGGGGGCCGCGCCGGGGGCGGCAGCCTTCGGCACCAAGACTACCGGGCTGGCCCACGGGCTGTCGGAAGGCTCGATGACTCCGAGGGCGAGCATCCTGGCGACCTCGGTCTTTATGCAGGCCCGGACTCGGTCAGGCACTCTATAAGTGCGGTGTCGTACAGGGGGGCTGTCCCCCGTGTCCACGTCGTGGACGCACCAGGGGACAGAGAGAAGAGGGCAGCGAAGGGTTGCAGTAGCTTCTGGCAATCATGGCGCTGTTCTGGTGTCAGGGTGGCTGAGAGGCGGACGCCCTCCAAGGAGCCGTCTTGGCTCGAGGACCCCAGGAGGTCTGGTAGGGGCTCGGAGTCACTTTCACCCCCATCGTCGGTAGCCAGCAGTAAGCTTAGTTCAGTTCGGGCAAAGTGGGGCTTGAGCCGGTTGGCGTGCAGGACCCGGAGGGGGTTCCTCGGAGACTCCATGTCGACCAGGTACGTGACGGGGCTCTTCCTTTCGACTATCTTGAAGGGCCCGGTCCACTTGTCCTGCAGGGCGCAGGGGTCCACGGGTGACATGACCCAGACTTGCTGGCCCGGCTCAAACTCGACGGCTGAGGCATTCTCGTCATACCAGCGTTTCATGTCTTCTTGGCTGGCTTCAAGGTTGGCTTCTGCCAAGGCCTGGAACTTTCGAGTCTGGTTCCGCAGGGTCAGGAGGTACCGGTAGACATCGGGCGGGGCATTTTGGACGTTCGCCTCCCAACCCTCCTTGACCAGGCTGAGGGGTCCTCGGTCGGGGTGCCCAAACAACAGTTCGAAGGGGCTGAAGCCCAGGGACTTCTGTGGTACCTCCCGGTAGGCGAACAGGAGGCAGGGCAACAGGACATCCCATCTCCTCCTGAGGGGCTCTTCCAGACCCTTGATCATCCCCTTCAGGGTTCGGTTGAACCGTTCGACCAGTCCGTTCCCCTGGGGGTGGTACGGGGTGGTGAATTTATAGGTGACCCCACATTGTTGCCAGAGGGATCTCATGTGCTTCAAAATAAAGTTCGTCCCCCGGTCGCTCACCACTTCTCGGGGGAACCCCACCCTGGAGAAGATGCCCATCAGGGCCCGGCCCACCACTGGAGCTGTCACAGTTCGGAGGGGGACAGCTTCTGGGTACCGGGTGGCGTGGTCGACCAGTACCAGGATGAAGCGGTGGCCCAGGGCTGTTCGGGGGTCGAGGGGCCCCACGATGTCGATCCCCACTCGCTCGAACGGGGTGTGGACGGCTGGAAATGGTTGTAGGGGGGCTTTCACTCGTCCCCCAGTCTTCCCGCTAGCTTGGCAGGTCGGGCAGGACCGGCAGTGCTGGTCCACGTCTCGCCTCATTCGGGGCCAATAGAAATGGGTCACGAGGCGGCTGTAAGTCTTGTCCCGCCCGAATGTCCGGCGAGGGGCACGTCATGTGCCAGGTTCAAGAGGAACTCTCGAAATCGGAGGGGGACCACCAACACCCGGCTGGCCCCTAGTTCGGCGATTTTCTGCTCGCTATACAATAAGTCATTGTCCCAAAAGACCCAGTGGGTTCCCGTGGGGTCCCCCGCAGCCTGGACGGCCTCCTGCTGTCGGGCCCCCTCGAGGGACGGGCAGCCCTTCTGTTCTTGCTGGAATTGTTCGCGGTTGGGGCCCCGGTCGTGGCGCCACTGGGCCAGCTCAGGGATCTCGCTGAGGGGAGCAGCCTCGTTGGAAGAAAGTTCGGATAGTCCGGCCTCCTCGTCAGGTTCCTCCGGGCCGGAGGAGGTGGATGGTTCGGGGCCCGCCGGCTTGTCGGGGGCCGGGGCCGCGGCTGGCTGGGTGGTCATGGACCGGGTGGTGGCGCAGGCCCACTCTGGTAGTCCTAGCATCCCTAGGTGCTCTCGGCGCTCCACCTGGGCCCAGGGGGAGCTCTCTAGGTCGTTCCCCAGGAGGCAGTCCACCGGGGCGTCGTCGCGGACAGTTACCCCCACCGAACCATACAGACACTCAGACACTCATACTGATTCTCAAAAAACCAATTAATAACCTATATAGACACTCATGTAGCTACTCACCAACCCATGCAGCCACTTATATACAAAGTGAGAGACTGATACAGGTATTTAGTAATTTACACATTTAAACATTACTCACTAAGCCATGTATTCAAAAAGATACACTTAATCAGTCAGTTATACAATCAATTTTTCAGAAACAAATCATCAATTTAGACACTTATATACTCATTTATTCTTCCATCGACCTTTAGATATACATATATAAAACATATTTAATTTTCAGAAAAACACACATTCACTGGATGATGTCATCAGTGATGTCATTTGAGATGTCATCAGTGATGTCATGAGTGATGTCACTGACCATGTCATGAGTGATGTAATATGTGACGTCATCAGTAGTGCATTGCGGGCGCGCGAGTTATAGTTAGCTGAACTAACTATAACGGGGGAATTTCATTGGTTTTTTACGAGTGAAATGTCCAGCTAACTATAACATGTGTGAAACCTTTGGTTTTTTCATTGAATTTCTAAGGTTTTTTAAATGCTAATTCCTAACTATAACGTGTGTGAAACCCATGGTTTTTTCAGTGAATATAAATATAAATGCATGCATACATATACATATATGCATACATATGCATGTTATGTACATGAAAGTTTGAAAAACACTAATACAAGCAAAGCTAAAAAGCCACCTAATTACAAACAGAATTGGTTTCACTTAAACGAGGGCGAGACCTATTGCATTTTCAATGCTTGTTTACTTTGGTTCCATCAAGAAGGCCTTCAGATGTGTCACACAGTTGCCATAAATTCTGAATGGTAGCACTCTAGTTGCTCATTAGATCACTGTAGTAAAGCTACTGCTCACCAGGGAAGTCTGCTGCTGGTATTAAAAGTGCATGTTTCAGTCTGCATGTCAGAATTTTTTAATGAAATAGAAGAGGATTTGAGAAGTCAAAATGTGCCCTAATTTTTCTTTCTGCAGCACTAATCATAATTTCTATGGCAAAATGAACCCCCTCATTTTGTTCCTTTGTAAATTGAACGTTTTAAGTGTTACCACTTTATTCCAATCAAGATGGCTTCAGGTTTGCCATACTTTTGTCATAAGAAAGACTGTTACTATATACCATGTATCAGGCCTTCTACTGCAGCCTATAGTGCAGTTCAACTGGCATTCCGACGTGGCAGAATAAAACCTTTTGCCAGGAATAACTGCTCACTTTTAATACTTATAAGTCACCCTTACTGTAGGCCCTAAAGGCTCATAGAATAGGCTGAATGGTATTTAAAAAGTAGAACATATGGCTTTAAGTTTTACATGTCCTGGCAGTGAAGAACTCCTCAATTAATTTTTCAATGTCGTAAGCACATGTCTCCCATAGACACTGGGTTACCTTATTACAACTCCTACAAAGGAACGTGACACCACACCCACCCTTGGTTTTTACTCTTAGACAGTATGGAGTCAGGGCCAGGGGAAATAGAGAGGGAAGAACTGGGCAGAGCCAGTTTTGGGACAGGTTACAGAATTCCCCCACACAAAGACTGGCACCACGTATAGAAGTAAGACCTTTGAAACCTTTCATCAATAACACTCCTGGACCTGTGGAAGATACAGAAGAAGAACTGCCCTGCTGTCTTGGGAACAAGGATGGCCTTGCTGTCTGAGGAATAGGATTTGCCCTGCTGACTGAAGACAAAAGATTGGATTCACACGCCTTGAACCCAGGCTATAAAGAGTGGCTCCAAGGGTCAGCTGGCTGACTGCCTGTGTGAGCTACAGGAAGACAACCAGCTTCCAGAGCCCTCCATGCATCTGCTCGACTGACCAGTAGCAACTGGACTGGCCTGGACCTGCCTGAGCCCTGCCGCTGACTTCTGCTGAAGTGAGTCCTGATCCCAAAGAGGTGCCTCCTCAGGTCCTGGACCCTTGGCTTGCATCAGTCACCACTCATGCATAAAAGATACAGAAGTTTTGGGCTCCTAGCAACCACAAAGTGACCACTTTGAGCCCAGAATCAACTTCCCATAGTGACCACCAGCGCAAAGCTTGAGCTGAATCTGCAATAGTGCTTGTCCACAATAACTGGCAGCCCAAAACCTGCACTTTACATCGACATTGACAGCCTGCGATGATCGCCCATATAAAACTCCACTAAGGATTGGCTCTTTACATCACAGTGATGATCGTCTGGGATGCTTGGGCTTCTCCTCGCACCAACAATGACCTCCTTGTAGTCTCTGCCAATGCGATCTGAACTCTTCGTTCTGACTTTGAGAAGGTAACTCTCCATTGTGGTCCGCCTTAACTTGTGACTTTACCCCATTCTAGCTTGACCAGATAACCAAAAGTGACACTTTGTGCTTCTTGACACTAATTTAAAAACTCATATCTCCTGTTCTACTGATAAGAGTTTGATAATTTTTTATCATTTTATTTATTAAATATTACTTTTTATTCCTGAACAGGTTTGGGATTTTTCTTTTGTTGTGTTTCCACTTTACTACTGTTTTAGTGATGCATAAATATATTCACAATGTTAATTAAGGGACTATTGTGGTTCTCCCTGTCAAGGATTGTGTTTATTATTTGAGTGTGTCATCCACCAATCTCAACTAATAAACCAATTTCTTACAGGTGGTATATACAGCCTGCAATTATACATAAGTAACTGTCAATAACGTGAAAGTTTTCAACCTCAGGTTTCTAAGTGATACCATAGACAACTCGTGCTTTACTTTAATATCTATCTGATATCACTCAGAACCGCTCAGTGGAAAACAATCCCTTTATTGAGAGATAAACCTATATAACTCTATATATTGAGGTCATGGTGTTTCAATATAATTTCACATTTTTTACATTTGCTGTATTCTCCCTAGCTCAGACATCATCCAGCTTCATTCTTTTCACTCATCGTTTTTCTTTTCTCTTATGTTTTAAAAACAACTTTATTCCGAGGTTTTAAGGTATATAGGCTATACAAATTTGATCATTATTGGAATGTACACTTAACAAGGTAAACTGGTGTGAGATATAAAAAAGGGGTACATTTAAGACAGAATTCTGACTTCCCCCAATTACATTTATAGATGTACAAGCTGGATCCACAGGAAGCAAAACATTTACTTTAGTGGAAAGCAGTAGAGATATGAATTTCTCTCATGTATGACAAGTATGGTATTTTACTGCATTCAATTTGAACGAATGCTAGTTAAGGTCAGAACTAACAGTAGGGTAATGTTATAGTTCATAATTTATTTTAATATACTAGTATTAAGTGACATCATGTACCTAACTTGTCAAATTAGTTTTTTCTAAATTTAATGGCTCGGATATAGTGGTAGATCAAGGTAGTAACATACAACTGGATAGTGAAGTAGGTGTAGTGGAAGTGTAATTTAGTGAGGCGGTATGATTTGTGGGGTAACTGTGTACCTACTGAAGGTATGGTCTATTTTACTGAATGCATCTTAATGGCTGAAGTGTGATGTAGCCATAAAGATGTTAAAAAGTCTATGGCGTGTGGTGCTGTAAGCAAGCTATGGTCTGGTGGAGGAGGTGTGATAGTATAGAGAATGTATGACATAGCGGGAAACGTTTTGGCATTCTGGGAGGTATTGCTACTGTGTAGAGGGTCAGGGTGGTCTCATGTACAGCACATTTTCTACTAGAGGAAGTGTGGTTTAGTGAAGGCAATCTGATGAAGGTAATGGCTAGATTTTTCACTAATTGCTTTTTTCAGCCTGTTCAGACAGGGATTTTTTTTTAGTGTTGTCTTAATAGTAGAACTACCTTACGCTTGTAAATATATCACTTTTGCACTTGTGATTGATGTGGCTAAGTGTTATGTATGAATCATACCAGTGATCTAGTTTCTATTCCTAAAAGTTGTATCTATTTAATGCTACTTATTAAATATTCTTATTCTGTGGTCTTGATTATTCGTCAGGTTCAGTTGATGAACATTACAGTCTCTCCAAAACACTACTAAAATGAAAAAGCGGAACCGGTGTAAAATGCATGTCAGTGGAAGTATATTTATACATAGAGAAGAATCATTTCATTTAGTGCACCACTATAGGCTAGTAGCCATCCGAGGTTAAACTTTAAGGAGGGAATATCCACTTCATGTATTTGAAAAACAGATTCACCCAGACTCAGTGTAGACACGTGCCATGTCGTCCATTATAGTCATGCAGGTGCCCTGTTTGTTTGAGGACTAGCATGTAATGTGTTCTTCAACTAAACTCTTTTTGAGAATCCTTTACTCAATCAATCAGTGCAGTTATTTTCCCATTGGTATATACAGTGGCACGAGATTTAAGTGAAGCAATGGATACCAAATCACATTATGTTAAATTTCTGAAACACGTTGTATGTCACATTCTCAACATGGAAAAATACTACGAAATACAAACATTTTTATCCCAATAAACATACTTGAAACTTCAAATAAACTTTATTTAAATGTACACCTCTATCATAGGTTTAGATTTTGCCTTGCTTTGTCTGATTTGTCCGAAAATGTGTATGCAGTATATATAGATACACATTGAACTGAGAGGAATCTCTTAATTTCAAATGCAATAAGACTTTCAATGGTCTCTGATCCAGATTAAAACCCTGTTCTCTTCTACTTAATTTGACCAACCTTTCAGGATTATGAACATTTTGAATAGATACACCCTCGCCCCTTCATGTTACATTTTTACAGGTTATATTTTCAAATAAGTGGCTGCATTTTTTCCACAGCATATTGTCTTGTTAGGATATGCTGTTCCTTCCAAAATGTGTTTTTATGTTAACACTTATGGAGCCAAAAAATATTTTCAATTTTTGGCTCCGTGATAAGCTTCCTTAGTCTGAAACACATCTCATTCAGGCCACAAATTTCACTATTTTTCAGCACATACTTTGGCACAGTTCACCTAATGCAGAAATAGATTAGATGAGATGATTGGAGATTTATACAAGGTTTATTTTGAATTGTTGTTCAACCCACTCGTAAATAAGATTTGATAATGGATGGGTCCATTTAGCTTCCAGCTGTCTTCCTTGTTTCACCCTGTCTCCACATTTAATATGTTTGGGAAGTTTATCAATGTCAAACAATCTCAAGGTTTGAGTTATTCCTTGATATATTGCCAGCAAGTGGTAGCATAACAAGTCAAAATTCTCATTTTCGCTAAATATTTCAGTGGTCTGAATTTTAAAATTCGTACCATATTTCCCACATTATTATTCAACAGATGCTCATCACATAACCTATGAATCTGGAGAAAAAGTTTAGGAAGTAAGATATTTCCAAGTTTATTTTTGATTTTCTCTCATTGTTAAAATTCATATTACGGGTTCTTGCTGAGGGGCATGCTTTGCAGTGGCGATGTATAAAAATACTAGCTGAGGGAAATAGGACAGTGTTCATTGCTTTTGTAATTAGTTCAAATTGACTTCCCATAAAATATCTTCAGTTTTTAGTGTTTGACTAAAAGTTACCTTTTGAGAACCTATAAGCATGATTGCTATGTATAGTGATGAGTTATTATGTTTATTTGCATAATATAAACTAGCATAGCGTTTTAAGCAAATCAGCACATAAAAGTCATGTCTGTGAGTCTAAAGAAGTGTTATGCAACATGCAACATAGCATTAGTTTTTTGACCAACGGAGTAGTGTCAGATAGACAAGACATGAAAACAGAGGGGGTCATCACGATGGCGGACAGACTTGAGTCCGCCCGCCATCATGGTGGTTCTTGGGACCGCCCACCTGTATGGCGGCGGTCCTGCACATAGAATCACGATGCGACTGCCACTATGGCGGTCGCATCTTGCATCTTCACCATTGCGTCGGGTGCTGCTGGCTGCAGCACCCGCCGCAATGTGAAAAAAGCATGTAGTGTATTTCCCTGCACTACATGGCAGGCACCACGTGGTGCCTGCCACTTCGTGCAAGGAAATGTAGGGGGTACCATGGGTACCCCCCCAGTGCACCACCAACTCCCCCAACACAAGGGGGGCCCACCGCGGGCCCCCAAAACCAATCCCCGCCAGCCTTTCCATGGCGGTTTACCCGCCACGGAAAGGCTGGTTGCGACCAGAATTGGAATTTGGTGGACGGTGCCTGCTAGGCACCACCACCATTTTACAGATGCTGACCTCTCCACCAGGCAATCGGAACGATTTCCTGTGGCGGATCCGTGGAGGGCAGTCTTTGCGCCCTCCACAGTCCGATTTCCCCCTCCATCCTAATTTGGCGGGGGGGAAATTGCTGACCGATGGCGAAGGGCCCGCCACTACACAGCTGGCAGTGGCGAGCCTTCCGCCATCGTAATCACCCCCATAATTAGGGTCATGGGCACATGTAGTCTACTGAAAGAGCTGTGGTTTAGCAGAGGAGAACTATCTTAGTGAGATGTGTTCTGGTAGTTCAATGAAATAGAAGATTTAGTCCAGTTTGGAGATATTGGATCAGATTCACAAAGACTTTGATCTGATTTATCCTTTGACTAAATAACAAGCAGAGGAGTAGGGAAAGTAAGACGTGTATAGACATAGGGCGTGCTACAGACCAACGCCTGGGGTGGAGCAACAGGGAGGGGAAGACTATACAAACAATGAAATGTCTTGGGATCACCAAACATAAAGTGCAGCCAGTGAAAGTTAAAACTAGCTCAGATGTGTACTCATTGCCAAATGTATTCTGGGGCCATCTAGTTAGATAAAAAACGTGAAGGATGGAGGTGAAAGGAGAAAATTAAGATTTCTTCACCCCTCCTTTACTGCCAAAGTGTTAATATGTTTCTGCCGTGTAAGGTGTGCCCATAAAGAAGAGGTTACTCCATATTCATCAGGACCCTTCAGGACCCAAAAAAGGAGGTCCCCTCTGATCTGTGGAGAATGCTCCTAGTCATGCAAAGATACCTTGATCAACACACGAATCGTGTTTCAGTTTCGTAGATAAAGTCTCCAGAACTGGCGAGGTGTGGGGGTGACCCCCTGTAGTCAAACTTAAGTTAAGGTGGGAACATCGCTCAGAGAGTTTACAGATCCTCACTGCGAAGGATCTGGATATCCTCTGCCCCCTTCTTATTGTGGGCACTATCCTTCGACTAGTTTGGTTTACTCCTAGAATTCAAAAGTATGCCTGATATTTAAGAGAAAGCCAGGAGTACCACAAGAGTAAGTCACACCTACTCGCAGCAAAATCTTTCTGAATCGCGGCCAATATGGAGTGAAAGAGAATGTGTCTTCTAGTGGATGATTGTGCTCTTGTGTGGGGCGTTTGATCCAGCCAAAGAGGTGTGATAAAGTAGAAGAGAAAGCAACCTATATTGGTGACCATATACAATTGATTTCAACATCAGCGTTGTGCAGTAGTAAAGTGTAATCATGTTAATTTGGAGGATGAGCTGACCTGATGGAGGATCAGGTGATCAACTTTGAAACCAGTACGCCTTAGAATCAGCACACTTAACGAAACAGTGCAGTTATGAAGTGACCAAACAACACATCCCACTCTGCCTTGTTTTCCTTATCAGTTATCATAAATGGTTACTAACAAGAGTCACCTGACCAATGCCTCCGGTTTGCCAGGTATGGTTTAACATAACTGGCGTACAAATTTGTGAACATTCTCACCCTCTAGCACTCATCTTAAAATCAGTTTTCCTTATTTGTTTTTTGACATTATTGCTTTGGTTTCCATTGCTGCTTTTGCTAATATCCTTTATTTTACTGTTTTCATTTTATATTTTTATGTACAGCACTTTGGCTTTGAAGGAGCTGGATAAATTAATATACATAAAACATATACATGCAGTAAACCAGCTTCCAATCTTGCTTTCAAAAAATGCCTTGCTGCTGCATATTAGTAAACCTTTCCATTGTTCAACAGCCCGGTAATATGCTGTATAAATTACATCAGTGCACTTTCCACCCATGTCTGACAATAAACCGTTCCACAACTTCTTCATCCAAGTGAAATACAAAATGATTTATACGATATATCATTCCTATTTTTATATACTAAGCCATATTAATGTTTTGCTTGAAAAATCACAGAGACAAATTAATATCATATATTTATACATCATGGAGGGGCAATTTACAATTTGAATATGTAGCTCATAAACATAATAACTTTGGGGGAGTGAAGGATTGGAAGCAGCGATCAAAAAATGAAAGTAACATGGGGACAGAATGAAATATACAACTATCTTTCTGTTCTCCTTGATGTCACCATAATATGAAAGGGAAAACAGGATTGTTTAATGACAAAGGACAGTTTTTTCAGTGTTGCAGTTGGAAAAATGTCAGATGTTTTTTTCTGTGAATTTACAGTCTTTGTGCTATCACATGGAAAAACTATTAGCATTGTTAAAAACATTGAGCATACTAAATCCAGTGGAAAGAGAAAAGATGTATGGAAGGCACATTTAGGAAATATACTTTGTTTTTCAGAGATGTATTTACATATATACAAACACACATATACATATGCATATACATATACATACATATCTGCATACATATTATTTCTGTGTCATGTTTTGTTACTGTATAGTGTTCGGATTGTCACTCAGCACAGTGTTTTATCACTACATCAAAGCTGTGTTTGGGTGCTAGGTTGATGAGTCACTTTGTGAAAGTACTGTGTCTCAGGGTCATAGGAACGTTGTGCTGAGTACTACCTGCGAGGAGAGATGTGCTGGGCATTTCTTTATCTTTGTTGTGACTCAGTGACATGGGAATGTTGTGTATGAAAAATGTTTGTAAGATTCAGTCTGAGGTCTATACCTAAGTTGCTCTGAATTACTGTACTTTAGTAGTACATCTAATAATGAGCCTGTGTACCATTATGTGGTGCTATAGCTGATGCTTGTAGTGTCCAATGGGTACTGTGGCATGCTGCTTCTGAGCTGGAGTCTGTGTGAGTACTCTCTGGGAATGTTGTGTCTATAGCACATTCTAAGGACCCTGTTCACAAAGATATTTCTATATTTGTTGGTGCTGAGTAAATTATGCCTACTAATAGAAGAAGCTTTGTGAATGGCCATACGTGCTATCACTCAGTGCTGTCTAGAGTATACTGTGTGTGAATTCACTCAGCCAAGTATCACTGTGAACCTCAGTGTGATGTCAGAGTACAATGTCTTAGTACTTGGTTTGAATGATGTTTCTAAGTGCTCACTGAGCCTCATGCATACGTTTTCATCTGAGTGCTTTTCCTGAAGGCCAGATTTACAGGATGGGTAACAGAACAACTGTGTTTGGTGGCTGTATCATTTCTGTATCTAAGTATTGTGTTTGAGCACTGTGTCTTATTAATGATTCTGGTTGTTGCAAATAAGTGCTGTGATGGAATAGCGCATGCAAGGGCTGCATCTGTGTTTTATGCATGAGTGCATTTTAAGTACTATGGAGCCTATTCACAAATGTAAGTTTCATATGAAGTTCTCTGCATCTGTAGATCTACAGTGTCTCCTAGGAGTGGGCCTCCTCATGATGGAATTCACAATTTTGATGCAGAGATCTATGCATAGATCAGCGGTGGCTGGCGTGGCTCTCGGGTGGCGGGGAGGGTGAGGGGGTCACGGGAGGTTGCAAGGGGGTTGAGCAGGAGGAATACAAAATAAATAAACTTACCTTGAGGTCGAGTCCCACGTCTCTGCTCCTGCTCTCCTGCCTCCGACTCCAGGAACAGAAAGGAGGCAGCCAGGCTCACCCCAAGCCAATCACAATGCTGCAATGCAGAGTTATGAGTGATTTGAGCGCCGTGAGACGGCACTCAGCCAGGGGCTAGAGGAGTGGGCATGTTCTCCATGCAGGCTGTAATGTAGCGTGTATGGAGAACGGGGAAAGTGTGCATGGCTGTTTTGGGTAGCCTGAGAGGGCCGACAAAACAGTCATTGAGCACTTAGGATTGGGCAAATCACTCCGTCCCTGCTCCAAGAGCAGAGCATCCCGCCCACCCACCCACCCGCAAAGCAGCAGGACAGGAAGCATAAAATGATAATAACTCTAAGTTATTATCATTTTATGTTTCTATTTGGTACTGCTTAAAAGCAGTGGGGCAACACTCCTCCGTCATAGGGGAGAAGCCGCCACTGGTATGGATGTAGACTTATGAGTCTCAACCACTTCAAATGACTCCCAAGACCATAATGTAAGTTTCTGGAGGTCTCCGCTGCTTGGGTGAAGCTTCCCCTATAGAAAGTAATAGGTAATTTAAAGAATTTTAAATATAAACAAATAGTTATTAATACTGTTTGATTTAAAAGATAGTAAAACACATTTACCTAACTCTCATTCGCCTAGGGCTATCATAGTAACAAGGGACAACACACCTGCAGTAAAACTTACCATATTACATTTTAATTTCATGTAATTTATATTTTAAGCATTTTTTAAATTAAATAAATGTTAATTTTCCCACCTTCACTCTTACAGTATAATTTATTTTGGACGTGTCACAACTGAGGATGCCAAGTATGTATTATTTGATTTTTGATTTATATTTTTAATTAAGTAATCATATCACATATTATGTATGTTAAAAAATGAAGATGTGATTTTGTTAAAAAAAACTACATATATTAATAAAATGAATATAAAATAAATTTAATTTAAAATGTTCTTTAATTGAATTTAATTTATATGTTTGCCTTTGTCTTATTGTTCGCTACCTCCACTGATTTCTATGGGAGCATGTTGAGATATCAGGGGTTGGCTATGTGTGGTGTTTGCCTTACTCCAATGCTCGTACGTTTAAGCTTGTTATGTCAGAATTTCTCCAAAAGTAAATGTAATTGTGTACGTTGTGGACTGAAATTGTCTGACTCATTCGTGGGTGTGTTGTTGTGTTTAAGTGTCCATACCTAAACCTCTCCTTGAATGCCCCTAAACTCTACCAATTTTGGAGTAGTTATTCCCCTTGTTCCCATCCTTCTTAATTGTCCCTTCCACATTTACTTCTAAAATTTATACTTATATGTGTGAGATTTCTGCCACCTTGGTAGAGATTTCTGTACCGAAAATGATCAGTAAGATGGGCAAGGAGGTCTCAAGCCAGAGGTTTTCAAATTTAATTTTGAAGTATGTAAATTAGCACTACTTTACGTACTCCAAAATGGCATTTTCGAATAGGCACCTATATCTCAGTGTCACAATGTGAGTAATTCCTCTCTCTATCTCTCGCGCTCTCTCTCTTTCTCTCTCTCTCTCTCTCTCACTCTCTCGCTCTCTCTCTCTCTCTCTCTCTCTCTCTATCTATCTATATATATATATATATATATATATATATATATATATATATATATGTAAAATACGGGTTTTTACGTAGCGAAGGAAGTAGTGCACTCAGGAGTCGATCAAAAATACGTCTATTGTATCATCATTGCTGGCGAATGCATTTCGGCCATGACGGCCTTGTAAATGTCATTGACAAAGACCGTTATGGCCGAAATGCCCTTCATGGTGTGAATTAGGCTCATATACATTTTGTTTTACATGTTGGTTAATTTTTTACATTTAAATTATTGTCTATGTCTCCAAGTATCCCTATATCACATTTTCAGTAATAACCTAAGACAAGTCGGGATACCCGTTCAATGACATATTACTTGTGAGTCAACGGGCGGCAGATCAACTGTAAGAAGCAACATTTTACCCATCCCTCAAATGGAAGATACGAGGAGTTGCACAATCAAGATTAGTATCAAGCTATGAATACCGTAATAAAAAAGAAACATAAAGGCTAGGTCGAATTATTTACTTAATATTGACATAATTAACAATTGGCCTGATCTGCTCACCCATAATTAAAAATGCAATTTCTTGTGTCAAAGTGGCTTTAAGTACAAGATCCGTGGAGGCCCAGCAGCCACCGGTCAGATAGATGCTTCAGTAGGTACCCACAAGTATATTGCTAGGGCCATACCTTGGAAGCAGCACCCCCCCCCCCCCCCCCGATTGGGACATGTCAAGAGAAGCACCCATCCAATTTGGCTTCAAGTCTCTCCAGAAACCCATCCATAGCCAATTCAAGAGTGTGGGAGTAAAGGAGGCCTTCCACGACGTGGCAATTTCCCTCTTCGCCAATAGCAGTGCCAAGTCTATAAACCTGCATATCATATATACTTTCTTTTCTTGTGTGTCTTATTAACCCCAACAGACATTTCTGCAATTCTTTCTGGATCATTCTGCCTGTCAGTTCTGACACACATTGGTACACCTCAGTTCAATATTTGGAGATCACTGAACATTGCCACACCATGTGACAGAAATTTGCATTTCCCTGTGGAGAACGTGGACAATATGTTTTCATACTAGGAAACAATGATCTTTGGAGTTAGATAGTTATGGTGAAGAATATTAAATTAAGTGTATTTAAATCTCATGTTTCATGAGACCATCTTTACATGTAGTAGACTTTTCAACCATTCACTGTTGGACAGTTTCTGATTCATATGTTCTTCTCACCAAGCCATAAGGCCCTCCACGTCTCTACAAATTTAATGCAGTAAGGTGTCTTATATATAAAGTTATAGCTTTTTATATCATACCTATGAGTTAGTAACCCTTGCAATGCTAGAGAGGTGTCTGTCGTTCTTTGGGTTCTCAACCATCTGAGGTAGCAAAGACATATGCATGCTCTGCACAACAAAATCTGGCCCTGCCTAAGGCCATACTTCTCCACTAGATTGTCAAAACATCTCAATTCCCTGTGTTCTGTGATGGCCCTTCATGTTTGTAACCTCTGTTCAATTCCATGTGCTTTAGGAGACCCCAAGGGAACCCCATTCTGGTAACAGCCACAGTGGCAAATTGGGAGCAAATGGAGTTGCTTGGATCGTGTGCGCACATAGATCTTCCAGCACCACAGTGCCACCATCATGAGGGTTCTCATTGTTAGACGATTAATATCCCCCAAACAACCTTCCCCGCATGTAGACCCCTCTAGCTTCCTGTTGTACATCCTTCTTGTCAGTAGCTAGCCAACGAATTAGTCATTTCAGTCGACTGCAGCGTATTAAACCTCATAGTTGGAAGCACCCAACTCAACTTCTGATAGCGGTGTATACAATTGACTGATAGCGACCTTGCACCTTTCCCTGACCCAAATCAATGAGATAAGTATACTTCGTAGTTCCTTAACTTGCGTTACTGGCAGTGCTGACTATAAATGAAGCAATCTAGAAAGCACCACCATCTTTGCATTGTGTGTTCCAAAATACCACGGATAGTAGCAATACCGCCATCACCTTGACCAAATCGTGAGTTACAAGGAGAGCAGATCCCACGAGAACCTCCTGTCTTCATAAGCCAAACACAAGGAATCATGGTGTTTGCATCATAAATCACATCACCAATTTGTGTCCATAACTAAAAAAAATGCAAATCAAGGTATTTTACTGATGGTGCTCAGGCGCGGATAAGGAAGAGACTATAATTTTACAGGGGTGTAATGTGAACAAATTTGCAAAGATTAACCCAAGTTTTCATGTGAGAAAATGGACACTGCAGAGTCTTTTGGAACTCAGCACTTAGGAAAATCGATGTTTTATAAGTATTTTGTTTACAACAAAGGGACCCTCCTTCCTTGAACACAAATAGTGAGCAGGGCGTCCAGTTGGTTTCCTCCATGGCTCACACCACCGCCCCTCCTCCATTCCAATAATGGAAATGAACTTCCTCTTTCTTTACAACAGTCAATTTCTACTAATAATGCACAGCAGTGGGTTGTCCAATTTGAAATATCCTCTAATAACGATCCACCAAGGACTCTGAAATATTTGCAGGACAGAAAACCAAGGATAAAAAAAAAATAGGGTGAGACAATGTATTTAGTTAAGGCTCGTCTACGCCGAGAAAAATGTATAGTCGTGTCACAGAGTTTGACAACACCTATCCTACCTACTTCTGTTACTTATTATTATTACTGGTACATAATTTATTATTTCTTCCTATAGTGCCAAATTGCTTACAGACAGCACATTAGATTAAGCTATGCATACGAGAAATTAATTCGGTACATCATAATATTTCCTGCCTTACTGAAACAGCTACAAAATTAACTGATAATCATCAAACAGCCACTATCATTATATCATGCCCAAAAAGTATTTGCTTGAAACATCGCGCGCATGATTCTCCTGTAAATGGTGTCGACGTTGAACTGGAAGAACAGGCGCATTAAGAATATTCCCCCTTGCATGTGGCGTCGTACCGGGTTATGAGGAGGACACATATTGTAAAAAATAAAGTATAGGGAATAAGTTGGCACTTGAAACATCACATTTGGAGAAGAAAACGTTCACCTTGTGAAGACCAAGGAGCACACAAACATATTTCCCTAAAACGTGACGTCCAACCGTATTCTCAGCGTTAGGTTGCGTCAAAGGGTCAGAGCAGAAAATGCGTATTCTTCTAAGACAGGGAGCTATTTTTCTCTACCCCTTGCGTTGGCGCACCTTTAGTTGCCTTGTGCTAACGCACACACCCCAAGGGCGAGTGAGCAAAGTCAAGCATAGATTTTGTACTGGAAGGGTGCCCTTCCACTACAAAATGCTATGTTAGGATATAGTTAAATAATTTTCGAGCTTTTGTATTTGAGCTTCACAGTGCAGCATATGTGCGATGTTGGAAAGATTTGGAGAAAACAAAGCTTACACCTCCTATGCCAATATTAATAAATAGGGATTTGTGTCAAAACCCGTGGTTAGTTGCCTGGGGATGCCCATGTAACACCAGTGGTATGCTCCTTGGCGCAACGTAGAGCAAACTAGAGTAAAGTTGTACTTTACATTACTATGTTCCAGCTGGAAAGTAAATTCCAATTCTACGTCCCTGATGGAAAGTAAATCCGAAATTCACAATTTGCCCTGAGTTGCGTGAAGTGCGGCGCAAAGTATTAGCAAATTTCGGCCGATAATGATGAGTAACTGTGTCACAGCAGACCAGGCAAGTCAGTAGAATTAGCATCCGGAAGCTCCAAACATTCCATCCATTATACCTGGCACCAACCATCTATAATACTCGCTTGCAGGACTCAAACTAGTGAATCGTTACCTTTTTTTTTAAAATAAATATGTCTTTATTGGCATTTTCTCAGTTTGTTACATTAATAATCAAAGATTTACTGGCAATAAAAAATTAAAATTAGCCTTCGTGTCATCACATGAAAAGGCAGATAATCACATACATGCTACATCACGTTTCAGAGCAATATGGAGAAACAGTTTAGGCCACATTCCCTAGCGTCAGTGTTAGACCCTGTATCATGGGGATGGGCTGGGTCTATACGTTCTGCAGACTAATGCCGTCAATACATATCCATTTTGCACTGATAATCAAAATTATACAATGTAACAACAACTGTGAACAAATTGGGATCCTGGGGGTGCGGGTAAGATAGCCAAGTGTGGCGACCCTCACAGTGACAAAAAGTAGGATGTCATGGGGGAGCCAGCTTTATGGGGTATCAACGCAACATTCTGTGTCAAGGTGGGTCCTCCGTTCTGTCCGCAAACCAAGTGTTCAGAAGCAAGGACTAAAGATGTGTGTGGGGGAGTAGTAGAATTCCATACTGGTGGGTCCACGGTGGTGGTTCCCTGGCAGACACTCCAGCAGGCACAGGGAGCCAGAGAAGTCTTGAGCCATACTGGCAATTGGCTGGGGGCATCTAATGTGTCCTGTAGTCTAAGTATGTAGGTGTCCCAGAGGGTGACAGCATTCCTATCTCCCCGTGTCTGTGTGTCCCTAGCCATAGAATCAGCCTCAGCAGTCGCCCATTTGAGCACAACCCGCACACAAAAATCAATTGAGGGTGGCAGCATCGCCTTCCAGGTCACAGTGGTCAGTCGTTTGAAGAGGACCATAGCCAGGTCGTCTAGCTCCAGGTAATGTTTAGTGCATTTTTTGTGCTTTGTGACGCCAAGCAGGCATAATAGAGAGTCAGGTGGCAGTTGCACTTCGATCACCCCTGGCACATGTTCCATAACCTGCACCCATATCTGAGCTAATGGAGCGCAATCACACACCATATGGAGGAAAGTAGCATCCTAGTGACCACATTCGGGGCACACTAGGACAACCCACGGAAAGTTTCTATGTAGACGGTGTGGTGTAATGTAGGTGTGGTGGAGATAATTGAATTGGGTGAACTTCAGTCTGGCATTGCGGGACACCAGTTTAACCTGTTCTAGCACTATTTCCCATTGTTTAGTGGACAGGGCAGTCCCAAATCACATGTCCCAGCAGGGCTTTCTCTGCAGTGCACGTCTTGCATCCACGGCTTGCAGCACCGCATATAGCACCGTAACAGCCTTATATCCAAGCCCATGTGTCAGTATGCACTGCAAACCATGGTACAAGGCTGGACCCTCCTGACCCACTGTCCAGGTGTGCCTAATCGCATAATGAGGGCATTATATGCTAAGAATTGGCCAACTCCCGGGTCATTGACATTCTGCATATCCTGAAGGGAGCGCAGTTCCCTATCATGATAAAGTCTCCTAGATCAGATATCCCCACCTCCTGCCAGGGCTCCGGTTTACGTGCCTCCTGTATAACCCTCATTCCAGGCATACTCCAAAGTGGTATTTTCGGGGTGTAAGGCAGTATGCCTCATCGTGACTGGTTGTATGTATTCCAGCAGCACTTCGCAACACGTGCTAGTCTGCTCATACCCCTGGGGGCCCCCAGGAATCAGCAGTCACTTGAATAGTCCTAGATCACCGAGCTCCTCTTTGACAAACCTACCCTCCTCTATTGCGTCTCAAGATCAAGTACTCCCAGGCCACCCTCTGTCAGAGGACACTCGATTATAAGAACTGATACTTGCTTGCACACTCCACCCCATACACGATTGGATAGTAGTCTACATAGGTCTCCGAAAAATACCTTAGTGGGAATCGCCTGTACTGCTGCGAAGAGGTAGAGGAGCCATGGTAGTGCTATCATTTTGCTATGGATGCCCGGTCCATAGGCGAGAGGAACAAGCATGTCCAGAAGACCTAAGACTGACGTAGCGACGCTAGAGTCTTACCATGGTTCCCATCAAGGAGGTCCCTATCGGTGTGGTATATATATAGTCACCCCAAAGTAGCGAAACGTCTTGAACTGCCAGGGGAGACGGCCAATAGCTATCTCCTCAGCATCTGCTAGCTCCACCCACCACAGGGGAAAGACACATGACTTTCCCCAATTCACTCGAAGTTCCACCATGTCACCAAAGCGGTCCAGCAGAGCAAAGAGTACTGGCAGCAATCTCTTGGGGTCTCACAGGTAGATCAGGGCATTTTCTGCATCCAGTGAGACTATATGCCACTGCTACGCCCCAACCCGGGCCCCTCACCTGCAGCAGAGCTGACAGGGGTTCCATGTCCAAGGCAAAAATTACAGGGGAAAGGACGCACCCTTGCCGTGTACCCCTACTGCTGTTGCACTGCTGTGATAATTGATTACCTGTCCGCACCCTAGCCCTGGGCACCATATTGAGCAATTTCCCCCATTTCAAGAACTTGTGGCCCATCTCCAGGGCCTCCAGGACAAGCAACAGATATGACCAACCATGGATGCTGAAGGCTTTTTTTTAAATCTAGATAGATAGCTGCTGGAAAACCTGCTGCCCCCTTGGTCACAGCCATGATGTGGTATAGCCTTCGCGTATTATAGTAGGTGGCCCTATTTGGGATTAACCGGCCTTGATCGGAGTGGACCAGTATGTGTAGAATTGGGAGCAATCAGTTTGCAAATACCTTACTCAGGATTTTATAGTCAATGTTCAGCATTGACAACGGATGATAGTACCAACCTTCAGGGGGCTCCTTACTGGATTCAGGAAACACCACTATAAGGGCCTCTCACAGAGAATCTGTCAGTCACCCCTGACAGTGTGCGTCCTGAGTAACTTAGGAGCAAGGGTAGCCCTCAACATTGTGTAATATTCGAACGGGAATTCATCCATTCCCGGGACCTTAATGAGGGCATCTGGCATATTGTCATCTGTATTTCCTAAAGCTGCAAATAATCGCAGGGGGTCAAGGCGGGAGAGGGTAGCTCCAGCAATATAATTTTGGAGGTGATCCAGAGGGGGATTCGGATGGGGGATATACGTCTCACAGTATTGTGTGAAGACCTTGCATACATCCTCTTGGGGGGTTCCCTACTTCACCAGTGGGCATGCGGATAGCCCCAATAACACTGATAGGGACTGCGGAGCGCAAGAGCCATGCCAGCATGCTACCTGGCGTATCCCCTTCCGCATGTTGTCAGGTTAGGGATGCCTTATAGTCAATATTAAGGCATTGCATTTCTTCGACATACTGACTTCTCAGGTCCCGTAAACGCACTCGAGCCTCACCAACCGTTACCACCTCTAGTTCAGTCTCACACAGGCTTCCTCAAGTGCCAGCACATTATGAAGGAGGGATGCCTATTCCCCCCATGAGGTCTTAATGCAATATCCTCTCATGACCACCTTCATTGCATCCCATTCCACACCTCTAGATCCCGTGGAGCCCTCAATGTCGTCAACATATTGGTGCAAGTAGGTGCTAATGGTGTCTCTATACACTTCATCCATTAGAGCCTCTGTTAGTGGTTGCGAGGTCAGTCTCGGGGTCCTGTCTTCTATCTAACAAAAGGTTATCTTCAGGGGGCTGTGGTCTCAGGTTGTATGGCCTAAATATTCTGAACTCTGCACCAGGGGCTAGAACTCCGCACTGCAGAATATGTAATCTAACCTGGTGTGTATCTGATGTCCCGGAGAGTGATAGGAATATTCCACTTCTCCAGGATAGCCCAAGTGCCAGATATTGTGGAGTTGTGTCAAAGATGTCCATTGTTGAAAGTGTGTGGTCACATGCAAGCCCTGGGTCCCGGGGAGGGGGTACTGATCTATCCATCGAGATTGAATTAACACAATTGAACCTCCCCCGGGATAATGTGCGCAGAATGTTGCACCTGGAGTGTGTCAGGAGCGTATAAGGAAACGATTGATAGTGATCGTCCATCTGATGCCCCTTTTAGCAGCACATAACAGCCACCTGGGTCTATCACTAGTCTATGCTGTACAAATGGGACTACTGGAGAAATCCAAATCAACACTCCCCTAGCATATGCAGAATACATCATGCCAAACACCTGTACACTCCAGCGACGTGATACTTCATCTAACTCAGTGGCAGTAAGGTGTGTCTTCGGCAGTCAGGCTATGTGCATGTGTCTGCACCTAAGGTATGCCTATAGTTGGTGGCGGCGGATGGGGGTTGCCATACCTCTAATGTTCCATGTCAGAGTATTATATGTGGCAGCCATTATAAGTGTATAACACCCCCGCCCGGGGGCTCGCCAATACATGCACCCAGTCAGAAAACACATCATCCCCCTCTCTTCCCCCCACCGCCCTGCCCAGTTCCTGTAAATAATAAAATCCAGAACAAACCAATAACACCTACTTCTTTGGCTTGGACACCAACGGGCATCATGCCACAAATTTCCCAGCAAAGCATTTAGTAACTAGAACGTGACTTAAATGCTAAATAGTCCATGCAGAAGTCTTTGAGGGCCTAACCAAGAGGCTTATGAAGCAAGGTCCGGTGTGGGTCTGCATATCCCGGGCCCCATGTGAAGCATAAACACCCCCGAGTAGTCTTGAGGTTAGATATGATCTCCCGATTCCCATCAAGTTTCCCCCTTAAGCCCTTTCCCTTCCCAACCCAGACATATTCCAGTACACTCAGCGGCATGAGTCACTTCTCTGGCATCTACTTCAGAGGCGACTTTACTAAGACAATAGCGTAGTCCCCGTTCAAGGATGCGAAGCCGGAAGCGCACAGCACCGATTCCTGGTCAGTGCTTGGGGCCAGCGCCTGGAAACAATTTGAATGGT
The DNA here is from genome assembly GCF_964204655.1 of Triturus cristatus. Classification (NCBI taxonomy): domain Eukaryota; kingdom Metazoa; phylum Chordata; class Amphibia; order Caudata; family Salamandridae; genus Triturus; species Triturus cristatus. The sequence continues at coordinate 407,327,057 of NC_140595.1, read as the reverse complement.
GTTTCGAGACCTCTGCCACCACCTGTGAATGTTCTTTCCCAACTTGCTTGTCAGATGGACGGAATCGGGGTCTGCACAGGCGGCGGCGCTGTTTTGGTCTCCCATCGGACCAACCTCCTAACGTCTCTTCCAGTGCCCCAGGCTGATCCTGCACTCCCTTGGTGCACAGGCACAATCAGGCCTCGTCCGGGGTAGTAAAGAAGTCAGTCATGTCATCATCCACCACTCTGAGCTTCACCGGGAAGACGAAAGCATATGTCAGCCCCAGATTCAGCAGTTGCGTTTTTATCGCCCCAAAGGTATTACACCACCTCTGGATCTTTGCCGTGTAATCGGGGTATGCCATGATGGCACTACCCTCATGAGTCCAGGGGCTCTTCGCACAGAACTGCTGCAAGAGTAGATCCCTATTGTCTTTAGGTGAGGAGACAAGTGATCACCGTGCTCGGGGAGTCCCTGGAGCTGGAGGTCATTACAGAATGCAGTGCTCTTTTTCCACCAAAAAGAACATGCGGACACGGCTGGCCAGGACTGTTTGAGATAGCCAGTCTTTGAGAAAGGGTTCATATTTGGGCCTTCCACCCTCTCGGGGAAGTTCAAGGTAATACATTAATAAATGTTATTTTGTCTGGAGTGAACTACCGCAACATCTGCCCTTGCTTTGAAGTCACGCTCTTCGGTCTGCAGGACTTTCAGCTGTTCCTGTACAGCCACCAAGGAGGGTCGCGTGAAATTCAGAGATGACTCCACCTTGTTCAATCTCTCCTTCAGCTTGGCATGGTCTGCCCTCTGGAGCCCAGTTGTCATCTGGATGATCCCCAGTGGAGTTTCCATGGCAGTTTTAGAGTCCTGGATAGCCTGTAGCACCTTATCAAACATTTCAGAATGTTTCTCGAGAGCACTGTCCAGTTGGCAGATCGGGTCTGCCAGTGCAGGGGAGACCGCCAGCATAGCCATAATCGTCTTTAGGGAGGGTGGAGGTTTTTGGCCTAACCATGCCCTCAATATCTGCCGTCCTCAACACCTGGGGGGGCCAGAGCAAATATTTACAGTCCCCGGGCTCAACTACAGGAGTAGATGGGGGAGGGTCAATGAGCAGGAGGGGGGACTCGCCAGTGCACCTTCAGCATCCCCAAGTCGCAGTGACTTGTAATTCACCAACACTCATTTGCAACGTCTGTGGCAATGCGTCTTGCTGAAGATCATGTAGGTGGGCTGCACAGTTCTTCGGGGCCCCAGGCAGTGAGCTGCATCCCAGCTGGGCACCTCAATACTACAGATGCAGTGGTGGGTTCTCTACCACCCCAGGAGCCTCTGGCACACTCTATAGCCTGTAGGTAGTGCCAGCCTTAGATCTCCTCACTGTGGTCCCAGAGCAGGGTTTGTAGAGGCTATGTGGCCTCTAGTGCACACCTGGCATCCCACTTTGAGCAACACCTCCATCAAGGAGAAATAGAAGTTTAGGGCATGTGGCGGAGTGCTGCACCCTCCCTTACTAACTTTATCCTCCTCAGCCCCTTAATAGTGATGTGTCTCTGCAGGTCCCTGCCTTCCATAAGGCTCAGGGGGATCAGTCCGTGCACCGTTTCGGGCAGCGCAAGAGTCCCAAGCTCCACTTCTCCTTCTCTTCCCTGGCTGCACACCTGCATCACTCTGCCCACACTCAGCTGCACCCTAAGACACCACAGGCCTCTCTTGGGCATCAGGTGGTGCCTACACTCATAGCCACCCTTCAAGATAAATTACCAGCTTAAGGTATTTTCACATGCCCGGTCACTTCTCCAGGCCGTAGATCTCCCAGAGGGAATTGAAGGTATTGTGGGAGAGCTTGCTTCCTCCAGCGCGGCTGTACTAGTTCTCACTCACCGCATGTCTCAGGAGGCCACAGTCCATGCCACCTCCATAAGCGGCAGTCAGTCACGCGCCCATATGGGCATTCCTCACAGGCAACCGCTGCAGGCAGGGACTGCCAGGGCATTACAGGTCTCAGGCCGTGGCGGCTCTTCCTCTTCACCAGCTGCCCTAAGGGCAACAGACTCTCCCTGCAGCTGACAACCACACAACCAAGTATGTGCCAGGATCAGTTTCCCCAGAGCCGCACTGTTGCTCCCGTGCACCGCAACCCTCTGCATTCTCCACCATTCACAGCAGGGTGGTCCCATGGCACTCGTTGCTGCCTCTTAATGAGGGTTCCCCTTTCAGGGGGAGAGGCATCATGGGCTCTCAGCACCCGTCCAGGTGCAAACTCTGTCACTCTGCAGGGATGCCTCGGCAGTGGGCACACTTTCTAGGCAATCTTAGGTCACCAGCTTCGGTGGAAGGCAGCCCTGGCCTCTCAGTAGATGCAGTAGTCCAGAGAGGGGCTCCTCAACTATGAGTTGGGGGCCTCTTGGGAGCAAAGGCATTCAGTATATTTGCTGATCGGCCCGGATTTCAACGGAGCCTCACAGGCAGGCGGCTGCTCGTTCCGCCATCTTGGCCGTACCCCTCTGGTGAATCTTTACCTTGTTGGTGGCATGTAAACCAGTATACCAATACAAGGCAGGCAACACTTTGTTGACCGAGTTAGATATTATTTATTTCATTTTTAATTTAGAGCATACAGTCTACAAAACAAAATTTTTACAGTTGTCATATAACTATAACACTGCATTCAACGCAGGACATTTGAAGCTTCCAATACACATAATATAAAACAAAGAATCCAGGGGGTGCACAAATATTTTTCTCAGTTCTAATATAATTATGATTAAGAGAGTTAGCACACAATATATTACATATTTGAAAAAAGGCAAATTACACTTTTAATAAGATCCATTGGTGTCAACGCGGGGAGAGGTCCAACGGTGTATGGAAGGGAAATGTAATAATAGAAGCTAGCTGTTAAGCCATCACCACATGTGGAATGGTATAGAGGAGGGGAAACAAGTGGTCTGGTAAATGCAAACACTTAGATAGTAAGCATTCTTAGTAGTGGCATAGAGAGCTGTTCAAAGTGCTGAGGAGACACAATGAAGGAGTGTAGCCATTAAACTTCAGTGGGTGGATGCCAGCAGAGAAGAAACCATGGTTGGCTGCATGCACGCAGTTAAAGGATTAATCCAGTGTAGAGAATACACAATTCCGTTTACCATGTTCTGCATCTTTAACAATCACCAACAATAGGCATTCTGGTGCCTATTGCTGGTACCCTGGTCACCTGCACTGAGCCATGCCAGAAGTTTCCCCACCTTCTCTCCTAGTTCATATATATATGTTTCTACTTGGCAATATGCGCCCGCCTCACCTCTACTTTGAACAAAGAGTAGAATGCTTCCATTTTGATCAAGATGCTCAGCCTTGTAGCTGTTTACGGCTTCAAGTGGCACTCTGATTCCAAGTCCGTAAGTTCCTGTTCTAGATTTAGGTAGGTGTCAGGATTGCTCCCATTTTTCTCCTATCTCGTCTGCAATGATTACCCCCCAGATGATGACTTTGTAGGCCTCCCACCAGAACAGTGGATCTGGCTCTGTAACTGGGATTTCTTCAAAATAGTGTCCCATTGCATTGTTAAGGTGTTCCACTATCTTCTTGTTTAACAGGCGTTGAAACCTGCTTCTTAGCCCAGCAAGTTCATTTCTTGTCAGATAGGCTGGAGTGATTTTTCCCAGTCCTCTTGAGGTCTGGAACTATAAAAAAATTCCAGGTCCTTGGTTTCCAGAGGTGATGGGAGTAGTCCAGTTAAAACAACCAAGGGTCCCAGGACATCAGCAATAGCACTTGGGGGGTCAGAAGACACTCCAGAAGAAGCCACCAGCAGGGTCTTGATTGGGTCCTGTTGGTACTGGTCAGCTAGGCACTTCAGGGCAAAGGCTTCTTGCAGCTTTTGGTAGCCATAACACCACAGAGGAGGATAGCCAACTAACCCTTGGAGCCCACTTCTTTTTCCTGGGTATAAGAGGGAACAGGTTCAGTCCTTCAGGGCTCATCTCATGGGCATAGACAGCAGGTCCAGTTCTCTTCTGTTTTACTCTAGGTCTCATCCAATTAAAAATCCTGCACAGAACATACTACACTTGTGTACTGCTACACATGATAGGTAGGGCCTCAGATGACCGATGCCTCCAACAGTGTGGTCAGTGGGGTATCTTCTATCACACACTATGGGACTGTCCAAAAATTAAGCCCTTCTTGGAGGAAGTGGCGAAATCCATGCAAAGGCTGCGGGGGTACCCTGGCCCCTGTTCGCATTGAATGCGGTGCTAGGGGTCTGGACGGACTCTGAGGCTACATCTTATAATAAACTACTGATTAAACTGGGCTATATAGTAATGAAGAGAAATATTGCCAGAAACTAGGGCAGTCCACATTGCCTAAAACTCCTGGAGTGGAGGGAAGGAATGGAACTATGCAGGATAAGATAAAAACTGGATTATGAGGGTAGGGGATGCACTGGCAAATATAATAAAATATGGGGGGAAAGAGAAGGGGGACCTAGACACCTACCCAGGAAAAGGGCAGCACAGTGCTGTGTGACAGCTGAATAGGTAATGGTGGGGACACTTCCCGAACCAATGAAATGATGTGGGACACCCCATCGAACTCTTGGGGGCATTGTCACAATTATATGCTAATACCCTATGTATACAAAAGGGAGGAGGGGGAGGGTGATGGGGTCAGGTCATAGTTGCTCCATGGTGGCTGCTGCATTTTTTGGGGTTTTGTTTATGTTGATATGTTTAATGACTTTGACCTATAAGAAAAAAAGAAATTACAAAAAAAGGAAACTGTTTTCTCCCACACTGGTGTTTCCTTAACCAACAAATCTGATTCAGCGGACCCTTGGAGAGTAAGAAAGGCCTCATGGAATTCTACATTGGATACAGCCACAGCCCTGTCCTGCTGAAGAATTTTGAGCTACAAAAAAGAAACTCAGGACTGATTTGATTCTTAAACGTGGCCTCCCCACCTGATTTAGATGAAGCGGACAATAGGTTTAATCACGGCGGTGAATACTACTTAACCCCTCTGGCACCCCTGCGGAGTCATTGCCGTAAGAGCCAGACCTGTGTTTCCACCCACTGATTTAGATGGGTGGAATCAGAGGTCAGTTTTCACTGCCCATAACCGCCAGAATAACCCTGGCTGTAAAGGAGAGTGAAAAGAACTGCAAAATGCTCCCCTCATCATGGGAGAGAGGACAATTTCTTTTGTATTTTCAAAAAGGAAATCCTGCTTCAAGATTTTCTTTTTGAAAATACAATAAAAAACAGTTTGGTGCATAGCGCTGTCAAGTTGATGGAGCTATGCACCAAACTTAACCAATCATTGACAGGAACCACCATGACGGTGGTTCCTGCTAAAGCTTACAGAAATATCTGCCTACTTGCGGCATTTCTCAATTTGTCGGGCGGGGAATTTAGTCATCACCCTGACAGAGAACCGGGCCACCCACCAACTTTAAAATTAGGCCCTAAGTCTGAAGGTAAATATCTTGAGTGGACAATGGTGCCAAACGTATCTGACCGGCGAGAATATTTCACTGGTTGCAAAATGTGAATTTCTCCCTCTCCAGCCTTTACCTGCCTAAACCAATGACTTCAACAGCACTTTGTTCAACGCCCATCCAACTTCATGAGGACATCCCCAGATACAGCCTGCTACCTTGCCCAGATGAGGGAATTTGACTTTCAGGAGAAAGACTAAGTCACAAGGTAAAACTTCAAACCCCATCAAACCTGATTGGTGCATCAGACACATGCTGTATCGTAGTCAGCTTGAAATCGTGCCTAGGTCCAGGTCTACAGTGACCATTAATTACCATTGATACTTTGTGCTTGTTGGTGCTATTTTTACTTAAAACGTTAAAAAATCATATATTCAGTTGCCTTTATTTGATTTGTGTCCTTTTGGTATACGTTTTTCATTACGTTTTACTCTATTCCTATAATTTGAAGTATGATTGTTATCGCATTGTGTTGGCTTTTTTACGGGTTTGGTTATTTTAAATTCTTTAAACAATTTCTCTAAGTTAAGCCTATTTGTTCTGTGCCACAACTACCAGGGGTTGAGCACAGGTTTAAATTACTTAAATTTCGGACTCGTCCTAACAGGCTAATGACTTTATTACTTATGGTGAACTATTATCCTCCCCAAATGATAAGCCACTTTCTAATGTAGATGATGACTATGTAACACCCACCCCTGCTCAGGGGTGATGTTTGATCCATTGAGATAAAAAAGGTGGGTCTAGTGGCTTAGTGGACTAAGGTGCCCACTGAAGGTGCTTGGCCTCATGGTCACAGGTTCAATTCCTCATGGGTCCACTCAGCCTTCCATCCTTCTGAAGTTGATAAAATGAGTACTATTGAGTTGAGTAACAATGAACATCTGTTATTCAGCACCAAGATACCCTTGGGTGAACTTGTGCTTTATCAATACACGTTATGATAATCACAAAATATTTTTTAATACAGTTCCCAAACTATTTGATGCTACCACTCTTTAAAGAATCAATAAAAGTACACCATGCCTTCTGTTCTTGTTCTTTCTGTAAGTGGAATTTCCATTGTCCTAATTTAGTAAATGTTTCTTTAACAAAAGAGTTCTGTCAGAACAATAGCTCAGAAATTGAACTATAAATTGTCAATTTATATATTTATTTATTTTGTATGAATATTCACCAGCTGGTGACAGGTTTGAGCAGTAAATGTCTTGCAGGAATTGTGAAATTAAGTGTGTTCCACAGCTGATTTCTCTGTGGTAGCAATAGTCAACTTGTGACTTTAGAAACTGTGAGGAAAATACATTGGCCACATGTCTTGCATGACGTATGAAATGCATGAGGATATACCTTGCATACAATTATCAGACAGATCATCTCCAAAGTAAATTATGTGTAATATGCATAATTTTTGCAAAAGTTGCAATTTCACACACCTCTACTTAAGACATACCTCCACATATGATTCACAGGGGCAGGTTTACTAACATTTCATGCAAAGCAGTAAAGCAAGGTGACTAGATGTGTTGCATGAAAGGGAGACATCAGAATGCACTATATTTACAAAGATATGGCACATTTGTGCAGCCTCATTGCACTGGTGCTCTGTGTGCAGCCTAGCGCCAATGCAGTCACCCCTGCACCACAGTGCAAGGGTGCCTGTGTTAAGAGCAGGATACTTGTTGTGCGGGAAGGGACACTTTCCTGAGCAAAAATAATGCTTAAAGGCATTTTCGTTTTTCTATGTGTGATGCAGAATGCATTACACATAGAAAAAGGAAGTAGCGAGGAGAAAAAAGGATTGTTCTCCTCGTTACACCTGGGTCTGGGAGTCTTACCATTTTAATGCATTCCCAGTTTTACAACAGTTTGTAAATCTGAGAAAGTGCCAAAATCCATAGGTGGATGCATGGAAACGCTCACACTCTACCCATGGAACATCACGCTGCTGCAAGGTAAGGCGAAGCAGCAGAATGTGCTGCTTTGTGTTACCTTGGATATCCTTAACTAAGCAGAGCCGTGCAAAGTGGATTTGCGTGACTTAGTAGTTCCCAGTTAAAGACTTGCACTGCCTTGCATTGCCTTGCGTGGTGACTGGACAAAGCAAGCCCTTAGTACATTTGACCCACAGTATCATGTAAAAACATGGGGAACAGTACCGCTTTAGTAAAGGTAAGATATTAAGGGCCAGATGTATGAACAATTTTAGCAGCGCAAATGGGTTAGCCATCCGTTTGCGCATGCTAAAATTGTCATGGCCATGTAGCAACACAATTTTGTGAGTCACAAATGAATTGCGACTTACAATAAGTGTTTAGAGACTCACTATTTGGATGAGGCGTTCCCTTCCAAATAGCGAGTCTCAAACCCATGTACTAATGTTTTGCGACTGCGATTGCGGTCGCAAAACACTCACAATTACCACCTACTTCAAGTAGGTGGTAATGCATTCGCAAATGGAAAGGGGCTAGACATCATAGGAATTAGGGGAGGAGTGGTGGCACTCTTAACTGCACATGACGGTTTGGCCGGCCATCTCGGACTGGCCAAACAGTCATGCACAGTTTGCATGTTCTCCAGCAGCTGTAATACACAGCCTGGGTGAAGAACATGCCCAGCCTCCCAGTCCCTGCCTGAGCGCCGAACCGTGGAGCTCAGACCAATCACAGTGCTGTGTTAGCAGCATTGTGAATGGATAGGGGATTCTGGGAGCTTCCTGGTTCCTGTTTCTTTCCCACCCATGGACTCCCTCGAAGAACAGAAGAGGACAGAGAGAAAGCGGCCAGCATGCAGGTAAGTGTTTTTTGTTTCTTTTTTTTTTCATTTACCGGACCGGAAGCACCGAGCTCCCTGTTAATTCCTTATATTGAAGAGGACTTTCAGGGACTCACTTGATCGACTGATAAGCCCACCCTCCACCCCCAGGGAGTAACTGGTACTATCATTAATTCTGAGGTTTGGGGTAATATCAACATAATTGGGGAGCACAGATTTAGGCCACTTTTTGTTAGCAACATGCTGATTCAGTTTACTGTAAACAGAGTATTCGATGTTGAACAATATAAGTTTGCTTCTCCTATGTGTTGAATGTGTAAGTAGTGAGTCTTCTTTTGGTAATATAGTGCACCCAAGATTAGGGGGCATATGCTTAATGTTATGTGCAAGGCAATGAGGTATTTAGACATGTACATACAAATATTTTGAAGTATATACATGGCAAGTTTTTTGCTGGAGCTGGGGGGCAAAGGATTTATGGTTTACAGGATGGAGGCACTATTTTTATTTCTGATACAGAATGGGTTAACACATTTGTTAGAAAATACCTCTTTTTGCGTAGTCACCACATTTTTGTTCTGACTGGTAATGCTAGTTTTATAATTAGGCACACTGAAAGTCAGACCTGATCCTTCAGGGACAACATTCTCCTAGAATCCCACTTTTTGGCAGAACCAACTCTAAGAATAATTTTCTAGATTATCAATGAGACCTAACAAGGGGAAGTGATATTAGTGGGGTTACTGCAGAGGGGGGAATCTAAAAGGAGATTGCAAACCGGATGAGTCAAGGGTAATCCAGATCTTCTTCTAGCACTACAGTGAACAACACACGTTCTTACTTTCTTAACTGTAAAGGAAGAAATGCAAATTTATAGCTCTTTCTTTCATAAGCTGCAAGTGATATATTTCCTAGAGTGACCAGTTGCAACTGTACCTAGACAAGACCCTGCTGCTGGTCTTTGCTGGAGTGAGTCCTGGACCCTACATGCTGTGCCTGAAGTCTTTGGAGCCATAGAAGTGGCCAAGATGAGCAGCTACTCCAGAAAGATGGAAAAGTGGGATATAGAACATTTTCTGACTTTCAAAGCCTCTGGAACTTCAGCCAGAAGTCCCGGCAAAGGTATCTGACTTTGGTGTGTCCTTCCTGGATACATGCTGCATTCTTGTCCTGCTGGAGGATTCCGAGCTCCAAAAATAAATCTGAAGGTAGAAATCTTGACTGGGCGAAGGTGCAAAGAGTATCCGGACAAAAAGTGTCATTGGTTGATCATGAAATTTGAGTTTTCTCACTCTGACCTTTGCTCCCCAAAAAACAATAGCTTTAGTGGGACCTTGTTCACTATATATCCGATTTTAGAGGACTTTGCAGGATATGGCCTTCAACTTCACCCAGCTGGAGGATTTCGACTTCCATAAAAAGATTAATCTACTTGGTGTTTCGGTCCTCTGCCCCATCTTTATGTTTTGATTTTTTTAATTGTTTTGGAAAAGCTAAATACTTTACACGCTTTTTCTAAATTAAGCCTGTCTGCTCTTTGCCGTAGCTACCAGTGGTTGACTCCAGGTTTAAATTATTTTAACTGTTTAACTCGGAAAGATTTTGGGCTTATTACCTGAGAGGGTCTCACATTCTAGCCAACTAGTAGCCCATATTCTTACAGCATTGTTAAGAGTAGTCACTAGACTAATGCAACTAGGCCATGCACCCTCATGTAAGGGAGGGGGTCAATACAATATTTCCAATGTAAACAGCATCATAAACATGTATAGAGTATAAGATGATGCCCTCTTGCTATGGTAACACCCTACAAGTGCAAAGTGTTCCGAAGTGAGGTGAGATATAGAGGCATGAGGCAAAGCTGTCAGCCTTCAACACAAAATACAGATCTCTTAATTTCTAATTTCTAATTTAAAACATTTATAAAGCGCAGCGTGCACCGAACGGTTTCTTGGCGCTAGTGGAGGGTATTGGCAACAGAGGCAAAGTAGGAGCCTGTGGTAGAGCAGGGGGGGGAGGTTACACAGGGAAGGCCTGTTTAAAAAGAAACGTTTTTAGTTCCTTGCGGAAGGACACATAATGGGTAGCCGCCCGGAGATGGTCAGGGAGAGAGTTCCAGAGAGTGGGGGCCAAGGTAGAGAAGTTGGTCCCTCCCCACTTTTTACGTCTGAAACGTGGGATTTGAAGGAGGGACTTGGAAGAAGAGCGAAGCTCTCTGGTGGGAACGTATTCTTTTAATAATAAAGAAATAAAGGCGGGGGCAGTGCCTTGACGGGCCTGGAAAACCGTGCAGGGGGTTTTAAAAAGGGAGCGTTCCTTGACAGGAAGCCAGTGGAGCTCCCTGAGAAGGGGTGTGGAGTGGTGGTAGCGTGGGAGACCAAAGACCAACCGAGCAGCCTGGTTTTGGACCATCTGGAGCCTCCTCAGGCTGTATGCTGGTATGCCGTTGTAGAGGGCGTTGGCGTAGTCCAGCCGTGATATTACCAATGCGGCAATGATCATTTTGAGTGCCTGGGGGGAAAAGAAGCGAGAGACAGTGCGGATAATTCGGAGGGTGAGGAAGCAGGAGGAGACTACAGAGCTGATTTGAGAGTGGAGGGTGAGCTGATTGTTCATTTTGACCCCCAATGTTTTGACCGTGATAGAAGGAATAGGGGCGGGACCAAGGGAGGAGGGCCAGAAGAGAGAGTTCCAGGGACTGGAAGAACCCCCGGTGAGAACCAACTCGGTTTTATCCGGGTTCAACTTGAGATGGTTGTGGTTCATCCAGTCCCTGATGAATGTCATGGTGGACTGGAAGCTAGAGACAGAGAAGGGAGAGGAGGATAAGTCAAAGATGAGCTGGAGGTCATCCGCGTAATTGTACACGGTAACCTCCAGCTGCTGAAGAGCGAAAATGAGGGGAGAGATATAGAGATTGAATAGTAAGGGAGACAGAGAGGAGCCCTGGGGAACACCACAAGTGACGGGGAGTGAGGTGGTTGTGAAGTTTCCCAGCCGGACCGCCTGGTTACGGTCCCTCAGGAAGGAGGAAAGCCACACCAGGGCTGATCCCTCAATTCCAGCCGCCTTGACACGGGACAGTAAGATGGTGTGGTCCACCGTGTCAAATGCGGCGGAGAGATCGAGGAGTACCAGCGCCTGGTGTTTGTTATGATCCATACCCTTCCTGAGGTTGTCAAGGACTGATACCACGACTGATTCAGTCGAGTGCCTGGGTCGGAAGCCAGCCTGGCGGGAAGCCAGTCCCCCATTGGCCTCTACGTGGGCGCTGAATACCGCGGTGACATGGCGCTCCAGCACCTTGCCCAGATAGGGTAGCAGGGAAATGGGGCGGTAATTGGCTGAGATGGACGGATCAGCGCCAGGCTTCTTTAAGATGGGCACTATGGTAGCTGATTTGAGCGCAGGGGTCACTACTCCCTGCGCTAGAGAGCTATTGAGGAAAGTGATGGGGGGTTCAGGGCAAGAGGAGTAAATTTGTTGCAGGATTCGCGCCGGACAGATGTCTGCCGGGGAACCAGACTTAACTTTGGGGAGTATCTCCAGAAATACCTCCTCAGTGAGGGGAGGGATGGAGGTAAGATGATTTTGGACAGTAGGAGGAGAGGGATCAACAAAGGCAGACGAGGGGGGGGGGATGTTGGCCTTGATGGTAGCGATCTTGTCAAGAAAGTAAGTGTTAATTTGGTTGCATAGAGGCTGGGATGGGGGGATTTGGGGTGAAGCTCTGTCGGAATAGGCCAGGTCATTCACTATACCGAAGATTTCCCTGGGTTTATTCTCAGCTGACATTATTTTTGATGAAAAATAGGAGGTTTTGGCGGCAAGGATTGCAGTCTTGTATTCGGCAAGTGATGTAAGATAGAGGATTTTGAATGAGGGGCAGTAATTTTTTCTCCAGTGCCTCTCTGCCTGTCGAACAGACAGTTTTAGCTCTTTTAGGTGGTCATTGAACCACCTGTTCGACTCCTTGGGTCGCCGGACGGAAATGCGACGCAGGGGAGCCACTGAGTCACAACCTCTAGCCAACCAAGCATTAATAGTGTTGGCTTGAGAGTCGGACGGAAGACCAGAGAGGGTCGGAGTAGAGTTCCGAAGGTGAGAGGTCAGTGTGGGAAAATCAACTCTGTTCCAATTCCGCGCCCAGGTATTTTTTGGTGTATAGGACTTTGGATACCGGGTTGTGAGAGATGGAGAAAGAAATAAGGGCATGATCGGACCAAAGACAAGGAGAGACCGTCACCGGGGAAACTGGAAGGTTGAGGGACCAAACCTGGTCAAGTATGTGACCGTGAGAGTGAGTGGGGACAGAGATGTGTGACACAAAATTCAGAGATAGAAGAGACTCCATGAATTCTTTCGAGGAAGGGTCCGAGGGCCAGTAATTGAAATCCCCTAACACCAAGACCGAAGCGTAGTTAACCACCATATTGGCCAGCATGTCTTGAAATGCCGGCAAAAACAGAGGGGAAGACTGGGGAGGGCGGTACATTAGAAGACAAGTAATAGGGGGGGAGAAGACGAGGGAGCGGACTGTAAGGAATTCGGTGGAGGGAATGGGGGGAGAGGGAAGGGTTTGAAAATTCAATTCCGACCGGGCGATTAACGCCACACCACCGCCAACCCTACCCGCCGGGCGGTCGGCGCGTAAGGCAACGTAGGGAGGGGGGAGGGTAGCCAAGAGAATGGGGAGGGAGGAATCACAGAACCAGGTTTCGGTCAAGAGCAGTAAGTCAGGCTTCTCAGAATCGAGCAGGACAAAGAGCTCATGATGGTGCTTGACCGCTGACCTGGTGTTGAGTAAGAGAACAGATAATGATGGAGTAGAAGGAAGGGGGTCAGTCGGGGAAGGGCATTGTGGCGGAGAGGCGGGCAGGGAGGACGGCGATGTAGGAATGGGAGAAGGGACAAGCCCTAGTGAGACAATGTGCCTGCGCACGGATTCTGAGAGTGGCCAGTGACCTTGGAGGGTGGTAAGCTCTTCAGAAGAATATGAGATAAAATTGGCATGGAGTCGTGCCCCTGGCCCCGTCCGGCCGCGGACGGGCGCAGACGGGCTTGCCTTAGGCGCGCCTTCGGCCCGCAAACGGCGCCCCCGCTGCGCACGTCCGCTGCGCGTTCTGTAGATGCACATTTGAAATAGGAGGCCTCAAGGGCGGAAAGAGGGCGTGGCCAGGAGGTGGGCGTGGCCAACGGCGAGGGACGCCGGTGCAAGGGGTCACGTGAGCGCTAGATCCGCTCCGTGATGCCCAAAGTGCAAAGTGCTTGATAAGGTGTCTAAATAAGGTTTAAAATCACATAAAATCAAATAAGCTCACAAACAGCGTCTACTCCCGGCTCTCTTAGGCACAAGTAGTGCATTTGTGCACAACCACATTTGTGTATGGTTCCTGTAATGCAGACAGGGTCAGAAACCTCTCCAGTGAGCATTGAAACATCTTGTGTGCCTTGTCTGACCAGGCACTGGATATCCAAGTCATAGATGGTGCACATATGTGACTTAGTGTCTGATTTAGATCTCGGCTGACGGGCAACTCCGGCACATCTGTGATGAATATCATATGTTATGTTATGTTATGTTATTTTTATTTATACCGCACACAGCTGCCCCAGCAAAGGGGCGTCCTGGCGCTTTGAGAAGGTGAACGCAACACAGCACTAAAAGCGGACAAAAGGAGACGAGACACAACAGATGAGCTAAGCAAATAAAAAGGTCTTGATAGCCCGTCTAAACTGATGGAGCTCATCGATGGCCCGAATTTGTGGAGGAAGAGAATTCCACCAACTCGCTGCCAGGACTCGAAAGGAGCGGCCACCAATTCTGCTCAACTTAAAACGCGGGACCACTGCTAAGTTCTGGCCTAGCGATCTAAGAGTGCGAGAGGGGACATAGGGGATCAGCAATTTCTCCAAGATTTGTGGGGGAGTACCCTTTAGGATTTTAAATGCAAAGCAGAGAACCTTAAATCTAATCCTCTGCTGCACAGGGAGCCAGTGGAGAGAGCGCAGAGTATTGGACACCAAGCATCGCCTAGGCAGACCTGTCACCAATCGGGCCGCAGCGTTTTGAACCCGCTGGAGCCACAGAGATTCTGACTGGTTTATCCCTGCCAGTAGGGAGCTGGCATAGTCCAGCATGGACAGCACTGATGCTTGGACCACCAGCTGTCTTGTGGGTGCATCAAAGAACTTGAGGATGGGTCGAAGTCCTCTTATGATGCCATAACAAGAAGCCGCCACCTTCTTGGTATGACAGATGAAACTCAGAGAAGGATCAAGCCACACCCCCAAGTTTTTTTATCTCTGCCGCTGGGAGGGGAGTCACACCCAACTCCGAAGGCCACCATTTGTCATCCCACAAAGCCACCTGTTTACCAACCACCATAATCTCCGTCTTCTTGGTGTTTAACTGGAGACAGTTGGAATTCATCCAGTTAGCCACTTCCCGCAGACCATCACAGAACCTGGGAGCCTCCAGGTCTGGGTCCCCATTCAGTGTGACCGCCAGCTGCGTGTCATCTGCGTAAGAGACCATGGTCAGGCCCCACCGCTTGACGACCGCAGCCAACGGTCTCACATACAGATTGAAAAGGGTGGGACTCAGTGAAGACCCCTGTGGGACTCCCTGGTCTAGCGGGTAGGATGACGACTTACCGGGCGGGATCGCCACCTGGAATGACCTATCCGTAAGGAAGGAACAAAACCAGTGCAAGACGGAGCCATAAACGCCCACCTCCTCAAGACGCCGAATCAGAATCCCGTGCGAGACCGTGTCGAAGGCGGTACTAAGATCTAATAACAGTAGTGCCACCGTCTGACTGGAATCCAGCACGGAACGCAGATGCTCGACCATCGAGAGAAGGGCCGTCTCCGTGCTGTGACCCGCACGGAACCCGTTCTGGGTAGGGTCGAGAATGTTAAGCCTACCAAGATGGTCTGTAAGAGTGGCATTCACATGGGCCTCCGCTATTTTCGTGGCCCAAGGGAGAAGGGAGATAGGGCGGTAGCTTTCAGGTTTAAGGGGGTTAAGGGTCGCCTTCTTCAGAATTGGCGTGACTACTGCCTGCTTCCATCTAACGGGAACCACTCCAGAAGAGAGAGACAGGTTGATCAAGGACAGCACCGGGGTACGGCAAACCTGTGCCAGGGTCTTGAGTTGGGCCGGTTTCAGTGGGTCTGCCGGAGATCCAGACTTGATTTTGGCGCTGAGAAAGTCAAACACCTCCAGAGATAAGGGGGGTAAGATGGAAAGACATTCCCCCTCACCTAAGGTGCGACCAACCTGCTCTAGCATCAGGGAACCCGTTGGGAAAGTGCGATAGATGGCTTGCACTTTTTCATGGAAGAAAGAGGCCAAACCCTCACAATGTGAGTCCGAGCATATTTCCACTGCAGTTGCTCTCTTCGCCATCAAGTCCTTTAATACTTTAAAAATAAGTTTCGATGGATTGGCAGAGTTCTGAAACTGTTGAGCATAAAAGGAAGCGCGAGTTTGACACACTGCCCTGTGATAAATCTTGACCTTGGCCAGATAACATATTTTCAGATCTGGGTCGTACGACTTCCTCCATAATCTTTCGGCCTGTCTACAGACCCTCTTAAGAGATGCCAAGGAAGTGTCATACCAAGGGCTCGGCTCCTTCCGGTGACACTTGGATCAACACATAGGAATCAGAGAGTCGAGGGCACCAGGTATCCACTCACAGAAGGAGTCGTATCCACAATCAACCTCGGTGAGCGGACCTAAAGGAACCTTCTCGATGGTAAAAGTCCTCCAGTCTTAATTTGTTCCAGAGTCGTTTAAGAACAAGTTTATCCTGAGATAGAAAAGGAGAGTCAGACAAAGAGCATGCCGTTTGTCCAAACCAACTGGGAGGAACCAAGAACTCTGAATCCTTCTAGATTTGTGAAGAACGGGTCAAGAATATGACCACCTTTATGTGTGGGGAAAGTAATCATCTGCGAGAGCTGTAGAGCCTCAAGATCCGCCAGAAAGCTCCTAATAGAGGGTAAAGAAGGGCAGTCCAAATGGAGATTAAGATCTCCCACAACATTAAAATTTGCACATCCTAGTGCCTCTATGCTAATATACTCAGGAAGAGCAGCCCTAAAAACAGAGTCACAGCCCGGAGGCCGGTAAATTAATAGCCCAGAGAAGGTAAACTGGTGACTTAACGCTATTTTAAATAGGGCACCCTCACACCCCAAAAGTTCAGCGGCTTTCCACTCACAGGGATAACACCGTTTGGTGGCCAACGCAATACCTCCACCTCTAGTCGTCCGATTTAAAGTGAAAATAGCATACTCTGGGGGAAAGGCTAGGTTAATTATCGAGGAGTCAGAGTCCTGGAGCCATGTTTCCGTCAGAAAGAGCACATCCGGCGAACCATCAACAAGAAGGTCGTAAACCTCCTGATGGTGCTTTACCACAGATCTGACGTTTAAGCTCCAGATACTCAGGTCCCGTTGTCCTACCCTCTTTATAAAAGGCCCCAAGGGGCGTATAAGAGAGGGGGATTCCAATGACCAAGCACCACACCTACAATGATATGGGCCACACAGCGGGACTACAGGCGAAAACTCGCAGGGTGTACATCGGTCCCGAAGGGCCAGTAGATCGGCCCTACTATAGGTTCTCAAAGGTATAGTCATGATGGCCAGGTCCAGAGTTCTGCCGCGAGCTGCGCTTCCTTAGCGCGGACGGGCACAGACGGGCAGGACTCTGGCACGACTCAGGCACAGCAAAGGCATGCCCGCTGCACGTACCCGCTGCGCGTTTGGAGGGAGCTTTAAATAGGCGTCCCTCTACTCAGCCGGAGCGCTAGACCGCTCGTCAGCAACACCCACCCAGAGTGACCACCACTCCAAGATGGCGCCCAAAGCCAATCCCACCCCAGAGACCGGACCCGCCAAAACAGCGGTGAAGGAACCGATTAGAGTGCAGGTGAGGGGGTTACAATAAATCCTATTAAAATCAGGGCAAAATACAACTAAGAAGAACACAAATAGTTATAAGGGTAGCTTTAAAAATGATAGCGCGGTATTGAGGCGCATGGCGCGATGCAAAGCGCGAGTAACCTTCTCAAGGCAGTCCACAGGGCAGGTCGCCTTAAATAGGCGTCCCTCAACTTAGCCGGAGCGCTAGACCGCTCGTCAGCAACACCCACCCAGAGTGACCACCACTCCAAGATGGCGCCCAAAGCCAATCCCACCCCAGAGACCGGACCCGCCAAAACAGCGGTGAAGGAACCGATTAGAGTGCAGGTGAGGGGGTTACAATAAATCCTATTAAAATCAGGGCAAAATACAACTAAGAAGAACAAAAATAGTTATAATGGTAGCTTTAAAAATGATAGCGCGGTATTGAGGCGCATGGCGCGATGCAAAGCGCGAGTACCTTCTCGCTTATACCCGCCTAAATATAAATCCCACAGGACATAATGGGATTTATATTTCCGCGGATGGGATATCTGTCACCGTTAATCCATCTGCCGAGATCTAAATCAGTCCCTTAATCTCCTGATGAATAGGGCATGCCTGCACAATATAGTATGTTATGTAATGTTAAAACGTTTGTAGAGTGCTGCATTTACCCTGGGGTGTCTTGGCACTAGCTAAACAGAGAGCAAGGTGAAACAGATAGAGGGCTAAAGGGTAAAAAGCTAGGTTTTTAGAAGCTTTCTGAAAACCTGAAGAGAGGGTGTTGATCTTCTGTGTGAGGTAGGAGATTCTACTGTGTGGCCGCTCCCACAAGGAAGCTACTTCCACCCCATTTATTTTTGTTGAATCTGAAGGTGGTAACTTTATAGGAGCCCGTTGATCTAGGTTTCTGTTGGGAACATACCAGGAAATGGAATGTCTCAGAAATTATGGTCCTGTAATAAGCATGCAGTATGGTGTCCCCCTACCCATGCCTCTTTTATTCAGTAAACGTACCAGCTCTAACAATTTCTCCCTTTACAGTCAGCATTCATTTATCTAGATAATTATCAACTTCTGCCTAATTCTGCAAATACCATGGGTGGCTTCACTGTCTTTCTTAGAAGGTGCTTATAGATACAGCAGTTTGGTGAGATGCATAAGTACTCTGGTGGATAGGTTGTGGCATGATACCAGGGTATATATAGCATCATACTACTTCTTTACAATAGTGCTACATACTACAAATAGCAATTTCAGGGCATCTTTACTGTCCATTGCACTAGGAGTTGACCCATCAATCTAGAAAGTTACTGCATAATTGTGTGTCCAAGTGAGAAAAGAGAGACAGCTAAGTAGAAATCCCATCAGGGCTAATTCCAAACCTTTCTCTCAATTAGAACTTGCTGCAGCACAGAATTATTTGAAGTTTCTGCAGAAGACATAATGTTGTTCAATCGTAGTTATATCAGCATGCCCGAAAAGGTTACTGTCTGCATCTTCCATTGGTTCTTTTACATTCCAACTCTACAAAAGTGTGTAACTGAGAGGATTTCATTGCTTTGTTATTGTTGGTTTCCTTAAACACTCTCCTGGCACAAGTTGGAACTTGACTCAGGCAACCTATAAAAGAGTGCACAAGATCTTTGAATTTGTCAGTTAGTTAGTTTAGCTTACGATGTAGAGAGAGGTGACACGGTCCTCTGAGATTCATAATGAAATGGATCCTTTTATTCTGGGAGGGCTGTCATTCTATGGAGCATTGTAAATCAGAGCTCATTGTAACAGAATAGTGTAAAGGGATGAGGAAGAGAGTCCTTTTGGTCAAGAAGAAGGTTTGTAGTGCGAATGTTCAATTTTCATTGATGGAACATCATATTCTTTGTAACTCATTGAAAATGTTATCCTAGGGAGAAATTCTCACCTATTAACATTGCAGAATTACAGAGTCAATTAGGGAGACTGAAATACGTTGTGCAACACATCACATGAAATTGGAGAGGACCCTGTGAATCATGACCAAATGGAGCTAACTATATCCTTTCAGAATCATTCGGTACTGACTCATTTTGCCTCACCAAGTACTGGAAGTTGTGCAATTCTCTTCTCTCCTGATTTTTAGAAAATGTAAAGCATCATCAGCATAGGTTTTGTGGCTGCTTGCCACTTTGCCATGACATGATAAATGACAGAGGAATGGAGGTGCCATTCTCTCTGGGGGACTGACATTATGGTCCTGTCATGGACATGGCTGGGAACAGGCCACCCACCATGTAACAATGGGTCTCACATTGTCCATATGTGTATTCTTCCAGTTTAACTTACATAAATGAGTATAGCACTTTCTCTGTGGCAGAGCTGTTGCTGGCTCCACCAGTTGTAATGCCATGAGCGTTGGTTAGCAGTCACCATCCGTTGAATATTGTTGTACCAGCTTGTTATAATTACAGTAGCATCCCTGAAAGACCATTGTGTAAACCATGGTTGTCTCTCATGAAACCACATGAAATTGTTCACCAGGCACTGAAGGCAAGTCCTAGATTATCAGGGTCACTTCTAACCTTTGTGCTTTCAATGTAACCCAATTTGGAAGCATCATTACAACACACATGTTTTGAAGAAAAAGGGTAAACAAAAGGTGTTTGAGAATGGTGACAGAAACAGGGTGTGGGAATGGGGGTAAGGCAGGAAGAGCAAGTCAGGATTTCAAGTAATTGGGTGAGCTGTGATCAGTGGGGTCATGGATTAGGGTAAAGGGATGAGTCTACTCACCCCAGAATATTTTCCACCAGGAGGTTTCCTCTTTGTTAGCTCAAATTTTATCAGGGAAAAAAGACTATCATGGATGTGGAAAGCTACTCTCTTCTAATGTCGGCATGGAGTTCAAGTTTATTTATTTTGTATGATTAATTAAAATCTTACAAAAGTTACTAAAAACGTCATCAAATATAAAAGTTCTAAATGAAATAAAAAGATATAAGATTGTTATCATAATTTAAAATACGCAATACATATTAATACAATCAATTAGCAATTCAAAGTATATTACTCCAATTTTTTTCCAATGATACACACAAATTTTACAAATGCAGAATTCATAAATATATCCTCTGGGTTTAGACATGCTATCAGAGCTTCCCGACATGTCCATACTCCACGATCATTAAATAGTCTCTTACAAATAATTTTCCTTTTATTTTCTATTTCAGGACAAAGATACAATAAATGTATAATGTTCTATTGACCGGATTTGCATAACCTACATTGGGTATTCTCTTCTGATTTTTTCCAGGGAGGTAAATGACATAATCCTGGCAGTAGGCCAAATCGTGCTTTCACAAAGATATGTTTGTTTTTCTGCGAACATGGTGTTTCGAGATATTCTTGGACCTTTTTTTTCATGAATCCATTTTTGAATGGCCATGCATGTTTTCTTTTTGCCAATTTATCTTTCTCTCTTATCAGGGAGAGATGATTAGTAATTTTATTGATTGTTTTTTTGAAGCTTTCCTGGGTAATTGTATTCACCCAAATCGGTCTTGCGCCAAATTCTTCTACAGCTGTATTTAAATAAGACCAGACCTGCAGTTTCCAATTATCTTTTACTTCTTGCCATAACAGCTGAGACATATGGTTTCCCTGATAGTTTTTTTTATTCGGTTCCACACTTCAAGCGTTTGTCCTTTCCTTGCGTATAGCTGGTTATTTATCCCGAATTCCAGCCTCACTTGTGCTTGAGAGGCGTTGTTCGGCAGTCAAAATAGAACTTTACACGTTTTAGCAACTGCGTTATTAATGATCTCCGCGTCTTTTCCATTTAATACCTCACTTCCGTATGTCAGAGTAGGTAATAATTTTGCTTAAATAACCTTTAAGAAGGGATGATAAGACAAGTTGGTTATAACTTTTTGTAAGATCCTAAATGCTGCAATCATAGTATTTGCTTTTCTGGTGATATCCTTTTTTTGCGGAAGAAAATTTCCACTATTGTTAAATATAACACCGAGATACTTGTAGGATACAACTTGTTCTAATTGAGTTTCATCCAACAACCATTTGTATTCATATTTAAGTCATGTGTTTTTGTAATAACCATTACTTTGGTCTTTGCTTCATTTATTACCATATCATTTTCTTTTGCATACATTGATATACGATCAATCAACCGTTGCAACCCCACTTTAGTTTGACTTAGAAGTATAACATCGGCTGCATACAACAAATTGGATATTTGCTTGTCAGCTAGCCTAGGGGGGTGTGCATTTACTTCATTTAGTACGGTCGAGAGATCTGCTAAGAATAAATTAAACAGCAGGGGGTCCAGAACGCATCCTTGTTTTAATCCTCCAGTCGTGGGTATTTCTTTTGTAGCGTCCGACCATCACTGATCCTCACCCTGATCCAGGTATTAGCATACAAGAATTGGATCAGTTTCAATAATGAATCTGGAATTTCTAGGTACTTTAGTTTTTTCCACAACAGTTGTCTATTCACACAATCAAAGGTCGATTTAAAATCAACAAAACAAAAATACAATGGCTGCTTTGCTAATATAGCCTTATCCGTTAATACTGATAGTATTAGGATGTTTGTGGAAGTTCCTAGACCTTTGATGAATACTGTTTGATTCAGGGGTAATATCTGCTTTTCATTTACCCAATCTGTTAAGTTTTATAATAAAATCCCCACAAATAGTTTTGCATCAGTACCTTGAAGGGTAATCAATCGATAGTTCTCCGGCAATTGCCAATTTCCTTTCTTAAAAACAGGAGATATTAATGACCCTCTCCAAGATTTCGAAATCCTCCCAGTCTGTATAACTTCATTAAAAACCTCTGTTAGGTATTCAGACCAAAAATCTGGTTCTTCTTTATAGAGAGCTAACGGGATACCATTGGGGTCAGGTGCTCCGTCTTTTTGTTTCTTTATTAATTTTGCGACTAGTCACTTTTCTTAGATGTATGAAATGACTTTATCAAAGATATTTAGGGAAACCATTGTATAATCAATTAGTGAATTAAGATTATGTGACTGAAATGTCCAAGCTGGTGGTATATCCATTGCAAATCTACCGTTTAATATTCTTAGACCCAATGCTTCCACATCCATCAAAAAGTTTTTCGCCATTAAATCCCGTTTGATGTTTATTATGGGATCCAATATTTGTTCAGGGATTGCCCATTGTTGATTTTGGGACTGTATAAAATTGTCCCGTAGAAAGTGTATTAGTAGGTGTATGTTAAAATCACCTCATACGATATAATCTGCAAAAGGTTCGTCCATTATTTGCTCAAGTAAGAAATTAGTCAGAGCAGCACACATATCCTTCCTTGAACTCTGTTTTGGTGGAATATATATATTGATTATAATTAGAGTTTTTGGTTTCTTCCCCTCAATTGTTGTATATTTCAATTTTACTGCTTGGAAGTTAGAATTATTCGTGGTTAGCTGCTCGTGGTCAACTTTCAGATCAATCAATAAGAATATTGCTAGCCCCCCACTGGGACGGCCAAATTTATGGTGTCTAATTGCAGGCTCAAAGTATCCTTTGTATCCTTGTAGCATAAAAGGGTCCCTTGCCCACGTTTCCTGCAATAATATAATTTGAAAGGAGTTTGACAGTGTATCTATTTGGGCATTTTTTATCTTTTTGCATAACCCATTTATGTTCCATGAGCACATCCCTATTGTTATATTATCCATATTATGTTCTTCAGTATTATTTTTAATGTGTTCTGTCATTGTTCTTCATTGCCATGTAATGCTGTCAGAATCCATTTTTCATTTAGTCCATTAATTTTGTCGACCTTTATTTCATTTTTTTTTAAATCTGTTTTTATTGGCATTTAGTAAACAAGTACATGAGCAGTTGTTTCATCTGTTCTGCAGTGTGTAGCGACAGTAGATGATGTGCGTCACTGGACATCAATATACATTTAATACAACAGAGAGGTTTCAATAGCTGTTTTCGACACAGTATTTTAACATGAGGTTGCTTATAGTACAGTATTTTCCACAACCAATACAGTCGACCTTTATTTTAGCAGACTTTTCATCATCGTAACACGTTTTTCCTAGGGGATTTTTAGTACAGAAAAGATTAAATCGTCTTTTTCTTCCTTAACCCTTTTTATTGGACTTTCTTCTTGTATAAACGGAGTTGGATAAACTTTTGGGGCTGGTTGACTAATTAGGATCCCCCAACTATGAAAGATCTCTTGTCCCTGCACAATTTGATCCGCTATAGTAGCAGTGGCTACAGTTAACAGTTACCTCTGCCACAATGGTGAGAGAACCTCTAAATTAGGTATTGAATGTTTTAGCTTGGATGAAGGGGATTAATACTCAGAATAAAAATTCCCTTGATGGGAGTTTTGGGAACATACATCTCACCATATAGGGTTCCCTAGTATGTGTCTCATCTAGAGATTACCTATAATCATGAGAGAGAAGTCAGGCAGGTTGTACAGGTTGTATAGAAATCTGGGTAGGGTTTTAAAAATGCCATACTTGGCTTTTATATTGTGTACACTAAAGTATGGATACTACTATAGAGTAAATTAATAAACAGAGGTCATGCAAATGAGCATTTACTTCAGTTAAATATAGAAATTGAGTTGTTAGTTTACTTCCCAGTGTCATACCCATTCATGTGTGCACATTTCCTACAAGAAGGAAGTGTTTCCCATTTTGTAATAAAGGCTCTAGCTATGTTGAAGAAACAGAAAGCACAATAGCCAGGAAGTTTGTATTTACCACTAAAAAAAAGCCTGTATCATTTTAATTGCATTTTTGTCTTAGATGTGTGGTGACACCTTCACATTTCTATGTAGTACAGTATCAAGGCAGACTAGAGATACCTAATTGAACAATACTGTTTGCTCACTTTGCAACCTCAGACAGAGATCAGCTATGTGCAATGCAGCCATGGTCCTGCTCCATTGGGAATAGTGCATCCTGAACTGGCAGGCGCTGTCTGTTCTTGACCGAAATACAAGGAGTCCCAGACCACGTTTAATTAAAGTATTCCACTCATCACTATTTGATTTTCTAAGTGCCACAGGTATGCGCCGATATGAGCCCTGTGTTCATGGTTCCAGAAGAGTCAAGATGCCTGTTGGACTTGGCCCTTTTTGGCTAAAGTTCCCTGAACTTTTTGCCTTCCCCCTAGACGTTTTTTGTGCCATGGTGTTGCCAACTTAGATGCTTAGGGTACTTTGCCACTGCTGATCAGTGTCAAAGTGCAAGTGCTCCCAGTGAAAAGTGCAATGGTAATTGGTTGTCCATAATTGGTATGTTTGCCTTACTAGTAAAGTCCCTAGTAAATGGCACTATGTGTGCCAGGGCTAGTAATGCAAATGCTACTAGTGGGCCTGCAGCACAAATTGTGCCACCCACACAAGTAGCCCTCAAGAGAGAACTCAGGCCTGCCACTGCAGTACCTGCGCACAGTTTGTTAAAACTGCCATGTTGTCCTGACAAGTGCACCCACTTGCCAGGCCTTACCCTTCCATTTTTATGCACATCAGACACCCCTTTGGTAGGTCTAGGGTACCCCCCCAGGCAGGGTGCAGTGTATGTGAAAGGTAGGACATGTACTAAGGTGTGTACCATGGCCTGACAGTGAAATACTCTACATTTCGTTGTTCACTGTTGAAAGGCCATCTTACCCATAGGACAGAATGGGGAGGCTGTGTAATATGTTTCCAGCCTATCTTCCCATAGGCTTAAGATGGAGAGGTGAAGTTTAGTATGCTTGAACTCACAATTTAATAACACATCTTTTTGTGAAGGTGGTTTTTGCATTGTGTGTTTAGAAACCACTCTTTTAGAAGTGGCTGGGTTTTTGTGTTTTAACATTTCTGTGTGTCTCTGCCTGGTTGTGGATTGACTGTCTGGATTTGAATGTGATAGGCTCTGAGGAATGTCTCGATCCAGGGGAGGAGGTGAGACAGCAACAGGCTGACCTGCATCTGGAGTGTAGGGGGAAGGAGTAGCCCTGGAGGTGAAGAGGTCTGGGTTGAGGCCATAAAACAATGGCCCCATCTCCTGATGAGTGATTAAGGATCCAGACCTCCACTATCAAAGGAAGAAGGTGTCACTGGCAGGGAGACACCCAGAACTGGTTTGGACAGGGGTCAGTGCCCCCCTGAACACAAAGATGTCAAAGACATTTAGGGGTATAACTAGGAGAACTGAAACCCCTGGACTTTGGGATGGTACTGTTCAAGACTGTAAAGGATTGAACTTACTTTGTGGTTAAGAGGAACCTCTGCCAAGGAAGAAACAGCTGAAGAGACTGAAGGAAAGGACTGACCCTTGCTGTGTGTTCTGGCCTGCAGTTTGCTGAATTAACCAAGGAGAGTTTAAAGGGACTTTGCTGTGTGCTGTGTCCCCTGCTTGAAAGGACATTGCTGTGTGCTGTGCCCTGAAGTAACTTAACCCCAAGGGCCCGAGAAGAGCTGGCTCCCTGTTGTGGATCTCAGAAACACAAAAGTTTCCAGGTGTGTCTCAGTTACGCTGTGTGCGTGTGCTTTTTGCAGCCTCAGACCCTCGTGAGAATTGCCCTGTGATCTTGGGCCCCTGGAGTCCAAGTGAGTCTCAGCGACACTGTCTGCGTGTGCTTTGTGCAGCCTGAGACCTTCGTGAGGATCGTCCTGTGAGCGTGTGCACCCGGAATCCAAGTGAGTCTCAGCAACGCTGTGTGTGTTTGCTTTGTGCAGCCTGAGACCCTCGTAAGAATTGCCCTGTGATCATGGGCCGCAGGAGTCCAAGTGAGTCTAAGCGACACTGTGTGCGTGTGCTTTGTGCAGCCTGAGACCTTCGTGAGGATTGCTTTGCGATCATATGCACCCGGATCTCAAGGGAGTCTCAGCGACGCTGGGTGCGTGTGCTTTGTGCAGCCTGACACCTTCGTGAAGAGTGCTTTTTGACCGTGCACACCCGGAGCTCAAGCGAGTTCCAGCGATGCTGTGTGCGTGTGCCCTGTTGCAGCCTGAGATCTTCGTCATTGCCATCGGCCCGGACCGACAGCCCCGGGGGAGCTGTACCGCCGGTCAGAGCGTGACTTTTCCAAGGAGGGACCTTGAACCATCCCCGTGTCGGGGGGGCCCAAGTTCCACTGCCCAAAACCAATGAAGCCGCATCGGAGGCCCAAGTCGCGAGGAGTGGAGAGGAGAGCGAGGTCGCACTCCCCAGGTAACGCTCAGAATGAGTGCGTGTGTCGACGTCTGGGGCAGGGTGCGGGCTCGGAGAGAAACGCTCTCGACCTTTCCCATTTTCACAGCGCTGAAGTCCGTATTGTGGCCCATACTTGCTGAGGAGTGGCAGTACTGGGGCTGGAGTGTGGAGCTACACTTTGTTTTACACCATACTGGTGTTGGGGGCATATTTTAGTAATAGCTGACAGCAAGTCTGCAGGAGTGGCATAGAGACCAAGTACTGTGATCGGTACCGGAGAACATCATTTTGGTATTACAAACTGACGATGGTTGCATTACGCATTGCATTATTTCTGCATAACGAACTGCCTGATTGTTACATTACGCATTGCATTATTTTGGCGTAATGAACTACCTGATTGTTGCATTACGCATTACATCATTTTGGTATTACGAACTGCCTGATTGTTGCAATACGCATTACATTATTTCTGCACAACGGACTGCCTGATTGTTGCATTCCGAATTGCATTATTTTGGCATTACAAACTGCCTGATTGTTTCATAACGAACTGCATTATTGTTACATTACGAAGTGCCTGATTCTTGCATTACAAACTGCATAGCATTGCATTAGGACTGCATTGGATCGTCTAGAATTGCTCATTAATACTGCAAGAACCTACAAGGGCTTGCTGGCCTAATAACCAGCAAGGTGAATTATTACAAATACGCATATGTTTGATTTCTATCGTGTGGTCTCATCGTATATCTTTTTATATAAACATATACTTGATTGATACTTGTTTTTTTTATGAAACTCGTGTGGAGACCATTTGTGGTGTCATCATTGGGTTACTGTTAGCGTGGTTGCAAATACTTTACACATTTGCCTTGGAGATAAGCCTGGCTGCTCGGGCCAAGCTACAGAGGGAGTGAGCAGGGGCTATCTGAGAAGGTGTCCTTCCTTTCCCTGACTTAGAAGCAAGGGTCTCTATTTGGACTAAGGTACCTACCTCAGCCAACTGGAGACCCCCAGTTCTAACACTGCCCCTCACTGATAATGCCTAAATATGCTAAAGCCAGTATGTGGGCTTAGTTGTGTATGTGTCTAGAAGGGCTCTGGTTTAGCCTTTTTAGATGTGCTACTCCTATTATTGGAGGCAGAATCAAGTCTGGTGATTGTGTGTGATGGTCTCTGTCTGGAATGCCATACTGGCCAAAAAATATGGAATGGAATGACGCTCCATGTGATTAACAGTGGTTGAGATTGATCCAAGCATTCCACCCATCTTTTATTCTTTTACTAAGTGTAGTGTATTTTGTTAGTTAAGATGGTATCTTAAATAAATCAAGGCTTTTTTAGATATTAATTGG
Source organism: Triturus cristatus (assembly GCF_964204655.1). Lineage (NCBI taxonomy): Eukaryota > Metazoa > Chordata > Amphibia > Caudata > Salamandridae > Triturus > Triturus cristatus. The sequence continues at coordinate 407,299,340 of NC_140595.1, read as the reverse complement.
ATATTGAGGAGATCAGCAGCCAATATTGGTGGTAGACCTGATAAAGGCACAATAATCCTATGTATTGGTTGATATGAGGCTTGGTTGTTAAAGCACCAGTAATTGAATGAGTGTTCCAAAGACGTCACACTTACACTTCATATATTCACTTGCCAGGAACAAAGAAAGCACAGCAAAAACAGGGCTTCAGAAATGTAGTGGAAAATATAAAATATGACAATGAACCAGCAGTCTTTCTAGAATGGTAAGAAGTAAAACCAAAAATGAAATCATTGTAGGAGCCTTGCAAGCTAAAGTGCCTAGAGCAAACACATATGAATACGCATATCATCAAAAAAGATATTATGGACAGAGTATGGATGTCACAAGTTCTTGGAAACAGAAATTACCACTACCAGACCAACTGTAACACTTGTAATTTATAGGTTTATTTTGCGAGCACTTTTCTAAACCAATATGGCAAGAAAGTGACATAATTGAATTACTGCAGTGTTATAGCTGTGAGAAGAGCCCTTACCAGCCACCTCATAAGGCATACTGATTAATGGAACAGGCCTACAGTAGTTAGCATATAAACTGGTCACATAGGTTGGGAGGAGATGTTGTTGATTTTTAAAGCTTGGCATGGGCAGGGTTAATAGAGATTTGTCGTAGATGTTTTCAAACTTTGTGGATCATTTTAGGGGAACAGCGGTTGGGGTATGGTTGCAGGAGTAATTGGGTTTGTCAGAAAGGAATTTATAAATACTTTACTTTTCGTCAGGTGCATGTAAAGACTTGGAGCAGGGATGTAGATTAGCAGTGTTTCTAATTGGGGGGCAGGAAATTCCACAGAATTCCCATATTCAGAATTCCCATCTGCAGGTCAACCAGAGCCATGGGATTGTCAGCATCACAGTTGTTTAAGGATTATACCAATTCATCCCCAATTTTAAATGAGTGCGACGGCATACTACTTGATTGATACAATGAAATACATTTAATTTTTGATTACATTGTGCACACACACACACACACACACACATATACAGCAACACTCACACACACATATATATTCACTGATAAAAACAAAGGTTAAAGTGACATTACAGGAAGATGAGGAAATGAAGAAAGAACTACGGTTTAAATACTAAAAATCCTATGAAATTCACCAGCTATACTTGACTGAGCTAACTATAACTTGCTCCCTCACCATGCACTGCTTATTGACCTTAAACATTACATCCATCAAGACATGTTCAATGAAATTAGTGCAATCACTGGTGACATCTCAAATGACATCATTAACATCATCAACCGAGGAAGCTTGCACAGTGTCACAGTACCATGTGGTGGAAGCTTCTGCAGTGGCTTCTGCAGTAGTACATCATATGAGGGCTACACTGTGTTCAGTGAGGGTACTGTTGTACATGTGACCCAAAATTGTTTCTTTACATTTTCACTTATAGGAGGAGGTTACTCTGGATCCCACTGAATCTTCCTGCAAGTGCCTGGGGGTCTGAGTGTCCCTAAAGTGCTCCACTTTACCCTTAACTCCCTGAGTCTAGTAATGGTGGATGGAATATTTTCATTAAGGTTGCGGTTAGGCAATTAGATTGCTCAGGACCATGAGACCAGGACTGGTACCATGGTACCAAAATGGCAGATGGGAGATTAAGCTCCCTTGGCCAATCAGATGCCCTATTTCTTAAATGTTCAGTACCGCAGGCCTCACCCAGTACCAACTGTCCAGATATACCTCACTTTTCAAACTCTTCATGCCCAACCCAAGTACCTCTCCAAATGCTAATTTCTTTGAAAAGGCTGAATGGAATTACACCAAATCACAAAAACATGTTTTTGCTACCTTTCTGCAAAATTTTGCATGATTCCATTCAACCACTTTTTATGCTTCTGAATGCAAAGTTTCCTATCGAAACTAACACGGGAAAGCAACCTTTCAGACCCTCTTTTTTTCTTGAGCCCGCTTCACAGATCAGGTTGCAACTTTAAATGAAGGATCTGAGGTGAATTAACTTAAATATTGTGCAGATCTGTCAAACAGCACCAAAATTATTAGCGAAATAAGTGTTTTGCTTTGGCTATATCTAAGTGTATCAGTCATTCTAGTTGTGTATGGGAAGTATCAGGGTGATCTGTCAAGTGAGGCATAGAAAAAGGGGGGTAAAAAAGTGTGTTTCTCATACTGATTCCCATAGGGATTTTCAACACAACTACAGCCCGAACTGTTGGACGGAATTACATCAAATTTGACAGAAAGGTAGATCTTGATCCATAAAGCACGCTTTTTGCTATTTGGTATAAATCCATTCAGCAGTTTTCGAGAAATTAAAGGAGGGGCCATTAATGATCTTGGGGACTGTTTTCCCCCCAGGGAACTGTGACAGCTCCTGCCACGTGAGAGCAGACATAACTCAGCTTCCAATAAGCTGGAGCTGCCAAAATGCTCCTGTTTGCTGGAAGCAGAGTTTTCATCTGTTTCTCTGCCCACTGCAGGCAGGGAAACAGATGACACGATTGTTCCTGCATGTAATCAGCTGAATATTTATCAGCTCCCTGCATGCCGGAGCAATGCTGGCTCCCGCAGAAGGCAGAGAACCGGCTGGGACTGTGGGGGACGTGAGGCACCCCGCGGTCCCCATCATAGCACATTGAGTGCCCTGGTTTGGCCCCATGGCACCCAGGGAGACATGGCTGGGCCCTGGGAGATGGTGTCCATGTGGATGAAATTGGCCTGGGGAGGGGGGCATGCGGTCCCCCTCCCCTAATGCAAAAGAGAGCAAAAAGGGAGCAGAAAACAAGCAGAAAAGGCAAAATGGAAGGCAGAAAATGGCAAAACAGAGGGCAGAAAAATGAGCAGGAAAGGCCAAATAGAGATGAGAAAAATGAGCAGTAAGGCTAAACAGAGCAGAAGAGGTCAAAACAGAGGGTACTCAGATACTCACACACCCACTCACAGACCCACTCAGAGACTCACGCACCCACTCACAGACCTACTGAGAGACTCATACACCCACTCCGAGACCCACTAAAAGACTCATGCACCTACTCACAGACCCACTGAGACACTGATGCACCCACTCAGAGACCCATTGAGACACTCACGCACCCACTCACAGACCCACTCAGAGACCCTGGATCAGCTCACAGACCAAATAAAAGACTCATGCACTCACTCACAGACCCACTCTGAGCCTCATGCACTCACTCACAGACCCACTCAGAGATTCATGTACTCACTCACAGACCCAGTCAGAAATGTATGTATCCACTGACTGATCCACTCAAACACTCATGCAACCACTGACAGATCCACTTCAGTCAAGTTTAAAAAAAACTGTTTAAAAAAAGAAAAGGAGGAAGAGGAATGAATATCCTGACCCTTTAGTCCTGGTCCTGGGGTCCCTGGGACACCACCAGGCCAAAAAGGCAATTAAAAAAAAAATCATTTTTGCTGAAAATTATGACGGTTTTGTGAATTTGGTGAAAAAAAGACAAGCTTGGTCTCCCGCGCTTGTTTATAATATAGCCCCCAGGTAGGCCAGGTCCCAGGGGCATGCAGTTAAAAGGGAGGAGGCAAACAGGTCTCCCCTCCTGAGGCTCTTTTGAGCTTCTACCACCTCGCCGGGGCTTTATTATTGTGATATAGGGGGCCTGTGTGGACCCCTCTCCATGGGCTGAAGGGAGCCCTGGGAACCACCACCTCCCCGGGGGCAAATACTTATTAAAGAATGGGAAGGGGGCAGCACAGCCCCCATCCTGGGGCCATTATTGGCCCTGGGGACGGTCACCCCCCAGGGAACTATGACAGTTACCGCCAAGTGAGAGCAATCATAACTCTGCTTCCAACAAATGGGAGCTGTCCAACTGCTCCTGTTAGTGAGAAACAGAGTTTTCATCTGTTTCTCTGCCCACTGTCATGCAGGTAGGGAAATAGATTACACGGTTGCTCCTGCATGTAGGGAACAGCACATTTAGCAGCTCCCTGCATATGGGAGGAATGCCAGCTCCTGAAGAAGGCAGGGAACCAGCTGGAAATACTGGGGACTAAAGTGTCCTCCCGCGGTCCCCATCATAGCACACTGGGTGCCCTGGGTGGGCTTCAGGGCACCTGGGGAGACGTGACTGGGCCCTGGGGATGGGGTCCCCGGGGATGAAATCAGGCCTGGGAGGGGGTCCACACAGCCCCCTCCCGCATTACAAAAGAGAGCAAAAAGAGGGCAGAGAAACAAGCAGAAAAGACAAAACGGAGATTAGAAAAATTAGCAGAGAAGGTAAAACATAGGGCAGAAAAATTAGCAGAAAAGGCAAAACAGAGCAGAAGGGGGACAAACAGAGGGCTCTCAGATAATCACCCACCCACTCACAGACTCACTGAGATACTCATACACCCACTCACAGACCCACTGACAGACTCATACACCCATTCAGAAACCTCTCAGATACTCATGCACCCACTCAGAGACTCATGCACTCACTAACAGACCCACTCAGAGACTCATGCACTCACTCACAGACCCACTCCAAGAGTCATGTACTTACTCACAGACCCACTGAGACGCTTATTTATCCACTGACAGATCCACTCAAACACCCACTCACAGACCCACAAAGAGACTCATTCACCAACTCACAGACCAACTGTGACACTCATGCACCCACTCACAGAGCCACTTAGAGACTCATGAACCCACTCACACCTACTCAGAAACTCAGGTATCCACTCACAGACCCACTCAGAGACACACACCCACTCACAGACCCACTCAGTCACTCCTGCACTCCCTCACAGACTGACTCACACGCACATGGAGCAACTTACAAACCCACTCAGACACTCCAACACCCACTCAGACACTCACACACCTACTCACATACCCACTGAGATACTTGTGCACTCACTCATGCACCAACTCAGACACTCACATGCTCACTCACACACCCATTGAGATACTCATAGATTCACTCAAACACCCACTGAGACACTTATGCACTCACTCATGCACTCACTTTCAAATGTTACAGGTTACAGTTTGGAAATAAAGTTTAAAAAACCCTTCAAATTCACTTAACAAAACCAAAGGTTAGAGAGACGTCATAGTTGGGAAATAACATTCAAAAACTGTAGAAATTCACTGAAGAAACCAAAGGTTACAGGGAGGTTATAGTTAGGAAATAGAATTAAAAAACTTTTGAGTATCATTTGTGATGTCATCAGTGATGTCATGAGTGGTATAAGTGAACATGTTACGAGTGATGTAATATGTGAGGTCATAAGCTGTGCATTGCAGGGACATCAGTTATAGTCAGCTCAGGTACCTATAACTGCTGAATTTCAATGATTTTGCACAAGTGAAATCTGAGCCCAACTGAAATGTTCCTCTAACCTTTGGCTTTTTCAGTAAATTTTATATATATAAAAAAAAAAAATATATATATATATATATATATATATATATATATATATATATATATATATATATATATATATATATATATATATTATCTACTGGCGGTCGCCAGTAGATAGTTATAGTTAGGACCGTGTTTCCATAGGAAATCTGAAAATTCTATTTTGAATAACTTTGGCGCCGGTTGACGAATCCTCGCGAATTTTTCAAAATAGGTGGGGCGCTCCGCTCCGCTCCTACCCTGAAAGTCTTGGGGTGATTAGTCAAGCGGGGGCCGAGAAAAAAGGGGGGATCCAAAATGCATTTTCTCCATCCATTTTTCCATAGGGACCTTTAGTCCAAGGTACAGCCCGAACGGCTGAATAGAATTATTTGAAATTTGGCAAAGAGAAAGTCCTCAGGTCAGGGATGTGCCTTTTGAATATCTGGAGTCAATCTGTTCAGTAGTTCCTGAGAAAATTTCAGTTAAAAGTACATATATATCTATAGGCGCGCACCGTGCGCGTACGGTAAGCATACCGTATGCGCACGCTGCCGTGCGCGAGCGTAATTCTGATTGGTGGTTACATGACAGTAAACATTCCAGTCGGTCGAAATCAGGAAGTGTCGGCCGCCATTTTGTCTCTCGCAGTCTGAGGCAGCGAAAAACAAAGGTGGAGAATGTGAAAAGGGGGCAGGGTGGAGAGTTCCTGACCCCCTAGCCTTTGTCAGGGGGTCACTGAAGGACCCCCAAGGATGAAAATTTTTTTTTTTTTTTTTTCGAAAAAGCGCGGGGTGCGCACACTGTGCGCGCACGGCACGCACAACGCATCGTGGGCGCTCGGTGCGCGAAGCGCACGGTGCGCACACGGTGCGCGCACGGTGAAGAACCTGAATTTTTTTTTTATTAATAAATACATAACTTAGCATTTAAAAAACCGTACAAATTCACTTAAAAAACCATAGGTTTCACACACGTTATAGTTAGGAATTAGCATTTAAAAAATCTTGCAAATTCACTTGAAAAACCATAGGTTTCACACATGTTATAGTTAGCTGGACATTTCCCTCGGAAAAAAACAATGAAATTCCCCCGTTATAGTTAGTGCAGGCAACTATAACTCATGCGACCGCAATCCTCTGCTGATGACGTCAGATATTACATCACTGATTAAATATGTGTCTTTCTGAAAAATAAATATTTGTAATATATGTATAGCTAAAGATTAATGGAAGAAGACATGGGTAAATAGGTGTCTAAATACAGTGATGTAATATCTGACGTCATCAGCAGAGGATTGCGGTCGCGTGAGTTATAGTTGGCAGTGGTAATTAAAGTAACCACAGTGTACAGCAGGTAAGTAAGGGAACAGTACCCAACAGTTCTGCATTCCTTTTCATTCATTGCCCCAGGTGGGGATACTAATAGTACAACAGGGCGGACCAGATACTTTTCCATCCCTTCATCGGAGATCCCACTCGGCAAAGAGCTACTCTTCAGGGCCATCACTGTCACCATTGTTCGGATTAGGATCTAGGGCCAAGAATCTGCCACCCAGGTCCTGCCATACAAGGATATCTTTCCTCACCTTATTGTTTCTTCTGATAAGTTTAGTATGAATCTCTTCTGCTAGCATCCATTCTGCCGCATCTCTGTGCCAGTATTCTATCTCCGGGGCATGCTGTCCCATCCAGGGGATGACCACCCTACATCTAGCAAGAACCAGCACCAACTGCAAGAATTTGCATGCCAACTTGTGACCTTTAGGCCTCCTTATATTCCCCAGTAAACAGAAATGTGTCATTACCATGGCTTTCAGTGTAGTGCTATGTGTGAGTTCACCCACCATCCAAACCCAAAAATCCTCTACTTTGGGGCACACCTAGGCCAGATGAAGAAAGTCAGCTCCATGGGATCAACAATGGGGGCATTTGCCACACCGGGACTGAGATATCCGTTGAAGAGTCAGGGGGGTGAGCCAAATGGGATGCAAAACATTGTAATGGACCAGCTTAAACCAGGCATTACTTGAGACAGTCTGTGTGAAGGCACAGATGAAGTTCAGTCAATGTCCTCAATGGGCGCCCCCAGGTCTCCCTGCCAGGTGAGAAACATTGTAGTTAGGTGAAATGTTGTTTAACAACGAGTTATAGCTACTTATAACTGGTGAATTTCTGTGTCTTTTTTTACTTTAAAACATTATGCCTGTCATTGAACAAAACCCCACGCAGGCAGCCAAGCTCATGCTTTTGCCCATGCACAGTGGGGGGTTGGCCACAGGCCCAGCCTGCAGCCAGGCTTTGTGGCCAACCTACCCAGTGGAATCTAACCCCACACTCTGCATATCCTTTGGCCATGAGTGGTGAGCAGTTGCCCACCCTACCGAGCCTTATTAGGCTGTAGAGACCTCACCAAGAGGCCAAATTTAAAAAGGGGGAGGGGAGCACTCCCCCCGGAGACTTTAAAGGCCCCTGGGACCCCTGGGCAATACTGAATTATAAAAGGGGAGTGGGCCGTTGGGCACCCCTACGAGCCTTACTAGGTCCCAGGGACTCCATTTCCCAGGACAAATTCAACTAAAAAAGGGAGAGTGTACCTCTCTTTATAATAGGTAAGTTGCTCCCTCTGGGCGGGAGACATATATGTTATGTTTCCCTGCCTGCACTCATGCGGGCAGGAAAACAGAACAGAAGTCTGCTCCCAGCTGTCAGGATCATTTTTAATTTCCCATCAGCTGGGAGCAGATTTCTATGGTTGCTACCATTTGGCAGAAGATTTTAAAAAATCCTTCCCCGCCCATGCTAATCTAGACAGGAAAACTACTGTGTCCTGTTGGTGGGCTACCCTGGACACAGTTAGTGTTGCCTGGTGAGCATGCTGAAAAGAGTAGCAACAAGGTCTGCTACTTGCAATAATTTGAAGGTGGTGGATAAATTGTAAATGAAAGTTGTACCTACTTTCTTACTGTGTACTTTTAAATGTGTTTGTATAGGGAAAATATGTTTTCCTAACTATAACTAAGCTTTAACCATTGCTTGTTTAATTGAATTGCAATGGTTTTAATAAATGTTTTATAAAAATGTGTTTAAAATCTTAGAGACCAGTGTTGCAAGAGGAGAGTTGTTATGTGGAGTGTTGTACAGTACAGTGGAGGAGAGTGTTGTAAAGTCTATTGTCATAGAGTGGAATATTTTAGATTGGAATAGGGTGGAGTAGAGTAGAGTGTAGAAGTGTACTGTACAGAGCATTAAAGTGTTATATAGTGTATGTGATGGTTTGTCCCGATAAAAGGTTCCCCACCCCCTCCTTTCTCTAGTGAGGTAAAGCAGTGACACTGGGCTTAGCACAAGGGATTCTTTTATTTGTAATATTCAGAATCTCCTGGTATCTCAAGGAAGTAAGTTAAAAACCATAGGACAGAAATAAAGGTCTTCCTCTTCTGCAAGCCAGTCATTTCTGTTATTAATGGGGTTCTTCTTTCCTATGCCATAGTCCCGGACTTTCTTGTCTGGGCCGTATGTCTCCGAGTGAAAGGACAGGGTGGAAAAAAAAGAAAAGAAATAAAGAGCTTTTAGATAGCTGTCCTCTTGCACACGAGGCTGGGGGAAATAAGGGCTTGTGCACCACCACCGGTGTTCCTAAGGTGCAGTGCCTAAGTGAGGAGGACTCAACGTGTGGAGCTTGGTGTGGCCCTTAGACCCGCCCACCAACCCCTAAAAGAAAATGGGAGCGCGGCTGTGACTTGCCTGGAGTCACAACCCTCCAGGGCCGTGGTACAGGGAGAACCCGCCTCCGTGTCCCTTCTGGGAGAGCCAGTCCTGTTCGCTTTGCTCATGGGGACTTGTCCTGTTCCCGCAGATCGGTCCGCCTGGAAATCGTCTTCCGTGGTGTCCCTCGTCATTCCCTCAGTTCTGGAAGTCACGTTGGTTTCTTCCTCGCCTCCTTCCGTCCGTTTTGTCAGCGCCAGGTAGAGCGCCTCTCTTCCCTCATTCTCCGCGTTTTGTTCACCATCCGGGTGTCTGGTTCCGGTGCTCTGGGGCAAAACGTCTAGACCGTCACCACTACTTCCTGGTAGTGGTATCCTGGTGGCCATATTGGAATTCTCGGATCTGCCGATCCACGGCGAGAGCTCGGTGTCTTTATCACAGTGTAGTGGTATGGTGTCTCATATAGTGGAGTCAAGTATCGTAGACTGGAGCAGCGAGTTGTACAGTAGAATGGTGTTTCGAACAGTAGAGTAGAGTGTCATAGACTATCATAGAGTGCATTAGAGAGTTTTAGAGTGGAGTAGGGTGAAGTAGAGTGCCACAGAGTGGAGTATCATCAAGTGAAGTGTTGTAGTGTACAGTGGAGGAGAGTGTCATAGAGTGGAGTGCCATGTCATTAAGTGGAGTCGCATATCGAGGAGAGACATTAAGTGGCGTGTTGTCGAGAGTCATATAGTGTAGTACAGTGGTGTAAAGCGGATGGGCATACAGTGGAGTAGAGTGTCAGTGTGGAATAGAGTGTAGTGCAGTGTTGTAGAGTGGAGGTACATACAGTGGAGTACAGTGTCAGACAGTGGTGAGGCATAGAGCGGAGTATAGAACAGTGGCATTGAGTTGAATAATGTGTAGTAGAGTGGAATGAAGTACACTGGAATGGGTCACTGTAGAGTGGTTAAATTATCATAAAGTGGAGTTGTGGGTTGTAGAATATAGTGGCGTGGAGTTCAGTGGAGTAGTTCAGTGGAGTAGAGTGGTGTTACATGCAGTTGAGTAAAGTGTCATAAATGGGAGTACGGTGTTATACAGTAGAGTGTAGTGGGGAGTCGTACAGTATTGGAAAGGGATGTAGACTACAGCAGAGTAGGCATACAGTCTTGTTGTTTGTTGTAGGGTGGAGTGATGTACAGTACAGTACATTTTTGTACAGTGTGGATTGGCATACAGTGTTACAGAGTACAATGGCATAGAGTGGCATAGACTGGAATATCTTACAGCGGAGTAGTGGAGTGCGGTGGAGCACTGTCTCAGAGTAGAGTGGAGTAAAGTAAAGTGAGGTGCAGTAGCATACAAAAAGTTGTGTACAGTCTCAGATAGTGGACTATAGTATCATAGAGTAGAGTGGAGAAGAGTGTTGTACAGTGCATACAGTACAGTGCTGTACTTATTTATTTAAGAGTTGTATATAGCGCTTGCAAGACTTGAGGGTATCAGAGCACTTTACATCAGCAAATGTTCAATAAATAAAGCATATATTCCGTAGAGGCGAATCGAATCAGGACAAATCAAAGGATGAGCACGATAGAGAAAAAATAGCAGAGCAGGGGTACAATGAGATCTAGGGTAAAGGTCACGTTTTGATGGGGGATTTATGTCTGCTAGATGAGATGTTGGTTGAGGAGGAGATCCTTTAGCTGTCTTTTGAAACTAAAGGGGTTCCCCTGATATGTACTGGAATGGAGTTCCAGATATTTGGGGCATTGCTTGAGAAGAAGAGTGCCTGGGATCTTTGTTTGTGGGCTTTCGGTGGAATAAGGAGTAGGGTGGTTGAGCTCCTTAGGTTTCTTGTCTGACCTGCCTTTTAGAGTTTTGAGGTGAGGTGAGCTGGTTTCCCAGTGTGAAAAGCTTTGTGAATGAGGCAGGCAATTCTGAAGCTGAAGGGAGCTTCAATTGGAAACCAGTCCAGTTCTTTCAGGGGAGATGTGGTTGTATGTTTTGATTTCTGTTACCATTCTGGCTGTTGCATTGAGAGTGGTTTGATGGGGAGCGAGGTGGGATTTTACAGTGCCTGTGAGAGTGGCATTCCCGTAGTCTAATCCAGACAACACCAGCGCTTACATGGCAGATTTAAGACTTTTCAATGGTTCAGAGGTTCCCGGTTCTAAGATGGCACTGTTCGCACTATACTTTATATAATCTTTTATAATCAGTTTGGGGTCCAATGTGCTTCTTAGACATTTGGTAGAGTCAGCTAGGGTAGTTTGCAATTAAGAGCGTCAATTGAGTCTAGCCTCTCTTGCATCTGGGAGGACTGCTCTGTCTTTGATATGAGGAGAATTTCAGTCTCATCTTGGTTGAGTTGTAGGTGGTTGCGAGCTAGCCAGTGTTGGAATTCTTTGAGGGAGCATTTAACCGGTGTATGTCATCTAGTGAGTAGATTTCTATGTAGAGCTGGGTGTCATCTGCATATAGGTGGAAGGGGATGTTAGCTTGGATGAGATTGACTGTGAGGGGCTCCATGTAGATATTGAACGGTGTAGGTGAGAGGACCGAACCTTGGGGAACAACCTGTACAGTGGAGTGGCATAGTGTGGAATAGGACAGAGTGGAGTGGTATACATTGAAGTGGCATAGTGTAGAGTCGAGGAAACTGTTCTAAATTGGAGTGGCGTCTCATACAGTAGAGTGGAGTGCTTTGAAGTGTGGCAGACTTTTATAGAGTGGATTTATAGTGAGTGGAGTAGAGTGCTATACAATGGAGCAGCTGAGTGGTGTAGCGTACACTGTAGTGGTGTAGAGTGGATTGCTGTAAAATGGAGTAGGATACAGTGGAATACCGTACAGTGAAAAACTGTAGAGTGGAGTGTAGAAGAGTGGAGTGGCACAGGGTAGAGTAGGGTACAGTGGATTACCGTAGAGTGGGTGGTATACACTGACGTGGCATAGAGTAGAGTCAAGGAAACTGTTATAAATAGGAGCGCCGTCTCATACAGGTGAGTGGAGTGATGTGTTGTACAGTGTTGGAAACTGTCATAGAGAAGAACAGAGTGTTGTAAAATAGAGTCTACAGGCATAAACTTGAGCACAAATTTGGACATTGGAGTACTAGGATATAGTGGAGTAGAGTCTAATAGAGTGGTATAGAGTTTAGTAGAGTTTTGTAGAGTGGTGGAGAGTACACTTGAGTGGTTTAGAGTGGAGCACCATACAGTAGAGTGGCATAAAGTGGAATGAGCATAGAGAGGAGTAACGTACAGTGGAGTGGTGTACATTGGAGGGTCATACAGTGAAGTGGTGTAGACAGGAGTGGTGTATTGTGAAGTGGGATAGAGTGTAATAAGGTAGAATAGAATAACATGGAATCAAGTGGCATACAATGCAGTGGCTTACAGTGAAGTGGTATAGACTGGAGTGCCATACACTGGAATGGGGTGAAGTGTAATTGCATACAATGGAGGGGCATACAGAGGAGTGGCAACCAATGGAATAGCATAGAATGGAGTGGGATACAGTAGAGTGGCATATACCCGGGAGGCACAGAGTAAAGTACCATACAGGGGAGTGGCTTAAAGTAAAATAGCATAGCTTGTAGTGGCATACAGTGGACTAGCGTACAGTGGAATAGCAGATACTGGAGTAGCGTACAGGGGAGTGGCATACAGTGGAGTGCTGTACCCCGAAGAGACATAGAGTGGAGTTGTAAACAGTGTGATAGTTTAGAGTTGACTGGTGTAGAGTAGAGTTGTGTACAGTGTAAGATCGTAGAGTGTAGTGGTGTACAGTGGTGTGGCACACAATGTAATAGCGTAGAGAAAAGTCGCGTTGAGTGGAGTCTCGTACAGTGGAGAGGGATAGAGTGGAGTGGCAGGGAGAGGAATAGTGTATAGTGGAGTGGCTACAGTGGCGTGGCATACAGATGTGTGCGATATTTTGCAGCAGTTTAGACCATGGTGTGCATAGTAATGCAAAACAGGGAATTGCACTGCCTTGAATTTCTCTACAGATTTATCAGTCAATGCAGGGTCACACATGGTGGCCTTGTGCTGCTTTGTAAATCTGATTTGAGTATTGCAGTGCACATGCAACACGATGTGACAGCATGCGTGACCGTGATAACTTTGTATACCATGGTGCATGCGATGACAAGTCAGTGAATATAACTGGGCAATGGCTGTTTTTAGAGAATGAAATTATATTGTTTTTACACACTTTGGCTCTGTTCAGTGTTAGGGCCTTAGCTATAGGTATGTAGTAGGTCCCTACCTACTACCACTTTATTAAAGTGGTAATAGATAAGGAAAAAATTATATATATTTTTAAATAAGTTTATGGCTATGTACCATAGTAGTTTCACAAAAGTTTGTGTAATTCCACGAAAGTACTGCAGTGACAATTATCACTAAGTTTAAATGCCTTATAACTTGAAAAATACTTACCCTACTTAATTGCAGTACGTACCAAAAAGCATTATCTAAAATTTAATGTAAATCCATTCATCCATTTTCACTCAACGTCGAATACAATAGTTTATGGACAATGCATTGGTGGAAAAAATGCATTTAGGCACCCCTTTTATTTTTGCTCCGTTTTAAGGATTCACCACAGATTCGCTACATGAACAACTGAAAGACTCATTTATGCTCACATAGTAATGCAAGCCAATAAATAAATACATAACAAATAGAATACATCTTAATCTACATAGGTTTTCTTGGCATGCTCTCTGACTCACAAAACAAAACTTTCCCCAACAAGCCAAGCAAAAACAGTCTTCCTTCTGCACTCCTGTGCAATAAAATTGAAAAGTGACCCAGCTGTGAGCTACACAAACTACTATATGGAGGACATGATATTTGGTTATATGGGGCTTAAACCTATTGATAGCTGTTGTTTCATATTTAGCACAATATGACAAAAAGTAGCAAGGAAGCCCAAAAAATAAAGTTGTCTGCATATGTAGAGTTTTAAAATTACTAGATGACCAGTTAAGTACACATTTCTGGTCACATGTTTGTGTAAACCAATAAACAAATACATAGCAAATACACTTGATAAAAAGAAAGTTGTTACATGAAATCTAATTGACACTCTGTAGTTATAGTTAGGATTCCCAGAGATAGGAATTCCTTGGATATTTGCTCCGCAATAGCTTTCCACTGAATCTCCATAAGACCTATAGCATGCTCTACATTTTGTGATGATGCCAAGTTTTGTGGTGAACTTATTAAGGAGTTTCACCGAAAAAAGGGGTGGTGATCCAAAAACATGTTTTCCAACAAAAGCATTTTACATAAACTATTGTATTCGATGTAGTGTAAAAATGGCTGAACAGAATTACATGAAATTCAGTAGGACTACACATTATGGTGCGCAGACAATCCTTTTTGGGTACTGCAGGCAAGTTGGGTAAGTAGTGTTTTAAGTTATAAGGCATTTAAACATAGTGATATCTGTGACAACTTTATTTTAGCTGAACTTTGTCAAATTACACAAGACTATAGCAGTACATGGCAATGACAAGTCTTCATCTGATTGGATGATGACTGCCTTTACAAAAGTTTGGAGCAGCTATCTTGTTTTAAGGCCACTTTGTCAGTATTCTGGCTTAGGGCCTTAGATACGGATAAGTAATAGGTTTTAAGTTTTTCCCTACTTATTACCACTTTAGTAAAGTGGTAATAGATAAGTAAATATAATGATAAGTTTCTAAATATTTTTTTTAAACATTATGGAGTCGTAATACTACCTAGGTAGTGTTGCGGTACCTAAAAATAATTACAATATAAATAAATATCTTTAAAATTTGACTAAAAACTCACTAGTGTATTACTCCATAAACTTATTTTAAAATATGTTAAAAAATATCAACACATTTCCCTAACTATTACCACCACTTCAACAAAGTGGTAACCGGTAGGGGCCTACAGTAAAACCTTCTGTTTACCTATGTCTAAGGCCCTAACAAAGAACACAGCCAAAGTGTAGTAAAAACAATATGGCTGCCTTTTTATTTTCTAAAACCAACCATTACCCAATTTTATACTGGATTGTTATCGCCATGTAACGTGGTATACAGCAAAGTTACCAGGGCATACTGTGACCCAACGTCGATCTAAGGCCTTGCTTTATTATAGTATTGGGATACCTTTGCATTATGCATGATGTCACATGGGGAACACAATACTCAATTCAGATTTACAAAGCAACACAAGGCCACCATGTGTGACCCTGCATTCATTGGTAAATCTGGAGAAACAGAGGCAGCACAATTCGATGTTTTACATTGCGTGGCACACCATAATCTACATTGCGGCTAAATTTCACATACATCTGTACACCAATCAACTGTACACCACTACGCTATACACCACTCCATTCTACTGTATTCCAGTTGACACCACTTGTCATAGAAATTATGATTAGTGCTGTAGAAAAAAGAATTAGAACACATTTTAAGTGAGTTCTAAAATATCTTCCTCTTCTATTTCATTGAAACATTTTGACATGCAGACTGAAACATGCACTTTAAACACCAGCAGCAGACAGCAGACTGCCAGTTAACTCCCTGGTGATCAGTAGCTTTAATGCAGTGTTCTAATTAGGAACTAGAGTGCTAACATTCTTAATTTGTGCTAAAAGTGTGGCACATCTAAACGCCAACTTGATGGAATCAAAGTGGAAAACTGAAAGCATTTTCTACTAAAGATACTGCAATAAATGATGAGATGGCCACCAGAGAAAAAAGAGCCCGCATGTAGCACAAATATCACCCAAATGTAGCCCAAGTATAGCCCAATGATAGAAGTGTGCAAAACACACAGGGTCATATTCACTTCTTGGCTTTACGCCGCGCTCGGCCACTTCAAAAACGCACAGCTGCACCGTATTTACAAGAACATGGTGCAGCCCTGCTGTTAGAAATGGGAGTCTCTAGTTGGCAGAGGCAGATACCTTGGTCCAGGGTAAGGGGGATAAACACTTTAGATAAATGCATGAATTTATAACATATCCATTTGATTATAGTTATTGGGGATTTTTTGACAAAGCTAATAGGTATGCTTTATATTTGGTGATGTGCTGACCCTGTGATAAAGCCAATATGCCTGCTGCTTTGTATTTTCTGGTGTTCTAACACTTTGACAAACCCAGTAGTCTGCCTTACTTAAAAAACCCTTTATATTGTTACATGATATAGTCAGCCGTGGGCGCCCGTGGGGGGCTCGGTAAAGAACCTCACCACAGGACAGTTTTAATCAAAGATAATCACTGAAAATCTCCAGTTATAGTTATCTCAAGTAATTATAACTTGTGCCCTAATGTAACTATAACTCACACCCTCACCATGCACTGTTAATTACCTTACATATGACATCACTTATGGCATGTTCCATGACATCATTGATAACCTCACTGCAGCATCTGAAATTACATAATTGATGACAACACATGGCGGGGCACAAGTTATTTTTACTTTAGGGCTCAGTTACTCCCATCAATCAAATGTTGCAATTTTTTTACAAATGTGATTAGTTGAACACGGGATCTGAGAAGAAATTCCACTTTCATAGGGGGTCACCCTCAGAGGTGTTTGATACAAGGAGTTGTCTGACGGGTACCCATAGTTATGTAAAACTCATTTCCACACAAGGAGAAAAAATAGAAATAGATGCTCAATACACAAATCAAAAAGAGACCACTGGCCTGTAAGCTGCTATTTTGCATGTTGGATTCAACTGACATTTTGTGAATGATTCACAAACCAATTATGATTCCTAACTTTTGCTTGGTGGAGAAAAAAAATCCAGAGGCATGGGAAGACACTATAGTGAGTGTCTGAAACCTGGGCATAGGAGATCGGAACGTTACGGTGTGGAACACACAAGGCTGTCTGCCTTGCATTAGTTGCAGGGCCACAAGCAAAACCAATGACATTTCCCA
The DNA here is from genome assembly GCF_964204655.1 of Triturus cristatus. Classification (NCBI taxonomy): domain Eukaryota; kingdom Metazoa; phylum Chordata; class Amphibia; order Caudata; family Salamandridae; genus Triturus; species Triturus cristatus. The sequence goes on along the minus strand of NC_140595.1, from coordinate 407,282,307 downwards.
GTTGTGGCTATCAATGCACACTATATTCGCTATTACTTGCCTGTCCTGCCATGCTCAAAACATCAATGTGCCAATGGTAGAAATACAAAGAAAAGAGTCATCAAGAGGATAACATGGCAGCTGGTGTAAGTTATGGCTTGTATTGTGTGCCTTAGTAACCATAACTGGTGAATTTCATTGGTTTTGCACGTGTGATCCAGAACCATATCCCTGAGTTTAACAGGTTTTTTTTCATGAAAATTCTTGCTAATATAGATACAGACGCCACTGTGTAGTTATATTTCATGAAGATTTTATATATGTTCTTTCCATTGACAATGCATTTGTTTAAATGCCTATAACGTTTGACCCCATGGACAGATCTGCACCACATTTGGACGTCATTTGGTATCGTCAGCTCTGGTCTGGCTAGAAATATTGCGCAGTATTTTGAAAAGAAGAAAAAAAAAGCTAAGAGGTTGAAACATGTGTATTTCCAGTTTAGCTTCCATGGGAAATTTTGCTTGTGCTTACAGTCAAAACTGCTGAACATATGTAGACCAAACTTGGTATTAAAATAGAATTTTACTCAGTAAAACAATGTGTTTGTTGGTTTGGTGCAAATCCATAAGCTAGTTTTTGAGATATGGGCATTTTAAAAATGTGCTGAGCAAGTGTGACAGCGTTGAAACTTTGGTATATTGCTGCCATTTATCTAATCAATCAGTTATTTTTTACTCCTTTCTGTCACATTTCACATTTTTGACCAGTGAAATTATCTGGAGAAGAGATCTGTCGATTTTCTCCACCATCCTCAAATGTTCAGATTGATTCCGATTAATGATCTTTGCACAATGGGAAAAGACGTCCACACAATTGTGGAGCACCATGCAAGGAGCCTCACTAAAGGGAGTACTGAAGGGGATCTAGAGACATGGAAAACTAAAGTACTGCACCAGCAAAAAAAGTTAGAAAACAAGGTGTGATAAATGAGTCAACACATGATCATGCAGGCTGCTATTTAAAGCAGAGGATTTGTCCTCCATTTCGTGAAAAACGTGAATTGGATACTATTTGCACCTTTCACAAACGATTAAATAAAAAGACTGAAAGGGTGCTAGGCAGAGAGCTACACAGAAAGAAGCAGAGAAAAAAGTAGGGAGAGAGGCACATGTCATGCACAGTGAATGGAGTGTGTAGTGAGGTAGGGCACTTGTGGCAGGCAAGGCACAGGACATGACAGTGGGCTGGGTGCCAGCGGAAGGATGAGCAGAGTGCCTGATCACAGGTCAGGCCTTTCACCAACCCCCACTGCATGTTTGCCATCCCACAATGGTCTGGACATAAGATGGCAGACAAGCCCATGCTGCACACAGCTGAAGTCTGCACCCAGTAGGGGTTTAGGAATGATGTGTCTCATAAAGAAAGACCTCTTAAAATGCACTCAAAAAACACTTTTAAAAAATGGGGGCCTGATTTTGAAATTGGCAGATAAAAAGTTACTCTGTCAGGGCAATGGAGTAAAGTAACCTGTTGCACTGAGGGAGTACCCACCTGCCAAATTTTTAGATGTCTGCCGGCCCATTGGACATCTGTTGCATTTGCAGGAAACACCATCAAGGCGGTTCCTGTAAATGCATTGACAGTTTGACAGAGCGAGACGTCAAACTGTAATTTCTTTTTTTATTTTCAAAAAGAAAGTCCCGCTTTGGAATTTTCTTTTTGAATATAAAACGACCAATGACCTCCTCCCCATGGGGGTCAATCTGCAGTTTTCAATGCCGATTACCACCAGGTTTTACTGGATGGTGATGGACAGTGCTCGCCTACTCTAAATAGGGCAGACGGACCCATGGCCAAACCTCTGAGGGCCCTTGCTCCATAGGGCCATTGGAGGTGCATGTATGAGGTGCAGATGGAGAGCAGTCTTCTCTTTCAAAGAACTCAACTTCTGCCCCATTCTAAAACAGATGGGCGTATCTTCAATTTGGTGGTGAGCGTTCATCACCTTAACAATGGAGTACCGTCTCTGCCAAAGTCTAAATCTTGCCCTGAGTTATAGCGCTGGTTAAAATGTACTACTGAAGCATAGTAGCTTAATTCAGGGTGCACATACAGCATGTCATAACTGTCATCACCAGCCATGCTCAAAACAACCATTCACTATTGGCACCGGAAGAAAAAGGCAGTCTATCAAAATTACGACATGGCAGTTGACGTTAGTTACGGCATGTGTTCTGTGCCGCCTTAAACCGCAATACTAGTGTTTTTACGCATTGAAGCCAGAGCCATAATCAGTTTTTGATTGTATTTTTTTCAGTGACAACAAACTAACCGCTGATACGAGGCTCATTTCCTATTTTTCAACATAAAGTTTTTTTAAAGTTTTTTTTTACATTAGATGCGAGTGTTAATTTCTGAAATATCTAAGTAAATTAACTACACTCTGACTTCTTTCCACATCGATCTCTGTCAATTCTTGTTGTTTTATATTAAACTAAAAAAGAAAAGCCTGAAATCCACAGTCTAATTATACAGCCAGCACTATGAAAGAACTAGTGAAGTCAGATGGAGTTAGAAAGAGGGGGAGGACAGATAAAGAAGATGCCAAGTAAACATTTTTCTGTCAAAAATCCTAAATGCACACATTTTAGATTGGAATGCATATGCTACACTTGAAACAGATCCAAATCAGCTACTGCCACGCAAAAATAAACTCAGAATTGTAACATTTAACTGAGCAATACTCATCAGTTGCGTTCCTATTAGAGATGCTCTTTTTTGGTTTATAACTGAACACCTGTCATCCACCTAAAAAAAGAGGCAGCCAGAGGAAATAAACAACCTTGCTTGGTTTGCATTCATTGAAATGTGCAGAGGGGAGCAGAATTTCGGTATTCAAGAAACCTATTAGGAAAGGCATGTCCTAGCAACCAGATTAAGAACAGCGGGGCCCGGATGATATATAAATGTTCACTCCATATTAGATGACCATGGCGTAGACTCTCATTTAATCGAGTACTCAACGCCTTCCCAGCTGCCAGTACATTTTTTCCCCCTGCCCCATCCCAGGCTCCTGAGTGCCACTTTTTAGCTTACTTCAGAGGCTGACATACTTTGTAGGCGAGAAGCAGTGCTAAATTTGCTTAAAAAAAAAAAAGAAAAGTAAAAATGAAGTGCACGCTCTCAGAGCTCCCAATGGATCCTGCCGCTTGATCTCCAAACGCCAGGTTTGCTAAATCCCAAGGCTGCTTAGTTTTTTTTCCACTTTCTGTCTCTTTATCTCACTCTTATTCCTATCCCTGCTTTCTCCATTTGCCACGCTTTTCCTATCTTTCACTTTTACCTTCTTTCTCCCTTTTTTGTCTTTCTCTCGGTTGCTTTGGGTCAAAGTCTTATTGTGAAAAATAAGTGCTTGTCCCCAATAGTAAGTGCTAACTAATGCCCAACATCTGGATCCACCGGCACAATTAAGCACTAGGTGTCAGCAAGGTCGACAAGTCCCTTGGGGTCCCCAGAGTAAATGGGACGTGCGGTTTCCTTGTTTCCAAAATGTCCCTCCAAAGGAAGCAGGTTCAGCTGTTACTCAAAAACTCTTTTGAAGAACATTGTTAGAGAAGGCTGTTGATACTGCAAATAGACATGCAGAGAGGGGTGAGCCGAACAATGATTAAGCCAACCAGATGACAGATTGAAATAAGCAAATAATACTCTACAGAAATCATCAGTATGAAATTGTTTATGGAGACTGTGGGCCACATAATCATGTAGTGAATGTTGCTACTTTGCACAGGTTTAAATATGAATTTGGAAGTCAGGTGTGCAAACTGGCATCAAGTTTTGCACTCCAGAAAAAGAGTACTGATCTGGTGTCAATGTCACAGTGTATACAGAGCATATAACAAGTCATCATGGAGCTGTGAGATCACCAACTGATTGATGTGGTGTGTTTCTGGGGCCCCTGAAAACTGAAGAGGGCTGTTTAGCCCCCACAATAGATGGTGTTTTCCCAGAATATAGCCACCCTCTTTGGGGAGCTAAAATACTCCTCAAAGATTCCACATGGGTCACAAATCTCATCTGTGTGGCCCTGTGCAATCTAACAAGATGCGGGTGAGTGACCTGCCCTACCATCCCTGGGTTTGAGAGAGGCTAAAAAGGCCAGATATCCGAACTCAACCCAGTAGCTGATGCATGATACTCACCCACCAGAGGTGGTAAATTTCCAAGTTGCAGTACCTTTCTTAAGTTCTTTTTTAATTCATGACATACTTTTGTTACATATAATTTACAAGGGGAGTGCTGCATTTTAATGTGAACTAGTCCAAATGCAAGTGATGAAATGCTTCATTGAAATACATTCCACATCCATCATTAAGGCCCGCTCCTGTAGCTCTATACAGTGTTCATGCTCTAACAGGAACACAAGCAAATCCAGACCGGCTTTGGTTTGTTTGATGGACTGGAATGCAGCTTTAGCAATTCCAGTGGCTGAGATTAAATTGAGCATTCTATCCTGCACCCTTTTGGCTTGGGAGTGCAATTCTTTAAAATGTGCGCATCGTGAGCCTTGTCTCTACCCAGAGGATTATTGTCTTACCTCTAATGCTATTGACTGATGTATCATTGAGCCAGCTATGGGGTGTTGTAATACAGTGCATTAGGGACCAGAGCCGTCTTGAAAACGAGTGCGACCGGTGCGGCCGCATTGGGTGCTGACCTGTGGAGGGGCGCGCTGACCTCAGGGGGTGGGCTGTGCTTAGCAATAACTTATGATTGGAGAGATTAGGGGCACTTTTGCCCAGTGGTAGTGAGAGAATAAGAGGAGGAGGTCATGGGGGTGCCAAAACTGATTGTCACATCGGGCGCCACCAGCGCTAAAGCTGACCCTGTTAGGGACAGTTTTACAGCTCAAAGGTGCTGGAAACCATCTCACATTGTATGTTTTCACACACATATATTGCATGCAGCAGTAGTGCTTGCACACACACACACACACACAGTGCATTGGAAGCTTCTATCACACTAGCGTAATAAAAGAGTGAGTGTGTGCGTCTCAGAGAACGCTGTTGTGGCCACATGGAACAGCAAATTTTGATGCCTGTGGGATTTTTCTTCTAGGCAGAGCTGCATCTGGGCTGCACTTCACCTGCATACAGCCTGTCAGGGAGGGTGCTAAATTCAGGGATTGTAGGCAGGTGCTTACTAATACCACCACCACAGATGTCCCATGATGATTCTAAATTGGAACAAGGGTCTAGAAAATAGCCTTGTTACTAGTGGAGCGAGGGTGATCAAAGAGCAAAATATCATTTATCTTGGTACAGTGAAATTCTTTCTCACTCTCGAGACGCAAAGCACTGCCAAAGGCAATAGCTCTTCCTTTATTGTGCTAATACATGAAAATCTGTTTTTCCATATATTTTAGGCTATTAAAGCCAGACCTACAGGCTTTGACGATGCTTGTTTGTTGTTCTTGATAGTTCACATGCCTTCATGGCTAACTCGTGGTCTTGCAGGAGGACAGACAAGAAGTATGCAGCCTTAGTGGGTGCTAATTTGTTTATGTAAGAACAGGATTCATTTCAAATACAAAACTACTTTTAAATAATTGGTGTTTCAGAATTGTGATACTTTAGGGAAACATTGTTTATTCAAATGTAAAAATTAGTTAATAAGTAAAAGCAGGCATAACTGTCAGTCATTATTTTTAGGATAGTCCTAGTGACAATTTTAGCTGCCTCTCCGGCCTCATGCAATCAAAAAGAATAATAAATAAAAAGAAAAATACATAAACATATAGACTCACTTTGGGATCTGCCCTCTTCATGCATTGGTGGTTTCAACTGATATCCACATTTTGCTTCCCCAACTACATCATAGAGCACAGGGCGATGGGCCGGCCAACTTTAATCATTGGCTCTCTTGTGCTGTGAATGACAGCATTTTGACCTGATCACATGTGCACATCTGCCTAAAAAGAAGCGCACTTTACTGCCAGGGCTAGTTTGCCTAAATGTCTTTTTCTTTCCGTTCTTTATCATTTTTAATTATTTTTAATCTTCTACAGTCAAGTTGCAGTACTTTAAAGCCAATGTACCTATTTTTTGCTTCAATAAGAATCATATTTTCCTGTGATTTCTATTAAAACTAATAAGCAAGCATTTGTGCCTGTTCGAAGTACAGATACCAGCTATGCCAGCAAATGCCAGTACTTCTCTATTAAAACTACTTTTTCACTTCAATTTTTTATAGCAAGCACATGGCCACCACATTTACAGGGCAGCGTATTTCTTCCTTCTTTTCATTTTTGTGACATATGCTTGCATTAAAAAAAAAAAATCAGTGCACCCGCATGCCAAGATCCTACTTCTTGGCTTTACCAGTGCCTTTTCAACATAGCTGTGACTGCTCACAGACCCATACATCTTACGTCATACATTTTTGTGGACCGTGACCACGCCATTCTCTGGGAGCTGGCCGCGGCGCATTTTCATCATAAGCAGTGCATGGCAAAATGTAATACTTTTATAACATCTACTTATGTCAATGTTCTCTTTTACCTTCAGGAGGTTCTGCTCCTTTCGGCCTCCCTGCCTTTTTATATAGCTCCGCAATTTGAGATTCGCATCGCAAGCATTGACACATTCACCGGAAGGACGCATTGTGAGGCTCACTTTAGCCTGCACCAGCTATTTACGTGACAAGCTAAGTGGTGGCCATTTGACCACTGAATCGGTAAAGCGACAGAAAACATGCAAATGTCACCAAGGAGATGACACATACGTTCGAAACAATGCCAGGGCATTATTACGGCAGAAATTTCAAAACATGCATTTATTTATATTCTCATTAACTGTAGATTTAAAGTATTTTCCCCCACTGCGCCACTGCAAATTCTAGGTCACAGAACGATTACATGAAAGCATGTGCTCTACGCGCTAAACTCTTCTTTCAACGTTAAAGGCAGGGATGGGGGGGGGAACAGAGTGTAAACAGAAATCATTTGAGCTGAATCACCTGCGCTGGTTATTTCGATTAGCTCACACGACCCCATGATGTCATTAATGGACTTTAGATGACCCAAATCTCTTCATGGGATTTTGATGTGTCTAGTGAAGTTTGACCATTTGGTTAACAGAGAAAGTTATTTATAGTTTCTAAGGTCACATTCAAATTATGTGGAACAAATATGTGGAAATCGATCTGTTTTATTAACTTGCCATTACACATATCTTATAGTTTAAAATATGTGGCTTGAAAACATTGCTGGGGTGAAATGGGATCCGACCACTCATTTGAATCTTGGGTGGAGTTTGTCGGGGGAGGGGGGGGGCTAGTCAGAATATGTCAACGTTTCTATGTTAGAATCAACTTAAATTGTTACTTTCAAGTCTTGAAATAAACAAAATATAGATATTTTTGCATTCCCAGAAATTACTATATATCTGTTCATCTGTATGCATTCATAACAAAGTGATCAAGTGATTAACATTTTCCTTACCTAATGTTCTATGATTAACTGTGGGAAAGAGCCAAGATTGATTGTTCTTCAAACATCTGAGACATGAATACTAGTAGAAGTTAGTGTCTAAGTTATATAACTGCTCATACTACAGTGGGAGGTCTGTAGGAATGGGCACTGGAATTATGCTGCACTAGAGGTCCAAATTGTGCAGCATGGTTGACTAAATTATGCGGTAAGAAAAGGAACACTATGCAGAGAAATATGGCACTAATATTTCACGATTTTGTAATGTTACCACACATTTATACTGTGGTCCAATAATTAAGATCATATTGTCTATTTTTGTATACAACACATCCACAAATGGGTGTGTACAACTCCTTTATACATCTTGTTTTAGTGTAACCCAGAAGTGAGGAGTAGGTCCTACCTAACTAACCAGCACGACAACACTACTCACAAAAACCTCTTCTCCTCATTCTGTTTGTTAGTCCTATACCACCAGAACAGGTTTCTCTTTAATGGGCCTAGTCCAAAATACATGTATGAATTAAATATTAAGCACTTGGCTGCACATTTTGCTAATACAATGTTTGTATGCATATTGTTCTTCATGTGACAGAACCTATGTTATCAACTTGCAGGACACAGTATCCTGGGTTACCATATTTTCTGTTCATTTCTTTAAAAAACGACATCAGTTATTATCCTGACTGAAAACTAGCATGTTTGGTTTCTTACCTATTTCAGGTCTGAAACCTGGTTGCAAATACTATTTCCTTTTACCAGAGGTAAATCTAAGAAATGGGTGCAAAAGCTGACTTGATATTGTGAAGTAACATTTTTAAAAAGCACTAGAAAATGGATCTTATTTAGGCTGGGTCTCCCTCTGTAGATGCCACACCAAATTTTAGCTTTGCAGATTAAAGCATTTAGCTAAAATGCACCACATCTGTTGCAAACTGTGTCAGTGAAAATGTATAAAATGGGTACCAGTTATGAAAGCTACACACCCAATAGGACCCCAAGCAGATAATGTCAATCCATAAGTGCAATATAAGGCCACATTTTCTCATGATGGGAAATGACTACACTCTACAATGACATATTTTCTAATTTGTAGAGAAAGGCGGGAAATAATCTGTATGTAGGTCAATGTTCCTTTTGGAATCATATGATAAGCTCCCTAGAAAAACTGCACTGAAATCAATGAATCTATGTTTAGAATGTAATAGCACTGTGATGGAAGAAGAGTCAGGTTTGGCATCACATGTGGGTAAATCAATCCATTGTGTTATTGAATACATTGTTGAGACAACACATCACAATAAAAATGAAATGATTTTCTTTATAAAGTACTGGATAAAAATGATATGGTATGATAATGTTATGAGCAGAAATATCTTATCCTGTTGAGAAGAGGTAATGATGGTGGATGCATGCCATTCAATACTTCAATACACTTTTCAAACTATTGCAACGGATTGAGCAGAAACATTCAAAATGCAATTTTGGTTGCATGGATGGTTGGATGGTGATAGCTGTGATAATTTATGTATGACTTTGATCTCCAACCTATTCAGGAAAATCAACAGTACATATGCATGTCCAAATTACGCTCCTGGAAAAATTGCAGAAGGTTATTTAGAGGTTACTAAATTAGAAAACATTTGGGAGACTTTGAAACTTACTGGGGCAAGATAAGTTGTAGTGTACTCTTTGGGGCTGTCATAACAGACCACACACTTAAAATAGTAGCATATTGCTCGGTCTACAACAAGTAAACTTTGACTTTTGATTTATTGACGGTTACATCAAGTATATGCCATAGGTGAAGTGATTAGCATTTTTACTGGTATATGGTGTTAGAGTATGGCTAAGCCTCCAAGGAAATTCGTTAGCTGTGGAAGCAGTTCTTAGGATTGGTTGGAGAAGTTGGTGGCTAAAATCAAATACTATTTCCATTAGACTCACACCATGACAGTATGCACATTCTTTAACTCAAGAAGTGAGGAAATGTATCAAATGGAGCTAGGCATGTGACTACCAAGTAGTATGGATATGCTCTACCCACAATTCACAAGACGGATGGTCACTTAAGTGTGTTTATGTATGCAGTTAAGGTAGTCAGTATTCTCAAACATGGTCAACTTTAATTCAAAAAGAATGAAGCAGACATGCATATATTGATGTCATCTTCAGGGTTAAGGTTCTTGTTAGAAATGGGGTTCTCTAGTTGGCAATGGCTGGCGCCAATGTCCAAATAGGGACTCTTCTTCCTAAGTCAGGGCAAGTGGGCTACCCCCTTTGACAACCCCTGCTCAATCCTGTGGTAATGTAGCACGAGCAGTTAGGTCTATCTCAGAGGCAGTGTGTGAAGCATTTATGACCATGCACAATAAGGCAGTAACGACACCACAAAAGGACACCACTCACGTAGGTATAGAAAAATAATATCTTTATCTAAGGTTTAACTCAAGATTCTCAAAGCGTTTTAACAAGCTACAATGCACATAAACCAGTAGGGACTCAAAAAGGCAATAACGTATTCACCAGAACGTGACACTGACTGAGTTCAAGGCCGGGGCCTACGTGACCCGTTGCGCACCACATACCTGCAGTTGAAAGGGGACACAGCACGCAGCTTCTCGAAGAAGTGGAGACGGTGACAGGCAGACTCCCAGCGACCACAACCCTTGGCTGCAGGGGTCCACAGCGTGCACCCAGAATGATTCGGGCACTCGGGGACAGGCCAGCTCTCAGCGGCAGCAGCACTCGGCTGCGGCGGCCCGGGCTGGTGGTGGCGATGACTCTCGTTTTGCAGCTCCGTGGTGGGCTCACAGCGGTAGCAGCTCTCTCTTAGCTGCGGCGGCCCACGAGACGATAGCGACAATCCTCGACAATGGTGAACAAGATGCGGGAATACAGCGGCGGCAGCTCTCCCTTATCTGCGACGGCCCACTGGACAAATCACGATGAGGCAATGTTGACAAAGGTGCGGGCGCACAGCGGCAGCAGCTCTCTCTTAGCTGCGGCGGCCCACAGGACAGATCCCAATGATGCAAAGTTGGCAAAAGTGCGGGCACTCAGCAGCAGCAGCTCTAACTTAGCTGCTGCGGCCCACAGGACGCATCACGAGGATGCAAAGTTGGCAAAGGTGCGTGCACTCAGCGGCAGCAGCTCTCTCTTAGCTGCGGCGGCCCACAGGATGGATCACGATGATGCAGAGTTGGCAAAGGTGCGGGCACTCACCGGCAGCAGCTCTCTCTTGGATGCGGTGGCCCACTGGACGAATCACGATGATGCAAAGTTGGCAAAGGTGCGGGCACTCAGCGGCAGCAGCTCTCTCTTAGCTGCGGCGGCCCACAGGACGAATCACGATGATGCAAATTTGGCAACAGTGCGGGCACTCAGTGGCAGCAGCTCTCTCTTAGCTGCGGCGGCCCACAGGAAAAAGGATGGTCTCAACCAGGCTGGCACAACGGTGGGCACTCAGCGGCTACTGCTGTGTCTTAGCTACAGTGGCCCACAGAGATTAAGCGAAGGTTCCGAAGGTTCAAATTCAGTCGGGCTCTCAGCGGCGACAGCTCTGTCTTAGCTGCAGCGGCCCACACAGATTCAGCGAAGGTTCCGGAGGTTCAAATTCAGTTGGGCTCTCAGCGGCGGCAGCTCTCTCTTAGCTGCAGCAGCCCACACAGATTCAGCGAAGGTTCCCAGTCCGAGTTCCTCACAGTAGAACTAGAGGCTCCAGATTGCTCGATGGATGCCTCACCTACAAACAGAATTCCTTGCACAGGAATTCCGACAGCTGACAGGGTGAAGTCTAATGTCCCTGAGACTTCGGCAGAAGGCGCTCTCGATACAGGCCCTCGGGTAGTTTCTTCAGCAAGCTTGGGAAAATTTTCAAAAGTCCTTTCCTCTGTTCACTCGGACATAGGTTTGTCTTGACATCCAGAAGGAACACACTTGGACAAGGTTCCAGTGCAGCGTTTTATACCTAAAAAGTCTTTGTTCTCTAAAGCCACAAATCACTAAATCCAGTCAGAACCAGTTCGGTGGGGTCGGGGAGCACTTGGTTTACGAGGCGACATCCTTTCAGAATGCGGGGGTCTGCTATCAGATGCACAGTGGGGGCGTGGAACCATCATTCACCTTGCCAGGCACGGCCTTGCTCAGATCAAAGAGTCACCCCTCCCCATGCTCTGAATACTGATCTCTCTCTCCAGCCAGGTGTGACCCAGCTGGCCCTGCTGCTCCAAAACCAGACAGCCAATACACATACTAGCAAAGCCTACAGGAAAGCTCAGGCAAGAAAATCCCGCGTTTCCAGAAGAGGCATTTTCGAACATGGGATATGTCAATGGTTCTTACTAAAAGGTGTATCTCAATGTCCTGAGCATAAACATATCAAACTCGAAGTTCCTATCAGGTTCTGAGGGTCAGATAGGATTATAGAAGGTAATCCTCAATCTGCGCATTCTGGCCTATGAGACCGGATAGCTTCACAATAGTGACAGTGAAATGGAGGGTAACTCGCTATTAGAACATGCTACACAGATCTAGGCATTATGGTTATCCTAATTCATAAAGTCATCTTTACACGGGGAGCATTCGCGCCGTGGCACTGATTAGCAGTGGCACGGCGCCCAGAGCATCTAAATCCAGCCAACATAAAAGATAGGAAGCGAAAAGAGAGTGGGAGACCCACGCCAATTATGTCAGGTCTAACACGCGTCCCCTCCAGCTGAAATGTGGGGGGAACTAACCATCCCCTTGGGAGTTCTCATCACTAAGGCGGAAAGATCTGGACAGACTGTCAGCATTGGCGTGTTCTGTACCAGGGCGGTGTTCCACCGTTAAATCCATACCCTGTAGGGAAATGGACCACCTCAACAACTTGGGATTCTCCCCCCTCATCTGCATTGGCCATCTAAAGGGCCTGTGGTCTGTCTGAACACGGGAGTGAGTCCCAAACAGGTATGGTCTCAGCTTCTTCAGCGCCCAGACCACCGCAAATGCCTCACGCTCAATTGCACTCCACCTCTGTTCCCGGGGAAGTAACCTCCTGCTTAGGAAGACTACCGGTTGGTCTAGTCCCTCCTCATTGATCTGTGACAGAACGACCCCTATACCATGCTCTGAGGCGTCTGTCTGGACAACAAATTCCTTTGAAAGTCGGGCGCCTGAAGCACGGGAGCGGTGCACATGGTAGTCTTCAGGGCGTCGAAAGCTTTCTGACAGGTGTCAGTCCAATTAACCTTCTTTGGCTCTTTCTTAGACGTCAGCTCAGGCCCTCACCTGTGTCTGGGTCTTGGGGGGTACCCACGACAGGATAGTTTCAATTTTGGGCTGAAGGGGTGCCACCTGGCCCTCCCCACCTGGTGCCCCATATATACTGCAGAACCCTGCCCAATCTGGCACTTACTGGCTTTGATTGTGAGGTCTGCTTTCCACAGTGCCATCAATACCTCCCAGAGGTGACGCAGGTGGTCCTCACAAGAGGAGCTAAACACCGCAATGTCATCCAGGTAGGCGGCACTGAAGTCTTCCAACCCAACCAACACCCTGTTGACCAACCTCTGAAAGGTGGCAGGGGCATTCTTCATTCCAAAGGGTATCACCCGGAACTGGTAGTGCCCATCGGGGGTGGAGAATGGTGACCTCTCCTTTGCTTCCTCGGTCAAGGCGATCTGCCAATACCCAGACGTCAATTCAAATGTGCTGAGGTATTTGGCAGCCCCCAACCGATCTACAAGCTCATCATCTCTGGGGATGGGGTGCGCGTCACTCTTCGTGACTGAATTGAGGCCCCGATAGTCCACGCGGAACCGAATTTCTGGGGTGGCACCAGGCGCTGCAGCTTTTGGGACCAGGACCACTGGGCTAGACCACGGGCTGCTAGAGGACTCAATCACCCCAAGGGCAAACATTTTGGTAACCTCATCCTTAAAGTAGGCTCTTACCCGGTCAGTCACTCGGTAAGCCTTGTGCTTAATGGGAGGACTGTCCCCAGTGTCCACGTCATGGACACACCAGTCAGTGACACTAGGCACCAGGGAGAACAGATCACTGAATTGTCCCAACAGTTGGTGACAATCACCCTGCTGCTCAGGAGTCAGTGTGGTGGAGAGGACCACACCCTTAACTGACCCTTCTTGCTCCCCTGCCCACAGGAGGTCAGGAAGGGGCTCGCTCTCCTACTCCATCCCAGCATCTGTGGCCAGAAGTATGCCCACTTCAGACCTCTCAAAGTGGGGCTTCAGGCGGTTAACATGCAGGACCCGCAAGGTGTTCCTGGGAGACTGCAAGTACACCATATAGGTAACAGGTCTATTGCGCTCCACCACCTCAAAGGGGCCAGTCCACCTATCCTGGAGCGCACAGGACTCCACTGGGGCCATGACCCAAACCTTTTGTCCAGGTTGAAAGTCGATCAGAGTGGCATTCTGAACCTGCCAGCGTTTCATCTCTTCCTAGCTGGCTTCCAGGTTTGCCTCAGCAAGTTTCCTGAAACGCAGAGTCTGGTTTCTGAAGGCCAGCATGTAACTAAACACATCCTGGGGAGGTTTCCTGTGAGATTGCTCCCAGCCTTCCTTGACCAAACTCAGAGGCCCTCTGACCGGGTGACCATAGAGCAGCTCAAAGGGACTGAACCCTAAGGACTTCTGTGGCACCTCACGGTAAGCAAACAACAGGCATGGCAAGAGGACATTCCGCTTATGCCTCATGGGCTCACCTAGGCCCATAATCATGCCCTTAAGGATCTGTTTGAATCTCTCAACCAGCCCATTACCCTGGGGGTGGTAAGGAGTGGTGAACTTATACGTTACCCCACACTCCTCCCACAGAGACTTCATGTACTTGGAGATGAAATTAGTTCCCCCATTGGAAACCACCTCTCTGGGGTATCCCACGCAGGAGAAAATCCCCATCAGAGCCCGTCCCACCACGGGGTCCGTCACTGTCCTGAGCGGGATGGCCTCTGGGTACCTGGTGGCATGGTCCACCAAGACCTGGATGAACCTGTTGCCCATGGCTCTCTCGGGATCCAGCAGCCCCACAATATCAATGCCCACTCTCTCGAATGGGGTACTCACAACGGGAAAGGGCTGTAGTGGGGCCTTAATCTGCCCCCACTCTTCCCACTTGCCTGGCAAGTCTCACACGTCCTGCAGTGAGCATCTGAGCTCCTGCGCATCTGGGGCCAATAGAAGTGGGTGATCAGCCTCTCAAAGGTCTTGGTCTGCCCCAGATGTCTGGCCAATGGCACATCATGAGCCAACCCCAGTAGGAAGGTCCTGAAGCGCTGGGCTACCACCAGCACATGGGCTGACCCACGCTCAGCAACCTTAGGCTCACTGTAAAGGAGGTCATTCTCCCAATAGATCCAATGTGACCCTCTCTGATCACGTGCTGCCTGGGCGGCGGCCTGGCACCTCCCCCCTCAAGAGAAGGGAAGGTTCTTTGTTGCTTGCAAAATTCCTCCCTGGAGGGCCCCCCTTCCTGCTGCCAATGGGTCAGCTCTGGTAGGTCCCCTAGTTCAGCCACTTGTTCCCCTGTAGGTTCCAGGGCATCCCCTCAGGGTCTGCTCCCTCCGGGACTGTGGGAACCGCGGGGGGCAGTTTCCCGTGCCCCCTACCCCTTCTCTTTAAGGCAGGGGCCTGGCTCCAGGCTATCCTGAACACCCTTCTGAGCTGTCATGGACCGAGTGGTTGCACATGCCCACTCAGGCAGGCCCAGCATTTCCAAATGAGACTTTCTCTCCACCGTAGCCCATGGGGAGTTCTCTAGATCATTGCCCAACAGACAGTCTACAGGCA
The DNA here is from genome assembly GCF_964204655.1 of Triturus cristatus. Lineage (NCBI taxonomy): Eukaryota > Metazoa > Chordata > Amphibia > Caudata > Salamandridae > Triturus > Triturus cristatus. Next base: position 407,267,040 of record NC_140595.1, on the reverse strand, counting down.
TGGCGGGCCTCACAGTCACTTGAAGAGTTCCTGAGACCCCCCCACTCAAAGGAGCCACCTCACACTGGCTCTCTGAGTTGTCTGCTGACACTACGGGCAGAATGCATGTGGACAACCTGCTCTTTTGACACCAACCTGGAGCTGACAGCAGTCACACTAGCTCCTGTGTCCCTGAGAGCTTCCACCCTATGGCCATTGATGGTCACCCACTGCCGGTACTTCTTAGTGTTATTAGGAAGTGTGGGGTTCGGGACCTTCTCAAAGTCTTATAGTAAGACAAGGGTTAACTCTACGGGATCCCACCCACCTTTGACCTCCATCTCCCCCCCAGGGCTACACTGGCAATGTGGCAGAATGGTGCACGGGATAGTGCATGAGGGGATTCATTGGGGTCCCTCTGGGGACACTGGGGATCATAATACCGGTGGCCCACTTGACCACACTTGAAATAAGTGAGTGGCCCCCACTGAACAGGCCTACCTGTCGGGGACACTGGCTTCTTCTCCGGGGGAGGCTGGGACACCACTACTTGGTTCCCTTGGGAATTACTCTGGGGCCCTCTCTGGAACTCCCTCGGCTTACCCTTGTTCCCCCCCACTTCTCTGCTGGGGACCCTGCCCAACTCTGGTGAAGTCTCCCACAAAACCTTTGCGGACCCGGGTGCTCACCCAGTGGTCCACCTCCTCATTAAGCTTCCTAGGGTTAGTCAGCTTGTTATCAATCAGGTGCTGGCGTAGCTCTGGAAAACAGTTACTAGAAAAATGCTCCCTTGCAAACAAATCATACAACTGCTCAAAAGTTTACACTTTGCTACCTTTTACCCAGCGATCCATTGCTCTGCAGAAATAAGACACATATTCAACCCATGTTGTACCCTCTAACTTCTTACAGGTTCTAAACCTCTGCCTGTACATTTCTGGGGTCGAACCATAACGGGTCATGAAAGCTTCCTTCATATGGCATACACCATCCTGCTCTCCTCAGGCAGGTCCAACAGGATATCCCTACCATCGCTCACAAAGTGTCCCCACAACCCCACTCCCCAATCCTTCTCATGGACCCGGTGGGACACCGTTGCTATCTCATATGTGGCAAACCATTGCCCAATATCCTCATTCTTGTAAAAATCATTAATGACATCTTGAAGAATATAAACTCTACTCCCAGGAGTTACTAAAGGTATGCTGCCACCAGAGGGGGAGACCGGGACACTCCTCGCCCTGATCTCTATCTCTGTCAACATTCTCTCATGCTCCATTTTCAAGTTCAATTGACAATCAATTCTTCTCAATGTCTAACTTCTTACTCTCAAGGTCCTTCTGACCTTCCAATTTAGCCATCTCCAAACTATGCCTCCTATCTCTCTCCCTGTCCTCCAGCTCTTCTGGGGTGAGGCTCGTTTGGGATACACTAGTACCTGGATTGGAGGGTGTCCTATCTCCCCCCCTCTCCTGCATCATCCTGCTGCCCTCCAGCATTCTCTTCCTCATCCCCAGCAGACTCTCTCGCTTCCCACCAGGCCTTAAGCGCCTTCTAGTACTCCTACTTCCTAGAGAGACCTATCACGGGGACTGCGGATCGCATACAAAATAACTTCAGCTGTCTGGCAGTATAGGTATCTAATCTTTCCTCCTCAAATGTGAGATCCTCCAAAACATTGGAGGTTGGCCTTCCCATATTAGCAGTACTCATGGCTGCGATCAACAATTCAATCCTAGAACAACCAACCAAACGATAAAAAAAAGAATTTGTGGCTGCGCTTTGGTCTACACTCACTAGTGGTGTCTACCAGTTATTGTACGTGGATCACAAATGCAAGTCCTGATCCTCACTGCTGACCACCAGTGTTAGAAATGGGGGTCTCTAGTTGGCAATGGCTGGCGCCAATGTACAAATAGGGACCCTTCTTCCTAAGTCAGGGCAAGTGGGCTACCCCCTTTGACAACTCGTGCTCAATCCTGTGGTAACGTAGCACGAGCAGTTAGGCCTATCTCAGAGGCAGTGGGTGAAGCATTTATGACCATGCACAATAAGGCAGTAACAACACCACAAAAGGACACCACTCACGTAGGTATAGAAAAATAACATCTTTATCTAAGGTTTAACTCAAGACTCTCAAAGCGTTTAAACAAGCTACAATGCACATAAACCAGTAGGGACTCAAAAAGGCAATAACGTATTCACCAGAACATGACACTGACTGATTCAAGGCTGGGGCCTTCGCGACACGTTGCGCACCAGATACCTGCCGTTGAAAGAGGACACAGCACGCAGCTTCTCAAAGAAGCGGAGACAGTGACAGGCGGACTCCCAGCAACCACAGGCCTTGGCTGCAGGTGTCTGCAGTGTGCGCCCAAAATGATTCGGGCACTGGGGAACAGGCGGGCTCTCATCGGCAGCAGCATGTGGCTGCGGCGGCCCGGGCTGGTGGTTGCGATGAATCTCGTCTTGTAGCTCTGTGGTGGGCTCACAGCGGCAGCAGCTCTCTCTTAGCTGCGGCGGCCCACGAGACGATAGCGACAATCCTCGACAATGGTGAACAAGATGCGGGCACACAGAGGCGGCAGCTCTCCCTTAGCTGCGATGGCCCACAGGACAAATCACGATGAGGCATCGTTGGCAAAGGTGCGGGCGCTCAGCGGCAGCAGCTCTCCCTTAGCTGCGGCGGCCCACAGGACAGATCCCAATGATGCAAAGTTGGCAAAAGCGCGGGCACACAGCAGCAGCAGCTCTCTCTTAGCTGCGGCGGCCCACAGGACGAATCACGAGGATGCAAAGTTGTCAAAGGTGCGGGCACTCAGCGGCAGCAGCTCTCTCTTAGCTGCGGCGGCCCACAGGATGAATCACGATGATGCAGAGTTGGCAAAGGTGCGGGCACTCAGTGGCAGCAGTTCTCTCTTGGCTGCGGCGTCCCACAGGACGAATCACGATGATGAAAATTTGGCAACGGTGCGGGCACTCAGTGGCAGCAGCTCTCTCTTAGCTGTGGCGGCCCACAGGACAAAGGATGGTCTCGACCAGATTGGCACAACAGTGGGCACCCAGCGGCTACAGCTCTCTCTTAGCTGCAGCGGCCAACACAGATTCAGCGAAGGTTCCGAAGGTTCAAATTCAGGCGAGCTCTCAGCTGCCACAACTCTCTCTTAGCTGCAGCGGCCCACACAGATTCAGCGAAGGTTCCGGAGTTTCAAATTCAGGTGGGCTCTCAGCGGCAGCAGCTCTCTCTTAGATGCAGCGGCCCACACAGATTCAGCGAAGGTTCCCAGTCCGCTTTCCTCACAGTAGAACTAGAGGCTCCGGATTGCTCGACTGAGGCCTCACCTGCAAGCAGAATTCCTCGCACAGGAATTCCGACGGCTAGCGGGGTGAAGTCTAATGTCCCTGAGACTTCGGCAGGAGGTGCTCTCGATTCAGGCCCTCGGGTAGTTTCTTCAGCAAGTTTGGTGAAAGTTTCAAAAGTCCTTTCGCTGTTCACTCGGACAGAGTTTCGTTTTGACATCCAGAAGGAACACACTTGGACAAGGTTCCAGTACAGCGTTTTATACCTAAAAAGTCTTTGTTCTCTAAAGCCGAAAATCACTAAATCCAGTCATAACCAGTTCAGTGGGGTCGGGGAGCACTTGGTTTACGAGGTGACATCCTGCCCTTTCAGAATGCGGGGGTCTCCTATCAGATGCACAGTTGGGGCGTGGAGCCATCATTCACCTTGCCAGGCACGGCCTTGCTCAGATCAAAGAGTCACCCCTCCCCATGCTCTGAATTCTGATCTCTCTCTCCAGCCAGGTCTGACCCAGCTGGCCCTGCTGCTCCAAAACCATACAGCCAATACACATACTAGCAAAGCCTACAGGAAAGCTCAGGCAAAGAAATACCGCATTTCCAGAAGAGGCATTTTCGAACATGGGGTATATAAATGGTTCTTACTAAAAGGAGTATCTCAATGTCCTGAGCATAAACATATCAAACTCGAAGTTCCTATCAGGTTCTGGGGGTCAGATAGGATTATAGAAGGTAATTCTCAACCTGCCCATTCTGGCCTATGAGAACAGATAGCTTCACAATAGTAACAGTGAAATGGAGGGTAACTCGCTATTAGAACATGATACACAGATCTAGGCATTATGGTTATCCTAATTCATACAGTCATCTTTACACTGTGGCACTGATTAGCAGTGGCACGGCGCCCAGAGCATCTAAATCCAGCCAACATAAAAGATAGGAAGCGAAAAGAGGGAGGGAGACCCACGCCAATGATGCCAGGTCTAACAGTTCTATTAGTTGTTTTTACTGCACAATACAGGCAAATGCATGCATTTGACACAAGAGATACGTATATGAAAAATACTGTCATGATTATTAAAAATGGTATACTTTTACTTGTTCATATAATTGATCTATAATAGGATTTGTTTTGTATGTGTTGTAACTTACACTTTGGATTTTCATCTTTTTTGCATGGTTAAATTTATTAGGGGATTTATAATATCTGAATGCAATCAATGTGAGTGAATATTACATTATTTTAATCGCAAGACACTGTTTAGCATTTGGGGGAGCTATTTAGCTATTTGGACAAAATATCCCCGAAAATATTTAGTTACAAAAATATTGTGTCAAGAATTTCAAAAATATAATCCACAGAAATATTAAAGGTAAAAATATAATTTTAAATGTTGCTTTTAATGTTGTAAAAAATATTGATTTAGAAAATATCATTTTATGTAATACTGTTCCAAGTATTGATTTGTATGGTAATCATTGTATTGTGTTTAATTCTATATGTTTATTCATTGTTATATATTTGTGTGTTCAGTAAGAATGTATTAATTATGTAACTGTTGAAATTTATATATTTAGTTTATTAATGTATAAAAATAATGGATTTTTATTTTTTTAGCAGCGGTATATTGAGTTTTTGGGGGATAAGGTTGGGGAGATTTTTAAAAAGTGGGTATTTTAATGTATATGTAAGATATTTTCCACATTTATATAATCATTTGTATAATTTATAATGTATAATTAATTAAAATATATAAGTATATTAAATGTATTAGACTGGAGTGGGAATTCTATATGTCACCCCTTCAGTGTCCAACTCCTTCACCCAATTGGTTTAAATTTGAATGGTACTAGTAAATGTTACCCCTCTGCAGCCCACACCTTCCCCAAATTGGTATGGATTGGAATGGAAATAGTAAATGTCACCCTTTCTTCTCCAGCACATTCCCCAAATTGGTACAGATTGGAGTGGGAATAGTAAATGGCATCCCTTTATTGGGGGGGGCAAGTTATAGTTACCTTAGGGCAGGAAATATAGGGCAATAAATATAGTTACTTGAGTTAACTATAACTGCTGTTTTTTTGTGTGAAAAACTTGAACCCAACTATAACACCCCTTTAATGTTTGGTTTTAAGTGAACCCATAAGAATTGTTTTAATTCTATTTTCTAACTGTAACATCCCTGTAAGCTTTGCTTTTTTCAGTGAATTTCAACATCTTTTAAAAGTTATATCCTAACTATAACGACCCTGTAACCTAGGTGTATGAGTGGTTATGTAGGTATGTAAGTATGTGTGTGTGTGGGTGTGTAAGTGCATTTTTGATTAGCTGTGTGGGTCTGTGAGTGGGTGTGTGACTGGCTGTATGGGTGTGTCAGTGGCTAAATGGGTGGGTCAGTGGGTGTGCAAGTGTGTGTGTGGGTGAGAAGTAGGTGTATGAATGTGTGAGTGTGTGAGTGGGTATGTGAGTGGTTTTGTGTGTCCCTGAGTGGGTGTGAGAGTCACTGCACAGGTGTGTGAGTAGTGCATGAGTGGTTGCATGGGTGTGTATATGGGTGTGTGAGATCTGGGTCTATGGATCCACTGCAGATTCCCATGGGTGCCACTCTGAGCCCAGCAGTGGATCCGCACACCAAAGATTTATTTCTAGACAATTTTTATCCCATGAGGGGTTCCCGCAAAGACCCCACAATCAGCCCGAAAAGGTCAGGATACCTCTATCCTGATACCTTATGTTCTATTTACACTTGACTCCACCTGGGAACTGTGTCTTGATTGAAAAAATGGTGGCAGCAACTTTTCTCTCAGGTTGCTGCCAGCCACACACGGCATTGCTTTTGGCGTGTGGATCCATGGATCCTTTGTGGTGGATCTTCAGCTCTAGATATACATAAAAACAATTCTTTAATAACTCCAAAGCTACTGAACAGATTACACCAAATTATGAAAAAGGATTCTTTCTGGATCAAGAGCTAGCATTCTGCCAAATTTGGTGTCATTCCATACATCGGATCATTTTGTGGCCCCCTTTTTCTCAGCTCCCGTTTTATGAATAACCCCAGCACTTTCCAGACAGCCGCTCAAGTCAGTGGCAAACTAGTTTGAATATTCCCTGAAGACTCATCAGATGGGGCAACAGTTATTAGCAGGGGTGGTAGATGCATCTGTGGTGGTGGCTGCGGTATATGTGGGGGTACTGGGGGTGGTGATGTATCTGTGGTAAAGGGTGTAGTGTATGTGGGTGTGCTGCGGTGGTGGATGTGTCTGATTGTGGGTGCAGTGTCTTTGGCTGCTCCTGAGGGTGGTGGATGTGTCTGTGGTTGTGGGTGCAGTGTATGTAAGTGTGCTGGGGTGGTGGATGTGTCTGTGGTGGTTGGTGCAGTGTCTGTGGTTGTGCTGGGAGTTTGGGTTGTGTCTGTGATTTTGGATGCATGCCTCTTTTTTGTGTTGTTTATGTTTGTGTGTGGTGTGCTGCTTGTGTCTGTGTGAGTAGGAGCGTGCAAAGGTGTAAGTGTCCATGGACAGGTCTGGGAATAGGCAATTTGTATGGGGACGGGGTAGGAGGTGGGGCACACGGTTGGGATGATTGGGAGGCTGTGGTCAGTGAGGAGGATAGAACTTGAAAAGTCCTCTGTAAACCAGACATAACACTGTGAATGCCTTCCAGGTAGGCTACCATTTATGCCATTTGGCTGCCAAGCCCATGGATGGTACTCAGTAGCGCAGTCTGGCCTACGGAGATATTCCTGAGGAGGTCAATAGCCTCCTCGGGAATACAGCTAAGGGGGGACAGGGGGTCAGGTGCCTGGAACGAAGGAGATTCCAGGCCTTTTAGTGTGCCTGGGTTGGTCAACTGTGGGGGGATCAAGAGGGAGGGTGAAGATGGTACTCTGGGTGGTGGACAAGGATACAGGTGGAACTGGAGCAGTACTGTCCACCACCAGGTAGTGCTCGCTGGAGAAGTCTTCTAAAGAAGATGTAGAGTCATGGGTGGCCTCCATTGCACTCAGCTCACTCTCCTGGCCACTGTGCCCATCAGTGTTGGTACCGGAACCACTGTGGCCAGATGCTTCCCATCTATGTTGGCAACTTCTCCTTCACCTGCCCTGAATTATCCTGAAATGACATATACAATAGTATTATTGTATTTGTGTGAACAGACCAGATCATGAACTTTGACCACAAAACAGTTTGCAAGTTGTTAGATTTTACCTGCTTCAAACCTCTCAAACTTTGGCTCTACATTAGCATAAGCACATGCATGTAGACAACATTTTCAGAACACAATTGCCACAGTTATGTCATTCACCATGATAACTCCTATATCTTGTATAATGTCTCTTTGGGAAATGTTTCACACCGTAGAATGGTTGACCTTTGATGTACAGAATAGTGAGCTGATGTTACCAAAAAGGATATTCACCAAACATATCTTTATACTGTGTGTACACTAGGCCCTAAAATCTGCATACTTATCTTTATCAATAGTAAAATATATATCAATATCTGTCAACATACACTACAATGTTGTACCAACATTGGCATAAACTGAAAGCAGGTTACCCTTGTTTAGACATTTCACTATGGCAACACTCACTTTAAATCACTAAACTATATGTCAAGTGTCAACATGTATAAATGAATTCTGTATTGAAGTAGCTTAGCAATGTATCACATACTTTCTACATACTACTACAACCTAATGAAATACATAACCCTTAAAGCGTTTCTAATACACTTCAGTACAGAGCAAAAGCATCTTCAGATTTGACTTCCTAAATATCTAGTTATTTGACCCCTGTTGTATCTTTGTGAAATAGGATCACTAAATATGCTGGCTTTCACTGTAGCTAAAATGTTGTAGAACATCACACTAATTATTATATACAATGATTCATGTATGATATTTACTTCAAAGACTGAAATGTGAATCACAATATGCAACATAGTACACCTATATGCATTTCGACATTTGCCAAATGAGTCATGAGTTCGGCCTGAATCTGAGTTTTCCTGATAGGATACTCATACATATATGCGATGAAACATTCCATTCTCCATAATACCTTCAAGTTTCCCATTTTACTCCATCATTGATTGTTCATCTTGACGTGTCAAAAGACGCTGAGGAATGGTTTTGGCTTGTTGTTACTCTGTCACCATTGTGTACACATTCCTGTCTGTGCTTCATCAAAAAATGTATGGCTATCTCATATATTTGAAACACAAGGGGACCATTTTGCGATCCCCATCAAGCTGCACAGCCAATCATCAACGAATCCAATAAATTAAATTCATGCTTATTACTCCTCAATTTTGTCCAAAATTATTCATCCTTAATTCTTTTCTTTATGTTCAATTCATTTTACTCATTATCATGTGCCTCCATTCACTGTTCATAAAAACACAGGAGAAAAGTTGTTTCCACATGCCGCACTTTATTTAAAATCACCCAATGCATTTCGGGAAAAAATCCCTTCTTCAGGGGTTTCTAGAATACAAACATAATCATAATCATAATCAGTTCAAACAGAGTTCTTATAATGCGATCAACAAGCCAACATATTACCAAGCTATTAAAACTGTGCTTTATTTGCTGTTTACAATCTCTTTGGATCATTTAATTCAGCAGTACTTCACTACAAGCGCTTGTCATATGTCCTATCAACTTATCACCCCTGAACTCGTGATCAAACAAAAATACTAAGTAACGCGCTCACCGTAATAAGTGCAGGTGCAACCTTCTAAAAACAAAGTTTTGCTGAATGTCCTCTAATTTTCGACTGCGTTCGCTTCTATAACGCGGAAAATCCTGCGCACTGCTCCAACACGTCTTGTTAACCAAGCTTGTGTGCAACTGCTACGATTTCGCGCTTGTATTAATCACTGCAGCTGCCCTTGACTAAGCCATCACTAAAGTGTGCACTGGATTGCGGGATAACTGAAGTCTGTATGAACTATTGGACTCCAATGCCCATGATGCCCCTAATAATGTAGCATACATACTCTAACTAACGCTCTGTTTCCAATTAACTGAATACTATAAATGCTCTAAACCCAGCGATGTGTAAACCATTGTTTATAAAAAACAAAATTAAGCCCTCCATCAAAATTGCGTTTGTGTTTTGCATTCAATATAAATTAGTGCGCTTTACTGTCATTACATGATAATAAAACTGACATGATAAACCAATGTGCATGTGAGGAGACACAACTCCTGCGTTGTCGATGTTGCTGACAAAAATAAAATCCAAGGCTTTTAGACACTCTCTACTGATCATCTCTTCCATGGGTGCTACCTCACCAGGTTAGACGGAGAATTCATTCAGTGAAACAACATTGGAGGTAAGATGCACTCCTCTGTACTCGAATTTTGATTAATATTCCTTGAAATGTACTCTGCAGTTTAAACTAGTAGGCGTGCTCGCTTGCTCTGCGCTCCGTCGACGTGCGCTGCAACATATAAGAAACACAAGGGGACCATTTTGCGATCCCCATCAAGCTGCACGGCCAATCATCAACGAATCCAATGAATTAAATTCATGCTTATTACTCCTCAATTCTGTCCAAAATTATTCATCCTTAACTCTCTTCTTTATGTTCAATTAATTTTACTCATTATCATGTGCGTCCATTCACTGCTCATATATTTGGCCAAAAGCAGACTGCCTTACACCCACATTAAGAAGCAGTAAGAAATCATGTAAATCTGTCATGTTTAACATGTATGAAACAGTGTTTCTGATGTTGAACACAATTTGAATATGTCTTGAGGCCAATAAGTAGCCATCAAGTCTGTTGTCACTAGTCAATTTGGATCAAATGCTCATTCTGGGTTGTGTAGAGTCCCAAATGTCCACTGTGACGGTAGGTACATCCACTATATCACAAGTGCCTAGTATGCTATGTCGCCTGTAATAGGGCTACCATTACATCACCCACATCAGTGAAGGAGCATCACACCTGACACAATAAAGACTATTTGCCTATTTGCTATAACTGTCCCTCATGACAGCAAACAACATGATGTGGAGTATAGGCAGAAATGTGTCTGCTCAGAACAGTCCATTGGTTGTGGACAGGAATCAGGTGGGATCATAATGAAAATCAAAAGACAAAGCACATCCTCATACACCTTGTACAAAACGTACACCTTCAAGAACTCTTCTAGAGCATTGGCAATAGGTCAACCTGAAAGTTGATGGCCAAAATACTGGCTGTAACAAGAAATGGGTCATGTAACATGTATAACTCTGATAAGAACTTACCCCTTGCTGCTGTTGGGCCCTCAACTGCTCATCAATTTCCTGATAGGCCACCACAAGAATGTGGGCCATTAGTGGGGTCAGGGTGCGGCACACGCCACTCACACATTGGGAGGACTTCCCGAGTTGGAATTCTGCGATCTTACGGGTCCAGCATCTTAGGTCCTCCCACCTCTTGTGGCAATGAATGCTGCACCACTTGTAGACCCCCAGGGTCACTACCATCCTGGTGATGGCCTTCCATATGTTACGCTTCTAATGGGCGTTAGCCTGTATGGACACATGAAAGGAAAGAACAAGCAATGGTTTTGTGACTTTTTGAATGTATGTATTGCTGTCACAAACATTGTCTACAGCTATCAGTAGAATAACTTGTGTATTGTCACATGCTGACCTATACCAATGTCCTCATACACACTTTAACAGTGACCTGTTGCCCATCTTCAGCCTATGTCATGGTCTAAACACACAAATCCAGGCCTGTGACATAATCTAGCATTGGGCCTCTAGATAATCTGTGATGTGACCGACTTCTGATCAGTGCAAAAGATTGTGAGCTACTGAAGGCTAAACATTACATAATTATGGCACAGTGAATAGTGGCCACTGTGAAAAATGGGCTTGAATTTTGGGCATGCCATTCTTTGAAATGTGAGTCAATAGAAATAAAGTGTTAGGTCAAGAAGTCAGGGAACCCTCCATTTCATCTGTTTCAAATTTAAAAGCATTCAGGGGCATATTTCTAGCACACCTCACATTTTCACCTGCAAAGGATAAATGCTCTTGACAACTACCTCAGTGCTCCAGTTGTATGACCCTGTGACTCAGCCCAAGACTGCACATGATTCTGAATGAGCACTGCTCAATGACAGACCCTGCTATCTGAAGACTGATGTTCATGATGTTACATGAACACCACATTTCCTCAGCTCCTACATTACAAGGGTCACCGTGTGCTCATCCAAAAGGGACCCCTTGGCTGTGTGCTACTCTGAAGGGGTCTGGGAGCTACAGGTTGCTCCCAAATGACACTTTGGAGAGCCTTGATATAGGCTGAGTGATTTGTGGGACTATACACATAGCTAACATCATTTTCAATTGTTTTTACACAGTACATGCATATCTCCAGGCGTAAAGAGCATATGGTGTGTTTACCATTTACCATGATGTTATTTGCACTTTATCACAATTAAATCAAACATATACATGCATAGATCTATACATACACATCAATTTGAATCTAGGGCTTTAAACACACAACACATATTGCTGGTGTGGTATATTTGACATTGAAGAGTGCCTACAAATCCCTAACATCATTTTCCTTTGTAAGGACCACATTATGTGACAAGTAACATCAAGCAGTACACTTCAGTCTTGACCTCAAAGGGTCATTGTGGCCAGTGTGAATGGAAAAGAGCCAGTTAGACAGATCCACATATGTATGCCATATATGTAACTGTTCCTCTGGTAACCCATAGAGCTGGCCATACAGGCAAAGTACCTCCTTTGCCAACAACACCAGCTCCTCTGGCATTAAGTGGGTGCCCTCTCACCTGTTGACCTGGCATGATTGCTTCCAGAGGTGAGAAATAGCAGCAAAAGTGGAGGAGGTCTTGTTAGCATCAGTGTTAGGAGTCAAGTGAGCTTTTTTTCCAACCGCCGCGTACATGTATGTGACATACATGATCTTCAGACGAGATGGACACAGCCATTGTTCTCCTACTGTTACATTCACCATCGTTAGCCTATGGCTGTGCCCGTCGTGGAGTTTACTGCCCACGTCATGGTCGACTTCTGTTGCCACCGTCTGATTCCAAATGTCCTATCCGTGAGGTCAGGCATCTGCCATTTTAGGACTTCAAACTAGTGTGTTAGTGACTGTTAAGTGCATCATCACCACTCCAAATGGGGACTAGTTTATTCATATAATCACACTTTGATGGACACTTATTGTTTTTAAATAAACATTTATATGTAGTGCGTTAGTGTGGTAAACCACAATATTAGTGTGGTGTTGTGTACACCTCCATAGAAGGTATTTTTGGAGAAAATAAACTTTTAAAACATTTACAAATGTGTAAATAATACATTTGAAATGGATTATTTACACATTCATTTTTCTGATTCATATCAAGGACATAAATGCCATTTGTGATGGTTAAAGGACCAGAAGCAAACCGTGCATCAAAATGTGTTCTAAATCATATACATTTTGTTAAAATACATGACTTTTGTGTCAAAGATGTTGCTGTGAATGATGTAAAAGAAATTTCCATTTTTTTCCATTACAGAAATATGAACCCTGGGAGAGTAAGGAAACGACAGCCTTCAGTGTACCGCTCATTTCCAGACCTTACCACAATGGAGGAAAGGAATATAATCAAGAAGTTCAAGTTGAGTAGGCAATTTTTACTGGACTGATGTTATCAGCTGGAGTCAGATCTTCAGCCTCACAACAGAAATCCCACATCTTTTACACCACTTGTCAAAATCATGTCTGTACTTCATTTTGTTACCACAGGATCCTTCCCATACATGGCAGTATCTGGTGGTATGTCACAATCAACTTTCAGTGGTGCGCTATAACAAGTTCTATCTTCAATGATGAGAAAGATCAACAGCTTCATCCTTTTCCACTGCAACAGTATTTAGCCAAGGTGAAGGTAGACTTCTGCGGTTTGGGTCACCTACCGCATGTGGTTGGAGCAATTGATGGCACACATGTTGCCTTAGTACCATCACACGCTAAAGAACTGGTCTATCAGAATCAAAAGAACTTTCATTCAATCGGTGTGCAAGTTGTCTGCTTACCGGATTTGTACATCATAAGCATATTTGCCCATTTCCCCAGCTCTGCCCATTATTATTTTGTATTATGGAGCAGCTCTATACCCACACAAATGTCTCAGCTTGGACCTGAGAGGGCCTGGCTTATTGGTCAGTACAATCGTTCATTATATTGTTTGGTGTATTACTAGTTGCAGAATTTGGAATTGAGTTACATTACTTTGGGCCTTTTTTTGTCTTCCATTTAAGAGACTCAGCTTATCCCAGCAGACCATGGTTGTTGGCACTGCTGAGGAATCCAACAATGCCAGGGGAGGTCCGCTTCAATGAAGCCCATTTAAGAACACAGCGGAAAGTGGAGCAGGGGTTTGGGCTCCTAAAGGTCAGGTTTCATTGCCTGGCCAAAATTGGTGGAGCCCTCCTGTACTCTCACGCTAAGATGCACCAAATCACAGTGTCCTGCTGCATGCTCTACAACATCACCCTGCGATGGAAAATCCCTTACATTGCAGAGGGTGGAGACATTGAAAAGGCTCCAGGTAGGCATCCTGATATGCCAAATGAAGATAATACTGGTGAAGAGGAAGTAGGTGACTTGCGTCTAGATGTCATTGACAACTTGTTCTTGTGAGTGTAAGTATATCTTTACATGTCAAATCTTTCACTGTTACACCAACTATTGATGTGGTGATGAGAGAAGTATGTGGTGATACCTTGTTGGCGAGGACAAGTTCGGAGAAATTCAGGTCAAAGGTGTTTGTTGATCAAAGTGTAGACACATTGACTCCTGTGTTCAGTTACATTTGTTATTACTGATTGTTTTGTGAAAGTGTGTCCTCCAAAAGTTGACTTTGTAATGTGACCATTATGTTCTGTGTGATTGGTAACTTTTTAAAAAATTTGTTTTAGGTTCCTTGACCATGTCAACTTCATTTGGACATTTCAGAGTTGAGACATTTGCAGGTTTATGGTGCTGTTTCTAAGTACAAAGGGAACGTAGGTTGATCCTGGGAAAGGCAGACACAGACTTTGGATGCACAAATATTGTACCAAGGCAAATTGCACTGCGATTGAATCAGAGATTTGAAGATTACATTGGACTTGTTCTCTGTCATGTACTGGTACTAAAGCAATATGTGTGCTATAATTTGCTCAAAATACATGGTAGTGGAGTAAAATCATAATAATCTCCCTTCACATTGTTGTAATATCTTCATTGTGTGTAAAGTGTATGTGGATGTTGATATGTCACATCATTGTGGGACATACCTCTTGTGGTAAACCACTGAAACCTGGTTGTGACATTCCACCAGTTACTGGAACAGTGGTTTGTAATGATCCTGTGTCTGCAAAATGTAGGCTGCCATGGTTTTGTCTCTTGGTATTATTGATGTAGTTTTCTTCATGTAAGCCAGAATATCTTGCTACAGCTGATGACATGAATCAATGATAATTTTCCTATGCTATCCTATTGTTTTGGACATATCCCCTTCTTCCATGTTTGTAAGGTTTTGCAATGAAAATGTACAAACTGATACTGAGTATTAGTCTAATGTATGGATTGTTATGTTTGTGCTAATGTTGACAGACAAGTATTGGCCACATGAGATAAAGAGTAGTTCATGATTGAATGGTATGGCATATTTTGGGAGTCATGTTTGGGAATTTGAAATACACATTACCTACTTGCAAGTCATCTAACTTTTGATTTGTTGTCATTGTCAAGTTATGATGGAATAAAACAAATGCATTTATAGACGAGGTATACAACATCAGTCTATTAATTTTTTACTTGTAAATTTATTGTACTAAACGTGATGAAATTAAAGAGGGTGAGCATAACAAAAGCAAAGTAAAAAGTGAAGAAGTCAGTCATGATGAATGAAACCATATTTGGAGAACCAACCTTGTTTGAAGTCCAATATCCTAAATGCTACTGGCATCAGTAAAGCAAACGTGTCCAGAAATAGTCAATAGTGTGAATGGTAGTCACACAATGGGGGAAATTATTGTTGAGGTGTCTTGTTGGCAGTGGCAGAGATCTTGCCATCCTCACCTCTGAGTGATCTGCGTGGATGTCCCCTGCTGCGGTAATGTGGAGGGGCGGGGACCCACAGTTGCAGGGGATAGCAAGGCTGCAGATGGTTCATCAGGTGGCAGGCCCTCTCTTCCTGTGGTTGTGGCCAATGCAGATGGCTGAGATGTTGTAGGACCACAGGAAGGGGTATATAGTGCTGGGAAAGCCCTGCACATGTGGGTGTGTGTTGGACTTGGCCCTTTTTGCAGGGTCATCCCTAAACTTTTTGCCTTCCTCCTGCATTTTTTCTGACCTGTTGTTGGCTGTTTTATGACTCTGGGCACTTTACCACTGCTGTTCAGTGCTAAAGTGCATATGCTCTCCCAATTGTAAATGTGTAAGTTGGTTGGATTCCATCATTGGCTTATTTGGTTTACTGACAAGACCCCAGTAAAGTGCACCAGGAGTGCCAGGGCGTGTAAATACAAATACCGCTGGTGGGCTTGCAGCACTGGTTGTGCCACCCACAGAAGCGGCCTGGTAAAATGTGTCTAGGTCTGCCATTGCAGAACCTGCGTGCAGTCTGGTACTGACATGCTGACTGGCAAGTGCACACACTTGCCAGTCCCTAAACCTTCCCTTAACTTCATGTTAGTCACCCCTATGGTAGGCCCAAGGGCAGGGTGCATTGTAAGCATAAGGTAGGACAAGCCCTGATGTGTGTGGCATGTCCTAATAGTGAATTACAGCCATTTTCGTTTTTCACTATTGTAAGGCCACCCTGTTCTCATAGGCCAGAATGGGCTGTTAAGATTGTTACTTCCTATGATCCTAACAGACCCAGGGAACATGGTAGAAAATCGAGTTTAGTATGCCTGAACTCAGAAAAATAGGGTACATCTTTTCGTAAGGTTTATTTTAATATTCTGCGTTTGCAAATGCCACTTTTAGAAAGTTGGCATTTGCTTGCCTAACCATTTCAGCCCGCCTCTGCGTGATGTGTATCTGCTGTCTGGCTTGTGTGAGTGACAGGGCTGGGGAAACCCAGATGGGCAGGGCTAGGTAGCCTGGTGGTAAATAGGAAGATTGACAGATAGATGGGTGGGAGGAGTACACCTGGACTCTGAATAGGGCTGTGCTCTGCCACCACAATGCTGGCTCCATCCCCTGTGGAGCGTCTGATGGCTCTGCCCTGCACCCTGAAAGAAGCAGCCTGCATCATGTCAACAAAGTGCCCAGATCCGAACTGAACCAGGCGCAGGCCCCCTGGCTTGGAAGAACAAAAGAAATGGTGTATAAAAGAAGGAGCCCTTCTCCTAAGAAATCAGATCTGCTTTTGAACCAAGAAGAATCTCTGCCTGAGGAGGAGGCGCCAGGAAAGCTAAACGGATGAAGACTGTCCCTATCCTGGGGGACTGGCCTGCAGTGGTGACCTTGCTGCCAAAGGAGAGAAGAAGAACCCTTTACTAAGACTTGCTCCATTTCTATTTCAAAAACCTTGTGCTTTCAAAACAATCTCCAAGGGCCTGGAAGCCAGCTTGCCCCCTGAACTGAGCCCCAGGACCATTGGGCTCATCCTGACCTTCGCCCGCCTACTGCTGGACTGTGGTGTTCCTTCCCTCGCCGGAGCCGTGACTCTGGTGCTCTTCAGCCCCTCCTTGGTCCGTGACTGGGCTGCTTGGCCGCCCCTGCCTTGAGAAGAGCCTTGCTCGACCCGAGCCGCTCTCTCTACGCCGTGCTGGGCTGCCCCGTCATCTCGCCTGCTGGAGGTCCGCTGTGCACCTTCACCCCTCCCGCCGGAATCTGCGCTGTGAGCACTCCAAAAGCCTCGGACGGCCCGGACGTGGAAAACAGACCCGGCTGCCCTGCTCTGCTCACCTGCCCACCTGGACGCACCACTCCCCCTGTAAGCCCGAAGGACCAGATCTCCCCGTAAAGCTTTGGAGCCCCGGACGCCGCCTCACCCTTCTGAAGAGCCGCTGGATGCCCCGCACCCGCCTTTACAAAGAAACAAGGTACTGTGAAACACGAACTCGACCGCGAGCTCGCATCGGATCCAGGGTCCGCAACGTTTGTTTTCCCTGTCGCCCTGCATGTCGCCACATCAGCGCGAAGCGCGCCGAGACCCGCAGTTCACCTTGTTGCCCGCACTAAAGAACTTTCCGCAATATTAGATATCGTGGCCCAACCTTTCAAACGTTACTCGGTCGTGTAATAAGTCTGCATAAAAGATAGATATATAAAAGCCTTATTTTTATATAAAACCTGCCTGGTGTCCGTTTGTGGTGCATGCGATGTATTTGCTGTGTGTATAATTGCAAATGCTTAACTGTGTACGCCCTGAAGTTTAGCCTTGATTGCTCACACCACGCACCTAGAGGGTGAGCAGGGGTTATTCTAAAGAGTCAAACTTCGCCCTGACTAGAAGTAAAGGGTCCCTGCTTGTCGCTGGTACTTACCTGCGCCAACCAGAGCCCCCTCATTTCTAACAGTGTGAATTTCCTGCAGCACCCTAATCAGGGACCGCATATTTGAGGTATGGACCCCCATCTGGTGGTTGTACTCCCACTGTAGCTGCTTCAGCTCCCGGAGCTCGGTAGGTACCTGACCCATCATGTCTTAGGACTGATGGTAATCTCCCAAGATTTACTTGATGGTGGTCTGGGTGTCAGTGAGCCCAGTGGACTCAGCATGCTGGCCCACAAACACCCTCCCACAACCCCTAACCCCACCACCCTGTGTCCTTGCCCCAGTGAGCCCCATCCAACTTGGTCCTGGGTGAGCTGGAGCTGGTGGTGGTGTGGTCTAAACTTCACCCGGGACTAGGGAGCGCACGATCCGTGTCACAGTGGGAGGAACACAAGATGTAGACCCTTCAGGTTGCTGAGGTGTGACAGCTAGGGTGGGAGTTGGGAGCACATGGAGTGTCACTGGAGTTGTCTGCCCAGACTGACTGGATGTACCAGGCTCCTCAAGCTTCTCCTTATCACCAGGAGTGCTGTCCTCACTGAAGGCTTGATCCTGGACTGGAGTGGAGGTTTCTTCAGTGGCTGGAAATCTCCCATGTGCCTAGCCAGTTTGACATATTGAGTAAATGGAGAACATTCGTATTAGTAAAAGTGTGTATTGTACATTTAAATATTTAAGGACAAACAATGTAGAGACCTAGAAAACAAAATATGTCGAAACTATTGTGATGATAGCTTTCAGGGTATTTTTCACTTATAACCTTAACTTTTATCAATTTCAAACAGTATAACATCAAATCAGCAGGTAATACGATGTCCTGAAATGTTCATGAAGTGATTAGGGAGTATACCTAACATCTCTAACACATTTCAGCTCAACATAATGGAGAGGTGTAATGTATAATTGAAAATTCCACGGCCTAGCTGACTGCAGAATAGACATTTCCACTTCTTGGATGGATGTTTGGAATTAGTCATCATGTGAACAGTGCAGTGTCAATTTTTGCAAGTACCATTTATATTCAGCATAGTAATTTCCATACCTGACAATGTTTGTGTCAACACAGTTTGAATAGTTAAACTCATGACATCAATGCAATTGATTGAGAAGAACAGGACGCCATTCAGAAAACAACATAAACCATTTTCAGAAGAGAGCATTAAATAGGGATTGATTACTACATGACACTTCACCATATTTTGAAATATGTTATGAAAAAGAGAATGAGCAGCATTATATAGCAATATTGGTCTGTGAAACAGGAACAGGGCATCATGTTAGTTGTAGTAATTTCAAATACAACTTCCCAACACTTGCAAAATGGTTAATGGAACAAACCTGTAGAAAATATGCAATGGAAATGGGCCAAACACTTACATTTTGATATGGGTAATGGGTAATTTGCGTTCTAACACTTACAAGCACCATACCTCCATGTCACATGTTAATGGAGATTGACACCTGTAATCTTAGATGCAGCACAATACATACATGCAAACAAGCTAAATTATCTGATACTGATACTTTGAGGTATGTATGTTAGGGAAAGATGTGCAGGACACATTGGCAACAACTGAGTTGTGAACAAACAGGACCACTGTAGCACTAAAGCCCAGAGTCTGCCACCCATCTCAGTAACCTGCAAAGTGTAACTAGCCAGACTCCACTCCATCAGGTATTCCTGTCAGGCCTTCCGTAAGTAGGATCTGCAAGACCTTCTCCTCCCGGGGCCTGAATGGTATTGCGGGCCTGGGAGAACCACCATCAGTCCTGTTGGCTTTCAAGTGATGCTTGGAGGCCAGGAAATGCACCCTGCCAGCAGGTCATTGTGCCTCTTCCTAATTTTCTCCTGTGTGTACAAGTTCTTTGCTATAGCATTTACCAAGTTGACTATTCTGGCCCACATTTGCCTTTTCTGTGATAAGGGTGTATTTTGGACTAGGGATCCAAACAATTGTGGCTCTACTATTAAGATTTCTTCCACCATGACTGACAATTCTACCACAATAAAACGTGGATTTTTGGGGTCTGGCATTGTTAAAAAAATAACATGAAATTAAATAATTGACCATAAGGTACTAAAGGAAAGGGTATAAAAGGACAAGAGACAGGGAGAATGAAAAACAAAAAACATCACTTGAAAGGCAATTTCTCTGGTATCAAAAGTCGTGTGCATCTCGAATGGCCAAGCATCATGGTCTGAAATGGTGGGGTATTTTATAGTGTGGTATGCAGGTTTTTCCATTTGCCCAGGGGACATGAGGTATGTTTTGCTAGCATCCATCCAGTGGCCACCGTGATGGTGAATTGTTGAACACGCAATCCAATGGACTCCTTCCATCTGGGAACCGCCATTAGTGGACCGCCAGCACAAGTGTGAAATCTAAATCTGCTCAACGGAAACCTGCTGCCCTGTCAGCGATGAAGCAGTATTCACCACATTGGAGTCCACCAAGTCACGCAAGCATGACAGGAAACACTCTGTTCAAACAGAGAGCTAAGCAACCTGCATTCATCTAAATAAGTGGGCGAAAGACCATTGACTCTGCAGAATTCTAGGGACCGCCGCCACGTCAGGACGGTGGTTAGACCTTCAAGATCTAAATCAGGCCCAAAGCTCTAAAAAATAAAAAATATTAAAATACTATGCCAAATTAACCTAAGGTCATTGCACTTTATACAGTAAGACATAGCGAAACCCTTCCACACTCCTACCTCAAGGCATATTATCCTACACATGCCAAAGATTACACTAAACACAAGTTACACTAAACACAAAGTGGAAGGTGAAATAACAAACTATCTTTACATTAAATTGATAATAAAACATATTCTAAAGCCAAATAGGCCGAAATTATTAAAAAACACAAACTTCTCATCTGAAGTGAAGTTAAGTTTGCTTCAACACCCATCTACGGTCACTATGAAATAACATTGATGAATGACAGTACATGATAACATATTACCAAGAAAATGGTGGTCAAACGACAATGAAAATGAAAAAATCCTGAATATATGTTGAATTCAATGTCAATAATACACTAAATATTTTTGTTTATTCCAGAACAAAATGTGAAATATTTTGAGTATAAAAATATTTATTGTTCATTTCTAAATAGTCAAATAGCTTTAAAAGCAAATAGATATTCTCTCCAAAATTATATTTGGTATTACAAATACATATTTAAAACTTAGTGTTTAAAATAAGACTACTTATTGGCAATTTCCATATTTCATTCTCTATTTTTGTTTGTGTAAAAATATATTTTATGTTTAAAAATTAAATATGATTGAGCAAACCAGGTATTTTTCTTAAATGGATGTAAACTATTTTTAATCAAATTTTTTAGCAAATGTTTTAATACAAATTTCTATACCAAGCAAAACACATGGGCATCTAATTTATTATTCAAACTCTGGTCTCAAAAACATTGGGGAAAGAGCAAAGATCATTGAGAAAACAGCACACATCAAACTCCGATCCAACAAACATTCTGGAAAGCATGTAAATCAGGGAGTGGGAAACTTACTCTTCTAACACCAGTCTCAGACACATTGGTTGCAGAATTGTTTTTTTTAACACCAGTCCAAAAAACTTCAGGGAAAGTGCAACATGCCTGCGTTGCTATTTCTGAGTGAAGTCCAAGGAACATTTGGGAAAGATAGAAATCATGGAATGGGAGGCAGATTTACTGTTCACATTTCAATCCCAAAACATTTGGGAAAGAGTAAATATCTTAGGAGCGGGCAGATTTAGTATTCTAACTCCAGTCCCAGTTACATTTGAGAAAGAAGAAAAATATTGGGGGAGTGAAACAGACTAGCTATTATAACTTCACTCCCTGAAATCATTGAGGGATGAGTAAAAATTAGGAGGGCTAATTAACTGTTCTGATACCAGTCTCAAAGATTTTGAAGAAAGTGCAGAAATCACAGGAGGCAAATGTAATGATTTTACTCTATTCCAAGAAACATCAGCTGAAAAAATAGAACATGCTGGTGGGATAATTGGGGGCATATTATCAAGACACGGCGTTAAAATTATCGGTGCTTTAGCGGCAGAAAACTGCCGCTAAAACAGCGAAAATGGGCTTGATAATATGCCCTTGAGAATTCCCATAGAAGCCCATGTTCTGGTGTCAACATGAGCTTCTATTGGAATTCTCTGCGGCATATTATCAAGCCCATTATCACCGTTTTAGCGGCAGTTTTCTGCCACTAAAGCGGCGATAATTTTAACGCCGTGCTTGATAATATTCCCCTTTCTTTTTCTTTTTCTAACTCCAGTCCCAAATATATTAGAGAAAGAATAAAAAATCATGGGCTATTCTTCATTTACTATTTTGACTCCAAACCCAATCCCATATCACACCAATGCCCCACCCTAAATATTTTCACACAAACAATTTGAAATGAAAATCCACAAATCAATAGAAAAAATACAAGATGCACACAAACATGATCAATTCAAATTCAAATCTGAAATTGTATTTTAAACACCAAAAAATGTGAAAAATTCTGCACTCTACCCACCGACTGACCAATATCACCCACATTCCCTAATTAAACATGAACCCCAAAATTTAAAGCCATTACCACCAAAAATAAAATAAAACTTTACCAATGCAGACCCTATTCTATCCCACAACCTCAATAGATAAAATTGAACCCCAAATCTTCAAAAAGGCAAAACAAATATTAGATTCCTTAATAAACACTGCACACCCAATCCCCCAATACAGCTCACAATCCATACAAAGTCAACATGAACATATTAACAATATCAAATATGGCAATATTTGGCTACCATATTTTCTGCAACAATATTGTTAACCAAACAAAAAAAGCTATGTACATTCCTACGATATTTTGATTTTCGATATTTTTGCAAAACAATATTTTCCCCACAATATTAGTGCACACCAATATTTGCAACTCGATATTGAGGTTATACGCCTGCTTTTTTTTATATAGTCTTCATATTTTTTTCTATTGTTAATCTCTTCAGGCTCGTGATTAAGACCAGTTTGTTGGTAAACGTCAGACGGTTTACAGAACACATTTTAAGACACAACCGGTTGAAGGGACAGCAGAAGTTATTAATCAGGAGCCCAGCTCACCCAAGAATGATATTAAAGAGTTTTTATATTAATCATGCAATGAATTCCACAACTCCCTCTTGTCAAAGAATAGTTAAATGGAACTTTAAAAAATGAGACGCTCAAACGTGGACTCATAAGAATGGAAATTTTTATGTGAAAATAGACAAAAACAACAGTGTCAAATTTAAAAATTGTAAAACTGCTCATTTGCCCTTTTTAAAACTTATTTCCCACCGCACAAATTCGTGGAGAGATTGAGTAGAAATACTGGACTCATCCCCAATTTGTACTCAATTCGAGAAGTCTAATAGGATGCAAACACCGATTTGATATTTACTGTAGCATTCAGAATGAGTCATTTAGACCTTTACGCTAATCTCTCTGACAATTAAGTCACTGGTAGTGAAAAACACGGTTAGCTCACTTCACACCGAGTGCACACAGGTGGGAAGATATTCTCAAGAGAAAACAACTTTTAGTGGAATGATGTCAATTGTTCCTGACACTTCCAGTGAAAAACGCCGTAATGCTGCTAATTGCATGGATGGGTAATGTCAATGACGTGCATAATGTTCAGGCAGACAGCTAGTTATTTTCATGAGTAAGGAAGACAGAACACCTGACTCTCGCAGATAAAAACACTCGGATGATTTAAGAGAGCAGGAGAGCTAAAATAAAAACTGATGGGCCTATTTACGACCAGGTTTGCGTCGCTCTTGCACCACGCACAATTAGGTGCGTTGCCTTACTTTGCCCTGGGAAGGTGTTCCATGGGCGTTGCGTCGGTATTACCACGCAACTCCCATGGGTTTCGATGCATTTCCAGATTTACCAGAACTGGTACACCTGGGAATACGCCAAAAATATACACCTTCCCAGGAGAGGCGTAACCAGGAGAAATATCTTTATTTCTCCTCGTTACTTCCTCTTTCTATGTGCTGTATTCTGCTGCACACATAGCTAGAGAAATATGCCTCTAAGGATTGTTTTTGCGGCAGAAGGTGTCCCTTTCTGCACAAAAACAATCCTGCAGGCAACGCAGGGCCCATTGCACCATGGTGCAAGGGTGCCTGCATTGGCACTAGGCTACCAAAAGGGCGACAGCACAGAGGAAAAAGCAGGAATGCGCTGTATAGCCTTAAATATGGTGCATTCCTGCCCTTTCCCTGTCACACAGTGCAGCGCAGCACAGTGACTTGCTGTGCTGCACTGCATGACTTTTTTATAAATAGGGCCCTAAGGAGCAAACACAGCCTTTGGTAAGGCATGAAGCACTATGTTATTACCAGCATTAATGCAATTCTAAAACTGCATCCTTTGGGTTCCTACCCTTTTATAAGGTTAGGTGGACATGATAGTCAGGTTCGTGGCAGACTACATTTGCAGCACAGATCAACTGCATGGACTTCCAGGTCTGCAATAATCAAATTGGGGGGAGAAAGAAGAGCATGTGACCCACTCAGCTTCTTTTTCTCAAATGTCAAAAATATCAGGTGGAGAGTGTATCACTAGTTCTGAAAAAACCAGGGTATGCAATATCAGTACGATGTACCGTTAAGAAACCCTCATTCACCTTTTCCAGGTGGATTCAAGCGGTATATTTCGATTCTCCGCTCTGTTGTTACCAACGTGACAGCATCATCATTGGGTTAATAATATGCTTCCTCCGCCCGGAGGTTATCCCACTGGTTGTTTCAGTAGTGATCGTAAAAAATAGGTGTTGGTGTATGGTGAAGTGACGTGTAAAGGACTTCCAGGTCGCCATCTTCTAACTTCAGATGCACACATTTGTCAAATGACTGTTGAAAGAAGCAAGTAGCATTGCTTTTGTAGGATTGAAGGAAATATGTGGCTTGTCTGAGTCACAGATCTCTATCATTAGATGCCATATTTGCCAGATACCCACCGACCATCTGCATCAGTATACCGCACACTTCCACAGTGGTGGCCCCTCGCTGTTGAGCTTACCGTAATTACTTAAAACAGAGAGGCTCTTTAGACATTGAAAAGTCTGTATATTTACCACAGGGAGCTACTATAGGGATTTTTAAAATTGAATGATACCCTTTTCAGCCTCCAATACTACCTAGCAGGTGAATATTGTGATCTTTAAAATCTCAAGATGTGCGATGCTGATACACTAAATACTACAACACTCAAAACGGAATTGATTACCTTTCTCATTATAATGACCTTATCAATGTGGAAGAATCGATGCAGCACTTTCTTTCACTTTTGAGCTAATATGAGGAACTAAGAAAGAATTACAATCATAAGGGAATCGCAAATGCTTGTATTCTGAAACAAGATGACTCAATTCTTCACACGATCTAACTGCTGCAAGGGAAGAACTCCCTTTTGCGACCAACATAATACATTCTATCTGTCTTAGGAAGTTTATGAAAATGATGCAGGAGGATTTCTCAGGAAGCAGAATGGAGCTCTGTGGTCTTGCCTCTGGATACAGTGTCATGGATGGTTTGAGATGGCTGGGTTGGGACATGGCCTTTGCCCAAGATCTTTATCATGTCTCTGCAAGTAAATTAATTTGGGAAATAAAGTAATTGACTGATCAACGTGCATTGATCATATTGCCTCTATTTGTAGCCCATGTTATTATGCCAAGATAATTTCATGTAATTGCATCTCATCCTAAACCGTGTCCATATAAACATTGCAGCTGGATATAAAATGAATACACTGAATCATAAACATATAGTCAACTTCCAAAAGCAACAATTTATGTATCTGCGTAAATAATCTAGATACCATCGAAGAAATAATGTCAACCTTCATATGATTGTTTCAATGTCCAAGACTCTGTTTTTAGCTCATCTCATCCTTTATCAGTAGTTTTGTTGTTCACCACTTACAAGATGCTATGGGGAATGTTGTACATTATAAATAAATATAACATGACATAGCTTCTGCAGCCAAATGCCTGTGACTGTTGCATGACCAACCATCCCTGTCGCAATGAATAGACAAGCTAAAATCTGTATCTCATCCATATCTCCTGTTTCTTTGTCCCTTCATCTCTTTGCTCTTCCCACTTACCTCTCGTCTGATGGTTCTTGATTGTGTAATCGTCTTAAAAAGTGTGAATTCAGTTATAAATTGATGCAAATCTCATATTTTTGACATAGGATGTAAAACTAGTACTGGTGTCTCTTAAAACATTTATATTGTTCAATCAGACTCCTCACCAAGTGCTATCATTTCTAAATCCTGACCTCGAAAATAATTAGATATCAATTGTTCTGCTTAAAAAGGATCTGGGCCACTTGAAGATCAGGGATTCTGGAAGTGGACATTTTTATATAGTCCTTTTTACCCAACCAAACTGTATCCAACTGTATATTTTAAGAATAGGGCTTACTGTTCACCATCTCCCACGCCTGTTTTAGCACCCTCTCCATATATATATGTAATTCAATGACTACTAGGGTCATACTCTGAATTTCAGACCGCCCCTCCCCCGACTGTAGGGAGAGCTGGCACCACTTTGGATTTAGTCAACATGATGTAAAACCTGATATGAATATATTTAAATATGGGCCTGACGTCACTGTATGCATATCCTTGCAATTTGTGTATTTTAGTCAATTCCATGGTCAATGGTCTACATCTAGTGGAAGTAGGAAGTTTCATTGTTTGAAAGCCAACCTCCAGATGACAGTGAGTGCTTGTTTTAAATGTTCATGGCCACTCTTGTTAAGGATCATTCCACTAAAAGTATAGGAGGCCAACAGGCCTTTCCAACTGCACTGTGGAATTGGTCTGGATATGTCTGTCTAAAAGCTCTCCAATTGTGAGGATGTAAGAACTTCTAAAGGAGAAGTTGAAAAGCCAATAGCATATTTGCAATATTTTGCCTTTATAGTTACCTTAAAGTGGGCATAATACCAAACAGGATATTGTTTCATCTGATATAGTATCAGAATAGTGTGGCCTAACTATCATTTGACAAAACTACTGTGCCTTAAATGTAATTTACAAATACATCACAGCATGCGAATCAATGATAGAAAATTGTCACCCAATAGAATAATATATTTGTAAACAATATTTTTAGGACACAATATTTATGTTGGATGATACTTTTGTTCTCAATATTCTGACATAACTGCATGTTTTTTGTACTAGTTAGCTAGCTAGTTTATTGTTTAGATTGCTTAAAATCATATACAATAAAATACAAAGTACAGTACATATCATGCTATAAAAGTAATCATTTTAAATTAGAAGGGCCAATAAATACAAAGCAAGTTACATGTATAAAATGTTCTTCCATAATAGATACAAATTTCATCACACAACCAATTATTTTTCCCAAAGTCCCTATAAAACAAAATTTAATATACTACATCATATATCAGAATGTGTTTTCTATGCGTTTGTAATGCCTTGAAATTGTGCCATACATGTTATAAAACAATATCTTGGTAAAAATATCTGCTTGCCAAAATGATGCATCCACAATTTCGACTACCACTGTATCATGAGGTGGAGTATGTAGTTCAGAATATTAAACCTGTGTATGTATTACTTTGTTGATGTAGGGGTAGTTGATATTGTGAATGTAATATTTTTTGCAAGTTGATATTTCAACTATGATATTTTGACAAAGAACCACTTGAAATTCTGACCAATAGTAATTAGTTAAACAACTTCGTTGTGAAGTTAAAGTGCTGATCAGCATTCTAGATAAAGGGAAAAGAGTGTTTTCCTGGTGGAGAATCCTGAAAAAAATGTAACTGCTCTATTAATGAGTGTAGCACCATTGTTCCTGGTATAGCCTACCTTTCCTAGCATCTTGGCCTTGACTTGGCATTTTTGCAAGCCGAAGGCTTGAAGAAATCTAGCTGTTCTCCTCCCAATCAACTTTGCAAAGTGGGCCGATACTACGGTGGGACTGATGTCATCCGCTACGACTGGGCCTCCGTAGAACCGAGCCACAAGAAACCCCCCAGAAAAGCCGCAAAACACGAAAAGGGGGCAGGGTAGAAACACCCTGACCCCCTAGGCCTGCTCTGGGGGTCCCACAAGGACCCCCAAGGCCCCAAAAATTATATATATAGATTTTTTTAAATGGGAGGATGAGCGAATCCTCCCGATAGAAAAACAGATTCAGCGCGGGCTCCCGCGCTAAATATGCTAATTTTCCCCCGGGGGGGGCAAATCCCGGGGGCATAATGAAAAATTAAGTGTGGGGGGACCCAATCCCCTCCACACTGCCCCGGGGACCGCCACCCCCAGGGCTCTGACATAATATAGGCGGGGGGCTCACGCCCCCCCGCAGCCCCAGGGACCGCCACCCCCGGGGCTTCTTTAAAATGGGTGGGGGGCTCTCAGGCCCCCCCAGCCCCGGGGACCACCACCCCCGGGGCTTCAAAACATTTGGTGTGGGGGCTCTCAGGCCCCCCACCCCCGGGGCATCTTCAAAATGTGGGAGGGGGGCTGTGCGGCCCCCCTCCTGGAGCCTTGTATAGGCCCTGGGGACCTCCACCCCCCAGGGCCGGCTCCTGCAGTGTCCCGCGGTGCCCACCCCCGGGACACTGTAGTTTGCAATGACAGGGCGGGAGACTCGCGGCTCCCGCCCTGTCATTGCAAACTACTTTGCTTCATTGAAGCGAGAGCAGGGAAACCTGCTCTCGCTTCAATGAAGCAAAGCAGATTACTTTTCCACATGGGGAGCAGCATGTTAGCTGCTCCCCATGTGGAAAAGCAATGCCGGCTCCCGCAGGACGCAGGGAACCGGCTGGGACTGTGGGGGGATTGGGGACCTCCCCACGGCCCCAACGAAGAGGGCCAGCCCTGGGGGATGGTGTCCCCGGGGCTAGTAGTAGCCCGGGAGGGGGCCACGAGACCCCCCTCCTAAAATTTGTAAAAAAAAAGCCCCAAAAAAAACGGCCCCGGGGGATGGGGTCTCCGGGGCCATGAGTGGCAACAGGAGGGGGGCAAGGCAGCCCCCCTCTAAAATAAAATGTTTTAAAAAAAGGGCCATGCCCCGGGAGATGGGGTTCTGGGGGCAAATTATGGCCTCGGGAGGGGGGCCACGAAGCCCCCTCTCCGATTTCATTTTTTTTTTTAAACAAATTGGGGGCTGCGTTGCAGAGAGGTGTAATGAGGGGCGTGGCCTCTGAACACCTCTCTGCAACGCAGCTCCCTGGCGCATACTGGAGGTACCTGGTGGGCTAGTTAGCCCCCAGGGGACCGCAGGATTGAAGAGGAATTAATTCCCCAACTTAAAACACACCACAGGGCGTGTTTGCACATGTCACCTTAGGCCCCGCCCCCTTCCTTCACCATTGTACAAATATTCCTCTAAAATCAGCCTAACTACAAATTCCGATTTACTCACCTGTTATCAGGAGAGAACCCAGTGCTGCATCTTTTAGCCCAGCACTGACCCTGAAAAGTAATTCTAAGCGTACTTACCAGTAACTTGGATTTCCTTCCATAGGAATCCATTGTGTGGTTTTCACCAGGAAAGTTTCTAAGTGTCCAATTTTGAAACATACATATATTCCTCTAAAATCAGCCGAACTACGAATTCTGATTTACTCACCTATTATTAGGAGAGAACCCAGTGCTGCATCTTTTAGACCAGCACTGACCCTGAAAAGTAATTCTAAGCGTTCTTACCAGTAACTTGTATTTCCTTCCATAGGAATCCATTGTGTGGTTTTCACCAGAAAAGTTTCTAAGTATCGATTTTTGAAACGTACAAATATTCCTCTAAAATCAGCCGAACTACGAATTCCGATTTACTCACCTGTTATCAGGAGAGAACCCAGTGCTGCAGCTTTTAGACCAGCACTGACCCTGAAAAGTAATTCTAAGCGTACTTACCAGTAACTTGTATTTCCATCCATAGGAATCCATTGAGTGCTTTTCAGCAGAAAAGTTTCTAAGTGTCCATTTTTGAAATGTACAAATATTCCTCTAAAATCAGTCGAACTATGAATTCCGATTTACTCACCTGTTATCAGGAGAGAACCCAGTGCTGCATCTTTTAGCCCAGCACTGACCCTGAAAAGTAATTCTAAGCGTTCTTACCAGTAACTTGTATTTCCTTCCATAGGAATCCATCGTGTTGTTTTCAGCAGAAAAGTTTCTAAGTGTCCATTTTTTAAACGTACAAATACTCCTCTAAAATCAGTCGAACTACGAATTCCGATTTATTCACCTGTTATCAGGAGAGAACCCAGTGCTGCATCTTTTAGACCAGCACTGACCCTGAA
Source organism: Triturus cristatus (assembly GCF_964204655.1). Classification (NCBI taxonomy): domain Eukaryota; kingdom Metazoa; phylum Chordata; class Amphibia; order Caudata; family Salamandridae; genus Triturus; species Triturus cristatus. Next base: position 407,236,871 of record NC_140595.1, on the reverse strand, counting down.
AAGTAATTCTAAGCGTATCTACTTGTAACTTGTATTTCCTTCCATAGGAATCCATTGTGTGGTTTTCACCAGAAAAGTTTCTGTGTGTCGGTTTTTTAAACGTACAAATATTCCTCTAAAATCAGTCGAACTACGAATTCCGATTTACTCACCTGTTATCAGGAGAGAACCCAGTGCTGCATCTTTTAGCCCAGCACTGACCCTGAAAAGTAATTCTAAGCGTTCTTACCAGTAACTTGTATTTCCTTCCATAGGAATCCATTGTGTTGTTTTCACCAGAAAAGTTTCTAAGTGTCGATTTTTGAAACGTACAAATATTCTTCTAAAATCAGTCGAACTACGAATTCCGATTTACTCACCTGTTATCAGGAGAGAACCCAGTGCTGCATCTTTTAGACCAGCACTGACCCTGAAAATTAATTCTAAGCGTTCTTACCAGTAACTTGTATTTCCTTCCATAGGAATCCATTGTGTGGTTTTCACCAGAAAAGTTTCTGTGTGTCGGTTTTTTAAACGTACAAATATTCCTCTAAAATCAGCCGAATTACGAATTCTGATTTACTCACCTGTTATCAGGAGTGAACCCAGTGCTGCATCTTTTAGACCAGCACTGACCCTGAAAAGTAATTCTAAGTGTACTTACCAGTAACTTGTATTTCCGTCCATAGGAATCTATTGTGTGGTTTTCAGCAGAAGAGTTTCTAAGTGTCCATTTTTGAAACGTACAAATATTTCTCTAAAATCAGTCGAACTACGAATTCTGATTTACTCACCGTTTATCAGGAGAGAACCCAGTGCTGCATCTTTTAGCCCAGCACTGACCCTGAAAAGTAATTCTAAGCGTACTTACCAGTAACTTGTATTTCCTTCCATAGGAATCCATTGTGTGGTTTTCAGCAAAAAAGTTTCTAAGTGTCTATTTTCACAAACTAAAAATATTCCTAAAAAATCGTCTGTATGACTTAAACACATTCTTTCAACTGTTTACAGGAGATTCACTAGTGCTGGATCCAGGATCCACCACTGAGTAAGAAAAAGTAACGATAACACTACTTACCTGCTAAGTGAATTTTCTGCCATAGGATAACATTGGTGATTCTATGTGAAAAGATTTTTGTGTCAACTTTTAAAATACAATAATATTCCTTAAAAATCACTACTGTAACCAAAACGCTTTTACTCAACTGTTTACAGGAGATGCCCAAGGACTGAATCTAGGATCCAGTCCTGTGGTTAGAAAAGTAATCCATAAAGTAACTAATTTCATTTGACTAGAAATTCGCATTGAGCTCAATGTTGCATTGTGTTTGAAATTGTGTTGCCCATTGCAACAACTGTAACTACTGTACTTCAAAGTCTATCGCCTATTTGCAAAGTATTTAAACTAAAGTAATTAATTCTGTGAAAGTATATTTTGTATTGTAATGTATAATGTAATTATAAAAAATATATCTAAAAATAAATAGTAAAAAAAATGTAGTAAATCAGTATCAAAAAAATCAGTATAACAATTAATACATTAAAAATTGTCATTTACAAAACCTTTGAAATTCACTGAAAAAACCATAGGTTTCAGGCCTGATATAGTTAGGAATTAGCATTTGAAAAACCTTTGAAATTCACTGAAAAAAATATAGGTTTCAGGTCTGATATAGTTAGGAATTAGCATTTAAAAAACCTTCGAAATTCACTGAAAAAACAATAGGATTTAGGGGTGTTATAGTTAGGTGGACATTTCACTCGAACAAAAACATTGAAATTCCTCCGATATAGTTAGTTGTACTAACTACAGCTCGCGCGCCCGCAATCCACTGCTGATGATGTCACATATTACATCATTCATGACATGGTCAGTGACATCACTGATGACATCTCAAATGACATCACTGATGACATCACTGATGACATCATCCACGTGACAATCAGATACACCTCATCATACACTAGTATAGCCTTTCATCACTCATTGTAAAATACAGAGTGCCAGATTTAAAACCATCGACACACCAATACAAGTTTCTAACCACCCACTCAGTGATTCCTAGATCTATACACACATATAATCACTTACCTATAGATTCACTCATACATGCTGTCAACGATCAATAGAACACTATCAAATATACTTATACACCTATATCGACATTACACACCAGCACACATCCTAATCTCTTATGAAGTCATCCTACTCACTTATGCAAACAATGGATCATACTTACTTTTACTTAGCTATACACTTATAAAAACACCACTTCATCTATTCATATAGATAATAACTCATACTTAGTGTGTTATAAAGAAACTATTACATGTATACAGTTATCCATACAGTCACTCGTACAATCACTGAGTCTTATATATACTTATTTATATACAACAACTGACACATACACTAGCTTTTATTTTTCTAGTTTGTTGGACATGTACCATTGAGACATATATTGGCTCATCACCACACCCATAAAGATATTCACTCACCCAAACAACTGTTATAACATGTAGTTTTAATTTCATATACCTACTGAATCAACTATTCACACATCTTTGGGCAGTCACACCCCCCCCACCGAACCACACACACATTAACTCTCCCATACAAATACTCAGTTAACTAATCAAATAATATAGACTTTCACGTAGCTAGTAACCAACTGGTGCAGCAGTTTACACAACAACTGACAAAGTGATACTGACATTCACAAAGTTTAGTCACTATCCAATATATTTAGTGAGACACTATAAATTAGTCAAGTAAACAGTCAATCACACTGCTACTAAATCCTCCATCCAGATGTTTATATTTTTATATCCACTCATTCTTCAATGCAAATTGCTATATGTATATAATACATATTTAAATAACGAACCAATCCACATTCACTGGATGATGTCATCAGTGATGTCATTTGAAATGTCATCAGTGATGTCACTGACCATGTCATGCATGATGTAATATATGACATCATCAGCAGTGGATTGCGGGCGCGCAAGATGTAGTTAGTACAACTAACTATATCGGAGGAACTTCAATGGTTTTGTTCGAGTGAAATGTCCAGCTAACTATAACACCCCTAAAACCTATTGTTTTTTCAGTGAATTTATAAGGTTTTTTAAATGCTAATTCCTAACTATATCAGGTCTGAAACCTATGTTTTTTTCAGTGAATATATATACACACACACAGATTTATACACACACACACATATATGTGTGAGCGTGTGTGTGTGTGTAATTTTACTAAAATCTTGGCTAAACAACAGACCTAAAAGGAAGCAATGGAAAAGAACGATGGTGTTAATGAAGGTGATATAATACTGAAAAAATGCATCAAAGCACTAAGTTTATTGTGTAGCATAGAAATCTAGAGTACTTTCTTTGAGTGAGTGCCAGAGCAAAAGAATGAAGTGCAATGAACTGAGCTGTGCACTGTTGCTGTGCGGTACCATCTTCAACAAAGCTATTGGGGAGCGAGGAGTGATGAGTTAATGGCTGATCCTGTTAAGCAACGTCCTAGTGAGGATTCAGCTGTGGGGAAATGCACTACAGACTAGTTCGAAAATGTGTCACAAGCAGAAATGGGCTGTGAATGATAAATTGGCCCTTGGTATGTCTCTCTTGTATCCCTGCACCTTGTGAACATGAGCTAACACTTAACTAGCCCTTAATGCACCACTTCTCATTGAACATTAGGGGCCCGATTATGATGTCGGACGGATCTCCACCGAAAGGCCGTCAGTGGCGTCCGTCCGACATCTGAGGCTGCAGTCTGACTGCCGCATAATGATATGGGTGGTCGGAGTGCAGCGGGTGGAGGGACCGACCGACACCTCCGTTAAGGAACCCTTTGCAGCATCAGTCAGAGCGTAATCCCTACAATGGTCGTAGGGATTACGATGTCCTTTTTCCCTCTGCCTTTATATGGCAATCCAACTGCCATGTAAAGGCAGATCGAATGGGACTTTGGGGGACCCTAGCAGGGCCCCTGTTTCCCATGGGCCTCTGCTATAGGCCCAGGGGGGCACATGTGATGTCCCCCCAAACATCCATGCACCGTGTGCCATTCACCAGAAGATGCCGGTGTGGTTCCAGGCAAACCGTGCATGGATGTTTGAGAACTTCCCTTTTCCACTGAGGTTTGTGTCTAGGGCTGCACCACAAGCCACTATGGAAAAGAACAGATTACGGACTGCCTGCACGGCAGTCGCATTGTAATCAGGCAGGTGGGACCCTCGACATATAGTCGGTCGGACACTTGTCTAAGGTGGGCGGTCTAATGCTCATCCAACCGCCATCATAATGGGGCCCTAGGTATTTCAAGTGAGTAGCCAGTCCACCACTAGTAACAAGGCATGTGTGACAGAACAGATTGGCTCACATGAAAACAGCGGAAGTTCCCAATCGCTGGATCCTCTGAAAAACTGGCAGTTGGGGCTTAGCTATCTTTGGTGCAGCATGTGCTGTGGCACCGGGGCCCACAGCCGTGAGGGGTCCATTGAACCCTGATATTTGCTGTATTTTACTACCACAACAGCAGTTAAAGGGGCCAGTTTCCTTGCTTGCTCCAAGGCCCAAGGAATGATGCAGGCGTTGCCGGTAGCGCGGGAGAGAGAGGTAGCCACTTGTGAAAAGACTTCCCAACGGTCAATACTCTAAACTGTGTGGGTTTTTTTTTTACATTCATCTGCCACTTACCTGTGAACCCACAGTCAATTATTTCGCCCCTAATGCTGTAGAAAACCAAAATGTATATTTACTTCATGCGATCTTTTGACTCGTCTTCTAGAAAATTGTTGTTATTGCCTGACAGAAAAGAGGTGAAACGACGAGCATGTTTGTTCATCGTTTCAAAAAAGTGCCCACTTCGTGTTTATTTCCAATATATTTGACTTTTCTTTCATTGAATGAAAATAAATGTTCCATTAATCTTCGTGACATTAATCATAATGTATGCAGCTCCTAGCACTGTATTAGACTTTAAACAAATGTAATCTCTTCCATTCCGCCGAAAGAAGAAGGTCTAATATAGACATGCTGAGAAACATGGAGAGAAGACAGAAAGAAATCAGCGAATGTTTCTGAAAGTATTACAGTTCTGGCTTTCTCAGCGATGACAACTGCCTGTCACCCCGTGCTCCTTCCTGCTCAACCATCTGTCACATTGTCTTTTCTTTGCCCAACTTTGTGTTTTTTATTGGTGTTCCCTTTAACCACCCTATGTCAATGCGCGGCACGTGCGGGACTATAATGTGACCACCCCCACACATCATGTACAACGTGCCTAGTGGAAGGAGGGGGGGGGGGGTCCTCGCATAAATACGTAATGTTTTTCACCAGGCAAATTGCAAGAAGGGCTCTTCGCTTTATACATTTTAAAAAACTGAATATCTCTTTATCTGTAAAAAAAAACAATTACTCTGTTGGAAAGTAGTGGGCTAATCACAGCCAGCCGACTGAGCGCACAAACAATATGAAGGAGAACATCAAAAGGAGCAAAATAACCACGCATGCGCTGTGCAGTCGGGCCGGAAACTGGATACATTGAAGGTGTTTGTACAGGCTGCACATACCTTATTTTATTTTTATTTGCAGTTATATACAGCGCCGACTAGATCTTAATGAGCAACAAAGCGCTTTACGTGTCCAATATAAAAGCGCTAGGTTAGTTACATTGCATTTACCTAAAGATAGTTTGCAGGCTAAAAGTCATGCAAAACATGCAGTCCAAGTTCTGGTTTCTTGGCCAAGAGAAAGCCAAAAACAGGCATGGACATCCAGACATATAATCTGCCCCTTTGATGGGCCGGTACTGAGTGTCGCCATGGAGCATCTGTCAGTCCTGTCCTGCTCTCCTGCTGCCTGTGTTGTCAGAAAGGATGTCTCCGTTCAGCGGTCCGACAGAGTTGCATCTCAACATCTGCACCGTTCTTGGTATCATCAATGGCAATTCTTCACTGCATGCTGAGTTGTGCTGTTTATTCAAGATCGCGGTGGCTTGGGGACACCGAAGGCTCTTTTTACTTCCTCCATTTGGCCCATGATCTAGCGCGCCAGGATAAACCAATGGGTTGCACTCAAGTTGCTCGTTCTCTTGTGTGACATGGTGGCCTCCATGGGAATAATGAGGGTATTGCTGCCCGCACCGCAATCTCATCAGTAGGTACTACTTCCAACCCCATGAGCATTGGTAAACCATAAACAGTGCATATGATTTGTGCCATGATCCATGGAGTGCCTGTTGACTGCCTACCACTCTCTGTGGTAGTCAGTCAAGACACTGCATATGCCCCATAGGGCCTCTGGTGCTCTGAGCCATAGACTTCCTAAGTCTTGCATTGCATCACTCCTCATCTCGAAGGAAGGGTCGGTTCATTGCCCATCCCCTCCAACGATTCTGCACACCCTCCTGATGGACACCCCAGCTGGCATGGCAACAAGATAGGCCTAGTGGCCAGTAGTCACCCGCATCCAGGGCCGGGTCCAGTGACATCTCACTCAACCTTGACCCTAACTGCCATTGAAGCCAGGTCAGCACTTGAACTTCCAGGTGGATATCACAGGAGGACATCTAGAAAGACTTCCAGATTACGTTAAAACATAGATGTATTTCATGGAGAGGTTTGCCACAATTATATTTCTCAGAGCAATAATTTGACGGTTTCTGGCATCTACAATTTTTCTGATTCCATTTCTGTTTTCTCCTTTACTGTTTGCAAGTGATGAAATATCCTCCAGAGAGGGGCTAGGAGTTGGATTGTTAAGAAACAGAAAGCACAGTTAAAAGATGTCTCCTCGAAGAAGACCCAATCAAGAATAACTTCTGATTTATAATAATTTAGTGATGGGGATTTGCTACATGCATTTAGTAAGGGTGGAATTGCATCCCCCTGCCAGCTGCCAACGGAGAAGAACAACATCCAACTTACCTCGGTCTCGTCTTTGGCCTTCTTCCTTCACACTAAGCCCTGAGTACAACACTTGAGTGGTCTGTGAATCCAAAACTCTTGCTTGAATGTTTATTCAAGCACTTGGCTAGACCCTCAGAGAAAGCACCAGCTCCACAAAAACCTACAGTGATGAACTCTCCCTAACTACTGACAACTTTCAAGGTCCCTCAAAAGGTCACACCAGAAAGACTCCAGATATCTTTCTAACCCAGTGGCGTTACGAAAGTTTAAGGTCCCCCCTGCAATGTACATGGAGGAGCCCTCACTCCAATTAAACTTACATGTTTCCCTCATCAAGCCAATTAAGTTATTTCCTACATAGCGAATGTGGCACAGAAAAGAGGCCATTATATAACACGCTGCAGGTTTATCAAGGTATAGTAAAAAGTGTAACGCAGCCTTATGATGCAATTCACCTCTACTGCGTAAGAAAGGAAAAAAAATATGGTGCATCTGCTGCTTAAAAAAAAGGCAAAAGATCAGAATATGCTCTGTAGATTGATGGGAGACTCCATCATATGGACAATGTGAAAGATTATTATAAGAATAGGAGTTAGCTGGAAAACTCATCATCAAAGGGATGAGGCTCAATCTGAATCCCACCAACATGAAACGATGCTGTAAGTTTGAAACAAATGCCAAATACTGAGGGAAAAGAATGGTATATAACTACAGAGGTCTTGTTCTTATGCTTATCCTGTCTTTTCCTTGCTGCTGAAACCAGAAAAGCCTGTTTCGGCTTAGCCCTAGGGAAGATAGACAGTTGTCAGGGGCATCAAACAAATCGCTCACTCTCAGTTCTGTTAAATTTGCCTGGACATACTTTAACCAGGGAATCTCCTTAACCTGATCTAATTTGAGGCAATCTTTTAAATCTTCTTTGTTTAACCTCACCGTCCGTCTGCCTCTTATAGAATGCCAGAGTAACAACGGGGCAAGACGTATAACATCTGCTATATATGGTAGACACCGCTTTCTATGACACTGGTAATTGCAGCAACTTTTGGGAAGTGATAGAACACTCTTAAGAAAGTTATCCTCTACACATTGGAGAGAATCAATATCTGCCATGTCCCAAACTACTGCACCATACGTGCCAATGGCCTTAGCTTTTGCCTCATAGGCAAGCCGAATCTCTGGGATAGGTCTGTTCCCAACTATTTTTGTAAAATTAAATAATGCCTCTATACTTATGTAAAAAAGGAGAGCTCTATTTGTAACCATATCTTTCCACGTATATTTATTATCAAAGATTATCCCTAAACAGAGAGAAGAATCAACCACCTCAACTTTAAGCTGGACTGAGTAGTAGCATGAGCGTTTTTTGTATGAGGACCAGTGATTAAGAAGTTTGATTTTGTCTCAATAACGCAAAGACCCAGGGCAGACATAAAACTAGTATAAGTCTCAATTAATCTCTGCAGCACTTTTGGGGTACTTGCCAAGAGGACTGTGTCATCCACATAAACGAGGATAGGGAGAGAGGATGACTCAATATATGGTACATCCATGGAGCTTATCTTTAATATTATCTCCATGTGATTCGTATAAAGGGAGAAGAGAAAATGGGCGAGCACGCAGCCCTCCCTCACCCCATGTTCTATAGCGAACTCTTTTAGGGGCATATCAGCAAGGGCCTTATCGCCGCTTTTTTGGCTTTAAAAGCCAAAAAAGCGGAGATAAAACTATCGCCCTATTTACAAAAGGGTGCTAACATGCATTAGCGAATGTTAGCACCCGTTTTCCCGACGCCTGTCTTTGCATCTCTAATGAGATGCAAAGTGGGCGTCACTGGGCAGTACTGCTTGTAAATTATCGCTGATGTGCAAATCGCAATATTTACAAGGAGGCCCATGCATTTCAGCAGACGTTAGTTTTTGGCGAAAACTGCGGTTTTCACCAAAAACGAACGTCTGCTAAAATGCTGACTTACCTATACTTTACATTGGGGTGGATTATGCTTATACGACCACAGGGTCGTATCAGCAAGGTTATCGCCGTTTTCCATGGAACATTGCTGGAAAACCAGCGATGTTCCATGGAAAACACTGCTGTCGCTGAAATAATTATCGCCATTGCGCTATTCGTTGTTAATACAGCGCTAGCATCGCGATAAATTTCAGCTGCTGCTTGATAATATGCCCCCAAGTCTCTGGGCGGTGGAAGCAGGGAGCTGGGGCCCTTTCCTGTTGAAAGGGATGAAGCTGCCTGATGCCGGTCCCGGAACACACCATTCACAAAGTGGTGTTTCTGACCTTCCTTGACAAACCACTGGCCTCCTGAGATGTGGGTGATACAGCTGTCATTTTACTCCTTGGCCTGTTAGAGTCCTTGGACAACATCAAACACAGTAACCTGCTGCTGATTACAGGCAAACAGACTGGACTAACCAGAAAATGATTGTACATTACAGAAATCTGATGCTAGTTCTAGGTCACACTGATGCAAAGAGCTTTGCCTAACTTGCTGTGGGTCCAATACATAGTTTAGGCAAAGCTCTTTGAATCAGTTCAATCTAGAACTACCATTCCCTTTGTCTTCAAAGTGTGTATGGCCAATGCAGAGCTACTATGAGCTCCATTATGCAACATAGGAATGACACACTAAGGTTCATTCAGGTTAGAGGGTCAGAGAATGACTACCAATTACGTCAATGCCATCCAAAATGGCAGCCTGTCAACTATATGAGTCAGCATTATATTATCAGTTTCTCTGCCTTACTCTGGGGTTCCTCTTGTGCACTTAGCTCTTCTTGGCCTCACATCTGTAAAAAAGGCCCTGGCAAAGGCAAAAGGTCTGGTGTTGGCTGCTGGTCATTTGGCTTTGCCAGTTCTCACTTTGTTTCAGCATTTGTTTTGTTTTAAGGCACACATTGGATGAAAACCAACCTTGTATAAAATCCAATATATCCATACGCTTTTTATGTAAAAGTTCAGATATACACTTTGTACAAGAGCAGAACACAGTCACTCATAGTGAGGTTAGCCAGTGACTTAAGTGGGCTGACCTGTGCCCCATGCTATATGCTGTGGTAAGTGGAATCAAAGGTGAATGACACTACAACAGACCAATAGAAGAGGAGGGCTGTGTGAACGCCCCTTCAAGTATGTATAGTACATATATTTTGATTTAAAGCAAAGGCTTTGTCTAAAGTCAGAGCTTTAAAAAGACACATACAGAACCATGTTTCTGAGAAAACCGGCACCTCTTCTCTGTCTCTAGCCATTTCCCCACTGTAACTGTGACCCTCAGTCTCTCACTGTACCTCAGTGTTCACGTCCTTGCACACTTCAAAGTAGCTTCATCACAAGTTTGAGCTGTAAAAGTAACTTAAATCAATAAAAAATACCCTGCCTGCCCTGCTGAACATGATTTCAAAATATATCTTCCTAGCAATACCCCGGAGGTCTTTTCCACAGCAAAGAAAAAGCACAACCAATCATATATTTAAGAAACAGTTACACACCCATTATCACCACAAAGGTTTTCGAGAATCCGACAAACCCATATATCTAAAAAGCTAGAGAGTACATAGAGACAACCTCGCCAATGCATCTCTTCCGACATCTTGGAAATTAGTATGAAGGCTAATTATGGTAAATAGCTAACTTATCTTTCAATAAACACTGTTGTGCTGCTATTAATGCTATGTTTCTGTGCCACAACTATAAAATATTGTGTTGCGTAACAATGCTATCCATGTTATATATAGTAATATGAAAAAGTAAAATTAATATATTTGATAAATTAACCTTCATAAAATCCGTGAATGTGCATTGATCTTGCAGCAGATTAAGACTCACATATTTGTTCAAGACCTAAATTCAGTCTATCCTTGCTGAGACATAAATCAAGCAAGTCCTTACACCGAAACATACATCAAGTCAGTCCTTCCACAAAGACCTAAGGCCACTGAGTCCTCACAGCAAGATATAAATCCTGTCAGTCCTTACAGTGAGGCATAAATCAAGTTAGTCCTTCCATGAAGACATCCAGTCAATCCTTATCCCAAAGTTAGTCCTTCCACGAAGACATACGTCCAATGAGACCTTCAATGAAGACATAAATCATGTCAGTCCTTACACCGAGTCATAAATTAATATAATCTTCCCTTGAAGACATAAACCAGTCAGTCCTTATCCTGAGACATAAATTAAGTCAGTCTTTATAGCAAGGCATAAATTCACTTAGTATTACCGCGAAACGTAAATCAAGCTAGTCCTTACACCAACACTTAAATCCAGTCAGTCCTTACACCAATACATAAATCAAGTCTGTCCTTCCACATAGACATAAATCCACTGAGTCCTTACAGCAAGACATACAGAAAGCCATTCCTTACCCTAAAACACCAGTTCGTCAATTATGCCAGGCCTTACACTGAGACAGAAATCAAGTTAGTCACTCCACAAACACATAAATCCACATACTCCTTACTCCAAGACAGAAACGAAGTCTTTCCTTATACCGAGACAGGATTCAAGTAACTAAGACATAAATCCAGAGAGTTCTTACATCAAGACATAAATCCATTCAGTCCTTACCCCAAGACATAAATCCAGTAAGTCTAATGTTCTGATCCACCTGACTTTCAGCACCCAACAATTTTGCTTTTACTGGCAGAGTGCTGGCACTTTTCAACTAAATTTCAATACATTATAAGAGCAGGAGTGCAACTTGTTGCTGAAAGGGAGGATCTGTTGTGCTTTAACTTTTTTTCATCTATTTTAGGCAAACGGATCTCCGCCCATCTGCAAGCTCAGTTTCACAAATGAAGGACTTCAAACTGAGTTGCTCTTCGTTTGGTGTAAATACCAATCCATCGAGTGCAGTATTAACTGGGGGAGAGGATGTAGCCTTACGGCTAGAGCTGTTGACGTAAGCTGGGAAACCGGGTTCGAGTCTGGACAACGACGCTCAACAAAAATGAATGTGTTCTCATGTAACTTTTAAACTGAGTGTGGTTAAACGTCTCATATGTAGCTCAACTTTGAAAAGGAAAAACACGCAGAGTGGGGATAGCTTGGTATTTATTCTGTGTTTTCCCTGGATTTTAGCTGCAAAATTCAGTATATCGTAGTGTTTGCCTGCACTAATTCTACCAGGTGTTTCCAGTCTGTGTGAAATTGATGGACTACTTTTAATATCGGGAGCCCTATACCCAATTTTAGATTCCTTGTCTGATGTGCCAGAGAGTCTCAATGGCATCAGGATTTTCAATGTTTAACAGTTCAACAAGTGCTGCTATTGTAGGCAACCCCATATTACTGGGCATGTTACTGTCTGTCACCACAATACATTCCTCTCACTTATTAAACAATCCTAATTGTTTAATCATATTTATCGCAGGAAATTGCCAAGGATGTGTCCTACACAACCCATGGACTTTCTGTCTCAGTCCTTGAAAGTGTACTATGTAATTTACAATTTCAATTTCTCATGAGCACAATTATGTCCTTTGTATCCACACTGAGTGCGTGTTGTGCCACCAAAACCACATGCTTGTTTCGGCGTGAAGATGACATCCACCCCTGTGGTAGTAGACCTTCTCTACAGCTTATCAAGTAGGCATCATTGTGCAATACACCTACTTCACTGGAGATTAAAACTGGAACAAGCCTTGGTTTTTGACACATCTAGTGGAGCCCACTCTAAATTTCCACCCAGTTGACCTCGCAGGCACAGGAGTCTGCAATTTTCTAACAGGTTTTTGGGACTTTTCATGATGGGAGACTGGTACAAGACTGACAGCAAACAAATTATATAAACAGGAACTAACGCCAACAAAGCTCGTAAAGTGCAATCAGCATCATGGCGGCAGCTTGACGTCGGGCCCACATGTGGTAAACGTAAGTGGAACATGATATTCTGAAATTGCCTGCCTGTACAGCACATCAACATGTCCTGACTGATGAATGGCATCAAGGTGAGGCACGAGCTATTAATTGAATATTTCATCCACATCAAGGCAATATTTCTTTCCTGGGTATCTGCTGGAAAATAGACATTTTAAACCAGAGTTATTCAGATCTGCTTTTACAAAGTCTTCACACCAGGAGGGAATCACTATTTTGGTTCTGAAGCCAAATGTCAATGCACAACTATTTCCTTATAAATAATTCTCATGTTATGATGTATTTTTACAAAAAAATTACAAATTATGGAATAACTCTGACATACCACCATAGTCCTCTGATTTGGAGGTGGTCTTACAGAGACTACCTTGACCACTGCAGGTGTTCAGTGCACTTGTTAAACTCACTCCTATCCTGTCCACTCACACAACAGATTCCTGAAGTGACACAACATGAATGAATACTATCCTCGACTCATAGCCTAGTATTTCCCCACTATGTCACTTGCCGTATAATGCATGACAATTATATACCATCCAGCACTTTGCCTACCACTACATTGCCATGTTAAGTATATTATTGTTATCTTTACATTGCCTATTATGAAGAATTGTATTCACCTGTTATACCAAACTATATTATAACATAGTAGTATAACAATGTAGCCGAAGCGATGTAATAGTGACTCAATGTCACTGAACTCGCCATAGATTCAGACAGCCCATTGCTGATGGTATTGCTTACAACAAAACATGTCTAACTGGGGAAGCTCTTCATCAACGCACCCATGCTGCAACTCAACCATGGGATGGTTGCTTTCATGCACCTTGTTCTCTGCAACATACTACTACTACACATACTACTTTGTATCTGACCTGGAGCTACTCTGTGTGTCCACTGTGACAAACTCATTCTTTTTAGCGTTCTTACCTTCAGCACCCATAGCGACAGAGTAAGGAGCAAGACGACTCTTGACGTATTGTTCACCAAAACGCTCAAGATGGGACACCATCCAGCACTGGACGGATTCCACATAACACGTTGGCGATCGCACACCCTATCCATGATTTGTCAGACCCTGAAATGGTACCAAGTGGCACTGTCTGCCAAGAAAGTCCTACAAAGCCATCACAAAGGCAACTGTGGGTTGTGCAAACACAAGCAACATGGCATACAACTGTGGTCATGTCTACCACACAGCAGATGCCTGACAACATTCTTTTACACACAATTCTGGTGGTAGACAAAACAGATGGACTGACCACATAATCTCGATTTAACTAGTTCCCCGGCTGACCAGATTTCCCAGACAAAGGTGCTGTTTAAAATGTCACCCACTGCGGCGAGAACAGAAATGAGACGAAATATATTTTGACTGGTTTCGAAAAAAAAAACAATCTGACATCAAATAATATTCATCTTTGATGAATCCAATATTCCTAGGGAATGATATTAGCCAGTATCTATTATATCTTTCATTGTGTTCCCATCTGCCCTTTTCAGGAGCTAAATTATGTGCATTAGTACGTAAATGGGCTAATGCCTGTCTGTATTTAGAGGACTGCACGCCGTGAATATATTCTCTGCTTCAAGAAGTAATTGGTAATTACAATGGTCATTTAGGCAATCACTGTCTCTGGTAGATTCATGTCATTCTTAAAAATAACTAGCTCTTAACCTTTGACAGAATTCTACAGAAACGGTTCATCATCGCCCACGCTTTGATTAATTTCACACATACACAAACCTGTATCAATAAAACTGATGGTTTTACATTTGTTAACCACCGCAATTTGCCTCACTCATCAAAACAGCTTAATACCAGGTAACTGTGTGCTCCAAATCTCATTAGTTGCCTTTGATAAACACTTTAACCGAACCCCACCTCGATGAGGGAAAACCTGCATTTCTGTTTTTCTGTTTTCACATTATTTTAATGCGTTGTGTGGCCATGATTTTAATGTGTACGTGCTCACGCGAGATAGAGTAAAATAATGTGAAATCCTCCGGGGAAAAATACGCGGCGATTGCTAAAGGTAGCGTTCTAAAAATTCAAAATATTTATGGGCTTGAAGGAGCCTTTTTCCCATATACTGTTATTTCTGCACATATCTTAAAATCCGAGAAGCAGAGATGAAAATGCCATATTTATGATGAAAAATGAGCGGGACAAGAGCCCTCTGACATTTTACAGTTGTTCAGGGTTGTAGCTTCTCATTGTAGTTTTCACGCAGCTTTCAATGAATACTTTTCTGCTTTAAATAGTGCCTTCTGCAGGCAGGATTTGTTATTTTGTAAGTGCAGTTGCTCCTACCTGTCCATGTAGGAAGGTTTGGTTGGACGAAGATCTAAAAATGTTGCGGGATCTTCGTTGTTTTCTCACCAAGATGCTGCCCCTTCTTAAGGAAGCAAGTGCCTGGGAAAATAGACAACAAAGAATGTGGCGCCCCCTAGTGGTTTTTGCACGTTAGCTGCATCACGAAGGAATAGGCCAGGCCTGTATTTTCTAAATGTAGGGGCATATCAACAACAACCGGCGATAATTATCGCTGAGCGCACTTAGCGCTCGGATAATTATCGCCGGCTAGCGCCGATTTTTATCGCTGAGATAGCGTGCTATTAGCAACGCTTATC
Organism: Triturus cristatus; assembly: GCF_964204655.1. Taxonomy (NCBI): domain Eukaryota; kingdom Metazoa; phylum Chordata; class Amphibia; order Caudata; family Salamandridae; genus Triturus; species Triturus cristatus. Next base: position 407,221,438 of record NC_140595.1, on the reverse strand, counting down.
TCATCAGCGATAAAAATCCTAGCGCTAACTGGCTAACGTGAGATTATCGCTGGAAACCCAGCGATAATCTCACGTTAGCTAGTTGATAGGGACTCACAAACTTAGCCATGACATCCACCTTCCATAGGATATCATGGCTAAGTCAGTCCTGAAGCAGGCGTAAGGAAAGTAGCGATAACAGGGGTTATCGCTACTTTTCCTGACGCTATGCTTCATAGCGTTAGGCTTGCTGATAGGAGAAATGTCGCTTAGCGACATTTCTCCTGTCATGCCAGGTCAGGAACGCCCACTTTGCATCTCATTGGAGATGCAAAGCTGGGCGTTAGGAATCCTGACGCCAAAGCAAGGTTTCACACGTTAGCGTGACCTTGCAGATTAGGAGATAAAATTATTGCCGCTTTTCGTCCGAAAACGGCCGCAAAAGCGCCGATAATTTTATATCGCCTGCTTGTTGATATGTCCCGTAAATAGATATTTTACAAGAAATGTGGGAGTCCTATTAATTGCAAGGCTTGGGGCAGAGATCCCTGTGCCTAACAGAGCAAAAGAGACTGCAATGACAGTTAAAAGTTTCAAGCTTTTAAAGGGATGATGGGAGAGAGGCAAAGAAGTGGGCAGTATTTGCCCAGAGTGAACCACACGGTATTTAAATTCTTGAATACCTGAAAAACATACGATGGCGTCCAATTAGCGCCTATCTACTTTCCCTTAGAACATTCTAGACTTTGCTAAACTTACTCAACCCATCTTGAAGACTGCTGTCTTCTTCATGGAACTCAACATTAAGACTGATAATACAGCTAACACTTGTGCTCAAGGATTGATTGACAAATGCAAAAACAACAATTGATGGACAGAATGTAGAACAATGTCATACATTCACCCCAGTACAGAGATCTGGGCCTAAATCCATCGTTTTTTTGCTCACCATGCCGTTCCAGTTTGAACCCAGCCATATGCAAATCAGTCTTGACCCTGTGCCTCATGGGAACAGTCCAGACCGAACTGCCAAGCCAGATCCTCCCTGGACTGGAAACAAGCATCCTAGGACCGGTTTCTGGCATTTCAGCCGTCTTCAGCCAGGCTTGCTTGATTTTCAGTGGCATGGAGAGCAAGGGACCCACGTCTGGGCATACCCTTTCCACTCGGGGTGACAAATGCAAAAACAACAATTGATGGACAGAATGTAGAACAATGTCATACATTCACCCCAGTACAGAGATCTGGGCCTAAATCCATCGTTTTTTTGCTCACCATGCCGTTCCAGTTTGAACCCAGCCATATGCAAATCAGTCTTGACCCTGTGCCTCATGGGAACAGTCCAGACCGAACTGCCAAGCCAGATCCTCCCTGGACTGGAAACAAGCATCCTAGGACCGGTTTCTGGCATTTCAGCCGTCTTCAGCCAGGCTTGCTTGATTTTCAGTGGCATGGAGAGCAAGGGACCCACGTCTGGGCATACCCTTTCCACTCGGGGTGACAAATGCAAAAACAACAATTGATGGACAGAATGTAGAACAATGTCATACATTCACCCCAGTACAGAGATCTGGGCCTAAATCCATCGTTTTTTTGCTCACCATGCCGTTTGTTGTAACGCTTTTCGCCCTAAGTGGGATGGGTATTCCCAGACGTGGGACCCGTGCTCACTACGCCACTGGAGTCAAGCTATCCTGGCTGATGACGGCTGATAGCCAGAAACCGGTCCTAGGATGCTTGATTCCGGTCCAGGGAAGACATGGCTTGGCAGTTCGGGCTGGACTGTTCCCATGAGGCACAGGGTCAAGACTGATTTGCATATGGCCATGTCTAAACTGGGGTGGTGTAGTGGGCAAAAGAACGATGGATTTAACCCAGATCTCTTGACTGGGGGAGAATGTCTGCATTGTCAGCATTCCGTCCATCATTTGTTTGTTGTAACGCAAGGATTGATTGACGACACAGACAGTTGAGGCTTTGCCCAACTAGTAGAGCAACAGATCCATTCAGGTTGCCATAGTTTAAAGATCGTCTGGTCCTAGAACTTCACATGTTCAAACTGTCACTATATGTCCTGGAAGGAGCAGATTGTCCTAATTTTCTTCATTGATGGAGAACCTAGCACCAATCGCTAAGTGTGAATGAGTGCTGTCCCTACCAAGCGGATTCTGAGAATCATCCACCCAGATGTCTTCGCACGAGCTCTCCACGACATAGAAGACCCACCAGTGTGGAACCTGAAAAAAATTCTTATTCACTTGTCAACGAAGGTCATTGGTGCCCTCAACCAGATGCTACCCTAAGACCCACAAAACCAAAGGAAATACCAAGGTCGAAGCATTTGGTAGAACTATAATCTTTAGTAATTGTGAATCAGACATAGAGTGCGCAACAAAACAGAGTTTAGAGTTTTACATAGCACAAACTAGACCCGAAAATATCGGGTATCAGAGCACTTTTCAAGAGCACCAGTTTTGTTACACAAGGACACATTCATTTTCTTTGTTAGGCACGGGGAGATTATGTGATTTGCCCAGAATCACAGGATGTTGAGTGTCATTACTGAGACTTAAACCCGGTTTCCCAGCTTCAAGGTTGACCGATCTAGCCGTAAGGCTACATCCTCTCCCCAACAAATTACAATTACATGGTGATGATGCTTGGTGAAGGATACATTTGAGTAATTACAAAGTAGCCCACAACAGGGCAAAGAGGTCCACTTCCAAACTCCATTTTGGAAGCAGGGAATTCTAGCAAATAGCATTTCAGCTATATCTGATTGACTCAAGTCCATAATTTTTGGGAAAATAATGGGCCTGATTCACAAAAGTAATCTGAGACAAAATTGTAACTTTACGACTTTCGGTATTCACAGAAGGCATTTAGGAGTAGTAAAGTTAGGAATTTACTACTCCTAAATGCCCTCTGGGAATACCGAAAGTAGTAAAGTTAGGATTTTGTCTCAGATTACTTTTGTGAATCGGGCCCAATGTCTTTAAAACATGTCTCTCTTAGAGCAAATATTGAGATATCCCCCTGACTACTTGCACTGCTACGGACCGAAAGGTAATGTGTTGCCTCCCTGCTGTCAATTAGCTGTTACCCAATAGTCCAAAGTCACCGTCTACATCTCCCTCACTGGCTCCTCTCATTCCCAATATCATAAATGCATTAATATCCACCGAAGAATATCAAAGGAGGAAGCTCACCAAAACCAAAAACGTTCAGTTATCACCCAAATCACCAAAAAGGGGTAACTGCATATCATGCATTTTGTTTATTATTATATTCCTTTAAAATCATTGAACACATTATGCCAGAGATGAGGGTGCAACAGAGTACAGATCCCCAGCATCATCTTTTAACTTCTTTCTGATTTCAGAACAGTATTTAAGAAACTCCACCCAATACAAAAGAAACCCACCATCTTGGAAAGAATTACCAAGACAACAATAACCACAAATTATGGGGGCTGGAAAGGACCATGCGTGACCTCCACATGTATCTGTGGGGGAGATGAGTAGCTGGTCCGGGGGGTTTCCTTCTGCAATAAAAGGAACAGTGATGAACAATATTAGCATTAAAGATTGTGGTAATAGTGTTGGTTTTCTTTATTTTCACATGAATCCGAAATGTAGTGCATTTTCAGGACTTAATGTGTGAACAGTGTGAATATACTTGTTGAAATAAAGTCTTTCTGTGTATTTCAAAATGCTGAACCTTAACAAAATAAAATAAAACATTTCATTTGAACATCTCCAGAAGTCACTGTTCCACAGTGATTTTCATTGACACTATAGACATCTCAAAAGCAATAAATATATGTGAAATATACGACTTGAAAGTGGATGCCAATTAATGAGGTACTATCCTTAAGTACATAGTGAGGGCTTAAAATTGAACTCTTGAACCTGCTTGCTTTTTTAGCTCAAATTCAGTCTTCAGTTATGCAATTAATAAATAGCAGGACATGAAATTTGATGAATTGTAAATCATTCATTAAATGTTAATGATCAAAACCTGTGAAAAGCATGCACCCCACTTCAATAGATCCAAATTGAAACACAGAGTTGACAGAATTGAGTACTTTTTACTCATTATTGAAACAGATTGATGTACACTCCAACCGACCTAATATATAATTATCTTGCTATGCCTCCTATGGTTATTGGGATCCAATTCGACACTACAACATACCCTTACCTTATGTAGTTCTTTAATTCGATTTTCCGCACATATAGCAAACCATCTAAAGGTCAACTCATAAGTTCCTAAATATTTGGTTCAGATTCTCAATTTCCTCCCTTGGTATATCTGGTCTGACCACTATGATCTTAACTCTGCTGTATTGTACTCCGCTAACATTGTCCCTCGGTCACATAGGTTCCCTTGGGCTATCTCGACTAGGAAAGCCGGATTCTTTAATCTCTACCTTGGGGACTCAATATAAGCAATGGCGTTCCTCAACTCAGGGGAGGTGGCAACTCTGACACCCTTGAAATTGTCTCTTTATAAGATTGTCATAAAATGAAACAAACAAGCTCCTTTTTCTCTGTGAATTGTGATGGGGTGAATATTTGATCACTGGTGGGATCCCATTGAGTGAGCAAATTACAAACATCAGCTTAGTGTGTAAAATTTTCCCCCTAAATAAAAAAACCCAGCACAGTTAGCATCACAAAAATGTGACCTCTGATACAGCACAATAAGTGTTTCAGACTTTGAATGAACCTGTATGCCTACAGCTTTTCAAGCTAGTATCTCCGCATTCACTTACCACATTGAACAATTGTCATATTCTTCGATGATAAAGTTGCTTGAATAACTATGTGTGTTGCAGTTACCAACCTTGCTAGCTTGTGCCCTTGGCTAAGCTCCTCAGCTTTCTTTTTTATTTCTCTACTGATACCTGATGTCTGTCCTTGTACTTATCTTACTCACTAGGGTTATCAAGTAAGGATCTTTGTTGGAGCCATTCCCTGTTCATGTCACCAAGATTCTAATCTTTAAAATTGTCCCTAATTTTGGTAATTAGCATATAATTGTCACCCCCCTTGTTAAAAAAGCTTGTCTTTGATGCTGAGTAGCTTTCTAAGCTGAACCAACTTTCATCTTACCCGCAACAGCAAATCACTTAAAAGAGCATTTTCCACCCAGTAAAGAGTTATTGTTAAGGCACTAAGCTGAATTGGCATGTGTCACTGGGCTGCCGGTCTAAAAGGTCAATGAGTCTGTGATTGTCATTGATATGCTAAGTAAGGTTGGCTATGCCACTGTCCTAATTATGTGCTACGTATCAGTGGCATCTGATGCAGCTGGCAGGAGATTTTGGCCAGCCACAGAAACAGGTCAATGTAAAATCACCAGCAGTAGCCTGGATACAGTCATTCCTCCTGGGTCAATACCAGGCACTCTCTCTTCTTCCCAACATTTTGCAGCATTGTTTCCTGACCGTTTAGAGTTAATAAGACCTCAAGCTCTATACTATCCCATTCCACAATTATGTCTTGTCTCAGGATGCACTCTTCCAGTCCCAAACTTTCAAGAAGAGTCATAGTATGAGAGTACTTAACATATTTACTATACTCACATGAATATACACACACACACATGCATACACACACAACACACACACATACACATACACACACAGCTACCAGACAAAGCCCAATCTGGGTTTAGACCTTTTGTACAGTACCAAGACTGCCCTCCTTCCAGCAGCAGAGAAGATCCATAACATATTGGACCAGGGCAAATCTGTGACCCTTGTCCTATTAGACCTCTCCGCTGCATTTGGTACTGTTGCTCATCCAGTACTTTTAGATAGGTTATGGAACATTGGAATATCTGGTCTGCCATTGGACAGGTTTAAATTATAACTGTGTTTTTCTGTCTCTATTTAAATTAAAGAATTCTGTGTTGTGCTGTGGTGAACCTCATGGCTCGTTTCTGAGTACACCATTGTTCAATATATACATGGCTCCACTGGGTGTATTGATTAGATCCTATGGCTTTTCCTACATGACATTCGTGGATGACAGCCAGATTGTTGTTTTCATCCCTAACAATCGGGAGGAAACGCAGGACCGCTTCTCTGATTGCATTGTAATTATCAGGGAGTGGATGAATCAAAGTTCTCTGAAGCTTAACATGGAAAAAACTGGAACCATTCTTTATGGAGACAACAGCACTTGGTGGGACCTGAAATGGTGGCTGTAGGTGATGGGCCCATTACCATCTCCTTTTTCCTGTGCCAGAAACCAAGGAGTGAAATTCAATACAGAAATCCCTTTTGTACCTCATATCATATCAGTTGCCAACAAGTGTTTTGTGACCCTTAATGCAATAGATGCAATTTCGCCATACTTGCCCTCCTCCACCCAGAAAACTATGGTCCAAGCCCTCATTTCATATTGGCTAGACTATGCAAAACCTCTCCACCTGGGCCGGCCCTACTTACTTTTGGACATGCTCCAGGTAGTCCAGAACACTGCTTCATTGGTCATTCTAACCCCCTCCCATAGAATCTCAGTGATGCCTCTTCTGCCTTCTCTCCACTGGCTTCCTATCCGACAGAGTTGTACTTTTAAGGGTCTCTGCCCAGCATTCAAAGCAATAAAAAGGATGGGCTCTATCTACCTTTCGAGGAAGATCTGACTCTACTTCCCTGCTCGTATTGTGCACTTTTACGTTAGCAGCCTACTTCATGTCCCTAAATTCAGACATGGTCGTACCAAGGGACACTCTTTTTTCCATACGACCAGGATCTGGAACTCCAAGATGTTTGGATGTCTCTTGATTATTCTACTTTCAGAAAAATCTTTTAAAACCTCGCTGTTTCAACAATCCTAGTACACGTGCCATACCTATGTGATATTTAGCAAAGTATCAGGACACCCCTTTCTTAGGGTGACAATGTGCTTTAATAATGCTATTCATTCATTAATTCATTCACCTAATTTGGCCATTGATTTTTAATGGATGTAATAATTAAATAAATATTTTTGTAAATTCGACAAAAAGATCATGTTAAGTCACACAATAATGGTAGATTTTACTTTATCAGTTAGATGGTTTTGCTCAAGCTCATGCCATGCCCTCAATAAGAATGGGATACGCTTACAAATTAAAAATTTGGAAAATGGCAAGTTTTGCAGTTTTGGAAAATGCAATCACCACCCTACTTCTGGAGACAATAAGAGTGATTCCTGAATCCTAACTGCACACTCACTGCTGTCCCATTGCATGGACACTACAACTGGATGTATCCATACAACTCTCATTACGTCTAGAGTTCAATGAACTGATGATGTAATTCTGTTCATGATTTAAACCATGAGGTGGAACAGAAACCACATTACTGAACATCATAAATAATCTACTTGCTGACCAACTTCAATGCCAAGAGGTGCACTGATATCAGTGCACCTCTAAGCAGCTGATGAGACTTTTGACAATTGCTTGGCTAACTGTCAATGTATGTTGATGTAGGAGGAATTGCTGTTGCTCTTACTTGACTTAGATCCTTCCTGAACAACTTCAGCCAGCAAGTAAAAGTGGGGTCCATCCTATCTGCAATTCACATTAATTCCAGCAGATTCCCTCAAAGCAGTGGCGTCGCTAGACATACTGCAAACAGGGGCAGCCCCTAAATTTGCCGCCCGGGTGCAGGTAAGAACAGGAAGTAATGGGCGAGGGACAATCTGTTTTGGGGAGTGGGGCCAATTTGTTTTTGGGGGCAGGGGGATGGTGGTAGTCAACAGACACGACACCCGTTGCCCCCAAAAACAGTTCCACCCAGGGCGGACTGCCCCTCCCCACCCCAGATACGCCACTGACTCAAAGACTGGAACTCTCACCAACTCTATGCAGCTTAGATTGCTTAGTTGGTCTATATACTGGGAAATCACAACTCTTGCTTCTACATAGACATAGATAATGTCCATAGGAGGGCTTAACTATAATAGAGATAATTTGAAAACTATGAAATGACTTACTGTTTGAAACAAGTAAAGTAATGAATGTGCCTTAACTTTTATTGCCTGAGGTGGCCCAGTGGATTCATTGCATGCCCGTGTGCTTGGTCTCACTTACCAGGTCCTCACCCAGTACCACATAAGAAGATATATAATCTCTGTTTCTTATTCAATAGCAAACTCTCCTGGATTGCACAAGTGACTACAGTCACCAATAAGGAGTTACAATAATATTTTTATTTTTTATTTTTTATTTAAGGGTCAAAGTTAAAATGTTCCAAATATATTTGAATAGGCTGATGGAGGGTAACAAAAGAGCACTACTATAGCTTACAGTTATTACATTTTCGGTTTATATCCATCAGTGGTTGCTTGTTGCTACTCTTATTGCAACAAGTTATTAGTGGAATATTCCTTCGACATGTTCTGCCACTGAATTGTGCCAAAGCAAGGCTGTGTCATTGAATTGTTCTTTTGACAGACTCTGTAAGTGGAGTATGGTAGCTCCGGCACTGAAATGTTCTTACAACAGGTTCTTTAGTGGAAATATGTGATGGGTAGTGAGATTCATATTCAAAAGGATTCATTTGGTACTTTAAAATGACTCATAATGATATTTGAGTGTTTCATACATACTCACTCTTAAAACAACTCATTCCCAAAAATGTGGTGTCCTGCAAATGAGTGTGGAGGCGGGGAGGCTTTTTGCAGTCCCACGGGCTGCTCTGTGAACTGCCCCCATACCTCCACCTGTGACTCAGAGTGGAAGCTGTTCAGCATGGACAGTTTCCACTTTGTGTATTTCTACCGGCTAGTTTGACAGGTCAGAAACCTGTTAGTTTTCACCACAATTGCAGCTATAAAACATTGCCATTCCCATGGAAGCAGTGATGATTTTTCATGTCCCTCTATCCTTGCAAATTGAAAGGAGTCCCAGTGTTTACAATGCAGGTCAGAAAGCCATTTCCAACTTGCAATGCAACTTTAGTGCATTGCAACTTACATTTTTGCTGTCACATTTCCTACAGTTTTTTCAATCACAGATTTTGCAACTGCAAAAAAGCCTTGTATATCACGCATGTAGTGGTTTGGGATATTATTCAAGATCATGCAAATGGCATAAGGGTATGTGGTGGTGTTCTCTTAAAAAAATGCCTTGGTACAAGAGAAACTTGGAGGTTCTTTATTTTTTTTTAAATATATTTTATTATTAAGTCATAAGATCACATATCCCATTGGCGAGCCTATGGATGAACATGATTTTAAGCATTAATAAATATCAATTTGAGAACGAGAAATTAGGAGCAGCTCGTTTCTTTCCCCTGTGGTAAATCTGTCACAATCAGCCCGTTCTTTTTCTCCTTTCTGGTCCTGCCGAAACAGGATATCTAAGCGTCTGGCTGAAACATGTAGACCAATTAAAGGATATAATAGTCAAATTTGAACCTCTATAAATATCCGCCCCATCTTCTTTTTAATCCTGTCGTAGGGCCCCGTTATTAAAATAAATTCCCTTTAGGGGGACCCTATAGATAGTCTTAACTCACAAATCACATCACTTGGCACACAAAACACCAGTTCCGCTGTAATTCAGGTGTTGCATCCTGGGTGGGAACCTGTTGATGAAGCATGCCACCAACTAGGTTGGTTCGGTGAGGGTTCTTTTAAAAAAACTATTTGTTTTCCCCACACAAACTAGTAATCAGACGGTTAAAATATTGTCTGTATGAGCCTGTTCTTTTTGATAGAGATACTTTTAAGCACACATTATTATACCCAACAGAAATAGTACAACAAATAAGCAGATAAAGAGAAGGAAATACCAAAAGAAAAGATAAACAAAATCTCAATCCACGACCAACTCATAATTTCAGTATATGAGGGGCAAACAGAGAAGATGCAACACCCAAAACAAATAAAAAAATTAAATGTGCAAATCACAATTGACCCCCTCCCCCCACGTTATGTCAGACCTCCTGAGCGAGCAAGAGCTCCTTGCTCTACCCAGAGTCTGTTCCAAATCATGTCTTTGATGGATGGTTGTCCACCACTCGGTACCCTATGGAGGGCTACTGAAATCCAGGATCTGGAAATGCAGAGTCTAGCTGAGACTATAAGTATCAACAATAACCGTCTTAGCCCAATGTCAAATTCCATTCTGTATCCCATCATTATTTCTATGGGAGTAAGCCAAAGTTCAAATCCTAAACTTGCTGTAGCAATTTGAGGCATCTCTTCCCAGAACACCTTAAGAGCGAGGCATGAATATAGCATATGGGTAATATCTGCTGCTTGACATCCAACCATAGGACAGCTGGCTTTATTTGGATTAAGATTCAAACCCCACCTCATTAGTTTTTTGGGCATGTAATATTTCATGCATAAGATCATGAATTGCTGTAATTTTAACTTTACAGAATGCACAGCACCCTCAGCTGTCTCTAAGCCCAGGTATATTTCTGATGGTAACACCTCATGAGAAAGCACTTTTGCACCATTTAGCTGTCATTTCTCCTATGCTCACAAAAATCTTGATAGGTCACACTAATCATCAATTTCTGACTAGTTTTAAGAATGTGTGACAAGACAGCGGACCCTTCCAGATTGAGTGACACCTTGCCTTCAGGGTGAAGGTAGTCCCTCAGCAGTAAATATTTCAAAAATGATAGCGAGGGAGGTCAAACTCAGTTTGTAGCTCAGCAAAAGTGCACAAACCTTTCACATCAAAAAGCTGCCCCACTGTCAATATGCCGGATCAGAGCTACACTTTTACAGCTAGAGTCATGAAACACCCCTGGATACGCCGGGTTGTCCCAAAGTGGTGTATTCCCATGGATTAACTTTATGGAATATTTGTCACAAACATCTCACCAGATAGTTACAGTGACCCTGGCAAACATAAACCTTACCCGCTTGTAATAATTAGGGTCTGTTGTTCTGTAGAAAAAGAGCCTACTCTCCGAACCTAGTGCTAAATAGTAACCAAAAGTGGATGAGTCGGTTCTACAGGAGTAAGCAGAATGCGCTGACGGCCAGCAAAAGCTGCCTAAAAATATAATTTAAAATCCGAAAGCTGCAGCACTCCCTGGCTGTATGGTAGTTTTTGTAAACTTATAGAGAGCCTTGCCCATCTGAAGCCCCAGTTAAAGCTACTTAAAGCCCTTTCTAGGTTCTTAAAAAAAATATTTAGAACCCTTAATGGTATAGCCCCAAAAAGATACAAAAAATGTAGGAAGAACATTTGTTTTTTATGACATTGCAACATCCTATAATGCTTATAGGTAGCCTATTCCAGATTCACAATTTTAAATGGCAGGTTGAAGCAGGGCTTATAGTTTAATTTAACAATCTTATCAGTCTTAGAACTTAATTTGATTCCAAATAAGTAGATGTAGTTATACCCCAGGTATTGGGGTGACCAGCTCATGATCGAACAGCAGCAAAAAACCTACAGATCGGAATAGCTTATTATTATATGGAAGCTATCATCCAAAAGCCTTAAGGGACAACCTACCCTTCGGACAGTTCCTCCGTCTTCGCAGGAACTGCGAAATGACCAGCGATTATAAAAAGGAAGCAGCCATTCTCAGTCACCAATTGAAGACTCGAGACTACCCCACATCTATTGTAAAAAGATCAAACAAACGAGCACTCAACAACAACCGAGAATCCCTGCTGGAACCAAAAATTAAGTCTACTGATGAATCACTGACATGCGTGACAACGTTCACACCAGAATCTAATATGATCCAGAAGATCATAAAAAAGAACTGGAAGATCCTGACTACGGGAAAAGTGGCTTTACCCCCTCCAAGATTTGCGAACAAACGCACAAGCAACCTACGTGATATCCTAGTACATACCCGTCCTAAGATTGAAAAACCAACAAAACAAAGGACCCTGTGGGATATGGATCCCGTACGTGGACATTATCCCTGCAGACAATGCGGAGTGTGTGACCTTACCAAGGCAACCAAAGAACTTACTCTTGAAACAGGCAAAGTCTGGACTCAGAAAAATCATACTAACTGTAATTCCAAAGATTGCGTTTATTTAATTACTTGCCCCTGCAAACTAAGATACGTCGGCATGACAACACGCCCAGTAAAGACAAGAATTATGGAACACTGCAGCAATATACGGTGTGGAAGATCCACGACAAAACTGAGTACACACTACCACACTCACCCGCATGGACACAATGATTTACAATGGACCGTGATTGAAAGTAACCCCTCATGGTCTCACGAGAAACTTTTTGAAACTGAACAGAGATGGATTTTTCGCTTATCCACGCAAGAAAGGGGTCTTAACGACGAAATTCCGTGGACAGAACTAACTTGATAACACACCTACTATACATGGCACCTCCATTAACATGACGGTGGTGTAATGTCTCGAGACCTCTAATGGTATCGTATTATTCCTTATCAAAAAACTTCTGTCTCTATATATACATAGAATTAACGTGTATATAAACATGTGTCTATACTCCTTGGTTTATATCAACTAACCATACCCTGTGTATCTTACACATAAATTACGTCTCCTTCCCTGGGTAGTGATGTAACGTTCCTCATTATACACCTTGCTACTTCTGTAAGGGAGAGCACCCTCTGGATTCTACCTGGGTTAATCGATGACTACACGGCCACTACTAGCCCCTAGTAACCTTTATTATTATTGGGTTTGCAACATGCCATATTCAGTATCCAGATCTGTGGAAACCGATAGTTTTTATCCAAACATAACGTTCTGTCAAGATATAACGTTGTATTTCAACGTCTGTATCTTCCCCGTACCACACCATTTAGTTCGCAAAGGGTTTCGAAATCCTAGGTCAGGCACCACTCCTGGGACAAGATGTCGCCCTCCGGAGAGTCTCGCGAGACCTCGCAACTGAGTTGTCGGTTAAATACAGGAAGTGAATCCGGTACCGGTAATATTCAGGTGAGGAGCAGACACGTCCTGTTTTGGCCTGCCCCCCGCTACTTTTTGGGTAAGTCTCTAACTACGCTCACTGTATGCGATGCGATCGCCACTAAGTCCCGACCGGAGCTTTAGCCAAGGGTAAATACGAGTACCACATACTCAACTTATGGGTTTGTTCCGCCCGCACTTGTTTGGCCACAGTACGCAACCCGTAATGGGCTGGGCAACACTTGGTGTTCACAGATTAGGACGTCTTTTCCACCAATACTATTATGCACTTTGTAATCGGAGGAACACCACTATGTATACCACACCTATAGTCAACCTTGCGTATCGTGTCAGGTTTAATTAACGGAGATCGTACCTGTTGCGATCCAGACACATCTCTTCCACGAGTGTGTGTTACTACATCCCACCGCTGCGGACTCTGTTATATCGTGTTAGTCTACACCCACGGATTTCCATGACTATCACCACTTTCTTTCTAGACACCAACCATCACTAGTGTGTACTAGACTACTTAGCCCTTACCACTTTGCACTATTCCTGATGTGAGGAGAGAACAGATTGGCACTAAGTAGCATATTGACCACCCCGAGCAACACATCCCATGCTCTTAATAGTGATAGAGTATTTCATTCACATGTTGTACAGCATGTTATTTTGCGATGCTTATATCTTTGTCACAGTGGGACCGTTCCAGTGGTCCGGTTGCTACTCCTTCACCTATGAAGCTCTGACCCCCTCACTCTGAGGTAAGATCGATATCCTGAAATTTTCTTGTGACATTTAAGGGGAATTTAGTCGTTTATCACTGCTTGATCAAATTTAGTTGTGTTTTATATGTACTAGTTCAAACTTTTAATGTCCTCTCTCTAACTAGTTCGTTAGTGAGAGTAGAAACCTTGGTCCTGTGAAGGAGATAATTGACACCTCACCATGACGTTTGGACCCTTATCTCTTGACTAAGCTGCTAATGGGTGGCTTCTGCTTGTCCTCTACTTTTTGTCTCCCTCTGTTTAGGCAGAGCCATCTATTCTGTACCATATTTAGGTTCAGCTTTACATGTGGTTGACCTTAAGTACCCCGTTATAAGAAATTGTGGTATATGTACTTATAATTGGTCCCACGGTCCTGAAGAAGTGTCGCTCGAGTTTGAGCATCCATGACACGAAACATGTTGACCCCTGTCAACTATAGGCTACCCTGATACCTAGAATCACCTGAGTAGCCTCCCTGGTTTTACCTAGTCCCAGCCCTACTTAACCTAATTAAAATTACTGAGGGGCCAGGGTCTATTTTAGTTTTTCCGAATCCCCACATTCTTAGGAGCTATTACCCTCCACAGTCATACACATGGTCTTCACACAAAACGGCGTTCTCAGATCAAAAGGTCTCCGCTAAAGATGCCACCAGGCCCGTTGGACATTGCAGCGCCGGTCCGACGAGGAGCGCCCAATGATGAAGCATGACACCCTAACAGGTGTGTGAGGGCAACAAGATCTGAAATTTAATTTTCCCTTCCCAGATCAGATTCAACAGTAAAATCATCACGATCTTTTCCAAATTGGCCATTTAGAGGAACTGCTCTTACCTGTCTTTTCCTACAACAGCAGCTGTGTCTTAGCTATGTTCAGTTTATAACCACTGACTGACCCACATTTCTCAGCCTCCTCTACTATACAGTTCATAGCAATTCGTGGTTCAGCAGAATATATTGCCATGTCATCAGCATATGCTCTGACCTTCAGTTCACATTTGTCGGAGACCATAGGCCAAATCCTGCAATTATTCTGTGGCAATTGCAGAAAAGGCTCTAAATACAGTGCAAATAAAAGAGGGGTGAGCAGACACCCCTGTTGAGTACCCCACTGGATCTTAAAAGGCGGTTAAGATACCCCAGCATATGCAAGTTTAGCCAAGGGGGACTTATTCAAGGCCAGTACCCATTTGCAAAATTCATCGCCCCAACCCAAAAGCCCTCATTATATTCCATAAACAGTCCCATGCTACGCAATCAAAAGCCTTCTCGGCATCTAGTAAAATCATGGCAAGCTGTGTACCCGTTCTGTTTGCTACATTAAAAGCTGGGATTGCAGTGTTGATGTGGCTTGTAGTGTCCCTGCCTGGAATAAAACCACGTTGTTGTGTGGAGACTGGATCTGGTAGAAGAGGAGTGAGCTGCATAGCTAGATGTTTGGCCAAAATCTGAGCTTCAGCATTAATAAGAGAGATGGGTCAATACTAGCCCATCTCTTCTGGTGGTCTGCCCTTCTTCACAAATACTGTTATGTTTGTCATATTCCAGGTATCCGGTACTTTGCCAACCTCATCGATATACTGCTTTACCTTTAGAAGTGGAGAAATGATAACATCCTTGAATGTTTTATAGCATTCCAACGGGATTGAATCTTCGCCTGCTGTCTTGCCCGAGGGTAAATCTATGATAGGAACCTCAAGTACCCCAGCAGCGATATCCTCAACCTTCGACAAACTACTGCCCTTGATGTAAGTCATCACTTCCAACATACATGAAGTTAGAGGTCGTCTATATAGTTCTTGGTAGAATAGAGAGAACTGCTCAGCAATAGCTTGAGAAAGAGTATTAGCTGAGCTATCACTGCCGTTAATACTCTGGAGCAGGCACCTAGCCTTTCTATCTGAGATTTGATGAGCCGTAACTCGACCAACCTGATCCTCATATTCATACTGAAGAGCCTTATTTTTGGAGTAAGTAGCTACGATCTTCTCCCAGAAGTTTTGGCCAAATTGAGATCACCTATTAATAAGCTGGACTTGCAGAACTCGCTCATCCACACTCCCAGCCCTAATAGCTGCTGTCTGGGATATTTACAATTGTAACATTGCCTGGGCTAGCTGACTGACTCTATTTTGTATGTCCCTAATTTGCATATAAATAAACTGTGCAGGGATGCCCCTAATGTAAGTTTTCATGGTATCCCATACTACCAAAGGTGAAGCTGTACCTGAGTTATCCTCAAGAAATTCCATAAAAGAATCTATCACAACCTAATAGTAATCTGAATTTGTAAGCAGATGCCTAGGAAAATATTACTGACACCGTCGTCCCCCCAACCCTAATAATCTTATGCATAATATTATAGGGTTGTGGTCTGATGAGACCTAAGAACATACCTTCATTTTTAACTTTTCTGAGAATACCCATTTGAAAAATATTGTGTCTATCCTGGAGTACTGCTTGTGTGATATGAATAGAACGTGTATCATGGTATAGTAGGATATAATGCGCTCAGGCATCCATAAGCCCTTGCTGCTCTTGTCTCAACCATACGTGGGAATGCCAGATGATTGGTTGAATCTATAATGTAATCGATGACATACTTAAAGTCATCCATACTTAGTATTTCGCTGGACCAATCTAATAATTCCAGACATAGCACATTAGGCATCTCAGGGTCATCTACATTCTGCCCATAAACTGCACATATTACGAATTTCTGGCCAAATGCCATCAACTGAGCAATTGCCCATCTGCCCCTAGCATCAGATGCAGTCCTCAGATTCTTAAACTCCAAGCTCTTTGCTGCCAATATAGCAATCTCTTGGATAGGAGAAGTTTGTGACATATTTATAATCAGATTATACCCACACTGCTTAAATAAGGGCTGATATTTATAAGCCAGATGTGTCTCTGTTGGCAAGATTATATGTAAGCTATATATTTTAATCTACTTCAGTACCAGTTGTCATTTATTGGAGGAATTCCGGCCAGATACATTCCAAACACATGCGCTTTAGTCTAATCATTGTTGTATTCATTCCACCCTTAACCATCCCACCCTTCCCTGAGAGGCGTGCCCTTATACACCGTCATTGATTTCGGCTTGTATTGCATCCTCTGATTAATCTGACTAGTTACTTCTCCCTTTATCACCTCACCTGCTGGGTGTCAGAACTTTATCTGCATATCTTAGCGAAGAACCCCACCCCCACCCACAACCATCCCCTGGCTGCCACAGGAGCCCTAATGTCTCTGGCTAGGGAAATCTTCCCCACCATTAGGCTGTTAGTGTTTTTAAAATAGCCCCAAGAGCTGGCCACCCCCTGTCCCCCGAGTGCCCACCAACCGCACAAATTACCCTGTGAAACATAAAAAGAAAACAATAAAAAAATTGAATAACACAGTAAGTAATATATAGCAATTGACTCCTTAATATTGGGAAACATGCTCTGATGAGAAAGATTTGTTATTGACATTTCAACTATCCAAGTCTCAATCACTTGGTTGTCCCTGTGATATTGACTAGGGGCGTCATAGCATCTTGTTCCGTATAACACATCTGGATCCATCCATTGTGAATCATTTTGAGCCTTGCTGGCTCCTACAGGAAAAAATGTACCCAAACCGCCTTCAGAGGATCAATCAGTTGGCGTAATTTCCATCATCTGTCCGTTGTAGCTTTGCTGATATCTGAACGAACAAAGATTGACATAGCATCCACTGCCACTGGTAGAGTTGGACAGGCTTTCATTGAAATCGCCTGTCTCCACACAAAGTTGCCTGTATATACAAGGATTGGACAAGGGTGCATAGAATGCAGATTGGAAAGAGACTCTAAA
The DNA here is from genome assembly GCF_964204655.1 of Triturus cristatus. Taxonomy (NCBI): domain Eukaryota; kingdom Metazoa; phylum Chordata; class Amphibia; order Caudata; family Salamandridae; genus Triturus; species Triturus cristatus. The sequence continues at coordinate 407,203,949 of NC_140595.1, read as the reverse complement.
GCTGTCTCGATTTATAGGCAGCTGATGTGCCCGCTGAATCTGTGAATCTGTGTTCCAATCCATGAGCTCAGGGAAGGCTTTCCCGAACAGCTGCACTATATACCGTTGAGGGTCATCTCCCTCTTTCCCTTCCGTTATGCCAAACACCTGCAGATTATTCCACCTCTGGCAATTTTCCAGATCCTCGATTTTAGACTGCACCATAGCCGGACGATGATGTGATGTTCAATTAATTTGACAGTGGCTGATCCAAGCTCCTCTGTGTCCGTTACCCATTGCTGTAGTTCTACTACTTCTGTAGACAGAGCAGTCACTTTGCTAGTATCCTCTGCTATTAACTGCTGAATTGCCACATTGTCTGCTCTGATTTGTACATAATGCTGATGTGCCTCTGCCCTATGAGCCTGCAGGAGCTGCACGATTGCCTGAAGAGACGTTTCCTGAGCTTCATTACTGGCTGGAAAGTCTTTTCGGGCCCCAGGGGTGGGAAAGCTTGCGGAATGACTGCCAGAAGAGCTGAGGCAAGCATCAAGAGAAAGACCAGCATCTGAAACAGGCATAACTACAGATAATAATTCCATGTTTTGCCTCCTGCCCCCCCTAGCTAGTGGTTGAGCCTCTGTGTTAGTGGTTGACAAGCGGGATACTATAGCTTTTACTACGCCCTTAGACATTACCCAGTCTTGCAATGTGCTGCCCTTCTGTTGTTTTTTAAGGCTGGTCTGGTTAGGTGAAGACCATCCCCTAGTTGATGGCGTACTATTTACCTCACCGGGAGCTCCCAAACTTGTATCCCCAATTAACTCTGCTTCTTTCTCCACCAAAGAGCAATCTGAAGTAGATGGGGTTGCTACAACTGCTGCCGGCAGTGAAAAAGTATTACTCATTACATTCCTATCTTGCATTTGCCGTGCCGTGGCAGAGTCAGCAGTTTTAATTTCCATTACATCAATGTCAACCCCAACAATGCAGTAGGTAGGCCCGATGTACTCAGAACTGTATCTACCATATTCACCAAAGCTAAAGCAGCTGCCATTTCTGGGGATTTCAGAGAAATCAACTGGGGTTTACCTCATGAGACATAGGCTGTACAGTGCTGCTACTATATTGCACCATTGAAGTTTTTTACAAGTCTGCTTTTGTATTGTATTGTATGAATACTTATATAGCGCACTGTGACCCTTCGGGTATCCAAGCGCTTTCAACCAAACAAGATGTTTTAGTGCTGAGGGGGGTAGAGTAGGGGGCATCATGCTGCTGGGAAGAGCCAGGTCTTGAGGCTCCTCCTGAATTCCATAAGTGATTGCAACTGTCTGAGTTCAGATGGAAGTTCATTCCAGCTTCGGGCTCCGACCACACTGAAGGCCCTCCCCCCCAATCTTGCCCGTTTGAACCTGGGCTGGGCCAGCAAGCTGGCATTGGATGACCGCAACTGCCTTGCGGGGGAGTACCTTAAGAATCTCTCTTGAAGTGGGACCGGTCCTGTTCCATGAAACGCCTTATGAACCAGGCAAAGGGACTTGAAGAGGACCCTCTCTCTAACAGGCAGCCAATGAAGGTCCCTAAGTGCCTGAGTGGAGGAAGAGTCGAACCTGCGGCCCAGTGCCAGCTTAGCAGCGGCTGACTGTACTCTCTGTAGCCCCTGTATGATGTATTGGGGGGCTCCAAGGTACAGCGAGTTACAGTAGTCCAATCTGCTAAGTATTGTACTCCTAACGATCGTACTGCGGGAGTCAGCAGGAAGCAACGGAAGAATCCGACGTAAAAGACGCAGTAGTCCATAACAGGTACTAGATGTTTTGTTTGTCTGTGAGTCCAACTGGAGATTGTCATCGAATAGCACCCCGAGATTCCGTACTGTGCCAGCTGGAACCAGTGGGGCCGCGTTCCGGGCGAGCCTGAAGTCCACTGGTAGATGTTGAGTCCGTTTAGTTGGCGCAAAGTACAGCTGCTCGGTTTTATCTCCGTTGAATTGCAGGCAGTTCCTCTGTAGCCAGTCCGTAGTCTGCCTCATGCAGATTTGGAACCGCTCCAGAGAAACCGCCTTGTCACCTTCCAGGGAGAAGGCCAGTTGTGTGTCATCTGCATAGTTAATCAGCTCCACCCCGAATGCCTTGATGATAGAAAATAGCGGTTGTAGGTATATATTGAATAGGATGGGGCTGATGCTGGAGCCCTGTGGGACACCAAAGTCCACAGGGGTATTTTCTGAGGTAAAGGAACCCATGGACACCCTTTGGTGTCTCCCCGCTAGATAGGAGCGGAGCCACCGTAAGGCCTGCCCGCCCACTCCAATCTCCCTCAGCCGTCCCAGCAAGATTCTATGGCTCACGGTATCGAACGCGGCTGATAAATCCAGGAGCACCAAGACAGAGGTGCTCCCGGTATCAGCCCGCGTACGCATCGTGTCCAGCATGGTAACTAATGCTGACTCGGTACCGTGGCAGGGGCGGAAACCAAACTGGTCCTTGTCCAGCAGATGATTAACCTCTAGATAGTTCGAGAGGGACCCACTCACCACCTTCTCCAAGATTTTAATAGGAAACGGGAGGAGCGAGATGGGCCGAAAGCTAGCAGGGGCAGTAGGGTCAAGAGTAGGTTTTTTAATGAGGGGGGAGACAACGGCCTGTTTCCAGCTGTCCGGGACCATGCCCTCTTCCAGCGATTGATTACAGATTTGGCACAACCAGGGAAAAGTCGGATGGCCGAATAACTTCCACGCTCTCTGGGGCAGAGGATCGAGAGGAGAACCGGATGAAATGCTGTTTGCTGTTGTGACGAACGATACTTCCGTGAAGGATGGAAAAGAGATCAAAGAGCAAGACCTGTCCGGACTCTCAGAAGCCGTCTCATCATCAAGGCCCTCAACTGCTTTGTCCATATCCTTAAAGAGATCGGTTATCTTAGTCACCTTGTTCTTAAAATAGGTGGCTATCTCATCGCATAACCTTTTGGATGGAACGACTTTATTTTCAAGGCAGCTAGGAGCCGATAGAGATTTCACGATTCTGAACAATTCCCTTGCCCCGTTAGGGGCATGCACTATAGAGCTAGTGTAGAAGCTGGTCTTACGTTCCGTAATGAGCTGCTTTTGTTACCATGTTACTTTCAGTAGGCTTTGTAGCAGCAAGAGATATGGGTGACACAATCCTTTCAACGGGGGTTGCCGCCATTAAAACATCCACCACGGTAGTTCCCTCACCAACAGCCAGAGATTCCCTGGAGCATGCTTGAAGCAGGCTGGCTGCCGTGCCTGACCCAACAGCTTCAAAATAGGCCGTCCAACTTGTGAGGTACAGTATTTCACGGCATCTGATGGCAAATGGTATTCACCGTTAGCGTCTGAGCGCGTCTGTGCTGATCTGCAAATTCCACGCTCTCCTCGGAGCACACTAGAACACAGCTGCTCCATGTTTCAACCTGGCAACCCCAGCCAGTGTCGGGGCCCTCCGTAAACAGTCTGTGGGAATCTGAAAAACAGTGCCTAATAACAGCAGCAACTCCAGCAGAGCTGCCACATGAATAGATCTTCCTGTCAGAGGCCTCCAGACTGCAGATCCTCAGAGCAGGGCATCCATAACCACAACTGGACAGCTGCTCAACGATCAGTCTGCGCTCATGTGGGCAGGTAAGAGGAGCTGCTCTTTCACTGCGGGATCAGCCCGCCTTCTTTCACCCACAGGTTCTTTTTTACATAAGATATTTCTTGAAGAGATTTACTTTGAGATCCTTTCAAAGGTGGTGGAGAGAAAGAGTGGGTTTATTCTGTGATGGAATGCTATTCCAGTTCATGGGTACATAGCCTTCAAATGCTGCTTATCTGGTCTACTCTTTTTTGCTCCTCTTTATTTTCTTATCTTGTTATGTCGGGCTGCAAACGTCTATGTTCTATGGCAATGCTTTCACAGTCACATGTTCTCAGAGTGGGCTTTGTTACTAGTGTGACATAGCAACCTTTATTAATGAAATGCTACGATACACACTTTTGTTGAAGGTACTTATCTCAGCCCATTCTACTGGAATGTATGTCAGGGCATGGTAAGGATAAAGGAAATCGAAGAAGGTGAGCATAGGAGCAATATGGTGGGCTAAATGTTCTCCTTGCCGTGTGATGGCTTAGTACTCCTAGGACGGAGTGCAACAGATTTCCTATGAATCAATGCTTTTGGTTAGTGTCCACAGGATGCAGTGCATCGTGATGTGTTAGTGGCCCAAGGACACATTGCACTTTAATGAGTTAATGTCCCTAGGTTACTACACTGTCATTGTTTTGCCTTGAAGATACAGTGCAGTGTGGTGGGCAGTGTTGCTGTGATGCAGTAATATGGGATTATGGGGTTATCATGTGATGTAGCGCCTAAAGGTTTGAAAATCGTAGGGGTGCATTATATTCACCGTTAGTCGGCACCCGCACATAATCAATGCATATTTAGATGTATTGTGCACAATGTATTAAGTAAATGTATCAGTTATAGCGTAATATAGAAGTGTTAGAACGTGAAACTACATTGTGAATATATTCGGTGAAATGCGTAATGATTAGTTCCTGTTTACTGCAATGTATTAGGCTAACGTGTAACCTGGTTGAAGTACTCATGTATGTCGTTATTAATGTATGTGAAAGTAAAAGTACTAAGGCTTCGGATGTGATTTAATAGTGTGTTTAACCTGGTAGAGGCCTGAATGCACATATATCGTTAGGGAAGAGGCCTGGTATTTTCTTATGTTAGCTGAATGCGGTAGGCCGCAATGATTTATTTCGTTAGAAGTTTTAGGCCGCAGTAAATTGTAAAAGTTAAAGGATGCGAAGTATTTCTCCATCCCATGATCTCACCGCAGGTGCAAGGACAGTTGGTTCGTTAGTAGAAAAGGTCTTTGTCTAAGAGTTGAATTATGGAGAAAGCCAGACGTGGGAGTGCATTGGAATGTGCCAATCGCAACTCCTCGGGCCGACGGTGTCTGGGACTCAAGGCCAAGCTGATGGACGATGGAAGATGGACAGCACGGGACGGAAAAGTAGTGGTAGAAGACCTGATCGAGGAGGTGTGCCAGAGGGCGTGTTCTATGTTTTGGGGTTTTGTATTAGGGACAGCGCCCCAAGGGTTGAGCAGTTGAGAGTAGGACAGCCCAGGGTAGACTACACCAGAGAAGAGAACAGAGTAGCCCAGAGCAGAGAGAGGAGGTGGGCGAGGAGATAGAAGGAATACTTTTGATCAAGCTCTCACTAAGTGAAGACTTCTTAGGGAGTTTCACTTCTGACATCTTTTCATGATTCTTTGGGTCTCAAGGGAACGCTGAGCAGAGATGCCATCTAGCATAGAGTAGGGACAGAGATGTTTGGGTTTAATGATTCCTAATATCGACATTGGCTTGGTAGTGATCTACCTCATGCTTCTAGAATTTGTACTTTTGTTTATATTTAGTCGTATGCGGATTCTTCGTAGAGTAGCATTTGTGTTAGTGCCCATTTACCTGTTGTGCCTTGTATTGAGGTGCCTTTATCTGCAGATGTGTATGTTGATAATAAAATCCCGAGAACACTAGAGATTGGGTCTCGAGTCCATAATTATGTCGAATTGTGGAAAGTACTCTCTGATAATTGTGTTTGCTCCCTCCACGCTATTGAGCAGGTAAAAAGGTTCAATCGGCCAGAGTGGGTTCTTGGAGATAAACGGTAAACAAGAAAATTGGGCCCCAGCAGTTGGTAGCAGAGACGGATGGTTACTTCCGATAGCGAGGGACGATTAGATTAAGATAAGTGATCCTTGAGACCCATATAAGATAAGTGATGGTGAATCATCAGATGGTGAGCAGCAGACGACGGCAGACGGTGAACATAGACGGCGAGTAGCAGTGCGGCAGGAAGCGGCAGTTCTTGGAGTGAGTATGAACAGGACGAGATGTTGTAGATTGCGGTGTTGATTTGTTGTGTGATGTCTTGCGGAGTTAGAGTGGATGTTGAGTGATTGTGAGATCAGGCTGTGAGCGTGCGCAGCCCGGGAATTGTGGTGTAGAAGACACCCGTGGTAGATTTTGTTGATCACCCAAAGGAGATCGTGAGGTACCATCGATCACCTGGACCGAGATAGGGGGGGCGAATGTGTGAGTGCATTACAACTCTACGCTGGTCGTGGGTTGCTGTTTGTGAAGTTGAATACTTGTAACCTATCAGAGGCGATCTGTCTGGTCGGACGGAGACAGACAGTTGCCAACCGAGGTCAACAATTTCGAGAGGCTTTGGACGGACAGCCAGAGAAGTAACTTGTTTGGGACAAACGGTTATTTCAGTGTATGAATGGGACGAATGAAGGCGTGAGACGTAAGCGTAAAGACAGGGAACTGCTGCGAACGAAGGAAGGTGACGTCAGAGAGTGCCGCGCTGTGATAGGCCGGTTGATGTTAGTCGCGCTGTTATTGGAGGGTTGACACCAAGAGGTAAAACAGTGAGTGGAATCGAATTTTGTTAATCATGAAGTGTTTTAAGGTTTTTCGAGAAATGTGTAGGGGCGACAAACATGTGGTTACTCGGGAGGGAGAAGAGGCTCCTCCTGAGGATACACCAGCACATTATATGGCAAAGAATGTGGGATTGCATACGATAATTTGGCTTGAGAATTGGCATAAAATGACACAAGGTGAAGGGGAATTAGCATTCCCGAGGTATGGCTCGTTCAGGCTAGCAGTGTTGTACCAGTTGAAATCTGTGATGGTAGGGTTACGACCTATGCCAAGGCCAACACAGTTCGAAGCACTACATGCGTGGATTAGAGCAGCGCATGATAGGGATAGAGGAAGGAATCAGGAGAGGGTGAAAAAGTCGATCAGGGCTTACCAGGATGCCAGATGGGACGCCGCGGAGAAAAGGTGGAGAGAGCAGGCGATAGAAGGAGAAAGACTGTACCCCGTACTGATCACATCGGAGGGGGTAAAGAATGTAAAGCCAGAAGAAGAGGATGAGAGTGAGATAGATGATGATTTATTGGAAAGAATGTTGTCAGAGAGACCACCTCCGTATAACCCAGAAGTCCCAGAAGGGACATTGATTCAGATAGAAGACACCAGAGGAGTAACAGTCCACCCAGAGTTGAGAATAGAAGGAAGACTCTCGATAGGAACAGAGGGTACAATGAGCCCGTCTGAAGCAAGCGTAAAGGTCGAGAGAGATGCGAGGTTACCGGATGCCTTTAAGGTACCAGTTACCATTGGACCCATTGTTTCGATTTACCACCCAGATACAGAGGAGGGCGAAAACCCAGAACAGACAGCCGAGGGGGTTAGGAGAGAGGTCGCGGAAAGTGGCCTAGTGGGTGCAATGGCCCGGACTCCGAACCCTATAGAATGGAGTACACCATTGCCAGCCATGTCAGATTCATCTAGGGGACAAGGAGAACAGAGAACAGAGAGATCGAGGTCCCTGAGAGAGTTGGAATCAGATTTACGATCATGGGTACCACCCTTGAGAGGACAAGACCCCAGAGTAAGGATAGCAGAGAGAGAGCAGGTCATTTTCGGAGATCGATCCTCTCCAAGGGATAGATCGGAAGAAAGGAGGTCGCAGGACCAGGAATGCGAGGACGACGGTAGAGGAAGGGTGGCATGTCGAGAGGTGTTGAGAGGAGCACTAGGGGCTGGGATGAAAGATGTGGTAAGGTTAAAAGCAGAAGTGGACGAGATAATAAGCGGAAGCTTACCCCTTGAGAGAGTGGTAACCTATGGACCAGATGAATTACTTTTCGTAGCGAAGGATGTGACTCGGAAAGCACGAGTTGCACATGAGAAATTGTCAGAATTGGCTAGGCGATATGAGGTGGATTTGTCTAAAACTAAAGCACTGCAAGGAAACCACAGGTTGCTTTATAGTGACCAGGAATTGGAGGAGAAAAGGGTCGTCGGATTGAGGGCCCATAGCAGAGAGTTGATCCTAGCCATGCGAATATGGATGACCCTCGATAAATGGGAAGAAAAATGGTCCAGGAAGAAAAGCTCTAGGGGAATGATAGGAGGGACCCCACCTCCGGGTGGAGGGCAGGTAAAGATAGGAAACTTCCCTTTGAGGGAGGTGCAGAATGGAGGATATGTGCATGTACCCTGGAGCAGGGGTGATTTGGCGGCGTTTACGAATGATTTTCCCCGGCTTAGGGAGAAGCCCGCAGAGTGGTACAAGCAGGTTGATCGCTTTGTAAAGATCTCAAAGGTATTGTGGATTGACCTGAATACCTTATTTGATATTGTAGTTCCGGGAGACTTGTGGGCAGCATGCAAGATTGCCGTTGATTGGCCGACTTACGAGCCTGAGAGAAACGCATACACAAATGGCCCTTCACCAGCGGTAATGAGGATATATGATCGAGTGATCGCCTGGTTGAAGGAGAAAGTTTCACCCCAAGATATCGATTGGGTGAAGATAGACAGGACGGTGCAGGAACCTAAGGAGACGGTGCATGAATTTTACGAGAGACTTTTACAGGCTTTTAAGCAATATAGTGGCCTAGACGTTTTAGAGACTAAGGATATGGGACAGTTCATCTCAAAGTTTGTGTTGGGATTGAAACCAGAGGTTAGTCTCATGATACAGCAGCATCTGATTTGTTGGCAGAACAAGCCCGTCTATGAGATTTTGCGGTACGCCCGATATTGCACAGATGAGATCGAATCAAAACATAAGAAGTTGAAAGATAATTTGCTGCTTGTTCAGATGCAAACCGCTCAGGGACAGCCTAGTGGGGGAGCGTTGGTGAAGAGACAGGGAAATTATCAGGCGGGAAATCAGAATGTTCAGGGGCAGGGACGGCCAAGGCCAATAGACCCTAGAACAGGCATGGACGTGGCGACATTGAAAAAGACTACAGCATGTCATCAGTGTCACCAGGTCGGACATTGGAGACGCGAGTGTCCCCTGAACCCGTGGAATCAGATACAGTCGGAAGGGGAGATAGTTCAGGTCCCTGGGACGGAAGCGATACAGACAGTGACTCGACCTAGAATGGTAAAAGGGGGGACTGGTGTTCCGCAGGTGCAGGTCCCCCAGCCACCCAGAATACAGAATGTACAGCAGGGAGCTCGAACTTATTTGCAAATGCCAATGTTTGAAGTGAGCGAGGAAAGCGAGATTAGTCGGTTGGCATCGAAAGGAGATAAGAATTGTATCCTTAGAGCCATTCTAGAGGTAGATCAGAAGGGACCCTTTGTAGAAGCAGACCTTGACGGTCACCCTACAACCTTTTTGGTTGATACGGGGGCTACCAGATCGACTATAAGGTCGGCAGTGGTCCCGAGGTTGGCTCTTTCCGGACAAAGCATCCAGGTTGTTGGTGTAGCCAATAAGAAACTGATTAGTCCACTGACAGAGCCAATTCCGATCAGGATAGGAAATTTCAGTGACCGACATCAGTTCGTGGTGTGCGATTCTAGTCCGGTTTGTTTGCTAGGGAGAGATTTATTGTGCAAGCTCAACTGCACGATTTACTGTACCCCGAAAGGAGTGGAGGTAGAAACGAGAGATGATGATGCGACCTTTAAGGTTGCAAATCAGCGTGTGTGTGTGGAAATGTATCCAGCATTGACAGTGGAGGAGCTTCCACTTGACTTGAGGGACCCAGTGTCTATTGATGTATGGGACCTTAGTGGAGAGGAGATTGGTTTAGTCAAGGGAGTAGACCCAGTGAAAATTCAGATTAAACCAAACGTAGAGTTTCCGAGGACACCCCAGTATAAGTTATCTCCTAAAACTATTGCAGGGATTAAACCTTTGATTGAGTCTATGATCCGGCAGGGAATACTAATGGAGATTATGGGTAGCCCATGTAACTCGCCAATCATGGGACTGCAGAAACCAAGCGGGAAATTTAGGATTGTGCAAGATTTGCGAAAAATAAACGAAATAGTTGTTCAATGTTGTCCAGTGGTACCGAATCCATCTGTGATCCTAATTCAGATCCCATGTGAAGCTGAATGGTTCACAGTGAATGACTTGTGTCAAGCTTTTTTCTCGATTCCCCTACATGAAGAAAGCCGATTTATTTTTGCATTTCGGCTGGAAAGTTGTGTGTTAACATGGTGTCGTATCCCACAGGGGTATACAGAGAGCCCATCTATCTTTAATCAGATCTTGAAGAAGAACCTTGAGGGTCTGGTGTTGCCACAAAACTCTGTTTTAGTGCAATACATTGACGACCTGCTCGTTGCGTCGGAGACGGAAGACGCCTGCAGAATTGATACCGTTGCTCTGTTGAACTACCTAGGAGAGAATGGTCACAAGGTGTCTCCAAACAAGCTGCAATACTGTTTGAGTGAGGTACAGTATTTGGGGCACCGAATTGAGAAAGGCAAGAGGAAGGTGTCACCAGATCGCATTGATGCGATTCTGAGAATGCCAGTTCCCTCGACTCAGAGGGAAGTCAGAATGTTTCTGGGAATGGTGGGCTATTGCCGCCAGTGGATCCCGAACTTCTCCTTTGAAGCGAAGCCCTTACAGCGGCTGACGCGAAAGGATGTGAATGATCCGGTACCATGGGACGAAGACTGTTTAAAGTCATTTTTGAGGCTGAGAGAAGCTTTATGCAGTGCACCAGCTTTGGGAATGCCGGATTATAACAAGGCCTTTGCTTTATTCTGTTGTGAAAAGGAAGGTTGCGCATTAGCAGTGTCGGAGGAGTCCGTAGACCAGTTGCCTATTTTTCAGCTACTTTAGATCCAGTAGCTTCTGCGTTGCCCGGATGTCTCAGATCCGTTGCTGCAACAGGTGTCAGTATCGAAAGATGTGAGAGCATTGTGATGGGACATCCACTTACTGTTCATGTGCCGCATTCTGTGGAATTGTTGATGACTAGGACTAAAACCCAGCACCTCACGAATAATAGGTTGACTCGTTATGAACAAGTTATCCTTGCTGCAGATAATGTGACGCTGAAGAGGTGTTCTGTTTTAAATCCTGCTACATTGTTGCCAATTCCAAATGTAGATGTAGATGAAGATTGTGAGGACCATGATTGTCTCAATGTGACTGAACTATGCACCAAACCGAGACCTGACATTGTCGATGAACCGCTCCCAGTTTCGGATGAGATTTTCTTTGTGGACGGTTCATGTTTAAGAGACAGTGTTGGTCAATTGAGAGCAGCGTTTGCTGTGTGCACCATCACAGGGGTGGTTGAAACCACCTGTCTAGAAGGAATATACTCCGCGCAGGTGGCTCAGCTTATTGCTCTGACCCGTGCCTGTTTGGCCACTGATAAGATCCGTGTAACGATTTACACGGATAGCCAATATGGGTTTGGTGTGGTTCACGATTTCGGACAGCTATGGTCCCAGAGAGGGTTCATGACATCTTCTGGTTCACCCATCAGAAATGGGGACTATGTACGACAATTGTTGGAAGCATTGCAAGGCCCAGATGAAATCGCTGTTGTCAAATGTTCTGCACACACTAAAGGAAATGATTTTGTGTCATTGGGTAATAATTACGCAGATGAAGTTGCTCGATTTTGTGCAGAGCAGGGATGTAATTTTACCGAGAGCTATGTTGTGGAAAGCAAACAGATAACAGATTATGATGTGATGTTAGCTATGGCAGACTCATGGGAAGAACTGAAACAGTTGCAAGATGGAGTCTCTAATCAGGAGCGGAACAGCTGGATAAGAGCTGGATGTGAGAAGGGCGATGTAGATGTATGGGTTTCGAATAATGGACGAGCTGTGTTACCAGAATGTTTGTTGAACCCCATGGCGAGACTGATACATGGTGCTGTGCATCTTGGCAGAGATGCAATGATGCGAGTGTTTCGTCAGACGTGGTACAATCCGAAGTTTCGGGCAGTGGCTGAAGCTGTGTGCCAGAGGTGTGTCCCATGTCAACAGATGAATGTAGGAAAGAGGACCTCTGTAACGTTGAGTCACATAGGTAGGTCAGGTGGTCCCTTCAATAGGATGCAGCTAGATTTTATTGAAATGCCGAAGTGTAATGGGTTGAGGTACATATTAGTAATAGTATGTGTCTTTTCCAGGTGGGTGGAGGCTTACCCGACACGTAGGTGTGACACACTCACGGTAGCTAAGTTACTATTGAGGGAATTAATCCCGAGGTACGGTTTCCCGACCTCTTTTGAATCAGATAGGGGAACGCACTTCCACAGTGAAATCATGAAGCTGCTTTGTGCTGCCTTGAATGTAGATCAAAGATTGCACTGTAGTTACCGACCAGAGGCTTCTGGGATTGTGGAGCAAGTTAATGGGACTTTGAAGGCCAGGATGGCAAAGGTGTGTTCTTCGACATCCCTGAAGTGGCCAGATGCATTGCCTTTGGTTCTTATGAGTCTCCGTAGTGTCCCTGATAGGAGGACTGGATTATCGCCCCACGAAATCCTTATGGGAAGGGCGATGCGCTTGCCAGCAATACCTGCTACTGCTTTGATTAATATCACTGATGATATGGTACTGGACTATTGTAAAGGCCTGGCTGACGTGGTCCGTTCTGTGTCTCAGCAGGTGCAGACAGCAACGGTTCCAGCTGTAAGTGATCTGTGCCACGACTTGTGCCCAGGAGATTGGGTACTGGTGCGCAAACACGTGAGGAAGAATTGTCTGGATGCTTGCTGGCGCGGACCATTCCAAGTCATCTTGATCACGAATACAGCAGTGAAGTGTGGAGGACTTCCGAACTGGATACACGCTTCCCATACCCGTAGAGTTCCAGCACCCTTGGAAGAAACAGCCCCTCTCGAGAACGAAAACCCAGCTGAGGTGGCAGAGCCATCTGAGAGGGCAAGCCAAGCTGTAGGGGTTGCTGACGCAGCTGGTTGTGCACTAACCCAAGCCGTGAGAGAAGGTGAAAGTAACACAGAAGCTGACTCGGAAGCAGAAGAAGAAAGAGCTGCAGAGGGCAGTGCCGAGTCAAATCCTGCAGAAGGAGAAACTAGTGCACAGAGTACCAGTAGGGAGACTGCGGGTGCCACCAAAGCAGAAAGGGTTTGGCCCGTGAATCAAAGACGGGTAAACTTGAGACCGGCACCAAGAACAGATCTCGCCCCGGTTTCTGAAGAATCGGAAGCAGAACAAGGTGACGAAGATCAACCCCAAGGTGCTTTGAGGCGATCGAAAAGAACAAGAGTGCCGTGCCAGAAGTACGCCTCACCAGAGTGGGCTTATTCAGTGACTGATGACAGGTTTACTGGCCACGGGACGGCTGAGATCGATCACACTGGTCAGCAATACGCCGTTTCCGAGAGTAGAAGTGTTGTTGAAGATCCCAGGATTGGAGATCGAAGGAATCTTAACCATCAATATTCCGAATCCGCCACTTCTGAGCATCATCTGTGGTCTGATTTTGGAAACGCTGGACTTCCCGACTTTTGCAGTTATCCAGCTCCCCAAGAACTGACAACCCTTAAACTTGAAATCTTGCAAGGGGTCCTACAGCTGTTGGGACCCACAGTTATTCTGGACTGATTGAAAATTTGGCATATATAGTTTGAAAAGAAGATAACCTAGGTCCGAGTGGAAGAAGAATAAAGTTAGGGATTTTCCGTTGGAGGGCGAAGAAGAGTTAGGGAAGCCTTCCAGGCCGAAAAGATAGGTAATTGGACTTTGCTAGAGGTTCCCCGGATAAACAGAGTGGCTGAACTGAACATTTCTGGATGAGAAAGAGACTTGTGTCAACAGAGACTGTATTGAACATTGAGAACAGTTCAAAGATGGCGGAACCTGGAAATACACACCGTAGAGCTAAAATAGTGATAGGTACGCTGTTAGGGATGGTGATAGCTGTTATATTTGCAGTAGTAGTAACTTCATACATGGTGGCCCATAGACAGGAGGGGGAGGTTCAGGGAACACCCACACCTACCACTCCGAGACAGGGAGGGATCACTGGTAGAGATCAGAGAGCTCAGACGCTTGAGGAGAGTCGTATGTTTCATATAGACTTGTCTCGAGCTGATTTCAAACTCAATGCTTATGCGAAGCTGTTGTATGAGTATGTTGATGCGATGGATGCGAAGGATTGTTATGTGTGCATGCAGTTGCCTGCTTCAGTAGACGAAGGTATTAGGTATCATCATCTTCCACTGACATATGGGATTTCTTGTAGCTTATTTCTTAGTTTGTTTTATGACCGAAGACAGTTTGAGTATTTCTTTTCGAATTATGATACAGTGCTTCCTGAAGTTCCGACATATAAGCATTTGAATAAGTATGATTACTACAAGTCCGAAGTCAGTCTTCGGAAGTATTTCATACCAACTGTGAAGCTAGATACAGCTTATGCTCATAGACATAATTTGACATGCTGGTTGTCCGAGACAGAAAAGAAGTTCATAGCTCAGATAGAGGATAGGTACAGAAAACTGACTCAAACACGGAATACAGGAGATAGTCCAGTGGATTGGATGGATGAGGAGCGATTGCACAAATCTAAGGGAAGTTATGGACCAATTGCATTAGATGAAGTACAGAAGGGGAAGTTGTGTATTGCTCGTCCACAAACCTATTACGAGAAGGTCCCAGTGGGACAGAGTACGTGTGATGACACTTTTACCATGGAGGACACTGCTAAGAATTTCTTGCAAACTCCGGTACAGGTGATTCCGACCGTGTACTTTGTATGTGGAAAGAATGCCTATGTGAGATTGCCTGCGAATTGGTATGGTTCATGTTACTTGGCTATCATCTTCCCAAAGATTTATCATGCTGAGGATTTGAAGATGCTAGAGACGGGACGTCATTCTAAAGTGCGTAGAGCTGTGAGTGCAGGAGTAGTGATTGGTGATATATATGGAGCGACTATACCTAGTTTGGGCGTGGTCCTGAATGACGTGAAAATAAGAAGGTTGGCGACAGTGGTGGATGAATTGGCAATGAATTCGGCGAGGTCACTGTTGTTGGTGAATGGAGAAATGTTATAGATACGGAATATGGTTTTGCAGAATCGCCTTGCGTTAGATGTGTTATTAGCAAAAGAGGGCGGAGTCTGTAAATTGTTGAAGGTTCAAGAATGTTGCACGTATATTCCAGACAATAGTAAGGATCTGGAAAATACATTGTCAATATCACCACAATTCACAAAGAGGTACAAGATTTGACAGAAGAGAATGTGTGGGAAAAGATTGGTCAAGGATTTGGTCGCGTGGGAACGTGGTTTGCGAATTTGGGAATGGGATTTCTTGGATCTGTGTTGAAGCCTATCATAATTGCAGTAGTATGTGTGATCTGTTTGTGGGGATTCGTAAGAGCGTGGAAATGGTACAGAGGGAATAGAGCCGAAAGAGCCCTCAGAGAGAATGAGCAGAGAATGGCGAGATTACAGGACCGTCAATATCAGAATCTTAAAAGGATGGAAGGGAACCGACATGGTGGGATGATAGCAACTGCAGTTTAGACCCGCTTTCATTCCAGGAGGAATGAGAATGATGGTGTGATGACAGTTGTCATCAAAGGGGGGAACTGATGTAGCGCCTAAAGGTTTGAAAATCGTAGGGGTGCATTATATTCATCGTTAGTCGGCACCCGCACATAATCAATGCATATTTAGATGTATCGTGCACAATGTATTAAGTAAATGTATCAGTTATAGCGTAATATAGAAGTGTTAGAACGTGAAACTACATTGTGAATATATTCGGTGAAATGCGTAATGATTAGTTCCTGTTTAATGCAATGTATTAGGCTAACGTGTAACCTGGTTGAAGTACTCATGTATGTCGTTATTCATGTATGTGAAAGTAAAAGTACTAAGGCTTAGGATGTGATTTAATAGTGTGTTTAACCCGGTAGAGGCCTGAATGCACATATATCGTTAGGGAAAAGGCCTGGTATTTTCTTATGTTAGCTGAATGCGGTAGGCCGCAATGATTTATTTCGTTAGAAGTTTTAGGCCACAGTAAATTGTAAAAGTTAAAGGATGCGAAGTATTTCTCCATCCCATGATCTCACCGCAGGTGCAAGGACAGTTGGTTCGTTAGTAGAAAAGGTCTTTGTCTAAGAGTTGAATTATGGAGAAAGCCAGACATGGGAGTGCATTGGAATGTGCCAATTGCAACTCATCGGGCCGACGGTGTCTGGGACTCAAGGCCAAGCTGATGGACGATGGAAGATGGACAGCACGGGACGGAAAAGTACTGGAAGAAGACCTGATCGAGGAGGTGTGCCAGAGGGCGTGTTCTATGTTTTGGGGTTTCGTATTAGGGACAGCGCCCCGAGGGTTGAGCAGTTGAGAGTAGGACGGCCCAGGGTAGACTACACCAGAGAAGAGAACAGAGTAGCCCAGAGCAGAGAGAGGAGGTAGGCGAGGAGATAGAAGGAATACTTTTGATCAAGCTCTCACTAAGTGAAGACTTCTTAGGGAGTTTCACTTCTGACATCTTTTCATGATTCTTTGGGTCTCAAGGGAACGCTGAGTAGGGATGCCATCTAGCATAGAGTAGGGACAGAGATGTTTGGGTTTAATGATTCCTAATATCGACATTGGCTTGGTAGTGATCTACCTCATGCATCTAGATTTTGTACTTTTGTTTATATTTAGTCGTATGCAGATTCTTCGTAGAGTAGCATTTGTGTTAGTGCCCATTTACCTGTTGTGCCCTGTATTGAGGTGCCTTTATCTGCAGATGTTTATGTTGATAATAAAATCCCGAGAACACTAGAGATTGGGTCTCGAGTCCTTAATTATGTCGAATTGTGGAAAGTACTCTCTGATAATTGTGTTTGCTCCCTCCACGCTATTGGGCAGGTAAAAAGGTTCAATCGGCCAGAGTGTGTTCTTGGAGATAAACGGTAAACAAGAAAATTGGGCCCCAGCACATGCATAATAATTTATCAGGCTGGTGTCCACATGTTGCAGTCATTGTGTCATGGAGACAATGAAGTGGCTTAGTTCCTAAAGTGCAACAAGACGTTGTGAGTTAGTGTCCTTTTTTTTATTTTATTTTTTATAAATATCTTTATTAAGATTTTAATCCCCCATTAACCATGGGAGATCAGTGCAGGTACATAATGTCATACAGCAAACACATATCCACAAAAAAATATGATGTCTCATAAGGCAAATAACATCTTAAGAAACAAAAAAGGTGTGCATATAACAAATAGAAA
Source organism: Triturus cristatus (assembly GCF_964204655.1). Lineage (NCBI taxonomy): Eukaryota > Metazoa > Chordata > Amphibia > Caudata > Salamandridae > Triturus > Triturus cristatus. Next base: position 407,186,867 of record NC_140595.1, on the reverse strand, counting down.
AAGGAGAAGGAACGGAGGGGGAAAAAAGAGATAATAAAGTAGAAAAAAACATTCCTATAAGGCTGAGAGGAAAAGCCTAATTCCCCCTTCTTATCAACCATCATTATCTTGCTAAACAAAATACATAAAATTATATTGATTCCTTCCATTTTATTAAAGGTGTCCAAATGCTTTTGCCCAGTAATTTCGCTTTTATTCCCTTCCTTTCATAGATTGCACTTTCTATTGTATATATGGAGAGTAAGCGAGCTAGCCATTGTTGAAATGTAGGGGTTAGGGGATCTAACCAGGCAGAGGCAATGTTTATCCTTAAAACCGCCATAGCAACAAAAATAAATTGATAAGCAATTTTATCTTGATTTATAGAGCTTACTCCTAACAAAATGATTTCATGAGTTAATATTATTTTTACCCCAAGTGTATGATCTAAGTATTCCATAATTGAATCCAACAATGGCTGCAGCCGCGGACAAAAGGCAAACATATGCACCAGATCCGCTTCCAATCCCCCACACCGTGGGCATACAATCCCTGTAGAGCCACCCCATTGTGCTATTTTGGCCGGGGTATAATATAAAGAGAAAACGTTTTAAAATGTTGTGCTTGTAGCCCAGCCAAAAATAGAACTGACTGACCCAGCTTTAAAGATTTCACAACTGATCCGGGGGCAGCCCCAACATGCTCAGCCCACTTACCCTCATGTTTAAGTAAATCATCTTGTTTTAGATTAGTCAATTCTGCATAGATTAGCTTAATCGTCCCCTTAGCGTCATTTTTCATAATATCAATTATGCTATTGCTAGCGAACCCCCATGCCCCACCAATTTTCTTACAGAAAAAACTACGAAGTTGTAAACACTTGAAAAAATTACAGCTTTCCAACCCAAAGTCCTTCTGTATATCTTTGAATTGTCGAAAACCTTGCTCTTCTATTATATCCCCGGCTTGACAAATACCCTTACTGGCCCATCCAGCCATAACTTCATCCGAAAATACCTCGGGAAGCATTGGATTTTTAAACAAACCTGTGTAGAAATTAAGCCTCCCTAATCCAATCTTTTTCTTTAGCCCCCCCCCCCCCCAAATCTTAAAAGCAGCGATCAGCGTCTTAAATTTTGTACGTTTGTAGTAACTGGGTTCTGTAAATTAAAAAAAACAATATTCAGCATTTTGGCCCAATAGTAATCTATAAACATCCGGGAGATCATTTTCCCTTTCCATTTCCCCGGAGCACGGCCCAACCAATATCCTCATATATTGCAGAGCAGCTGCCCAATAATAGTTACGAAAATCCGGGACCGAAAATCCTCCTTTCTCCCGTGATAAACACATAAACCGAAGAGCCCGCCTAGTTTTCCCATGTGCCCAAATAAACCTATTAACTAAACCTTCTAAAGTAACAAACCAGAATTTTTGATATTCTAAGGGAATAGACCTAAAAAGATACAATACTTTTGGTAAGAACAGCATCTTAATTAGATTGCACCGACCCACAAGAGAGAGATGGAGGTTATTTAATCTAAAAAAATCCCCCATCGCTTTATTGATTACTGGCTCCATATTAGCGGCCACCAATTTCCCAAGATCTGAGGTGACACGTATCCCCAAATAAACTGCCGAATCAACAACCCGAGCGTCTTCAAAATTAATAAAACGATTCTTAATAACTTGAGTCTTAGTTTTATTTAATGCGTATCCTGAATAGATACCAAACTCACTAGAAATTGACTCAACCCTTTCCAAAGCCGATTGCGGGTCCGCTGTAATAATGGCCACATCATCAGCGTATGCAAGCACTTTAGTTTCTATCCCCTGGCATATGACTGGCCAAATTCCACTATTGGCCTCAAATAATCGTAACAGGGGATCAATATAGATGGCAAACAACAATGGAGACGAGGGACAACCCTGCCTGGTCCCCCTCTGTACATGAAATGGAGAAGTATAATTACCATTAATCTTCAAACGAGCTGTTGGGGCCAAATATAGTACCTGTACAGATTTAATAAATCCTTCTCCCAATCCGAACCATCTTATGGCCTCCCAAAGAAAATCCCAGGAGACCCTATCAAATGCCTTTTCAGCATCTAGAAGTAACACTGACATAGGGTCCCCTGAGATCTCCGTTACATCAAAAAGGGTAATCAATCGCCTTATATGTTGCGTGGTTCCCCGGCCCATAATAAACTCATGTTGACACGGATGGATATTTTTCCCCAAGATTCCATTTAATCTCTTGGCCAAGATTTTTGAATATATTTTAACATCACTGTTCATTAGAGTGATGGGACGATAGGAGCCAGGATCCTTATCTGATTTATCCTTTTTCAAGAATATAACAACATCAGCCCCCACCCAAGACTCGGGGGTAGAATCCCCCCTTTGTGCCGATAACATAACCTCCACCAGATCCTGTCCTAGTAAATCAAAAAAAAATTTATAAAATTCCAACGGAATCTGATCTGGGCCGACAGCCTTACCGGACGGTAATTCTTGTAGAGCACCCCTTACTTCTTCCTCTGAGAAAACCCTCTTGAGTTCCTCCCTATCTATAAGATCAACCTTCTGACTGGGTATATTATCTAGATATTCACGAATACCACCAGGTATAGCGGCAGGTCCACCGGTGTATAGTTGCTGATAGAATAATCTAAAAACTTCCCGAATACCTTCTGTATCAGTAATAACCTTTTTACTAGTATCATAGATTTTAGAGATCGTCCCGGCCGAGGTTTTCTGCCTAGCCCTTACTGCCAGCGTATGGCCTATTCTCTCACTAAATTCATGGCAATGCTGTTTTTGAGCCAAAAATATTTCTGCTGCCTTTTTAGCCAATTGTTCGCCTATCTCGGCCTTTTTAATAGCCAGCCGTGAAAGTATCCTATCTACTCCTTCTCCGGTGCTGATAGCTGTAGCTAAGATTCCCTCAAGATGATTTAATTCCTCCCTTATCTCTCTTTCTCTTAATCTTTCCATCTTTCGTCGCCGTAAGCTAAAGCTTAAAGTTTCCCCTCTAAACCCTGCCTTAAAGGCATCCCAAACAACTCCAACCCGTGTGCTCCCTCGATTAAACTCCCAAAATTCTTTGACCCACCCCTTCATGTTGACAATATAGTCTGGATCACATAATAACCTCCTTTCAAAGGTCCAGCCAATGTTCTGTTTTTCAAACAGACTAATATTGATTGTCAAGACTAAGGGATTGTGATCTGATAAGATACGTGGATGCTTCTCAATACCCAAATTAACAAAAGGTTGATTAGATACAAAAAAATAATCCAAACGAGAGATAATTTTATGTGGAGCTGAAAAAAAGGTACCACCTAAATCAGTAGGTTTTAAATGAGCCCAAACATCTATCAGACCGTTGTTGTGAACTAGGTTATATAGGGCAGTGCTAGATTTCTTTTTCCTTCCTAAATAGTTATTCTCTTGACTATCCCATTGTATCCCTAAGCCGTTAATATTAAAGTCTCCACATAAGACAACTGGGACAGACCATGATGCCAATCCTCCATCTAAATACTCTAACAATTCCGGATCATCACCGGTTGAGCCATACAGTGAACAAATTGTACATTTAGAGTTATTAACCAGACATTCAATTATTACCCATCGACCCCATTGATCAACTGATTTACGAAGAACTCTTATATCACTTCTCCGAGTGAGGATTGCCACCCCGCGAGTTTGAGCTCCTTGTGTAGTGTATGCAATCAATCTAAAACCAAGGTGCTCCATCAAGTAAGCTCTATTACCCTCTATATGGGTTTCTTGGATACATACTACATCTATTTGTAAAGATTTCAACCAGATCGCTACCTTATTCCTCTATCCCTGATCATTTAGCCCACAGATATTAATTGTCAAAATCCGAAGATTCATGTCTTGGATTTAAAATTTTCTCTCTTTGCATTAGCACAGTAGATCCATCTGACTGCTAGTCCGACAGACCTTGCCTTGCCACCTGTACTCATTTTTATTTTCCAAATCTTACCAATTATCCTATCCAACACACATTTAACACCGCTCTTCTGCTTCTTTAATTGCCTCTTTATTTGCCTGACACAATGAAACACCTTGACCTGCAGTGATCCCCCCCACCCCCTACAGCCTGACCCACAACCCTCCCACCCCCCTCCCCCCCTTACCTCCCTTACAGGCAATTAGGTCACCCAGACCTAAATATGGCCGAGACGTCTTTCATAAAGGAAGCGCCCGACTCCCCCCTCACAAAAAAAGGAAAAACCAATATAACCCCAACAATAGTGTATATTACCACCAAAAAGATCCAACTATATAGAAGAAAAATCTCAGCATATAATCAACATTTAAATAATTACATCACACTTTTCTTTGATCATCCTTATTGCCCTTATTACCCTTATTACTTTCCCCCGTGCCAGACAGTACTCTCAGCCCACGCGTTTCGATCAAATCATTGAGAAACTCTTGGGCTTTAATCTCTGAAAAAAAGATTCTCGCCTGACCTTTATGAATAACCTTAAGTCTTGCGGGAAACAGCAGAAAGGCATCACATCCTGCCTCTTTAAATGCAGATATCAGCTCGCGCATCCTCCACCTCCGCTCGACCGTAGTGTGGCAAAAATCCGGCCGAGCAAAGAATGTATGCCCCTCCACTGTTATCTTAGAATCAGGTCTAGCACGGTCCAAAATTGCCTGTCTCAACAAAAAATTTCCAATAAAAATAAGGATCGCTCTAGGATGTTCTCTTTGATTATTAGGCTGATGTTTCCTAAACATTGGGAAACGGTGTGCCCTCTGCACTTCCATCTCCCAGTTCCAGTGATCCAAATCAGGGAAAGCTGCCTTCATTAGCTTCACCACAAAACTCAACGTATTCTCCCCCTCCACTTTTTCCTCCAAACCAAGAAGTCGGATATTATTCTGGCGCTGCCGATTTTCAAAATCCTCAAGTTTCCAGTCTACATCCTGTGATCGCTTTTCCTGAGCACCTTTACCCACAAGTAATTTCTCTACATCTTCCTCTACGGCAACAGTCCTTGCTTCAACCTGAGTTATCCGCTCAGACATGTCTGAGCACAATTTATTTGTTTTGCGAATTGCCCCTTGTAGCTTTTTGGTGGCAAGCTGAGATCTCTTACTCTCCTGCCGGGCTTCGGTCTGCATTTGCTTTAGTGTTGCGTACAGCAGCTCCAACGTTGGTGATGAGGGCGCACTACCTGACTTGTTGGCACCTTCTATTCCACTACCACCCCCTGGCCCGCTACCTGAGCAAGCTGTGAGGGTTGAGGCAGAGTAGTCCCACTCAAGTCGTCTGCTGGTTGAATCCGAAGACTGACCTTTTCCCCTGTTCCGACGCTTGATAGTTTTGGACTTCAACTTAGAATTAGTAGAACCCTGCTGATCCACCAGAGATTCCTCTCCAGAGACACTCCTGTGTTGACTCAAAATCACTCTCCAGAGATGAGTCCGAGTCCGAGTCATCATTCAGTGAAAAAAACCGATCAGCATCTGGAGAGAGCAATGGCGCACATGCCTGAAGAGTATTAACCTCCTGATTATCTCTCTCGCTGAGTGTGCCATTCAAGTCACCAAATTTGAGAGCAGGGGACGCCAAATTGCCATAAGACTGTGCAGAAGCCATAAGGTTATCTTGATCTATTTCAGGGAGGAGATCCGTAGCCCTAGCCACGCCTTCTATTCAGCAATCGTCTGTTACTGTCTTCTGACAGCCACTTCGAGCCTTATTTAGCTCCTCTCCATCGCTGCTGTTTTTGCTGCTATTGTAGCTATTTATGTCATGGGGGTTTAGCACATGATTTTCTCCCTCTATTACCCCCGCTGTAGGAGTTCCAGAAGAGCCGTCCAATATTGTATCCACATGCTGCTGTATAATATAATGCTGTATAATACTAGTGTCCTGGTCTGTAGACTCAGCCTGTTGATGCAGAGGTGGACTACATTTCCCAGAATCCACTGGTTGTGTAATCGATGCAACCGAGTTGTCATTTGGCGAGGCTGCATCAAGCTTATGGGAAATTGCTTCTGACTGCAGGGATATATCAGAGGAACAGATAAGTGTTTTTGCATTGTCCTCAGGGAGTGCCTTTGTCAGATTCCCCACACTAAATGCCTCGATGACTGATGGCTGCCTGAGAGCACCCTCAGCTTTACCAGCCCGCAGTCTTGTCCCGCCCGCTACTCCAGTAGTCCCAGCATCAACCACTCTGCTCCCCTCACCTTTCCTCTTGGGACCGCCATGCCGTGTCCGTCCCTGACTTGAGCCTGTCTCTGAAGCCAAGCCCTGGAGCCGTTCCTTCCTCGGCTCTTTCTGGTCTCTGGATCCAGCAGCCTCCCGAGTCTTAGTTATTTTCGGAGCCATCCCCCACCGCTCCCAGCGTGAAGTAATGTTCCGCAGCAACCAAGAAAGAGACGAGGCGGAGAGGTATCCAGGTCCGCTAGCTCTTCCGCTTTGAGCAGGCTGAACGTGAAGGTAGGAAGGTAGAGACTTCAGTAATCTCGACAGCTCGAACTGCAGATTTTCTTTAAGGTGAAATCCGGTGGGGGAGCTACTCACTGACAAGAGTGTAGAAAACGAAGAGATGAGAGTTTGTAGCATAGCTCTTGGGGTTATTTTTAGCGTAATGAATCAATAAGAAGGGAGAGAGGTCGGCGCTTCCCTCCGAAGCGTTCAGTCATCGGCCATCTTGCCTCCCGGTCGTGAGTAATCTGCTTCTCTAAAAATAATCGTCGTGAGTTAGTGTCCTGAGAATATAATGTAGTGTAATGGCTCCCTGTCCCTGTGATGCAGTGTTGAGGGTTGGTGTCTCTGGAATGCAGTGTATTGCGCAATGTGGTGGGCTAGTGACTCTATGATGAAGTGCAGAGAGAATAGTTAGAACGCAGAGGAAGCTATTAGGATGAAATACAGTTGCTGGGCCTGTTCCCAAGGATTCAAGCACTAGACACAAGACTCATTTTGTTCTGCATGACTTACCTTGGTAATAGGAGGCAATGATCTCTGTAGTCAGACCTAACAACTATGTCAATTGTGCCACTTTTAATTCAAAACTGGACACCAATGAGCACAATAACAACCCTTACATCCACTTGTATGTAGATTCATGATTGTACTACGGAATACAGAGGATACGAATATCAAGATACACTAATAACATGTACAGAACAATGAGGGACAAAATATCGAAAGGTAAGTGCATACAGAGGAAGTATAGATTTACTATTTTTAACTCCACATCTATGCACCTTGAAGATATATATATGGTCATGGTACGTACATACATAATCTATTCTCAATTATTTTTGGATATTTTGTCCTTTGATACCTGGTGCCATCAATACCCCTACCTCAATATTCCGGGGTCATACCCAGATTTACATGGACGATGATTTGTATAACAAATGTTAGGATGGTGGTGAAAGCTACTCCACCCCTTAGCCAGACCTCAGAAAATTGACTTGCAACCAATCAATCATTTAGATCATTAGCAAATCGTAATTAGGACACCTATGACTATAGCCAGGAAAGCAACTCCCTGTCCCAAGTTTCAGCCCCCTTCCATTCACTAAAGCATGCATATTGAGGCAAAATAGGATATATTGAACAAGTGATGTGGAATTATTTTGACTGTTCTTAAATTGGCCCTTTTCTATAACAGTTTTGTCTGGAATACTTACAGGAGATGCGTATTTTTTCTTAGTGATGACTTGCAAACATAAACATATTCTTAAAGACTAGAGAAATATGCTGATCAAATGCCGGCACTTATAAAAAGAAAACAGTAACTGTACTCAACCTGCGTTCCAGCGACCTTGACAGCAGTTCTTGGTTTTCTGAGAAGGGTGAAGTGCTCTTTCGTACTCTCTGAAAAGGGTGATTACAATAGTGACTCAGACAGTAAATGATGCTATTTACAATTGGCTTCTTCGTCGTTTCCCATCCTCTGCATTTGACAAGTGATCAGACCAACAGCCGTGCAAACAGGTAATTCACAGGCGAATGTCTCTAACATATTATGCATACACATTATACTCCTCATTGTGTGAAATTCATCATTGGTTTCCACTTTCCCTTAACTAATATAATGTGTATATTACAGTTAATGATGGAAAACCCAGCCATCTATTTATCTTTCATTTGCTTTATTTATCTGCCATATCGCGGGTATTCAAGCGGGGAAGGATCTTGTTCAGGCCCCGGTCGCTGTTTTTTTCCATCATTCTTCAGGACATCAGGTTAAAAAAAACATTTAATGGGTTCATTGGCGACCTTCACAACCAAATGCTGCAATTATGCGTCTTGGCAGTAAAATTAAAACTTGTTAAAATGTATGGCATGACAAGGTAATCTGGAAAAATGTGGCGCATTTTAGGATCAAAAATGGCGCCCAGACAATTGGTTTGTTTATAAGCATCCTTAATACCCCTAACCCTTTGTACTTGACTGAAAACGATAGCTGTGTGTGAGCTAATAAAGCTGACAGTTCAGGGCATTGTAATCGCCCTTTAAATGTCAGGCGTTCGAAAAAAAACATAGAGAAAATGTTACCGGCTCTGCCCTTCTGGGCCAACGGGCACACAGAATGGTGTAGGCTATAGAGCGGCTGTGGTGGGTTCAACTCTTGCATGACGGGGGGTAAAGGAGAGTAAGTAAGAATTGTTCCAAACGTGTGCACACGGGGCGTGGCTTAGTGTTGTTAGGAATAACACAGAGAGGAACATTTGGAGATTTAGAAAGAGAAAGAAGGTAGCTGGGGGGAGGGGTAATCATTAAAGGGGTAGCACTGGTTTTGTGGCAGTAGGATTTATGATAGAGCTGTGGTAGGTGTAGATGAGTTGTAATGATTGGCTAGAGAACTCTCAAAGGAACGGTGACAGGTGTAAGATATTGTAGCATTAAAGTTAGTGCAGTGTAGTGCTGTGCCTGAAAGTAATGATGCTGGCGGAGCAGGGTGTAGTGTTGCTGTTAGTGCTGGATGGGGGAACACAAGGGCACTAGTATAATGAGGTAGATGTTCTACAAGCAGTAGTTTAAGGGAAAATAGAGGCAGTGATAAGGGCATGGTGGAAGGGGGAGTGCCAATGGTATTGGGGTGTGCAGCAAGGGGCAGCTGAGTAGTTATCTCATGTTATATTAGAGTATTCTGTTGGGAGACCAACACTATAAGTGCCTCCCTAGTGCTAAAAGTCCTTGACAGAACAATGCTGTCACTATCATTCCTCGTTCATTTAGAATAGGAACAGGAGAGTCTTTAATGATGTTCTAAAGTAGAGAAAATCCTTAACACCTCGATTATATATAGGCAGCTAATTTAAGAGCTTAAATGCTGTATGCCAAAGAAACTTGAATAAACTTTTTTTTATTCTGCAAAGACCATGCAGGCAGGCTCTGCCAGACCTGAGGGACCAAAGAGGCATATAATGGGAGAACTGGCAGATAAGACATGAAAGACTCTCCCATAAAGGGCACGGGGACAATGATCAAGGTATGATGATTCTGTGATCCACTGGAAGCCAATTCAAAGAAGACCCAAGTAATCAAGCGAGATGATTTATACAGATTGGGGCATATTCACAAGGAACTATTGGCGACTAAATGGCACTTTATCGCAGCCAAAGTTGCGATAAACGTATCGCCCCAATCATAAGCTGGTGTTAACAGCCCACAGCACCAGTTTACCCGCGATAGCAGCCGCAAAAAACATCGCCAGGGATGACCCCCGCAACTTTCGCTAATGAGATGCAGAGTAGGCATTCCCATGCCAAAAGCCGCGACAACACCACTCCACAACATTCACAACGAACAGCCAGAACTGTGATAAGATCACAAACCAGGCGATAATCAATCAATCAATCAATCACTGCATTTGTAAAGCGCGCTACATACCCGAGAGGGTCTCAAGGCGCTGGGGAGGGGGAGGTGCTACTGGTCGAAGAGCCAGGTCTTGAGGAGTCTTCTGAAGGCCAGCAGGTCCTGGGTCTGTCGTAGGATGGTGGGGAGAGTGTTCCAGGTCTTGGCGGCGAGGTAGGAGAAGGATCTGCCGCCGGCGGTGGTTTTTCGGATGCCAGGGACTGTGGCGAGGGCGAGGTTGGCTGAGCAGAGGCTTCGGGTGGGGGTGGGGAAGCTGAGTCGGTTGTTGAGGTAGGTGGGTCCAGTGTTGTGCAGTGCTTTGTGTGCGTGGATCAGGAGCTTGAAGGTGATCCTTTTATTGACAGGGAGCCAGTGCAGGCCTCTCAGGTGGAGTGTGATGTGGCTGCGGCGGGGGACGTCAAGGATGTGTCGGGCCGAGGCGTTCTGGATGCGTTGGAGTCGTCTCAGGAGCTTGTTTGTAGTTCCTGAGTAGAGGGTGTTCCCGTAGTCGAGTCTGTTGGTGATGAGGGCCTGGGTAACGGTTTTTCTCGTGTCGAGGGGGATCCATTTGAAGATCCTGCGGAGCATACGGAGGGTGTTGAAGCAGGACGCGGAGACGGCGTTGACTTGCCTGGTCATGGAGAGAGTGGAGTCGAGGATGACCCCCAGGTTGCGTGCGTGGTCCGTGGGTTCCGGGGCTGTGCCTAGTGACGTGGGCCACCAAGAGTCATCCCAGGCTGATGGGGTGGGTCCGAGAATGAGGACCTCTGTCTTGTCTGAGTTCAGCTTCAGTCTGCTGTCCTTCATCCAGTCGGCTACGGCCTTCATTCCTCTGTGGAGGTTAGCTTTGGCGGTGTGGGGATCTTCGGTGAGGGATATGATCAGCTGGGTGTCGTCCGCGTAGGAGATGATGTTGAGGTTGTGTTGTCGTGCGACGTGGTGAAGAACCGGGCTCATTAAGCCTGGTGGCGCAGGGTACGCCTGAAATCTTCTGAGTTCGCCTTCCAAATTACAGAGACACGGAACACTCTGTCTGGCATAGGAACTTCAATTTATTAGCTGCAGCTAGGTACAGTTGTCCTAGAAGTACATCCGTGGTAGGTTCTTAGGAGACTGCCACTTCAATCCGTGGCTCACAGTCTTTTGTAGCGCTTGAATCCCCTAAAGCAACAACCCCCACAATGTGCAATAAAAATACAAATCATCCACAAGAAAACATTCTTTGTACAAGATACAGGATAATGGGTAATAGAAATTCCTTCCCTAAGGTCGTGTTCTCTACCCGACCCTATAGGTCAGGTGGCATAGCCATTCCTTGGTTAAATTAATTTGCGTGTTGAAGATGGTGATTCGTAAAACAACTGGAGAGGCCGAGAACGGTCACCAAGGGTCAGTAGATGGTTATCTGGGGGATTAGTTGCTTCGAGCCGGGTCTCAGAATGGACTTAGCTCGGGGAAACAGGAAAGGTTGTGTAATATGTGCAACAGTATAGAACGTGAAAGAAACGCTATGAAGGTTGAAGGGGCCTGAGTGAGGGCAACAGCGTAATGTTGTTACAAGCAAAGATGGGGCCGTATTTGAATTTCCTCAGACCCTCCTTTTGCCATTGCTCAGGCAAAGAAGCCAGAGGCTGTTGTTAATCTGAATCGACTTCAATAGCCATGAAATCTACAAGCTGTTGTTGCAGCATTACCTTTGTGTCCGCTGCTTTCTGTGCCACCGGATTTGGAACACACAGGGTGGCGCAGAGCCCGCATATAGCTGGACCACATTGTAGGCAAAGGCAACATGAGAAGAGAATAGCCAAAGTTGCTCCGACAAAGGTAAGAATCTTCCATCCCCATGTAGACAGTAGTCCCCCAAACCATCCCATCAGAGACCAATTCCCTTCATCCTGGTGAACGGACTCATCGATCTTATGTAGCTTAGAGATGGCTTGGTATACTGTAGGGGCGTTGTCTGGAATAAAAATGCAAAAGCTAGATCCGATCAATCTGCATACGCCCCTCCGGGCAGCAAGGATGATATCTAATACCATCCTGTTCTGAAGCGTGACGAGGCGGTTAGCAGCGAGTTCTGCAATGATGTTACTCAAAGCTCCAGCTGTTTCATTGACAGTGGCTTCTACAACTCGAATTAGTTGTCTTATGTCTCTACTGTTGGCTATTGAGCCCCAGAATGAAAGGAGTCCTTTCAAGACATCCCGACTTCTTGTCCTGACGTATCCTGGCCAGACGCCACCCCTCTTTTCTGTAAATGATGCTTGGCATCTGCTATATATGTAGGGGGCAACAACCAAGCGATATAACAGGTGCCTCTCCAATCACCAGGTAGAGAAGTGTAAGCCTTATTTCCACACACAAAGTATGTATTACGTGAGGGAACCATGCGAGGCCAATCTGTCCCATTCAATGTCACAATATGTTGGCTATTGCTTGTACCTTTATATTCTAACCCTCCTTTCCTAATACAGAATGGTGCTTGTCCAGGTACCACTAGAAAAGTTTGTCCTTTTCGAGAGGTTGTATTAGAGGGCAGAAAATACAAATCCGTAGATTTGGTTTGGCGATCAGCATATTCTGACTTCTCACTATCCGTCCCATATATACTAAACTGAGCACAGATTCAGCACCCCAGCCTTTTTCTGTCCCGCCAACATAAATGGTATAGATGTACTCCCAAGCTCCTTACTTCTCGAGTATCCCCATCTCCAGAAAATACCCAACTGGTGCTCAATTCCCACCATGCACTACAAGAGCCATTAAATGACCGCAAACCCAACAGTTCGTCGCATTAGTGGCCAACTGATGTTGATGTAGCATGGAAACAAATGTGTTGTTGCGGAATTCACTCCTTCTTGACTCAACATGAGGTGGTAGAGTGCCATGTGTATGCATTTCAACCGTAACTTTGGGAGTAGGCTGTGTAAAAACTACGTGTAGTCCCCATCCTATACAAGACAATATAATACATATCAAAATCAATATTATTAAAACCACTATAAAACGATTATGCAGTAATTTACAATGCTTTGTGCTCATTGTTTGTATTTTGTCCATTCCCTCGTTAACAGACATTTCCAGCTCTAAATATTGCCAGTGACGGGAGGTTGCTTCACTCAGCTGTGATTGTCTGTAGTTCTTTATACTTTCCTACAAGTCCCACAGGCCTAGAGCCACATCTTGGGTCACAATTCTGAGACTTACGATCACGGCCCTGCAATCATGTGGAAATCGGGATAAAGACAAAGTCAATGAAGCACTATTGAGGTATTTTGTTCAGTCTGGGCCTCAAATCGTACCTCTAGGAACCAGGTACAGTTTGGTCTTGGAAAAGGAGATGTGGTTTAGTAGTGTCCAATTTCACTGCCGGTGGTATAGCTGTCTGGAGGACCTCGTCGTCATCTTGTCCTGCTCCGGCAAAGTCTAGGCGTGCATCGCTGAATAGTCCAAATCTTGGTACTCTTCCGGTTTCAGAGTCACTAATTCGTTTATGAACCCATTGATCATAAGGCAATGGTAGGGGCACTTTCTTGCAATGTACCCCATGTACCCAGTTCTTTTTGTCGACCACCTTTACTGCAGTACGCGTCGTCAGTAGCACCTGACGAGGTTCTCTCCAGCGACGTTCCAAGTTCTTTGACCTCTGGAAGTTTTTGACGCAGACCCAGTCTCCCGGTCGTATTGTGTGACCAGGATCCGTTGAAGCCTGGGGCAAAGTATCTTGTACCTGTTGGTGAAGGACACGTAACTTAGTGGTTAGATCATGTAAATAGTCAATCCACAATGGAGGCTCTATCTCTGAGTATTTCTTTGGCCTTGGGACTCCCCAAACATTTGCAGGGCGTCCAAAGACAACCTCATAAGGACTAAGTCCCATACGGGAATGGGTGGTTGTTCTGGTGGATAAGAGAGCCAAGGGCAAGGCATCAGGCCAGGCAAGATCCGTGCTGGCTTGTATTTTCACCAGTTTAAGCTTAAGGGTGCCATTATAGCATTCCACCAAACCTGCTGACTGAGGATGGTTTGCTGCATGGAATTTTTGCTGAATGCCAAGGCCTGTACATACTTTCTGCATGATCTGACCCACAAATTCACTTCCGTTGTCACTTCAAATAATTCTCGGTAACCCAAATCTTGGCAGAAACTCCTTCAAAAGGACTTTTGCCGTGGATAGAGCAGTATTATCTTTCAGGGGATAGGCCTCTACCCATCGGGAGAAAGCGCATACCACAACAAGTACCTACTTCAGATTGTTACATCGTTCCATGTGGATGTAATCTATTTGTAAAACCTCAAAAGGGTAAGTTGGGGGAGCAAAGTGTCCTGCTGGTGTTGGTGTTGCCTTCCCCGGGTTATGCATCAAGCATCCAATACAATGCTTAACTAGATTGTCTGCACATTTAGGGATCCCTACATTCTTCCATACCGGAGCCAGAAGCTTGCATATACCTTTAGCGCTAATATGGGCTGGACCATGTGCCATGGTAACTACCGGGAGTACATAAGCATCTGGTAACAACCAGCGTTGATGTTCTGACAAGTCTGTCCAGCACCCTGTCACATCCAATCTTCCTATACTTTCTTTCCACGTACTCAATTCTTTCTCTGTGGCCTCTGCCTGGATCGTTTTCACACTGTCCACAGTATTCTCACACATCCCTCCTTGTGCAACCCATCTAGCAGAGCCCACAACATACATGCGGCTTTTAGTGTCTCTAGCTGTCTCTTTCGCTATGTGGTCTGCGAAAGCATTTCCTTGACCTACATCATCAGTGATTTTCTTATGTGCACTACACTTCACAATCGCTATCTGAGTGGGCAAGGTGAGTGATTCAAGGAGGTCATTTACCAATTGGCCATGCTGTATCTTAGTGCCATGGGATGTGAGAAACCCTCTTTCCTTCCACAGGCGGCCAAAACGATGGGCCACTCCAAACGCATACTGACTATCAGTATACACATTCACCCTTTTTCCTTCAGCCAACACACAAGCTCTAGTCAGTGCTATCAATTCAGCTGCCTGGGCTGAGTTATGTATAATACGCGCTGTTTCTACAACGGTGTATAAGGTAGTGACTGCATAGGCTGAGGTTGTTTCACCATTGGGAAGCTTAAAACAAGAACCGTCCACCCATAAGGTCCCATCCGGGTCCGGGAGTGGAGTATCCTTTAAATCAACTCTGCCTTTTGTCTCTTCCTCCGTGCGGAGGAAGCAGTCGTGTTGCTCCTGAGTGTCATTTTCTACTGGAATTGGCAGCAATGTTGCCGGGTTCAAGGTATTACATCGCTTAATGTGTATGTGGCTAGCCAAGAGCGTCAATTCGTACCCCGAAAGGCGTGCACTCGTGAGGTGTTGGGTCTTTGTTCTATTTAGGAGGGTGTCTACAGGATGCGGCACCATGGCCATAAGGGTATTATCTAATACCAATCCAGCAGACTGGTGAATGGAAACTGCCGCTGCTGCTGTAGCCCTCAAACAGCTAGGTAATGCCTTGGCCACTGGATCTAACGTGGCCGAAAAATAGGCACAGGGGCGTTGCTTGTCCCCAAATCGTTGCGTTAAAACTGATAACGCGCAACCTTCTTTCTCGTGAACATAGAGTGGGAAAGGCTTACTGTAATCAAGAGTACCTTACACAGGGGCAGAGCACAAGGCAGTG
Source organism: Triturus cristatus (assembly GCF_964204655.1). Classification (NCBI taxonomy): domain Eukaryota; kingdom Metazoa; phylum Chordata; class Amphibia; order Caudata; family Salamandridae; genus Triturus; species Triturus cristatus. Next base: position 407,171,348 of record NC_140595.1, on the reverse strand, counting down.
CGTAAATCAGTGAAACTTTTCTGACATTCCGCAGTCCATGGAAGCGGGTGTGGTGTATCTTTAAGAGTGAGTGCCAACAAGGGTTTTGCCAGGAGGGAAAAATTGGGTATCCATTGTCTACAATAAGAGGTAATACCTAAAAAGGCACGCACCTCTTTTTGCGTACATGGAATAGGCATTTGGGCAATTGCTTGGATACATTCTGGGGTCAATCGCCGTCCCTCCTTTGACAAGAGATGACCTAGGTAGGTAACCTCTTGGCAGCAATATTGCAATTTTGATGGTGAAACCTTGTGGTTGTGGTCAGATAAGTGGCGTAACAGTGAAATGGTAGCCTTTTTACAAGTGTCTTCAGAATCTGCTGCAACCAACAGGTCATCCACATATTGAATGAGAGTGGCCCCTTGTGGTAAACACAAAGTATCGAGCTGTGATTTCAATGCTTGACTATAAATGGAGGGGCTCTCGCAATAGCCTTGAGGAGCTCGCTTGAACCGGAAGCTTCGGCCTGCTAAGGAGAAGCCAAAAATATCCTTACTTTCCTCAGCAATGGGAATGCTGAAGAAAGCATTTTTGAGGTCAATGACAGAAAACCAGGAAGCTGAGGCTAGTATTATTGTCAGCAGGGCATTATTATCCGGAACAACAGGGAATTGAGGTATCACAATCTTATTGACCTCTCTGAGATCAATCACAAAACGATAGACAGGTGGCTGAGAAGGGTTGGTTTGTTTAAAAACAGGCAGAACAGGGCTATTGCATACATTTCCCCTAGTCTCTTCGACCACATTGTTTTGTACCAAATCATGAACTATAGTCAAAAGAGCTTTTTCGCCGTCACTGGAAATTTTATATTGTGTAATGCGAGGAAATTTAGTATTAGGCTTGAGCGTTACAATGTAGGGAGGAATCCGCAGGAGGCCCACATCATTGGGGCCGGTGGCCCAGAGGGTGGCTGGAAGAGATTGTAATTCAGGGGGAAGCTGATCTTTAGACAAGTACATCGGTGAGGTCAATTTCTTACCTAAGGTAAGACGTACACCAGAAGGGGAACAGTGTAATGTCGCATACAATCTCTTCAATAAATCCAAGCCCAACAAATTTTCACCACAACCGGTTGTTAAAAGGAGCGGGGCCTCCAATTTGTAAGGACCAATTGAAATGGGCAAAGGGCATGAAACCGGGTTTTGAACTGGGGCAGCAGAAAAACCTACAGAAACATTTGTACAGACAGACAAAGGTGCCCCAGGGAGTTTAGAGTGAATCATAGAGCTCTTTGTTGCACCAGTGTCTAATAGGAATGGCTCCTTAACACCTAGTGCTTCCACATCAACATAAGGCCCACTTTGGTCCACTGGAACTGATACTACTCCCGTACTTCGTCCATGGCTGTCCTAGCTAGGTTGGGAATTCTGGCTCTCATCCTCAGTATAGTAATCACTGTTGTAATAGTTGGTAGACTGAACATTTTGCTGATCAAAATAATTTGTGGAGTTTCCAGGGGGCATGGAACGTTGGTTATTAGGCGGCATACCTCGTCCCTACCTCTTGGTGCTGACTGATAACCACCCTGGCCTCGTGATGCGGGAATACCGCTCGTGCGCTGTAACAAAACCGGGCAATTATACTTTAAATGGCCTTCTTCTTTACAATAAGCGCATTGATTTTGGCCCAGTGGGGGTCGGGGAATGAAAGGCCCAGACCTCTGCAACTGTCTCTGGAATTGTGGAGACGGCTGATATTCACGTTGGGCAGAGCGAGGAGGATAAGCTTGTTGCAAAAGAACTTTTGTTTTCAACTCTTTGGTCTTTTTATCAAGTTTATCTCTTTCCTCTTTATCCCTATTTTCATAATACTGGGCAGTAGCCAACATCTGGGCTGAAGAGGAGACAGCCCACGTGCTTTCGGAATTCTTCAACTTATTAGATATTTCCGGAACCAAATTTGACACAAATTTGTCTACAAACAGTCGTTGGCCACCTTCCGTGCTCATATCCTGACCACTATGATCGATGAACGTCTCCTCGAAACGCGTGAAGAAATCAGAGACGTTTTCATCCGCTTTCTGCTTACAAGCTGCTAACTTATCCCAATTAACTCGCAGAGGGGGCATCATAGTTTTCAGTAAGGCAATGATCCTAGCTGGGAGTTCTGTAATTAGAGCCTCAGGTTTGGTACCACCCACTTGGAGTCTGTCCGCGGCGAGTATGGCAGCCCAATCACCCCCCAGTTCCCTCACATGGTCCTCCTTCCGAATCCTAGCCCATACGGTTGTGGGACCACATTACCCATTAGCATGTCTATATCGGCCAAATTCATAATGCATGCATCGACAGTTTGGGACAACTCTTTGTAGTACCCAATAGGATTTTTACGACGGTCCGGTAACGACTGCTTAAGGGCCAATACCGCAGATCGTTTCTATGGAACGTGTACCCACACACGTTGAAAGTGAGCAGGTATAAGAGGATTACCACCCTGTGCTGCAAACTCCTCTCTCTACACTGGGGGAACCTCTCTCATGGGATAGTGTTTTAATTTTCGCCTGACGGAGGAATCGCGTTTTGGCAAGGACCGGCAGGCAAGCATCATTCTAAAAGTGGCAAGCGTTCCTACCGCGTCCTCAACCTCTGCGCCCACAATCAGCCCTTTATCAAACTCGGCCTATACATCGAGCAGGCCCTGAGGGGCTCGTCCCAATCCCATATCCTCCCACTCTTGACTTAAAATGTTACACATAGTATCAAAAACATATCTCTGCGTTGGTGCCTCCCACTGCTGAAAGGTGACCATAATATCTTGCACACTATACTGGGGGCCATTTGTGATCCACCTTCGGGCTTGAAGATCTAGCACTTCCCGTTCCTCCGGACCTGGTAGCTGCTACGAGGAGGAACAGGGGTCATTTGAAATGTCCCAAAGAGAGGGGACAAAAGGCCAGAAACGGTATCAATCATTCGCCTCCAAGCGGAGGTAGAATTCATCATTAGGACAGGAGACAGAATATTAGGTGGGGCAGAAGAGGGAGTTACATTTACGGAGGGAGCCGAAGGTAAGGGAGAGCTCGGCAATGCCGGAGAAAGCTGTGGTGGGGGTGCAGGAACCGGTTGGGGAGCGACAGGTGGGACAACAGGCGGAACAGGCGGGGCAGGTGCTAATAATAAAGGTGCATTCGCTCCGGGGGCAGGCGGTAATCCAAAAGGTACATTAGCTCCCTGCGCATAGGGCGGGGGTAATCTCAACAGATGGGACATTAAAGGATCCTTCTCAGGGTCCACATTTTTCTCCGTAGGGGAAGTTGGCAACACTGGATAACATTTATCTATTGCCATACGATGTTAGCTATCTGAGACCTCAATCGCATGATCGGTTTCATTATTTTTAAACTGTTGCGCAGCTTGTAAAATAGACATATCCCTCCTATCTCTTTTAGCTTGTTTTATTTCTTTCTGTTTGGCCTTCTTACGCCATAGGCGAAAAGAGTCAAACATAGCCGGCCGGGCTTTTCGCTTAAACAAAGTGTTCTCCAAATGATCTAAAATATTGAGCTCAAAACTGCCGTTCTGTGGCCATCGTAAAACACCATCTTTCCTAGTATAGTGAACCCATGCCTCATTAAAAGCTATGGGGCCAATACCATGTTTAGAATATACTTCATAAGTGGGAGTTCCGGCCGGAGGAATTGGACAAGAGTCCTCCAGTCGGGAAGCCCTATCGCGATTACAACAAAACCATCTTCCAAACTTACTGAAACCAGGCATCGCTACCACAATAGTTTCTTTACAAACTTCAAGGGGTTAATTAGTCACTTTATAGTACAAAAACTGCACTCACCCCTCGGTTTCGGCTTTTGCAAAAGTCGAACAAAGACAAAACAAAGACAAAGGAGTGGCCACTATACTTAACTTAACCAGATGTTTCCGTACGCCAACAGAGGTCCATCTGATGTCTCGCGATACAAATTACCAAGGGAGCCAAAGCGTGGCTGCAGTCAGGGCAGCAGGTTTTTTCAGCCATTGGAAGGGAGAAGCCACACGGTAAAAAACCTTCGGTCCACTTACGACATGCAGGGGTCGATCACGTGGTGCGCGTCCTCCGGAATTTCCTTGCGGGGCTCCTCACGATCCTCGGGCTGGACCCACGACCTCTGAAGCGGCCTCCCAGAGGGCACCAAATTGAAGAACCGGGCTCATTAAGCCTGGCGGCGCAGGGTACGCCTAAAATCTTCTGAGTTCGCCTTCCAAATTACAGAGACACGGAACACTCTGTCTGGCATAGGAACTTCAATTTATTAGCTGCAGCTAGGTACAGTTGTCCTAGAAGTACATCCGTGGTAGGTTCTCAGGAGACTGCAACTTCAATCCGTGGCTCACAGTCTTTTGTAGCGCTTGAATCCCCTAAAGCAACAACCCCCACAATGTGCAATAAAAATACAAATCATCCACAAGAAAACATTCTTTGTACAAGATACAGGATAATGGGTAATAGAAATTCCTTCCCTAAGGTCGTGTTCTCTACCCGACCCTATAGGTCAGGTGGCATAGCCATTCCTTGGTTAAATTAATTTACGACAGGACGTGTTTGCGTGTTGAAGATGGTGATTTGTAAAACAACTGGAGAGGCCGAGAACGGTCACCAAGGGTCAGTAGATGGTTATCTGGGGGATTAGTTGCTTCGAGCCGGGTCTCAGAATGGACTTAGCTCGGGGAAACAGGAAAGGTCGTGTAATATGTGCAACAGTATAGAACGTGAAAGAAACGCTATGAAGGTTGAAGGGGCCTGAGTGAGGGCAACAGCGTAATGGTGTTACAAGCAAAGATGGGGCCGTATTTGAATTTCCTCAGTGGGCGAGGGGGTCCATGTAGATATTGAACAGCGTCGGGCTGAGGGAGGATCCCTGTGGGACGCCGCAGATGATGTCGGTGGTTTTGGAGTGGAAGGGTGGGAGGCGGACGCTCTGGGTTCTGCCGGAGAGGAAGGATGTGGTCCAGGCCAGGGCCTTCTCTTGGATACCGGCGTCATGGAGGCGTGCTGATAGGTCCAGGAGGATGAGGGCGGCTGTTTCTCCTTTGTCCATCAGGGTCCGGATGTCGTCAGTGGCGGTGATGAGGGCGGTCTCGGTGCTGTGGTTGCTGTGAAAACCGGATTGGGAAGGGTCCAGGATGTTGTTAACTTCGAGGTAGCGGGTCAGCTGTTTGTTGACAATCTTCTGGGTCACTTTTGCCAGGAAAGGGAGCAGGGAGATGGGCCGGAAGTTCTTGAGGTCCTTGGGGTCCGCCTTGGGCTTCTTCAGAAGGGCGTTGATCTCGGCGTGCTTCCAGCTTCCTGGGAAGGTTGCTGTCTCGAATGAACAGTTGATTGTTTTCCGGAGGAGGGGCGCGGTGGTTGCGCTGGCTTTGTTGAAGACGTGGTGAGGGCAGGGGTCCGATTGGGATCCGGAGTGGATGGAGTTCATGGTTTTGATGGTGTCTTCGTCGCTGACGCTGGACCAGACGGTCAGGCGACTGGTGCGAGTGGTAGTCACAGGGGTGGTGGACTTGGTGGTGGGTGCGGGGGGGTCGGAGTTGAAGCTGTCGTGGATGTCAGTGATCTTGCGGTGGAAGAAGGTGGCCAGGGAGTCGAACAGGTCTTAAGATGGCGGGATGTCGTTGGTGTTGGAGCTGGGGTTGGAGAGTTCTTTCACGATGCTGAAGAGCTCTTTGGTGTTGTGTGCGTTGTTGTCTAGGCGGTCCTTGAAGGCGGTCTTCTTTGCGGTCCTGATGAGTTGGTGGTGTCTGCGGGTGGCGCTCTTGAGGGCTGTGTGGTTGTCTGGTATTCGGTCGTGGAGCCATTTCTTCTCCAGCTTCCGACAGGTGTGCTTGGAGATCCGGAGGTCCTCGGTGAACCAGGCGGCTTTCTTGTTGGTGTGGTTGGTTGTAGAGGTCTTGAGAGGGGCGAGGGTGTTGGCGCAGTCGTTGATCCACTGTGTGAGGTTGGTCGCGGCGGTGTCTGGGTCGGTGGGGTCGGTGGGTGGTCTCAGGGCGAGGGCGGTAGTCAGTTGGTCCTCGGTGACCTTGCCCCAGCAGCGGCGTGGTAGCTGTTGGGTGCGGTGGTGTGTGGTAGGTTTTCTGAAGGTGAAGTGGACGCATCTGTGGTCGGTCCAGTGTGGTTCGGTGGTGTGATTGAAGGAGACGTGGGGGCTTGCGGAAAAGATGGGGTCGAGCGTGTGTCCAGCGGCGTGAGTAGGTGTTGTTACGAGCTGTTTGAGTCCGAGGTTGGCGAGGTTGTCGATAAAGGGTGGTGGAGTTAGCGTCGTTGTTGTTCTCGAGGTGGAAGTTCAGGTCCCCGAGGAGGATGTAGTCCGTGGAAGCGAGGGCGTGGGTGCTGATGAGGTCGGTGATGGTGTCACTGAACTGTGGGCGGGGTCCGGGAGGTCTGTAGATGAGAGTTCCTCTGAGGGTGGTGTTGGGGTCGGTGTGGATCTTGAAGTGCATGTGCTCGGCGGTGGTGAGGGTGTCATCGGTGTTCGTTGAGATTTTGATGGAGTCTTTGTGGATGATGGCGATTCCTCCTCCCACTCCGTTGGTGCGGTCTCTGCGGGAGATCTTGTAGCCCTGTGGGATGGCTATGGCGATGTCTGGTGCTGAGGTGGCGTTCAGCCAGGTCTCTGTCAGGAAGGCGACGTCGGGGGCGGTGGAGTCTAGGAGGTCCCAGAGTTCGATGGCGTGCTTGCGAGCGGAGCGGGTGTTGAGGAGGATGCAGCGGAGGTGGTTGGGTTCTCTGGCTGGTGGTGTGGAGGGTTGGATGCTGGTGAATCTGCAGTTCCGGCAGGTGAAAGGCCCCTGGGTGCGTTTGGGGGTGGCCCGGTAGCAGGGGTGGTGTTGTCTGGTGTTGAGTGCGTGGAGGGTGCTTGCGTCGTAGTGCAGTCTGGCGTTGCGGGGGGTGCGGGGTCCAGGGGTTCTGGCGCTGGGTGCGGTCCAGGCACGGACGAGCGCAGACGGGCTTGCCTTAGGCGTGCTTCGAGGCCTCCATATGAGGGCAGAGGGAGGGAGGAGCAGCTGGGAGGTGGGAGCGGGGCGGCCAATGGGAGTGAAGGGGGCGGGGCCGCAGGGGCTCAGCGGCGGGGGAAAACCCGGGGAAAAAACAGCGGGAAAAGACGGCAGGAGAGGGACAACAGAGCACAGGGGTACAGAAAGCAAAACACAGGGGCACAGAATGAAAAAACAAAGTGGCACAGAAAGTCAAGCGCAGGAGGACAGAATAAAAAAGGGAGAGAGTAGTCAGGCGGCAAAAGTGGCAACGGAGGTTCACCCCACAGGGGGCTGCATGGTGGATGGGGGGAGCGACCTGCCTGGTGACAGGGTCAAAGGTCACTCTCTTTCACCGCTTCGCGGCCTCCATATGAGGGCAGAGGGAGGGAGGAGTAGGGGTGGGCGGAATTTGCGAAATCCACTTTCGCAAATTATCGCGAAAATGTTTAAAATTATCGCAAACAAGCGGAAATATCGCGAAGATGCGGAATTTTTTTCCCGCATGTTCGCGAGATTTTCTGCATGTTTGCGGGTCGCCAACTTACCCATGTGGTTGCTCGTGGGTGCGGCCATCTTGTTTTGAGTTGTCTCGCGGTGCATGATCGCGAGAAGAAAGACGTGATCGCGCGACGCATGACGTCACTGCGGGCGCAATATGTCGCGAGACAGCGCAAATGGCTAAAAGCAATCCAACATCTCATGGAGAATGCGACCGGATCAAGAAAACTTGTCGGCGAACGCAGAGATTCAGGTAAGGCAATCGCGCGCGCGAGAGAATGTATTATTTTACAGCACGAGCAAGAAACAAATTATAGCCAAGCTGCGGAAAGTGGAAACTTTTGACATTTTCGCGCTCTCCGCGAAACGCGAAAATGTCAAATTATCGCAATTTCCGCGAACGGAACGAAATTTCTGCCCAGGCCTAGGGAGGAGCAGCTGGGAGGTGGGAGCGGGCGGCCAATGGGAGTGAAGGGGGCGGGGCCACAGGGGCTCAGCGGCGGGGGAAAACCCGGGGAAAAAACATCGGGAAAAGACGGCGGGAGAGGGACAACAGAGCACAGGGGTACAGAAAGCAAAACACAGGGGCACAGAATGAAAAAACAAAGTGGCACAAAAAGCCAAGTGCAGGGGTACAGAATAAAAAAGGGAGCGAGCAGTCAGGCGGCAAAAGCGGCAACGGAGGTTCAACCCACAGGGGGCTGCGTGGCGGATGGGGGAGCGACCTGCCTGGTGACAGGGTCAAAGGTCGCTCTCTACCACCGCTTCGCGGCCTCCATATGAGGGCAGAGGGAGGGAGGAGCAGCTGGGAGGTGGGAGCGGGGCGGCCAATGGGAGTGAAGGGGGCGGGCCGCAGGGGCTCAGCGGAGGGGGAAAACCCGGGGAAAAAACGGCGGGAAAAGAAGGCGGGAGAGGGACAACAGAGCACATGGGTACAGAAAGCAAAACACAGGGGCACAGAATGAAAAAACAAAGTGGCACAGAAAGCCAAGCGCAGGGGTACAGAATAAAAAAGGGAGCGAGCAGTCAGGCGGCAAAAGCGGCAACGGAGGTTCAACTCACAGGGGGCTCCGTGGCGGATGGGGGGAGCGACCTGCCTGGTGACAGGGTCAAAGGTCACGTTAGCAGCAGGAAAATAACACCTGCTCTGACCTGGTGCTAAGTCTGACCACAGCCTGCACCGCAAAAAGGAGCCCAGGCCACAGCCACATCGGAAGGGTGGCAGATGCCATGGAGCCACCGGTCATGTGGCCCGGACACCCAAGAGGGCCACAACACCCACCACCACCACCACTGGACCCCATACAGCACCCGGAACCCCCCCTGGACCACCACCCAGGCAGCGCTGACAAAGACAGCGGACCCCCAGGAAACACACCAGCCTCACAGACCCAACACCTGACAATGTCAATGCCCAATACAGGCTCAAAAAGACAACCATTGCACGCATCATGACCAACAATGCCCAACAGGCCGACGCCACCAACACAGCGGACAACCAACATCCCACCCCAAACAAAGCTGCTGGCTGTGCTGCACCTGTTGGCCCCCGGTCCCCCCAACCAACACCCGCCACAGTCGGAGAAATCACATAGCCAGCCACATCCAAGTCCCTCACACCTGTCCTGGACATCATCACAGCCTGGTACCCCAGTACCCGTACATCTAACATAATGCGCAGGATCCGCTGGAGACCAAGCAAGAATCATACGCCATAGCTGGATGCCCGCGCATGTTAGGGGCAATCCACAGCACACGTCATACCTGTGCCCCCTGCCGACACAACACACAATCGCCGCAACAGAAAGCACACGTCTCACATCAATGTACAGGCAACAACCGAACACCGTGGAACCTCCACCAATGTTGCCTCCAAAAACCTAGCCAGTGTGCATGATTCCTCCATCCTCTGACAGTCCATCAGCAACCAGCGTTCCCAGGATGGCACCAAGGGAAATGCACGGCCCCATGGCAAATTCCAATAGAACACCCCACTCACCTCAACTCCACTACCATGCAACTCACAGCTCTGGCAATGCACACGCCACAAAAACAAAACCAACATGCAAAAGAACATGCCCACCCACCTGACACAACAGGACAATCCACAATGGTAACCTGGGCAAGCCGTGAACATGAGCCAACAACGGCATGGCACCTCAGCCACACAGTAGCTGAATATGGAGAGAGGTGGCAACCAGGCATGTGTGAAGGAGACAGGGGAACCATGATTGGGAAAGTACACAATGCCAAGAGTGGCGGAGATGTGCTGGACAGACCGCAGTATGCAGAACACACCCATATCCATGGCGACATACACCTCTGGTGTATGGAGTGTAGTGGACAGTGGACGCAACCATGTCACCCGGCCAGTGGGAGACTTTGTGGAAATGTTACCTGTTACGTCTCCCCCGTAAGCATGAGCGGAGTGGGATGGCCCGGCGTACGCCAGGCCAATGTAGGGGTGTGAATAAAAAGCACATAGCCCTGGGTGTGGTCCTCTTCCGGAAAGCCCAACCTCTCTGCCAGGGTGGCACCGCTCACCACGCCACAAGTCCGACGCCGTCCTCTGAAACGGAGTTGCCTGCGATCCTGTGTGCAAGCCGTACCCTGTCCCGCTGGACCCCGAACCTGTCAGGCCCGCCCCTGGGCAGCCAGGCCACACTGATCACCTACCCACACTGGCATGTGTCACGGAGGGCCCACCACTTGCAGGCGCAAGCTCCAAGCCCAAGGCCCGCGACCTTGGCAGCCTCCGCAGACCATCACGGGCTCCACGAAACAGGCCTGCTTTAATCCTTTCTTGTTGACGTACTCTACTGCTGCCTCCGGCCTACATCACGGTCAAGTAGGTCCCACATTTGGAACTGAGTCTTGATTACACCATGGCAGTGAACATTATTTAAGGCAGAGTTCATGTCACTATACTCCCTTCGATGTGGTGCCACCAAGTCTGTGCATAGCATTACAACCACACGTGTCTGTGGGCCTACGCGGACTACTGCCCTCAGCCTATGCTGCGCATGAGTAGGTCACAGAATTGCAACTGAAAATTGATTATTCAAAGGCAGAATACATCTCATCGCATGCAAGGAGAGGTGTATCAGGATGACGCATTGCAGTCCGGAGGCAACAGGATCATCGTTATGGACGTGATCGAACACTACCGACAACTGCCCTGGTGTCACCAACTCTGTGCAAGTCAGGTGGGTGTGGGCCACTGCTGACCGCTGCCTCTGGCCTACACTGCGGTCCAGTGTGGGTGGGTGAAGTGTTGTGAGTCAGCTGTGCTTGCGGGTGGTTCCTGCTGTGTGGTCTGTTGTAGGCTCTGTGTCCTCCTCTGAGTAGCTTGGCTGCCCGGGTCCTGGTAGTGGGTGATGTGGGATGTCCATGGGCTGTTGTAGGGTGCCAGTGTCGAAGGTGTGGTGGTCCTCTGCAGCATCACAGATGTGCTGTCTTGTGTGCTCTTCTGGAGGTGTTGTGTGCCCCTCTGCAATGTGAAGGGGAGATGCATGTTGACATTGTGTTGACATGTATGTTTGCGCATTGTTCTGGTCCTCATGCAGACTGTATGACAATTCATTCATTTCAACTTTATTTCGGCCACTCGGGCCATAAAAGAGTATAGTAAGATAAACATACAATAAAAAATACATGTTACGCGCCACATGTTAAAATACATCAATTAAGAGTTACAGCATAGCAATGGGAAAAAATGTTCAATCACCGTGTTTGGATTTTATGCAGCGATTACGGTTAATCCACATAGCTGTTAAGAATTTCGCAACTGCAAATACTGTGGGTGCAGATAGATCAGTTTTTAAAATTCTATAAGCTGGAATATGCTGCTTAAAGCCCAGATTTTTTAGAAGTGGAAGGATCCAGTATCTCCTTGATCTATGATAGGCTCGACAAAAGAAAATTATATGCAAGTCAGACTCAGATGGGTGGCCACATGCTGGGCATTGTGATGCTGAATTTGATTGCGACCAAGTGGCAGTGTGAGCTCCTAGAGGCAAAGTTCCATAACGCTATTGTAGATAAAGTTTCCTAGTTAGCATTGATTCAATGTCATCTAGGACTGATTCCCGGTAATATGTGTCTTTAAATTCCAGAAAATGCTCAGTTAAGCACCCGGCCCTAGCCTTCATAGATAAAACACGTAGATTGTGCTCATAATAGGCCTGAGAAATGGTTTTGCGGGAGGTCGTTCGGCATGCATTAGCTGGGTCAGACCACAAATCGGGTCTTCCTATTAACTCGCAAGAATGTTTAACGTAGAGAAGCCATGGTACTTGGTCAGCTCTTGTAAGGCGCAGAATCTCTTGTAACTCCATTCTATAATTCTCAAGCTCTGGAGAGCACCATAGTTTGCGCCAGAACATTAGGGGTTTAAGACCAAGTTCCACCATTATGGGTCTTAAGCCCATATCCAATCTTAAGGGTAGTAATGGTGTACTTGGTGGTAGGGCTGTCAACTGCCTCAAGAAGTTATTCTCGATGATCTGTAATTTCTGGTTAGGTGTGTGTCCCCAGATTTCACCCCCATATAACCCAGACGCCCTGGCTCGAGTTTTATAGATGTGCAGGCGTGGGCCTAGTGGTTTATAATTCAGCCCACTCATCGTCCTAGAGATGGCGCCCGTCATCTGCGTTAACTTCAAGTTTACTTTTGTCTGGTGTGAGTCCCACTTCATTGATTGATTAAAAATAACTCCCAAATATTCAAAGGTATATACCCTCTCAAGACTAGAAGCCCCTACCCGCGGGCTCGGTCGGGTTACGGCGGGCGGGTTGAAGATCATATATTTAGTTTTTGTGGTGTTGATCTCCAAGCCGTGCGACTTACAAAAGTCGACAAATCCATCGAGGGCCCTTTGTATGCCCATAGGAGATTTGGAGAGCAGCAGGGTGTCATCTGCAAACATAATTGCTGGTACCCTGCTGCCCGCCAACCTAGGGGCATCAATATTACTCATCTCATTTAAATGATTAAAACCCCCGTTGACAAAGAGGCAGAAAAGGGTAGATGCGAACACGCAACCCTGTCTAACCCCCCTGTCAACGGGGAAAGGTTCCGAAAGGGTACCTCCTCTGCCACACCTTACCCTTGCAAAGTTGCCCTGGTGTAGTTTTTTCAGGATTTTAAGCAAATCAACCGGGGCCCCTAAAGCTGTCAGGACTGCCCATAGTTTGTCCCTGGGGACTAAATCAAATGCCGCTCGCAGGTCGACGAATATGGTGTATAAACTACCCCCCTCAATTGTTACTGACTTCCAGTAGAGAAGGTTTAAACGGAAAATTTGATCCACCTTTGAAACCCCCCTCCTGAAGCCTGCTTGGAAGGGACTCAGAATATTGTAGTCTTCAATCCAGACCTGCAGTCAGTCCAGAATCAGTCTACCAATGTATGACAATGTACATTGTGACTGTTTGTGAGGTGCTGAATCCTGCTGCGGGACAGTGTACATTTGGACTACATGACGGATGTGAGGTCCTATGCGTCCATTTCCATTTCACAGTTTCCTGCTCTGTCAGATGTAGTAGGCATGTTTCTGTTCATGTGCGAAGCCAGTTGTATCCTCTGTTCTGCAGTGTCGGCTATGCACATTGTACCACATTGTTGTCAATGTGGGTGTGCTGCTCTTGCTCTGTGTGTGTGCTGCAGTGTGCCAAGAGGATCAGGGACATGATCCTGGGTGATTGTGGGTGTGCAGTGTGATATGCCTAGTTGTGCATGTGTGCCATTGTGCCCATCTCCCCCCGTCCCCCCCAGTCCCTGGTCGTTACTCTCCCTGTTGATGTTGTGTCAGGTCCTCTCCAGCTGTGTCCGTATTCCCTTCTCCTTGCACTGTCTCCACACTGATGACTGTGGCCTCGGTTTCCTCCAGCTTCTCCTGTGGCGCAGGACTGCCACCTCCTGTCGCCATTGCTGCCTTCCTGTTGGCAGCAGGTTTGTGCCTGGTTTCGATGTCACGTCATGCCGGCGCCTCTTGGCCTCCTGGATTGGCCTCCTCGGCACTCCAACTGCATTCCAGGTGGTCTGCTTGTGGGTCAGTTGCTGGTAGTGTTCTGTCGCCTCCGTGACGCTGGTCTTGTTTTCCTGTGGTCTACACCCCGTCTTCCTCTCCCTCTTTTCCTTGGCATTCCCCAACCCATATGCTGCTCCTTGTTGGTGGTCTGTGGTTGTTGTGGGCTTCGCATTGGCCTCTGCTCTGGTTCAGGTTGCATCCATGTTGCTACGTGCTTTGGCTTGTTTCTGGTGTGTTGTTTCTGTGTTTTTTGTGCTGCATTTTCCCGCCAGACGTGTGGTGTTTGCAGGCCTGTGGCTAGTTTTCGCTACTTTTTGTACTGCGATTGGCCTTGTCGCATGTTTTTTTGCGTTCACGTTTCGCGTTTTTGCTGCGTGCGGTTGGATTTTGCGCGTTATCTGGTGACTATCACATGCTACCGCCACGTTGTGTATACTTGGTTGTCACGGCGTAATTTTCCCGTGTTGGGCTGCGATGTTGAGAGTTGCGTTAGGCTACTCTTGGGGTAGTTATCACACGTTCTTGTGAATATACCCCATTGTGCTGGTAGCCACCCAGGTAGCAGAGATCTAGACTTTTCGCACACTATCAAGTTGGTACTTACGAAGTCCTGGCAACAAGCTATTATAATAATCAAGGTCAAAGCAGTCTGTATGAATCTGAAAGCCGAGGACATATGCTTTTCAGGACTTCCAATTGGTAGAAACAGTAATTAACCAGTTTGTTGATCTACAAGTCCAATACTAAATTTTCATCAGCTAGGGCCACAGGTTCTTCAAGCAGGGGACAAGCTTTAGGCAAGTTTTAAGCTTTAGGTTGTTTCTTTGCCAAAATGAAGTTTGAAAAGAGCCCATCTTCTTTATTGAAGAAGGTATGGTCAAGGAGAAGAGGAGAAACAAAGGTAGCTGAAACATTTTGAATATAGATACCCGACCAATAATTGAAAGAGGTAATGTCTCCTATCTTAGAAAAATTATTTTTCAGCTTCCTAATTAATGAAGGTCAAAGAGATTCTCATATTTTGAGAACGGCATTTCTAAATGTCTTTTAGGGTTTGTGATACAATTCATCCTTTATACCTAAAGAAAAATCTCTTTAGATGTATTAAATAAAAAGATCTCCATGCATCCTGAATCTATGTCTTTGTCCTCAAGCTGGGACCAAATCTAGGGTCAGCAGAGACTCAGGATGGGGCCAATGTGCCTCATGAGAAATCAATTGTGGCAACCTATGTTGGCAGGTGAGGGTACATGGAAAGCAGACAAACTGCATGGCAGCTACTCTTAGTTGCTTGCCTGGCACAGCCACTCAACAAAGTGCGTGCTGCTTAGCAGTGTACGCTCTCCTACTCTCTTCTCCCCAAAAACGATCCGTGAACAATGAATAGGTACATAATGCCCTCTATCAACATAATAAATACTAGGGATATTACCATATAAGTTTGCATGGGATTTGTATTTGTTGAAGATATGTTCAGGTTAATTAATCCTACAATCAAAGACAACATCTATCAGTCACCGGTTCAATAATCATGCTCAAGAATAGACATCTTTTAAATACACAGCCATGCAAGACTTGCGGCAGCCAATTGTAGCTAAGGAAAATGCATGCTTCACCATGTGCCTTTGGAGTTTCTCTAATAATGTCTCTATAGGTTCTGAACCTGTTTTCTCTGAAGGATATACATTTGAGATACAACTTGAAAGGTGTAGGAAACCTATATGGGGTGTGCAAAAACCCAATAGGAGTACTGGTAATTGTGGAAAATAAGTTAATGTGAGAAAGAAGCAACAGCAGAAATGGAAACCTTAGTATGGTCCATTGGAAGTCTTTACAATAAAAGCCTGTATTCAGAGCCCGCCTAAGAGTGGAACCAAGAGTAGAGACTTTCTATCCTCCATGCTTATGCAACTGGGCCAAGATTTACTCAGATTTTGCATCTGGGTGTGTAACTTTTGTAGCGCAGCCCCAGCGCAAAATCATTTTGCATTTACTAAGCCACAAAAAGTTAATTTGGATGGCTTTGCATCTTTCAATAAATAATAAGTACAGCAAGGCAGCGCATAGCACTGCATTGTGCTGCTTTGCGTCCGGAAGGAGCATGAGCATTCCTAGGCATCCACCCATGGCTTTTGGTGCATTCCCAGATTTAATACACTTATAAAAACCTGGGGCTATATCAAAATGCTCCTTCTTCCCCAATGAGGCTTAATTCCCTTTTCCATGTACAGCACACATAGAAAGGGTCAAATGCCTCAAAGGTATCCCTTCCTCCACAAAAACAATCCTGCCTGTAACACAGGCACCCTTGCACCTTGGTGCAACGTTGCCTGCATTTGCGCCAGCCACCACACTGTGTGGCAATGCAAGGAGACAGCAGAAATGCTTCATATCTTTGTAAATATGTAGCATTTCTGTTGTCTCCCTTTCACCCTTTTCAGCACAACAAGTTACCTTGCTGCCCCGCGTTTAGCTAAAGATGAGTAAATATGCCCGAGTCTCTAGCAAAACTATGCTAACAGAGTGTACAGTGGTAAATATGGGCCTGATTACAATGACGGCTGGACCACCATCGACAGCTCGTCGATGGCTGTCCCACGGCCATCGCAATACTGTTTTCCGTCCACCACATTAGGATGGCGGGCGGATGGTTGATGGTTAGAGATACCGTCTGCCACAGATTCGTCCATCCAAGGGACTCCTATCCCTACACCAGTCATAGGGATTACGATGTCCCTTCCCGCCAGCCGTTTCATGGTGGTTTACCAGGCATGAAAAGGCAGACTGAAGTGGACATTGGGGACCCGTAGCGGGCCCCCCTTTCTCCCTGGCCCTTCGACATGTCCCGCAACATATCCCTGCACCATGTGACAGGCACCACATGGTGCCTGCCACATAGTACAGCGATTATGCACAGGGTGCATATTTTGTACTGCGGCATGTGCTGCAGCCCACAGCACCTGCAGCAATACAAAATATACACTTTGCGAATGCCCTCAAGGCGGTCGCATTGTGATTGCGAGTGCAGGACCGCCAACAGCTTGTCGGTCAGTCCTATACTTGAAGGCATGGCGGTCGGACAATCAGGCCCTCTGTTCCCATAAAAAGGATTGGCAAAGCCGGCAGGCTTGGCCTTGGAAAAATTGTGCAATGGTAATTTACATTTTTTTTTCATTAAGAGCATATGCCACACAAATAAATAGTAAAAAAAGGCATCCACCTAAACATGGCGGACAATATAAAAAATTTAAATTAACACAAATCACTAATATGAGTGTGTTATTGGTGATTTTTTTAAATAACAGGCCTTTTAGTTGTCTTTTACTGTCATTAGTTGTGAAGGAGACAAGAATATATCACCACCTTAAGAATAAGTCAAATCACATGGAGCTGCAATGCTCCAATGCCACTCTAACACTCTAACATCAACTTTAGAAAGAAGGCAGAAAAAAACACCATCTAACTGGGCACCCCAAAAATCAAATATACTTTGACCAGCTTTCTCCCAAAAGAGAAAGGGAAATACTGTTAGGTCTGTCTGAACAATGGACACAGGATTTCTGCAGTCATTCAAAGTGAAGGGAGCTCTTCGGTAAAGTGGGAAGACCATTGCCTCATTCTATATGCTGCGGTGTGCGTAAGCAAAATGTGAATGAACATTTAACTGGCCAGTGGATGAAGCCCTCTTCCAAAAAGTTCCTCTGTATGTATGTGTTTTTTGTATGCTTTTTTGGGGGAAACAGTAGTCTATAATTAAACATTTAAAGTTGCCTCAAAGACTAGATCTAAAAAACAAAACCATAAATGTGGAATGTAAAATATAAAATTGGAATATATAAATATAGATTGAGGAAGGCTGCTGCGTCAGCCGAAACGCATCTCTCTGTGCAAGGTCGGAGGAGGCTCTATGTATTAAAGAGGCCTTAATCCAAATAGCCCTTGTGTGCGTGCTCTTTTCCTCGAGTGGAGCAGAGGTTTCTTGTTATCTCTATATATATATATATATATATATATATATATTGTGTTTCCCAAATTGCTCTCAGCATTTGAAAGGTCACTCGACTGTGCCCCCACCATCTGGCATTTATTTCCTCGCTGCTGCTTGTCTTAAAATTGCCACACATTACACTCATGGCCGACGCGTTTCGAGGCAACGCCTCTTCTTCATGGGCAACAACACGCATTGAAGGTCATCTCATTTCCGGTATCCTTTTATTCGAAACTGAATGACTTTTGCTTCGTGCATAATGATTAGTGCATTATGGGTATTATAGTCAAATGAGATGAATTTACAATTCTGTCCTATAGTAGGTACAATGACGTGCTGCACATTAAGAGCTAAATCTTCACCTTAGTAGGTTTGGCGCATTTGAGGCAAGCTAAATTAATCGCTGGGACACAGTGCTGCACAGAGTTGAATCTTCAGCTCCCCAGCCTTCCGTTTTCCGAAATGGTGCTCCTTTCCACGGCGAGCAGCCGTGTGAATCATTTTGTTTCCCAAATTGCTCTCAGCATTTGAAAGGTCACTCGACTGTGCCCCCACCATCTGGCATTTATTTCCTCGCTGCTGCTTGTCTTAAAATTGCCACACATTACACTCATGGCCGACGCGTTTCGAGGCAACGCCTCTTCTTCATGGGCAACAACACGCATTGAAGGTCATCTCATTTCCGGTATCCTTTTATTCGAAACTGAATGACTTTTGCTTCGTGCATAATGATTAGTGCATTATGGGTATTATAGTCAAATGAGATGAATTTACAATTCTGTCCTATAGTAGGTACAATGACGTGCTGCACATTAAGAGCTAAATCTTCACCTTAGTAGGTTTGGCGCATTTGAGGCAAGCTAAATTAATCGCTGGGACACAGTGCTGCACAGAGTTGAATCTTCAGCTCCCCAGCCTTCCGTTTTCCGAAATGGTGCTCCTTTCCACGGCGAGCAGCCGTGTGAATCATTTTGTTTCCCAAATTGCTCTCAGCATTTGAAAGGTCACTCGACTGTGCCCCCACCATCTGGCATTTATTTCCTCGCTGCTGCTTGTCTTAAAATTGCCACACATTACACTCATGGCCGACGCGTTTCGAGGCAACGCCTCTTCTTCATGGGCAACAACACGCATTGAAGGTCATCTCATTTCCGGTATCCTTTTATTCGAAACTGAATGACTTTTGCTTCGTGCATAATGATTAGTGCATTATGGGTATTATAGTCAAATGAGATGAATTTACAATTCTGTCCTATAGTAGGTACAATGACGTGCTGCACATTAAGAGCTAAATCTTCACCTTAGTAGGTTTGGCGCATTTGAGGCAAGCTAAATTAATCGCTGGGACACAGTGCTGCACAGAGTTGAATCTTCAGCTCCCCAGCCTTCCGTTTTCCGAAATGGTGCTCCTTTCCACGGCGAGCAGCCGTGTGAATCATTTTGTTTCCCAAATTGCTCTCAGCATTTGAAAGGTCACTCGACTGTGCCCCCACCATCTGGCATTTATTTCCTCGCTGCTGCTTGTCTTAAAATTGCCACACATTACACTCATGGCCGACGCGTTTCGAGGCAACGCCTCTTCTTCATGGGCAACAACACGCATTGAAGGTCATCTCATTTCCGGTATCCTTTTATTCGAAACTGAATGACTTTTGCTTCGTGCATAATGATTAGTGCATTATGGGTATTATAGTCAAATGAGATGAATTTACAATTCTGTCCTATAGTAGGTACAATGACGTGCTGCACATTAAGAGCTAAATCTTCACCTTAGTAGGTTTGGCGCATTTGAGGCAAGCTAAATTAATCGCTGGGACACAGTGCTGCACAGAGTTGAATCTTCAGCTCCCCAGCCTTCCGTTTTCCGAAATGGTGCTCCTTTCCACGGCGAGCAGCCGTGTGAATCATTTTGTTTCCCAAATTGCTCTCAGCATTTGAAAGGTCACTCGACTGTGCCCCCACCATCTGGCATTTATTTCCTCGCTGCTGCTTGTCTTAAAATTGCCACACATTACACTCATGGCCGACGCGTTTCGAGGCAACGCCTCTTCTTCATGGGCAACAACACGCATTGAAGGTCATCTCATTTCCGGTATCCTTTTATTCGAAACTGAATGACTTTTGCTTCGTGCATAATGATTAGTGCATTATGGGTATTATAGTCAAATGAGATGAATTTACAATTCTGTCCTATAGTAGGTACAATGACGTGCTGCACATTAAGAGCTAAATCTTCACCTTAGTAGGTTTGGCGCATTTGAGGCAAGCTAAATTAATCGCTGGGACACAGTGCTGCACAGAGTTGAATCTTCAGCTCCCCAGCCTTCCGTTTTCCGAAATGGTGCTCCTTTCCACGGCGAGCAGCCGTGTGAATCATTTTGTTTCCCAAATTGCTCTCAGCATTTGAAAGGTCACTCGACTGTGCCCCCACCATCTGGCATTTATTTCCTCGCTGCTGCTTGTCTTAAAATTGCCACACATTACACTCATGGCCGACGCGTTTCGAGGCAACGCCTCTTCTTCATGGGCAACAACACGCATTGAAGGTCATCTCATTTCCGGTATCCTTTTATTCGAAACTGAATGACTTTTGCTTCGTGCATAATGATTAGTGCATTATGGGTATTATAGTCAAATGAGATGAATTTACAATTCTGTCCTATAGTAGGTACAATGACGTGCTGCACATTAAGAGCTAAATCTTCACCTTAGTAGGTTTGGCGCATTTGAGGCAAGCTAAATTAATCGCTGGGACACAGTGCTGCACAGAGTTGAATCTTCAGCTCCCCAGCCTTCCGTTTTCCGAAATGGTGCTCCTTTCCACGGCGAGCAGCCGTGTGAATCATTTTGTTTCCCAAATTGCTCTCAGCATTTGAAAGGTCACTCGACTGTGCCCCCACCATCTGGCATTTATTTCCTCGCTGCTGCTTGTCTTAAAATTGCCACACATTACACTCATGGCCGACGCGTTTCGAGGCAACGCCTCTTCTTCATGGGCAACAACACGCATTGAAGGTCATCTCATTTCCGGTATCCTTTTATTCGAAACTGAATGACTTTTGCTTCGTGCATAATGATTAGTGCATTATGGGTATTATAGTCAAATGAGATGAATTTACAATTCTGTCCTATAGTAGGTACAATGACGTGCTGCACATTAAGAGCTAAATCTTCACCTTAGTAGGTTTGGCGCATTTGAGGCAAGCTAAATTAATCGCTGGGACACAGTGCTGCACAGAGTTGAATCTTCAGCTCCCCAGCCTTCCGTTTTCCGAAATGGTGCTCCTTTCCACGGCGAGCAGCCGTGTGAATCATTTTGTTTCCCAAATTGCTCTCAGCATTTGAAAGGTCACTCGACTGTGCCCCCACCATCTGGCATTTATTTCCTCGCTGCTGCTTGTCTTAAAATTGCCACACATTACACTCATGGCCGACGCGTTTCGAGGCAACGCCTCTTCTTCATGGGCAACAACACGCATTGAAGGTCATCTCATTTCCGGTATCCTTTTATTCGAAACTGAATGACTTTTGCTTCGTGCATAATGATTAGTGCATTATGGGTATTATAGTCAAATGAGATGAATTTACAATTCTGTCCTATAGTAGGTACAATGACGTGCTGCACATTAAGAGCTAAATCTTCACCTTAGTAGGTTTGGCGCATTTGAGGCAAGCTAAATTAATCGCTGGGACACAGTGCTGCACAGAGTTGAATCTTCAGCTCCCCAGCCTTCCGTTTTCCGAAATGGTGCTCCTTTCCACGGCGAGCAGCCGTGTGAATCATTTTGTTTCCCAAATTGCTCTCAGCATTTGAAAGGTCACTCGACTGTGCCCCCACCATCTGGCATTTATTTCCTCGCTGCTGCTTGTCTTAAAATTGCCACACATTACACTCATGGCCGACGCGTTTCGAGGCAACGCCTCTTCTTCATGGGCAACAACACGCATTGAAGGTCATCTCATTTCCGGTATCCTTTTATTCGAAACTGAATGACTTTTGCTTCGTGCATAATGATTAGTGCATTATGGGTATTATAGTCAAATGAGATGAATTTACAATTCTGTCCTATAGTAGGTACAATGACGTGCTGCACATTAAGAGCTAAATCTTCACCTTAGTAGGTTTGGCGCATTTGAGGCAAGCTAAATTAATCGCTGGGACACAGTGCTGCACAGAGTTGAATCTTCAGCTCCCCAGCCTTCCGTTTTCCGAAATGGTGCTCCTTTCCACGGCGAGCAGCCGTGTGAATCATTTTGTTTCCCAAATTGCTCTCAGCATTTGAAAGGTCACTCGACTGTGCCCCCACCATCTGGCATTTATTTCCTCGCTGCTGCTTGTCTTAAAATTGCCACACATTACACTCATGGCCGACGCGTTTCGAGGCAACGCCTCTTCTTCATGGGCAACAACACGCATTGAAGGTCATCTCATTTCCGGTATCCTTTTATTCGAAACTGAATGACTTTTGCTTCGTGCATAATGATTAGTGCATTATGGGTATTATAGTCAAATGAGATGAATTTACAATTCTGTCCTATAGTAGGTACAATGACGTGCTGCACATTAAGAGCTAAATCTTCACCTTAGTAGGTTTGGCGCATTTGAGGCAAGCTAAATTAATCGCTGGGACACAGTGCTGCACAGAGTTGAATCTTCAGCTCCCCAGCCTTCCGTTTTCCGAAATGGTGCTCCTTTCCACGGCGAGCAGCCGTGTGAATCATTTTGTTTCCCAAATTGCTCTCAGCATTTGAAAGGTCACTCGACTGTGCCGCCACCATCTGGCATTTATTTCCTCGCTGCTGCTTGTCTTAAAATTGCCACACATTACACTCATGGCCGACGCGTTTCGAGGCAACGCCTCTTCTTCATGGGCAACAACACGCATTGAAGGTCATCTCATTTCCGGTATCCTTTTATTCGAAACTGAATGACTTTTGCTTCGTGCATAATGATTAGTGCATTATGGGTATTATAGTCAAATGAGATGAATTTACAATTCTGTCCTATAGTAGGTACAATGACGTGCTGCACATTAAGAGCTAAATCTTCACCTTAGTAGGTTTGGCGCATTTGAGGCAAGCTAAATTAATCGCTGGGACACAGTGCTGCACAGAGTTGAATCTTCAGCTCCCCAGCCTTCCGTTTTCCGAAATGGTGCTCCTTTCCACGGCGAGCAGCCGTGTGAATCATTTTGTTTCCCAAATTGCTCTCAGCATTTGAAAGGTCACTCGACTGTGCCCCCACCATCTGGCATTTATTTCCTCGCTGCTGCTTGTCTTAAAATTGCCACACATTACACTCATGGCCGACGCGTTTCGAGGCAACGCCTCTTCTTCATGGGCAACAACACGCATTGAAGGTCATCTCATTTCCGGTATCCTTTTATTCGAAACTGAATGACTTTTGCTTCGTGCATAATGATTAGTGCATTATGGGTATTATAGTCAAATGAGATGAATTTACAATTCTGTCCTATAGTAGGTACAATGACGTGCTGCACATTAAGAGCTAAATCTTCACCTTAGTAGGTTTGGCGCATTTGAGGCAAGCTAAATTAATCGCTGGGACACAGTGCTGCACAGAGTTGAATCTTCAGCTCCCCAGCCTTCCGTTTTCCGAAATGGTGCTCCTTTCCACGGATAAAAGGATAAAAGGATACCGGAAATGAGATGACCTTCAATGCGTGTTGTTGCCCATGAAGAAGAGGCGTTGCCTCGAAACGCGTCGGCCATGAGTGTAATGTGTGGCAATTTTAAGACAAGCAGCAGCGAGGAAATAAATGCCAGATGGTGGGGGCACAGTCGAGTGACCTTTCAAATGCTGAGAGCAATTTGGGAAACAAAATGATTCACACGGCTGCTCGCCGTGGAAAGGAGCACCATTTCGGAAAACGGAAGGCTGGGGAGCTGAAGATTCAACTCTGTGCAGCACTGTGTCCCAGCGATTAATTTAGCTTGCCTCAAATGCGCCAAACCTACTAAGGTGAAGATTTAGCTCTTAATGTGCAGCACGTCATTGTACCTACTATAGGACAGAATTGTAAATTCATCTCATTTGACTATAATACCCATAATGCACTAATCATTATGCACGAAGCAAAAGTCATTCAGTTTCGAATAAAAGGATACCGGAAATGAGATGACCTTCAATGCGTGTTGTTGCCCATGAAGAAGAGGCGTTGCCTCGAAACGCGTCGGCCATGAGTGTAATGTGTGGCAATTTTAAGACAAGCAGCAGCGAGGAAATAAATGCCAGATGGTGGGGGCACAGTCGAGTGACCTTTCAAATGCTGAGAGCAATTTGGGAAACAAAATGATTCACACGGCTGCTCGCCGTGGAAAGGAGCACCATTTCGGAAAACGAAAGGCTGGGGAGCTGAAGATTCAACTCTGTGCAGCACTGTGTCCCAGCGATTAATTTAGCTTGCCTCAAATGCGCCAAACCTACTAAGGTGAAGATTTAGCTCTTAATGTGCAGCACGTCATTGTACCTACTATAGGACAGAATTGTAAATTCATCTCATTTGACTATAATACCCATAATGCACTAATCATTATGCACGAAGCAAAAGTCATTCAGTTTCGAATAAAAGGATACCGGAAATGAGATGACCTTCAATGCGTGTTGTTGCCCATGAAGAAGAGGCGTTGCCTCGAAACGCGTCGGCCATGAGTGTAATGTGTGGCAATTTTAAGACAAGCAGCAGCGAGGAAATAAATGCCAGATGGTGGGGGCACAGTCGAGTGACCTTTCAAATGCTGAGAGCAATTTGGGAAACAAAATGATTCACACGGCTGCTCGCCGTGGAAAGGAGCACCATTTCGGAAAACGGAAGGCTGGGGAGCTGAAGATTCAACTCTGTGCAGCACTGTGTCCCAGCGATTAATTTAGCTTGCCTCAAATGCGCCAAACCTACTAAGGTGAAGATTTAGCTCTTAATGTGCAGCACGTCATTGTACCTACTATAGGACAGAATTGTAAATTCATCTCATTTGACTATAATACCCATAATGCACTAATCATTATGCACGAAGCAAAAGTCATTCAGTTTCGAATAAAAGGATACCGGAAATGAGATGACCTTCAATGCGTGTTGTTGCCCATGAAGAAGAGGCGTTGCCTCGAAACGCGTCGGCCATGAGTGTAATGTGTGGCAATTTTAAGACAAGCAGCAGCGAGGAAATAAATGCCAGATGGTGGGGGCACAGTCGAGTGACCTTTCAAATGCTGAGAGCAATTTGGGAAACAAAATGATTCACACGGCTGCTCGCCGTGGAAAGGAGCACCATTTCGGAAAACGGAAGGCTGGGGAGCTGAAGATTCAACTCTGTGCAGCACTGTGTCCCAGCGATTAATTTAGCTTGCCTCAAATGCGCCAAACCTACTAAGGTGAAGATTTAGCTCTTAATGTGCAGCACGTCATTGTACCTACTATAGGACAGAATTGTAAATTCATCTCATTTGACTATAATACCCATAATGCACTAATCATTATGCACGAAGCAAAAGTCATTCAGTTTCGAATAAAAGGATACCGGAAATGAGATGACCTTCAATGCGTGTTGTTGCCCATGAAGAAGAGGCGTTGCCTCGAAACGCGTCGGCCATGAGTGTAATGTGTGGCAATTTTAAGACAAGCAGCAGCGAGGAAATAAATGCCAGATGGTGGGGGCACAGTCGAGTGACCTTTCAAATGCTGAGAGCAATTTGGGAAACAAAATGATTCACACGGCTGCTCGCCGTGGAAAGGAGCACCATTTCGGAAAACGGAAGGCTGGGGAGCTGAAGATTCAACTCTGTGCAGCACTGTGTCCCAGCGATTAATTTAGCTTGCCTCAAATGCGCCAAACCTACTAAGGTGAAGATTTAGCTCTTAATGTGCAGCACGTCATTGTACCTACTATAGGACAGAATTGTAAATTCATCTCATTTGACTATAATACCCATAATGCACTAATCATTATGCACGAAGCAAAAGTCATTCAGTTTCGAATAAAAGGATACCGGAAATGAGATGACCTTCAATGCGTGTTGTTGCCCATGAAGAAGAGGCGTTGCCTCGAAACGCGTCGGCCATGAGTGTAATGTGTGGCAATTTTAAGACAAGCAGCAGCGAGGAAATAAATGCCAGATGGTGGGGGCACAGTCGAGTGACCTTTCAAATGCTGAGAGCAATTTGGGAAACAAAATGATTCACACGGCTGCTCGCCGTGGAAAGGAGCACCATTTCGGAAAACGGAAGGCTGGGGAGCTGAAGATTCAACTCTGTGCAGCACTGTGTCCCAGCGATTAATTTAGCTTGCCTCAAATGCGCCAAACCTACTAAGGTGAAGATTTAGCTCTTAATGTGCAGCACGTCATTGTACCTACTATAGGACAGAATTGTAAATTCATCTCATTTGACTATAATACCCATAATGCACTAATCATTATGCACGAAGCAAAAGTCATTCAGTTTCGAATAAAAGGATACCGGAAATGAGATGACCTTCAATGCGTGTTGTTGCCCATGAAGAAGAGGCGTTGCCTCGAAACGCGTCGGCCATGAGTGTAATGTGTGGCAATTTTAAGACAAGCAGCAGCGAGGAAATAAATGCCAGATGGTGGGGGCACAGTCGAGTGACCTTTCAAATGCTGAGAGCAATTTGGGAAACAAAATGATTCACACGGCTGCTCGCCGTGGAAAGGAGCACCATTTCGGAAAACGGAAGGCTGGGGAGCTGAAGATTCAACTCTGTGCAGCACTGTGTCCCAGCGATTAATTTAGCTTGCCTCAAATGCGCCAAACCTACTAAGGTGAAGATTTAGCTCTTAATGTGCAGCACGTCATTGTACCTACTATAGGACAGAATTGTAAATTCATCTCATTTGACTATAATACCCATAATGCACTAATCATTATGCACGAAGCAAAAGTCATTCAGTTTCGAATAAAAGGATACCGGAAATGAGATGACCTTCAATGCGTGTTGTTGCCCATGAAGAAGAGGCGTTGCCTCGAAACGCGTCGGCCATGAGTGTAATGTGTGGCAATTTTAAGACAAGCAGCAGCGAGGAAATAAATGCCAGATGGTGGGGGCACAGTCGAGTGACCTTTCAAATGCTGAGAGCAATTTGGGAAACAAAATGATTCACACGGCTGCTCGCCGTGGAAAGGAGCACCATTTCGGAAAACGGAAGGCTGGGGAGCTGAAGATTCAACTCTGTGCAGCACTGTGTCCCAGCGATTAATTTAGCTTGCCTCAAATGCGCCAAACCTACTAAGGTGAAGATTTAGCTCTTAATGTGCAGCACGTCATTGTACCTACTATAGGACAGAATTGTAAATTCATCTCATTTGACTATAATACCCATAATGCACTAATCATTATGCACGAAGCAAAAGTCATTCAGTTTCGAATAAAAGGATACCGGAAATGAGATGACCTTCAATGCGTGTTGTTGCCCATGAAGAAGAGGCGTTGCCTCGAAACGCGTCGGCCATGAGTGTAATGTGTGGCAATTTTAAGACAAGCAGCAGCGAGGAAATAAATGCCAGATGGTGGGGGCACAGTCGAGTGACCTTTCAAATGCTGAGAGCAATTTGGGAAACAAAATGATTCACACGGCTGCTCGCCGTGGAAAGGAGCACCATTTCGGAAAACGGAAGGCTGGGGAGCTGAAGATTCAACTCTGTGCAGCACTGTGTCCCAGCGATTAATTTAGCTTGCCTCAAATGCGCCAAACCTACTAAGGTGAAGATTTAGCTCTTAATGTGCAGCACGTCATTGTACCTACTATAGGACAGAATTGTAAATTCATCTCATTTGACTATAATACCCATAATGCACTAATCATTATGCACGAAGCAAAAGTCATTCAGTTTCGAATAAAAGGATACCGGAAATGAGATGACCTTCAATGCGTGTTGTTGCCCATGAAGAAGAGGCGTTGCCTCGAAACGCGTCGGCCATGAGTGTAATGTGTGGCAATTTTAAGACAAGCAGCAGCGAGGAAATAAATGCCAGATGGTGGGGGCACAGTCGAGTGACCTTTCAAATGCTGAGAGCAATTTGGGAAACAAAATGATTCACACGGCTGCTCGCCGTGGAAAGGAGCACCATTTCGGAAAACGGAAGGCTGGGGAGCTGAAGATTCAACTCTGTGCAGCACTGTGTCCCAGCGATTAATTTAGCTTGCCTCAAATGCGCCAAACCTACTAAGGTGAAGATTTAGCTCTTAATGTGCAGCACGTCATTGTACCTACTATAGGACAGAATTGTAAATTCATCTCATTTGACTATAATACCCATAATGCACTAATCATTATGCACGAAGCAAAAGTCATTCAGTTTCGAATAAAAGGATACCGGAAATGAGATGACCTTCAATGCGTGTTGTTGCCCATGAAGAAGAGGCGTTGCCTCGAAACGCGTCGGCCATGAGTGTAATGTGTGGCAATTTTAAGACAAGCAGCAGCGAGGAAATAAATGCCAGATGGTGGGGGCACAGTCGAGTGACCTTTCAAATGCTGAGAGCAATTTGGGAAACAATATATATATATATATATAAAAATATATATATAATGAAATTTTAAGTGTAAAGTATTAAACCTATTTTTGTTTGACATTGAGAAGGCAAAACTGAGTGGAGAAAGCAGCACCGATTCTAAATAAATTAAAAAATTTAAATACTAGAAAAAATGAGAACTCCCAGTTAGAATGGCAGCATAGCAAAATTGTTTTAGGACCTTTAAAATATACATTTTACATTTGGTACTCCGTGTATACATTGTAACATTTTGAGCAAATATTCCCATGAGAGCTGGCATCCTCGCATATTGTCTTGATACGGGGTCAGGACGTCTCTTTGTGTGGCACATGTTATTCAATATTACCGATAATATATATTTCAAACTTCTCTGTAAACTATGGGAAAAGATAAATTGAACCAGCTAATACTGAGCTAATAGGAAACGATATGCAGCTATGGCATGGAATAAATCTTGCAGATCACTTATGTGATTTATAGAAATAACATGGGAACCAAATTTTATCTCAAATCGTGAAGCCAAACAGCAGTTTGAATGTGTAATCTCACAATGGCTATTTCTGATGTCAATAGCACAAACTGTATTTTAACATGTTCCGGGGACATTATAAAGCAGCACCACAATGTGATTAAGTTCTGGAAACTTATTATCAGGAAGGAACAAAACATAGCCAATCTTTTCATCCTAGTGCTTAATTTGAGCCAGTGGTTGAAGGTGGGGCTCACAGGCACTCAGCTAAAGAGAGAGAAACACAAGAGGGGAAAAGGAGAAGGAAGAGAAAGGCAGAAAAACAGATACATGGGGAGAAAGCAGGGTGAGCAAAGAACCAGCAAACGTAATATAAAGAGGCAGGGAGTGCCTGGTGGTAGACTAAAGAGACATGAAGTAGAATTAGACCACAAAGCTTCTAAGCAAAACTCAGCACTTATTCTTGAACAAACTCAGCACTGCTTCATCCACAATGTTCCAACAAAAAGGTGATGGATGGAATGCTTGAATTATTCTCAGGCACTGGCAATTGCTGGTGGCCTGTAGGAAAGTGTGTTTCTTTTGCAGTACCCCCTCCCACATTTTGCCTGGCTGTTGATGCAACTTTGACTGTAGAGCACTGGGTCCCTGCTAAACAGATTCGCAGTGCCAGTGTCCCTTCCCCAAAACTATATCACAATTGGCACCCCTTTAGCTCACATATAAGTCCCAAGTAAAAATTACCCCTGGTATTAAGGGCCTTGTGGTTAAAGAGGATCCCTAAGGACTGCAGCACGAATTGCACCACCCTAAGGGAACCCTCACCAAGCACATGCACACTGCCACTGTAGCATACATGTCTTGGTGCAGACAAAACTGAAGAGTCGACATGGCATACATCCCTGTGGGCAATGCCCATAGACACCGCATGAGATATAGGTAAGACAACTCTCTAGTGGGCCTTAGCCCTAAGGCAGTGTGCACTATATCTCCTGTGCGGGCATATCTGCATGAGCAGATATGCCCCTGCAATATCCATGCCATGTTGATTTCTGGATATTGTAAGTGACCAGGGAAGCAATAGTAATTACATGGGCTGCACATTCGTCATTACAAGTTCCCCAGCTCCATGATGGCTTCACTGAAATATTGGATGTTTGGTTCCAAACATCTCAGCATAAAATACCTGCACTGATTCCAGTGGCAGATTTATTAAAATCTGCTCAGAGACGATTTGTTAACGTGGCCCCTTGAAACTTACCAATCCTTAGAGTGGTCACCGACTGGCCTGAGCCAGCCTGCTACCTCGAGACAGTGTTCTGACCTCACTCATTGGGGAGAGTGCCTGCATGCTCTGAGGTAAAGAACAATGCCTTTCCTGGGTGGAGGAGTTCACACCTCCCCCTGGTCAGGAATAGCCATCCATGGCAGGGAGCTTCAAAGGCCTTGCCACCTTTGTATTGCAACGCCAGCCTCTCCTGTTAGAGGTAGTAGGTTCCTTTCCTGATCTCACCCTCTTTTTGGTGGGGGACAGGCGGTAAACATAAAAAGAATATGAGGTATGCCCCCCTTTGCCAACTCCACCCCTCAGGTGCTGGAGGTGAGGTGAAGTACTTTTCAGTGCCCACCATCTTGAAGATGGTGGTACCTATGTCCCTCTCCCTCGGGAGGTGGCCATAATAGAGGGTGTAGACACTCCAGGTGAGGGACTCATTGACCACTACCTGTCAGTCCCTTGTAAAGCAATAACTATAGCATTTAGGTGGTATCCCCAGACCCTGAACTTCAGTTTCCTGATGACCTAAGAAGAGCAGGAATCCACAGAGTAGCACCAGCAGAGAAGCCTGCAGAGAACTACTGACTTGGCTCCAGCCCTACCAGCCTGTCTGCAGCCCTCAATGATCCTGCACCAAAAGACAATTTGTCCTGCAGCCAAGCGACCTCCAGAACCTTGGGAAGACTTCCTGCCTTCGATAAAGACCAAGATCCCTTGAGAACAGCTTACCTGTTCACGAAGCAACCATCTTCAAAGTAAAGACTCTGTGACATGAAGAACCGCAAAGCCTGCCCCCGGTTCCAGCTCTGCACCCGATGCCTCCGGCCTGAGTCCAAGTGGCCCACCAGTTCCAGCAAGGTTCTGCAGTGCTCCAGTGCCCAAGTCCACCATGAGCTGAACTCTCCCGGATTCCTCAACGTCGCCTGCAGCCTCTGCACGGAGACCCCCTAACCGCTACCTGCTCTGGTAAGCTATTTCCGACACCTGTCTGTCCTGGGCCTTTGTGAAGAAGACAAAAGAGGTCTCCATGTACTCGAGCACCGCAACTTACCTCTACAGTTGTTGATTTCCTTTGACTGGCTACATGGCCTGATCCTGCGGCCCTTTTTCCGATTTGGCCTTTCTCTATTGCTTTTCATAGGGGACACCCAACGCTGTGTTGGCACCCTGCACCTGCCCACCCCTGTGCCGCTGGTGGTGTAGTGTTGGTGCTGCCTTGGGCCCTGCTCAGTGTTGGCCTCAACCCCAGAGACTGGTCCTCAAAGCCACTCCTATTTCCTTTGTTGGATTGCCCCAGTTCCCATTGATCTATATTGGGTGCCTGATATCGAACTTGCACCCTGCACCCGGGTTCACCTGTGCCCCTGGTGGTGTACTGTTGGTGCTGAATTGAACAATGCCCAATACTGACCTTAAATTCCGAAGACTGGTCTGGTAAGTCGATGATGACTATGCATATGTTGAATGTTTTCTTCCTCCAATAGTTTAACAATGCAAAGTCTGAAAATTGCACTGTGTCCACTTTTTGCATTGAAAATTATTTCTTTTGCAAAATGTATTTATCTAAGACAAAGTTCTGTGACTCTACAAAATAAATATAACCAGGTATTTTTTTTATAAATTGGTCTCCGATTTATTAATTGAGTGTGTGTGTCATTTATTGCCACTGTGTGTAAACAAATCCTTAACTCTACCCTCTGATAAGCCTAACTGCTCGCACAAACTACCACAAAAGGGAGAATTAGTATTATCTTCTTTTTGCCTCTGCAAAAGCCTCTGGGGATCCACTGCACTCTGCACACTATATTACTTCTTGGTATAGTATCAGGGGAGAGCCAACTTCCAACATTTTATCCCAACAATAGCACCTCAGTTTAGACCCATCCATATGCATATCAGTCTTGATCCTGCTCCAGTTGGAACAGTCCAGCCCAAACTGCGAGGCCACGTCCTCCCTGAACCAGAATACAATCAACCTGAGGCTGGTTTTGCCCTGATGAGGGCTCTGCAGCCATGTATAGCTTGATTCCAGAGGCACAGTGAGCACGGGACCCACATCTGGCCATACCTGTCACACATAGGGCATCAGCTGCTACACCAACAAGGTGATGGATTGAATGCTTGAATTAATCTCAGCTTCTGGCAAATGCTCCGATCACATCCCAATCCCTCATTTGTTGCCCACCATGCCACCTCAATTTGGACCCAATCAAATGCAAATCAGTCTTGACCCTGCTCCAGTGGGAACAGTCCAGCCTGAACTGCCAAGCCAGGTCCTCCCTGAACCAGAATACAAGCAACCTAGGGCCAGCTTCACCCTGATAAGGGCTCATCAGTCAAGTACAGCTTGATTCCAGTTGCACGGTGTGCACAGAACCCACGCCTAAGCATACCTGTCACAGTGTTCCCACTCCAATCTTATTTGGGAAAGGTTTTGGACACCGAAGGGGTTAAGTGTACTATTTCCACTCCAAACTAACCCATTTTGGGGAAGGTGTTGCACACTAAAAAGGTTATATTTACAATTCCCAATCAAATCTAAACCAATTTGGGGAGGGTGTTGGACACTAAAGAGATTACAATCACTATTCCAACTCTAATCTAAACTAATTTAGAGAAAGTGTTGGACACTTAAGGATAGTTAGATTTACTATTCCCATTAGCAATCTATTTAATTTAGGGGAATGTTTTGGATACTAAAGGGAGCAGGTTTAGTATTCCAAATCCACTGAAAACCATTAAGGGGAAGCCGTAGAACACCAAAGATGTGAGATTTACTGTTTCCTACTCCATTGTAACAAATATTTTAATATATTTTCCATCCCAAAATAAATGATATGTATTATTCTAATTAAGACATAGTTAATATACAGAAAACAATCCAAAACCATAACTAAAACATCATCTAAAAATAGCAAACAATGAAATATAATTTGTTATAATAATTTATTATAAACTCCCCAAGTTTGAATTAAATTCTATACTTTAAAAAAAAAAATCGAAATATATAAATAATAAAATAAAAACCACATAACTAGAAAATTACATGCTGAAAAAATTATTTTCAAAAAAGATTCAACTTAACTATACTTCAACAAAAATTTACCATAGCAAAAAAAGTGGAATATATTTTAATGCTTATTTATAGATTACAAACTTTACAATCCTTATTATTTTCTTAAATAAATTATTATTAATAATTCAAGACAAATATAATATTTTATTGAAAGATCAAGATACATACTACTTTAAAATTATATATTAATTAAAACCCAATCAGAGTATAACTTATTTTTTATAAATTGAATACACTATTTTTACATCACTTCAAAAATATTTATGAATACAAATTACACTATAACATCACAAAATATAACATTAGTGTGAAACATTTTAATACAAAACATAAAAAATAATAAATGTAATTAATAGCATCTCTTATCCTATATATACTTCCAAAAATTAAAAAGTAGTAAACATTTTAAAAATATTTAAAAAAATATGTATAGTAAACACTTAAAAGAAACTATATAAAAAACCACAGGAAAAAAATAAATTACAAATAAAATTCTATTAATTATCTAAAGCATAATAAGTTATAGTAAAATTAAAAATGAACATATATCATTCTAATTAATATAATACAAATGCATTTAATATAACAAAAAATAAATACATCAATTATACGTTATTAATGTTTAAGTTGTTAAATTTAAAAACTTTTAAATGCAAGTTTTCAAACTATAATTGTTATGCAATTTTAACATATATAAAATCAAACTAACATTAAAAAAAATATTTTTTTAATTTTTGATGTTTTAAAAAATAATCAAATATTTAGAACAATATTAAAACAGATACACATTAAACATCTTCCTACCCTTTTCCCCTTTACACCTACCATCCCACTCCTATGCTTTTAAAACCATACATCGAACTACTATGGGGTATATTCACAAGAACGTGTGCTAAACATCACCAAAAAATACTAACGCAACTTTACACATCGCAGCCCATTGCGGTAATATAACCCAGTGTTAACGTGGAATTCACAACACGGCGGTAGCATGTGATAGTCTGCCGAAAACGCGGCCAATGTACGTGATACAACCACCCCAACGGAGATAAAAACACAAACCACAACACCAGAGAACGTGCGATGAGCCCAGTTGCGAGGAGGAAAGCAGGGATAAGCACCGCCAGGACCGCGAAACACACGGCAGGCGGGAATAAGCACAACAAAAGCCTGAAAAAGTAAGACAAACCAATTCGAAAACAACAGCCAACCACAATGGAGGCAACCCGAGCCAGCAGACAACCCCACTGTGACAGTACGGGACAGGTGGAGGCCGATGACTGTCACGAGTGGTGGACTCCGATACCGGTCTCACCCCCTCTTGTAACCCCACAGCAGGAAGAATGGCTCCCTTCCCCGGAACAGAAGCAGTGGTCAGACCCGGGAGGTGCTGGGCCCTTTAATTGGAGCGGCTACGAGACGATGACCCCGCCCTTGAGTGACGTCACCGAGTGGGAGCAGCCAAAACCGGAAGAGCCTCCCAGAGCGTCGGACGGCGTTTCCCGGAGGAGTATTGGTGTAGAGGGAGAAGGAGGACGAGGAGAGGAGCGATCGAAGGAGGACGAGGAGAGGACCGGAGCGAAGGAGGAGGAGGAGAGACGGACTTCGGACGGCCAGGAGGCCCGGGATCCCGTGCAGCGCCCAGCCACGTTCCCCGGGGAGGAGCGTGGCTCGGTCAGGTACGTGACCGAGTAGCGGGCTGGTTAGTCAGAGGAGGGAGGCCGCCTGTATAGAATAGGTTTCCTGTGTCCCCTTCCTTTAGTATTCACCCTTCAAGTCACGACGTGGGGAGCGCTACGGGGTCAAAGCACTGGTGAAACATTTAGGGGAGTTCCTCACACCCGGTCCTGGAGATAGGGAGAGTGTATAGTGAACGGTCACCTGACATCGAGTTTCTCTTTGTTTCTTCCGGCTGGGGACCACCTTTCCCGGGGAGAGCCTACCAGCGAGACGTATTCCGGAGACCCAGAGCCTGGACCTTCCAGAGAGGGAGGGAGAACGAGAGAGAGAGAGAGTTTCAGCGAAGCACGACACCCGGAACCTAATAGACCAAGAACTCTGGCTGAACATAGAAAGATAAAGAGACACCTATCAATAAAACCCAGTTTAAAGCACCTTTGCGTCCCGCCTGTCCCTGACACCCCGTTACAACTGGTGTCAGAAGTGGGATCTCCATCCTACTCTATCTGCCACAAGATGGAGGCCCTTATTCAGCACTTGGTGCAGGGACAAGAAAAGCTAGGATGGGCCGTGGAACGCCAGATGACGGCGGCCCAGGCGGACAGGGAACTGTTCCAGAACACCATGGCAGCGCAGCTTGAAAAGCTACAAAAACCCTCTCCCGATGCAGGGAGGTCGATGGCATCAGAACCCCGACCATACGTACCACATCCGACCGGCATCTCCCTACAAAAATTTGTGCCAGGGGAAGACCCGGATGCCTTTCTGACTAATTTCGAAAGGGTAGCCAGAGCCTGTGGCTGGCCCGAAGACAAGTGGCCTTTTTTTTCTCGCTCCCCTATTGTCGGCCGAAGCCCAATCGGCATATCAAGTGGCTAATCCAACAGGAGCCACTCCTTATGCGGTTATCAAGGACATCATTCTTGAGCATCTAGGGCTGGATGCCGAGGCCTATCGACTGAGGTTCAGGAAGGAAAGAGGGCGGGTAGGAGAAAATCCCAAAACACTATACTTTCGATTGAAGATGGCTGCGGACAAGTGGCTAAAGCCAGATTCCAGTTCCAAGGAAGAAATCATGGCGCGAATATACTTAGAGCAATTCTTGGACGCCTTGCCATATGGGACACAGAGATGGCTGAGACAACATCCTCACCTGTCTGTAGCCCAAACCATTGAGATGGCGACCCAATTCGGGAGAGCCCAACCCCGATACTTCCCTGGGGAGAATGAAAAACCCACCAAAGGCGGTCCTCTGCCTCGTGCGGATCGAAAAGTCCAAAGGTTGACTGAAGGGGGGCGTCCCAAACCCGGCCGCATGGACCCACCCATGATCCAAGGACCTCAGTGTTATGACTGTGGAGAGTGGGGCCATATCGCCCGTCTCTGCCCCCGGAGACGAACAGATGAGCCCATGGAGGTCGGGTACTTACCAAAGACCGTGCTGTACTCTGCGGAATTGGGGAAATCCTTCCACGTACGGGTAAAGATAAACGGGGCCTTGGTAAAAGCCCTGTTAGATTCGGGCTGTAGACAGTCAGTAGTAAGGAAAGCTCTAGTGCTTCCCCAACAATATATCCCCCATAAATCCGTCCACATCAGATGTATCCATGGGGACGTGAAGCCCTACCCCCTGGCTCTGGTCCCGATAACTCCCGTGCAACACCCAACACAAAAGGTAAGGGTAGGGGTGGTCGATACATTGCCTGAGGAGGTTATACTGGGGGTAGACAATCCCGGATTCCTATCCCTCTTTAGGGACGAAATAAAAAAGGGAAGATACGTGGCTAACACCCCTGCTTCGGCTCTGGTCAGTCCTGATCCCTGGATTATAGACCGGAGTTTCGCTTTGCTCAGTCCAATGACCGTACCCTTTTTAAAGCGTGGGAACAGGCACACCAGACCCAAACCCAGGGAGGAGACAGGTATCCCCGGTTCACAATCAGCAATGACTTGTTATACAGGGAAGGAAAAAAAGGGGACCCACCCCAGCTATTGGTTCCCCAGCCCTTCAGGGACCAAATTCTTTTCTTTTCGCACAGTCACCTGACAGCCGGCCATGTAGGAAAGGAAAAAGCCACCTCTAGTGTTCTACGGCACTTCTATTGGCCGGGTATCTATAGAGACATAGAGCAATATTGCAACACCTGCAAAACCTGTCAAAAGAAAAGCGACTACCGCCCGCCTCCGGCACCCCTGAAGCCGATGCCCATCATAGGGGTCCCGTTCGAAAGAGTGGGCATGGACCTAATAGGCCCCCTTCCTCGTACCCGTAAAGGACACGTCCACGCCCTAGTGATAGTGGACTATGCCACTAGGTTCGTTGAGGCCTTCCCGTTACAGACCCCGAATACCAAAACAATTGCTGAAAAGCTGATGGAACTGTTCGCGAGAGTCGGATTCCCGAAAGAAGTCATCACAGACCAAGGAACGCCATTTACTTCCAGGTTGATGAAGGAGGTATGTCGTACCCTGGACATTGGCCAACTGCGCACCTCAGTCTATCATCCACAGACAGATGGACTCGTGGAGCGATATAATCGGACTTTGAAAAATAAGTTGAAAAAAATGTTAACCGTTGAGGGAAGAGAATGGGACAAATTGCTTCCCCTAGCGTTATATGTAATTCGGTCCCAAATACAAAGTAGCCTCGGTTGCTCGGCTTTCGAACTCCTTTACGGCCGCCAACCAAGATCACTAATGGAAATGACCAAAGATGCCTGGGAGACCGAAGAAAGACAAGACCATTGTACGTTACTGGAGTATACCAGCCAGTTGAAATCCAAAATAGGCAAACTAAGGGATCTGGCTTTCGTAAATTTAGAAAGAAGCCAGGAAAGACAGAGGAAATATTACAACAAGGGAACAAAACTACGAAATCTACAGACAGGAGACTGGGCGTTGATTCTGCTGCCCTCTTCTAGCAGCAAATTCAAAAAAGAGTGGCAGGGACCCTTTCAAGTAAGATATAAGATTGGGGAGACCACTTACGGCATGCAACTCTCTCCAAAGAAAATCCAGGGTAGCATTCCAACGGGTCAGGTATCTGGGGTATGTCCTAGGAGACGGCGTCATCGCCCCACAGGTCGAAAAAATCAAGGCCATAACCGAGACCCCTTTTCCCACTACAAAAAGACAACTGAGAGGCTTCTTAGGCCTAATCGGTTATTACCGAAGATTCCTTCCCCGATTCGCAGAAGTCGCCTCTCCCTTAACAGACCTTCTCCGAAAAGAAAGTCCCAACAAATGGTTAAAATGCCCCAGCGAGGAGGCCCTACAGGCCTTTCAGCAGTTAAAAACAGCCATAACCACCTCTCCTGTACTAATCTCTCCTGATTTCACCAAACCATTCATTGTAGCCACAGATGCCTCGGATACAGGGATAGGGGCGGTATTGTCACAACTAGGGGAGGACGGGTCTGAACATCCAGTATTGTATGTGAGCCGAAAGCTGTTTCCCCTGGAGGTCAAATATCCCACCATAGAGCGCGAGTGTTTGGCCATTAAGTGGGCGATTGAGAAGCTCCATTACTACCTGGAAGGTAAGCCCTTCCTCCTGTACACGGACCACGCCCCCCTTAGGTGGATGTACAGGAACAAGAGCCAGAATCCCAGGATTCTGCGATGGTTTTTGTCCCTACAACCCTTTTCCTTTACGGTGCAACACAGGAAAGGCAGGGAAAATGGCAATGCGGACTTTCTGTCACGCTCCTTTTGTCTCCCCGAACGGGAGAAACCAGAGGGGGAGGTGTGTGACAGTGTGGGACAGGTGGAGGCCGATGACTGTCACGAGTGGTGGACTCCGATACCGGTCTCACCCCCTCTTGTAACCCCACAGCAGGAAGAATGGCTCCCTTCCCCGGAACAGAAGCAGTGGTCAGACCCGGGAGGGGCTGGGCCCTTTAATTGGAGCGGCTACGAGACGATGACCCCGCCCTTGAGTGACGTCACCGAGTGGGAGCAGCCAAAACCGGAAGAGCCTCCCAGAGCGTCGGACGGCGCTTCCCGGAGGAGTATTGGTGTAGAGGGAGAAGGAGGACGAGGAGAGGAGCGGATCGAAGGAGGACGAGGAGAGGACCAGAGCGAAGGAGGAGAGATGGACTTCGGACAGCCAGGAGGCCCGGGATCCCGTGCAGCGCCCAGCCACGTTCCCCGGGGAGGAGCGTGGCTCGGTCAGGTATGTGACCGAGTAGCGGGCTGGTTAGTCAGAGGAGGGAGGCCGCCTGTATAGAATAGGTTTCCTGTGTCCCCTTCCTTTAGTATTCACCCTTCAAGTCACGACGTGGGGAGCGCTACGGGGTCAAAGCACTGGTGAAACATTTAGGGGAGTTCCTCACACCCGGTCCTGGAGATAGGGAGAGTGTATAGTGAACGGTCACCTGACATCGAATTTCTCTTTGTTTCTTCCGGCTGGGGACCACCTTTCCCGGGGAGAGCCTACCAGCGAGACGTATTCTGGAGACCCAGAGCCCGGACCTTCCAGAGAGGGAGGGAGAACGAGAGAGAGAGAGAGTTTCAGTGAAGCACGACACCCGGAACCTAACAGACCAAGAACTCTGGCTGAACATAGAAAGATAAAGCGACACCTATCAATAAAACCCAGTTTAAAGCACCCTTGCGTCCCGCCTGTCCCTGACACCCCGTTACACCCACCAAACCCATTGGCAACAAATCATTGTACATGGCAGGCCATCTTGGACAAGATGAATGCAGCCTTAGAGCGGAGGTGGATAATGGCAGAAAACCAGAACTCCAGCAATGATGCAAAAGGCACAAAGAAGCAGAAACAGTCCATCAACAAGAAGGCAGCAATGGACACCGGAGGTGGGAGTCCAGAGCCGCACCAGGAGCTGGATGACATGGAGGAAATGGTGTCCACCACATCAGTCTGGAGATGGTGGCTGGACTCGGGGACTGGAAATTGCACAAAACAACAGACACAACAACAATAGGGAGAGGGAGAGGAACCAGCAGGGACTGGGGAGACGGGGGGAGATGGGCACAATGGCACACATGCACAACTAAGCACAGCACAACTGCAGACAAACCATGCCCAAGAGTAACAACACCGACCAGGAGCACAAGTCACACCACTGAACAAGCACAGAAGTGAAAACAACACCGCCTGAAAGGGAGAAGGGTGAGCCAAATCAGAGCTGAAGGGACATCTCACACACAATGCAGCACAAACACATAGGAAGCAGAGAACCCCAACATCGAACACAAACACCAACTTCTGCACAACCAAACACAGGATACAAGTGCACCCGCCTGTGGCCGGTAAACAGCCATACGAATC
Source organism: Triturus cristatus (assembly GCF_964204655.1). Classification (NCBI taxonomy): domain Eukaryota; kingdom Metazoa; phylum Chordata; class Amphibia; order Caudata; family Salamandridae; genus Triturus; species Triturus cristatus. Next base: position 407,131,492 of record NC_140595.1, on the reverse strand, counting down.
TGGCAAAGCATGAAACAGGGACATGATAATGCACAAGTACAGACACACAGTCCTGATGGGGTAGCAATGCACGTATGGCAGGGAGCCAGAGAGTCCGTGACACACACATTGGCTTACAAATCAAGACACAACACAGTTGGAGACAAGTGAAAGTGCGGTAACTTTATCAACAAGTGTGAGTCAGTACGGCCAAGAGAAGTGCCATGATATGCAGACAAATGCAGCAGCATGTCTGAATGAGGAACGTAGGAAAGCGCCCATGTCCAACTCGGAGGAGTCCCTCACCAACACAAGTCAGTGCCAACCCGCATTGGTTGTCCGTGCCTGGATCATGAGTCCTGACCAATGCAGCCATGTTCACTGTCTTCTTGGTACATGTGACCATATCCACAACATACAACGATGTGTTGGGACACGTGCAATGGCTCACATCCAGTTGTGGCTGCATGTACCTTGTCACTCGTCCATGAACGCGAGTGCAGCTGCATAGGCCAACATCTCCAATGAGCGATCGTCGTCCACCACATCTGACATCGACGTAATCCATCAGCTGACCTGGACAGATGTGCTGACTCCAACCACTGGACCCAATGTGCACCAAAGACCAATCGGGTAGTGGCTCAATGTGCTCACTGCACACGATGACTCATGCAGTCTCCCAGGTCCAGTTCCAGCCTGCATGCCAAACATCCATGCATACCATAAGCGGTCATCCTGGTGACACTCCTGGTCATGGGTCAACAGGGGGCGCACCCACATGTCATAATCCAGGTCAGCTACCGTTACGTTGGAGAGGCAGACATCCATGGACCACTCGAATATGCACGAGCGACAATGCAACACAGGCTGCATGCAGGTACCGTGCGAAAGGCGTAAGATCAGCCTGTAACTGATCCGCAGCACTGCCAATGGCAGTGCCCCCAGTACATGCAGCAGATGTGCACGGTACAGCTCCACATGACTGGAGTCGAGCATGTGTCCGGGATGGTCTGCCATTGTGTCAGTGGCTCTGCTTGAAGCGGCACTGGCTTGCCCTGCGACAGTCCTGTGGATCAAATGGAACAGCTTGGTACAAAGAGTAGTATAAATGTGCAATGGGTGCAGGCCTTGGGTTGTATGGGAGTATGTGTGAAGGCCATTTCACGCACGCCAACTACGACCAAGGACACTGCGTGTGGGATGTGTACATTTTGGTGTCACGTCGGGCAATGCGTAGTGTGGGAGTCACAAACAAATGCTATCGTGTCTGTCAGGGGGTGCTGGGCACATGAAAGTTCCTGCTCGGAGCTGCTAATGTGCTACCGCCTGATAGTACAGACAGAGGATCTTTCATCCCTACAGTAACTTCACCAGCTGCATGGATACAGGAGATGTACAGAGGCCGGTCGTGGGTGTGGTGGGACGTCTGCGACCCTGGGAATCATGGATGATATGCCCAGCACGATGCACATGAGCGGACTCACTGTGTGTCATGTTGCCACACAGCTGCTCCTCCCTACCACGAGCCCCCACACTTGTATGCGCTGCACAGTTGCATCACGTGCACTCCTACGGGACACCATTCTAATGCCTGTCTGCGCATGTCCAGCGCCATGCCAACAACACCACGACGCTGGCCTTCGAAGGTGTGCGCTCACTTGGGTGTAGGCCAATGGTCCAGACAGTGCAGACACGGGTGTTCAGCCCATCGCTGGCTGGAATCGTGCTGCGCATGAGGCCAGGCAACAGACTCATGCATCCGCAAGACTGATACACATAACACCTGGCATGCATGTGCCAAGACCCCGAGCGTTCTTGCACTCCTACATGTCCCCGTACCTGCGGGTCCACCCTCCTGGTACATGCCACATTGCAACATTGAGTACTGTGGCCCTGGTGGCGACAACACTCCAAAGCAGAGACACACTTACTGCACTTCCTGCCCAGGGCCAGGCCCTGACCCCGCTGCCGAACCAGCACACGCAGCTTGTGCATGCAGGGGGGTAGGTGCGGGTCTACATGTCCAGGGTCACTGCCAACGCTGAGGTGACATGGCAATGTCCGCAGAAGACAGCACACTGTGATGTTTCAGGGCCTGTGCCTATCATGCTGACACAATGAACAAATGGAAACACTTGCTCAGATGGTGTGAATGGCTACGGGCACGTGCGCACAGCCACATTTATTATTAGGCACACTTACTGAGTGACACCTGTGTTGGATGTGTGTAGGGTGTGTGCACACCAGCCGGCAAGGGCTGCCTGGTGCAGTCAGAAATCGACAACAGTGTACATCGTAAAGGACACAACCATTCAACCATAAAGACCCCATGATTTGTGCTGCACAGAGTTAGTGGCCACGGATGCACAGCGTCCTGCACAGTCCTGCCGCCATGGACCACTGACTTGTGGGGCACTGGGGCAGGGTCACGGGTGCAGAGCAGGTTCACAAGATGACAAGGGGCCTTGTCTCGGAGTGTCTCGATGGACAGTGGAAGGTGTACCCTCAGGGCAGGATGCAGATGGCAGGCCCACGCTGAAACAGTCACTATGGTGGAGATGAATGGTACAGACACATGAAGGACACCAAGTCCGGTCCAGCCAGATGAAGATGCAGAAAAACACCAGGCCATGGGCTCTGACGCCACCAAGGTCCAACCAGATGGTTCCCATGACTCATTGCGCACAGTTAGTGGCACCAGTGCTGTTAGGGGATTCCGCCTGCGATGAGGCATGCCCAATGGTGTGGATTCCTCCACATCTCACCCAAGACACAGTTCTACATGTGTGACCTACTGGACCACAGTGTAGGCCTGAGGCAGCGGTCAGCACGGGCCATTCACCGAGTGTCGCCGGCCTAGGTTGGATGGCCCCACTGGCCTGCGTAGTTCAGGTTCAGTGGCACCACGGGACGTGAACTTGCGATGAACAGGGTTGATGGCACCATGTCAGTTGTTGATAGTGTCCGGTCACCTCCGTGACTGTGACCCGGCTTTTGCCCGGACTGAGCCGCATCTTACTCTTCTCCGTGCGTTCACTGGTGTGGACTCTGCCATTCGTGATTCGCGACTAGGTGCTGGATGTGGGACCTACTAGTCCGCAGGGTAGTCCTGGCCCCTCATCCATGTGTCGCCGGCTTGCGTTGAACAGGGTTAGTGGCACCACGTGTCGAACAGGGTTAGTGGCACCACGTGTCGCCAGCTTGCGTTTAACAGGGTTTGTGGCACCACGTGTCGCTGGCTTGCATTGAACAGGGTTTCTGGCACCATGTGTCTCCAGCTTGCGTTGAACAGGGTTAGTGGCAGCACGTGTCGCAAGACGCCCATATGGAACTATGCCTCACTTATCAAAGGGAGTCTGGTGCTGTGGCTGCGGCCCTGGCTTTGGGGTTACTGCCATTCAAGACTCAGGACACAGTTTCACATGTGGGACCTACTGGGCCAAAGAGGACGCCGGTGTAGTATGTGAATGAGGAAGGAGTAATGTGGGCCAGCATCGGGGGGCCAGCAATGGTCTGCGGAGGATGCAGAGGTCGCAGAACTGGTGCTTGGAGCTTGCACCGGCACATGGTGGGCCCTCTTTGACACACGCCGGTGTAGGTAGGTGAGCGGAGCCTCGTTGGTGCGCTGGGGCAGGCTTGACGGGTCCGGGGTCCTACGTCCCGGGGTTCAGCAGGCCCACAGTGCCGCAGGCACCGCCACACTCGGCGCAGGACTCATGGTGGGCTAAGAGACGCCGCCCTGGCAGGCGCGTTGTCCGTTCCGAATGAGAACCACTACCAGTGCGACGGGATTTTTGTTCACACCCCTACGCAGGTCTGGCATACGCAGGCCCAAGCCACTACGCACTTGCATGCCGGCACTGCAGTCTTCTAGAGGCCGCTGCTGTCCGGCAGCCAAACTTGTAATTATGCCGCAGATAAGCTTTCAAAATAGATTAATGCAACACATATCAAAATGAACATTGGTGTATTTATTTTCACAGTATTGATCCTGTGTGTGTTTTACCTATCTTCAACCTCAATATGTTTTTCATAGGAATTAATGTGAAACCGAGGCCCAGATTTACCATTGTTTGACTCAGCACAATGTAGCAAAACTACTTGTTGCACAGCGTTAAATGGAGCAAACAGGAGTGTGCCATATTTACTAACATATGGCACATTCCTGCTCTCTCTCTCTCTGGGATGGCATACTCAGTGCAGCCTTACTACCAATGCAGGCACCCTTGCGCCATGGTTTAAGACTGACTGCATTGCAGGCAGGATTGTTTTTGTGCAGGAAGGGACACTTTCCAATGAAGGGTAGAGCTTGGACCATACGGGGGGATCAAGGCCATTAGCATAAAGATGCTCCAATTTACTTGAGCACAAGGACCCTAAGGGCCGGATTATGAGTCTGGCAGTCCGAGGATTGCCGGACGCAGAGGGGCATGGTGGTCCAGCCACCACCGCACCGCCAGTCGGACCCTCATATTACAACTTTGGTGGTTAGACTACCATTGTTCTACTGCAACCGCCAGGGAACTGCTGTTCCCTGGCGGTGGTGGTCAGAGGATCAGCAATATGCTGGTGGTGCCGCTGCAGCACCGCCATGCATATTATGTGTCTCAGGACTGCCAGAGGTATCATTAAGATGTTTACTCCATGAAAAGGCAGGCAGTCCTGAAACAAAGTGTAGGGCCCCCTGTTACCCATGTGCATGGAGAGGCATGCAGGGGGGACAGCTTGCGTTGAACAGGTTTAGTGGCAGCACGTGTCGCAAGACGCCCATATGGAACTATGCCTCACTTATCAAAGGGAGTCTGATGCTGTGGCTGCGGCCCTGGCTTTGGGGTTACTGCCATTCAGGACTCAGGACACAGTTTCACATGTGGGACCTACTGGGCCAAAGAGGACGCCGGTGTAGTATGTGAATGAGGAAGGAGTAATGTGGGCCAGCATCGGGGGGCCAGCAATGGTCTGCGGAGGATGCAGAGGTCGCAGAACTGAGCTTGCACCGGCACATGGTGGGCCCTCTTTGACACACGCCGGTGTAGGTAGGTGAGCGGAGCCTCGTTGATGCGCTGGGGCAGGCTTGACGGGTCCGGGGTCCAGCGTCCCGGGGTTCAGCAGGCCCACAGTGCCACAGGCCCCGCCACACTCGGCGCAGGACTCATGGTGGGCTAAGAGGCGCCGCCCTGGCAGGCGCGTTGTCCGTTCCGAATGAGAACCACTACCAGTGCGATGGGATTTTTGTTCACACCCCTACACAGGCCTGGCATACGCAGGTCCAAGCCACTACGCACTTGCATGCCGGCACTGCAGTCTTCTAGAGGCCGCTGCTGTCCGGCAGCCAAACTTGTAATTATGCCTCAGATAAGCTTTCAAAATAGATTAATGCAACACATATCAAAATGAACATTGGTGTATTTATTTTCACAGTATTGATCCTGTGTGTGTTTTACCTATCTTCAACCTCAGTATGTTTTTCATAGGAATTAATGTGAAACCGAGGCCCAGATTTACCATTGTTTGACTCAGCACAATGCAGCAAAACTACGTGTTGCATGGCGTTAAATGGAGCAAACAGAAGTGTGCCATATTTACTAACATATGGCACATTCCTGCTCTCTCTCTCTCTGGGATGGCATACTCAGTGCAGCCTTACTACCAATGCAGGCACCCTTGCGCCATGGTTTAAGACTGACTGCATTGCAGGCAGGATTGTTTTTGTGCAGGAAGGGACACTTTCCAATGAAGGGTAGAGCTTGGACCATAAGGGGGGGTCAAGGCCATTAGCATAAAGAGGCTCCAATTTACTTGAGCACAAGGACCCTAAGGGCCGGATTATGTGTCTGGCAGTCCGAGGATTGCCGGACGCAGAGGGGCATGGTGGTCCAGCCACCACCGCACTGCCGGTCGGACCCTCATATTACAACTTTGGTGGTTAGACCACCATTGTGCTACTGCAACCGCCAGGGAACTGCTGTTCCCTGGCGGTGGTGGTCAGAGGATCAGCAATATGATGGTGGTGCCGCTGCAGCACCGCCATGCATATTATGTGTCTCAGGACTGCCAGAGGTATCATTAAGATCTTTACTCCATGAAAAGGCAGGCAGTCCTGAAACAAAGTGTAGGGCCCCCTGTTACCCATGTGCATGGAGAGGCATGCAGGGGGGACACCATGAGCCCCCCCTGTGTGCATGCACCCCAGTTCCTTCACGGTATGGGCTTTACAGTCCATGCCATGCAGGAACTGTTTTTGGCATTCCCATTGCGGTGCATTATCAGAGGAACCTCAGTGGGACCACCAAACAAATCTTGCCAGACACAAGGAAACTCGGGTTTGGCGGTGTGGGAGAAGGCTGCCAAACTCATAATCAGGCCCTAAATTGCATTGTGTACAATTTTGTAAGTGTAGTATTTAGTTTGAGTGTGCATTTAGGGCCTGATTGTGACTTTGGCGGTGCAGCACCATATCTGCCCCGCCGCTGTACTGCCAAAGCCGTGGTTGGGCTGCCCACCAGAATATAAGTGCGACTCATGTCTGCCGGCTTTTATTTTGACATTCAAAAACAGTACCTGCGCGTCATGGACTGAGAAACCCATGCTGTGCAGGAACTGAGATGCCTGCACACAGTGGGACACATGTTGTGCCCCCCTGCATGCACCCCATGGTGTAGAGATCCAAGATGGCCCTGTAGTGCCCCCTTTGGTTCCTCTCTGCCAGGGTTTTAATGGAGAAGGAACCACCACGAAAACCATGGAAGAGAGAAAACTCCTAATATGCTTGGCGGGTCCGCGGCAGTCCTGCCAACTATATTGATACCTCCAGACCACCGCAACACCACCAGGGAATGGCGGTTTCCTAGTGACTGCAGCGGGGCAATGGCGATCCATCCGTCTTAGGGACTGATTACGATGCAGGGAGGAAGGGCTCTGACCGATGGTCGGAGCCCTCCTGTCCGCATCGTAATCTTTAATTCAGATTCCCTCGAAGGGCTCGGTTGGAAGGGAGAGCCTGTCCACCATTCGGAAGACCCACAGTAATCCCCCGGCCGGCTCTTTCTGGCCAAGGGATTACCCTGGCAGTCTCTCACTGACTTTTGGTGCCGGCCTTTCCGGCACAAAAAGGCATTGGGAAACAGCTTTGGGGGCCCACAGCAGGGTCCCCGTGGGTGTAAAGCCGCCAAATCGCGGCGAACCCTATTGATCCCTGCACCCAGTGGTAGGCACCTTGGGGTGCCTGCCACGGGGTGCAAGGATGAACTGCACCTCTGCCCCTTACAATGTGAGCATGCATTACATTCGGAATGCATGCTCCCATTGCAAGTATGGACATACAACCGAACATGATTCAGTCGCATCCTAATTTCTGGGCTGTAACCGACGACAGGAGGTCATTTGGTTACAGCTCCAGGCCAATGTCGGACGCACTCTGGTCCTGCCGACATAGTAATCGACCCGCTAATTGGAATAGGGCAGTTGGGAGACCGTCGCGCCATCATGAGTCTAGCGGTCTGTGGACCACCAGACTTGTAACCATGCCGTAAGTGTTTTTCTTCTTGAAGGTAAAGCCATGTGGTGGACACACATTTTTCTGCCAATATGCGTTTGAGTGCAGAGCTACAGCACCCCTACATTAGCTTACTGAGAAGCCTGTGACGGCGTGCCATTTCTACCACTGAGAGTTCAAGTTCTGAATTCTTTGTACTTGGTGCAGTTTGCAGAGCCAAAGTAGGACAGACTCTGGAACACCAGACACAAACAATCTCAACCACCAATGTTAAAACCCAGTAGCCGCTGCTTGATCCATGCCACCCAAACGGGGTCTGGAGTATCCAAGGATGGGAAGTAAGTCATATACATGAACATATGTGCTGCTCTTCACCAACATCAATATGGAGATATTTGTATACCTTTCAGGTGATATTGGTTATCCTTGTATCCATGTCTTTTGAACTCAGTGCAAGAACCAGGGACTGCACACAATCAGACGTATAATGGAGCCCACATTTACACACAGAACATCACTGAGTTTTAATTTAAATTATTTAACGGGAGGCTCAGATGTCTGCATGGCAGTGCCAGTGCATGTGCTTAAAAGTCAACAATATTCTGATGCATCATAGTAATTTTCATGCTCCGCAATATTATGTAATGCATACCCATGCCTGAGGTGGAGGAGAGACAGTAGTAGAGTGTGTTTGGACAAAATATTGAATAGAAAATATCGTGATACAAAATTATCGAGTCACGAATATCGGGATGTCAAAAATGTCTTCAACTGGAATATCGAAGTTAAAAATATAGTTTTAAGTGCTGTTTTTAGTATTCTTCTATTAAATGTTGATTTGGAAAATATTGATGTGTGTAATATTGTTTGTATGTGTTATTTCTGTTTATAGTAAGATATTTTTAGCAGTTTTTAAAAAGTGGATATTTTAATGTGTATTTAATAGTAATTATTTTAATGATATGCAAATGTATATAGTATTTAAAAAAAATGTGTTACATTAGTAACAAAAACCTGCCTACCTGGCTCCCAAACTCAAAAAGGCAGACCAGACGAGGAATGTCAGGAGCACTAACACACTACCTAATGATGCTCCTTCTCTGGAAATGCTCCTAAAATTTGGAACTCCATCCCAGTCCATATCAGGACCAACCCCTCCTTCATAAACTTCAAAAGACAGCTCAAAGACCTCTTCCTCAACCGAACTCACACAACTGGATAGCTTCCCCCCAACGAGACAGAGTTCCTCTGCCATAGGAATCTCGTCCAGCGGATACATCATGCATTTACATCGCCAGCCTTTTGATTTGCTTCTATGATCCCCTCCAGGCCTTAACAGGATTCGACATGAGACAATGACGTTTATTATAATAATGTGTGTCCGATTGCATCATGATAAATGTTGTAAAGCGCTCTGATACCTTCGGGTCTGGCCAGCGCTATATAAAACTCATAAATAAATAAAATAAATTAGTAATTTTTAAAAATAATAATTTATAATAACATACAAAAGATTATTTTATTGTACATATTTAAAATAAACATAATTATATATATATATATATATATATATATGAATTACAGTTAAAATGTATTATTTACAACATTTTTTACTAAATATTGTCAAGTTCAGATTTTTTTTGAAAAAAGTATAATTAAATGATTTTTAACTTGTTTTCTGAAGGAAATTATGTCATTGTAAAAATATTTTTTGTAATTTTTATTTTAAAAATTGGTTTTACATTTGTTTTTATTTTCTAATTGTTAATTTTAGATTACTGTAGTCTTTTTTATTTAATGGTTCAAAGTTTAGGAATGGTAGTATGTATTTAAACAAATATATTCACTATTTAAAGCGATAAAAATATTGATAAAAATATTCTTTTATATGTTAATGTTTAAATAAGAATACATAGCTTTGAGTTTTGGTTAGTGTATTTTCTAAGAAAAATTGTACTTTATATTATACATGAAAAATTGTATGTGAGTGTGGAGTAATGATTGTGTATTTAACATTTTAAATCTCAACACCTTGCATAAAATGTTTTAGAATGCAACAAAAATAGTAATTTCTACCCCTGTAATGTCCAACACCTTCCCCAACTTGCTATACATTTATGTGGGAATAGTAAATATCACTCCATCAGTATTTAACACCTTCCTCAAATTGGTATATGTTGGAGTGGGAATAGGAAATGTCACCCTTTAGTGTCCAACACCTTCACCAAATTGGTATAGGTTAGAGTAATATTAGCAACTGTCACCCTTTTAATGTCCAACACCTTCTACAATGTGTACAGATTGGAGTAGGAATAGTAAAGGTCAACCCTTTAGAATCCATATCCTTCCCCAAATTGGTGTAGATTGAAGTGGGGATAGTAAATATCGCCCCTTCAGTGCCCAACACCTTCTACAAATAGGTTTAGATTGGAGTGGGAATTGTAAATGTCACCCTTTTTGTGTTCAACACCTTCTCCAACTTGCTATATATTGGAGTGGGGATAGTAAATATCACCTCTTCAGGATCTAACTCCTTCCTCAAATTTTTATATATTGGAGTGGGAATAGTAAATGTCACTCTTCAGTGTCCAACACCTTCACCAAATTGGTATAGGTTAGAGTAATAATAGCAAATGACACCCTTTCAGTGTCCAACACCTTCTACAATATTAACAGATGAGAGTGGGAATAGTAAAGGCCACCCCTTTAGAATCCATGACCTTCCTCAAATTGGTATGGATTGGAGTGGGAATAGTAACTTGTACCCCTTTTTTGACCAAAACCTTCTCCAAATAGGTGTAAATTGGGGAGGGAATAGTAAATTTCACCCTTTCAGTATCCAACACCTTCCCCAAATTAGTACAGATTGATGTGGGAATAGTAAATGCCACCCCTTTAGTGCCCAGCACCTTGTCTAAATTGGTATGGATTGGAGTGGGAATAGTAAATGTCACCCTTTTAGTGTCCAACACTTTCCCCAACTTGGTATATATTGGAGTGGGAATAGTAAATGTCACCCCTTTAGTATCCAACACCTTCCCCAAATTGGCATAGATTGGAGTGGGAATAGTAAATGTCATCCTTTAGTGTCCAACACCTTCACCAAATCCATAATGGAGCCCACATTTACACACAGAACATCACTGAGTTTTAATTTAAATTATTTAACGGGAGGCTCAGATGTCTGCATGGCAGTGCCAGTGCATGTGCTTAAAAGTCAACAATATTCTGATGCATCATAGTAATTTTCATGCTCCGCAATATTATGTAATGCATACCCATGCCTGAGGTGGAGGAGAGACAGTAGTAGAGTGTGTTTGGACAAAATATTGAATAGAAAATATCGTGATACAAAATTATCGAGTCACGAATATCGGGATGTCAAAAATGTCTTCAACTGGAATATCGAAGTTAAAAATATAGTTTTAAGTGCTGTTTTTAGTATTCTTCTATTAAATGTTGATTTGGAAAATATTGATGTGTGTAATATTGCTTGTATGTGTTATTTCTGTTTATAGTAAGATATTTTTAGCAGTTTTTAAAAAGTGGATATTTTAATGTGTATTTAATAGTAATTATTTTAATGATATGCAAATGTATATAGTATTTTAAAAAAATTGTTACATTAGTAACAAAAACCTGCCTACCTGGCTCCCAAACTCAAAAAGGCAGACCAGACGAGGAATGTCAGGAGCACTAACACACTACCTAATGATGCTCCTTCTCTGGAAATGCTCCTAAAATTTGGAACTCCATCCCAGTCCATATCAGGACCAACCCCTCCTTCATAAACTTCAAAAGACAGCTCAAAGACCTCTTCCTCAACCGAACTCACACAACTGGATAGCTTCCCCCCAACGAGACAGAGTTCCTCTGCCATAGGAATCTCGTCCAGCGGATACATCATGCATTTACATCGCCAGCCTTTTGATTTGCTTCTATGATCCCCTCCAGGCCTTAACAGGATTCGACATGAGACAATGACGTTTATTATAATAATGTGTGTCCGATTGCATCATGATAAATGTTGTAAAGCGCTCTGATACCTTCGGGTCTGGCCAGCGCTATATAAAACTCATAAATAAATAAAATAAATTAGTAATTTTTAAAAATAATAATTTATAATAACATACAAAAGATTATTTTATTGTACATATTTAAAATAAACATAATTATATATATATATATATATATGAATTACAGTTAAAATGTATTATTTACAACATTTTTTACTAAATATTTTCAAGTTCAGAATTTTTTTGAAAAAAGTATAATTAAATGATTTTTAACTTGTTTTCTGAAGGAAATTATGTCATTGTAAAAATATTTTTTGTAATTTTTATTTTAAAAATTGGTTTTACATTTGTTTTTATTTTCTAATTGTTAATTTTAGATTACTGTAGTCTTTTTTATTTAATGGTTCAAAGTTTAGGAATGGTAGTATGTATTTAAACAAATATATTCACTATTTAAAGCGATAAAAATATTGATAAAAATATTCTTTTATATGTTAATGTTTAAATAAGAATACATAGCTTTGAGTTTTGGTTAGTGTATTTTCTAGGAAAAATTGTACTTTATATTATACATGAAAAATTGTATGTGAGTGTTGAGTAATGATTGTGTATTTAACATTTTAAATCTCAACACCTTGCATAAAATGTTTTAGAATGCAACAAAAATAGTAATTTCTACCCCTGTAATGTCCAACACCTTCCCCAACTTGCTATACATTTATGTGGGAATAGTAAATATCACTCCATCAGTATTTAACACCTTCCTCAAATTGGTATATGTTGGAGTGGGAATAGGAAATGTCACCCTTTAGTGTCCAACACCTTCACCAAATTGGTATAGGTTAGAGTAATATTAGCAACTGTCACCCTTTTAATGTCCAACACCTTCTACAATGTGTACAGATTGGAGTAGGAATAGTAAAGGTCAACCCTTTAGAATCCATATCCTTCCCCAAATTGGTGTAGATTGAAGTGGGGATAGTAAATATCGCCCCTTCAGTGCCCAACACCTTCTACAAATAGGTTTAGATTGGAGTGGGAATTGTAAATGTCACCCTTTTTGTGTTCAACACCTTCTCCAACTTGCTATATATTGGAGTGGGGATAGTAAATATCACCTCTTCAGGATCTAACTCCTTCCTCAAATTTTTATATATTGGAGTGGGAATAGTAAATGTCACTCTTCAGTGTCCAACACCTTCACCAAATTGGTATAGGTTAGAGTAATAATAGCAAATGTCACCCTTTCAGTGTCCAACACCTTCTACAATATTAACAGATGAGAGTGGGAATAGTAAAGGCCACCCCTTTAGAATCCATGACCTTCCTCAAATTGGTATGGATTGGAGTGGGAATAGTAACTTGTACCCCTTTTTTGACCAACACCTTCTCCAAATAGGTGTAAATTGGGGTGGGAATAGTACATTTCACCCTTTCAGTATCCAACACCTTCCCCAAATTAGTACAGATTGATGTGGGAATAGTAAATGCCACCCCTTTAGTGCCCAGCACCTTGTCTAAATTGGTATGGATTGGAGTGGGAATAGTAAATGTCACCCTTTTAGTGTCCAACACTTTCCCCAACTTGGTATATATTGGAGTGGGAATAGTAAATGTCACCCCTTTAGTATCCAACACCTTCCCCAAATTGGCATAGATTGGAGTGGGAATAGTAAATGTCATCCTTTAGTGTCCAACACCTTCACCAAATCCATATCGATTGGAGTGGCAATAGTAAATGTCACCCTTTTAGTGTCCAACACCTTCTACAATATAGTACAGAAGGAAGTGGTGTCACCCGTTTAGTGTCCAACACAGTGCTGCAAGGCCTTCTGTGTCAGACATAATCTGAAATGGAATCCAGAGAGGGTAACACAATGTGAATACTCCTTTGAAAAGTTCAAGCTTGAACAAGCTACAGCCAATACATAGGGCTTACCAACTCGGCTGTGGAGGATAGTCCCTACCACCATGGACGTCTCCTGTCAGGAGGTATGTAGGGGTCTCTGGGTGTGCAAGAAAAATCTACTCAGGCAATCCATTTATTAAGATTGCGCAATCTACCAATGTTGGTGGCGCCATGTCATACGTTTTCCACTTTTCAGTAGGAACTGTTTGTTTGTTGGACAACATAAACTATGGGATGATGCCACACTGATTCCATGCACCCCCTCATGATCTGTTGGCCTGTATGCCTGCTTGCTCACAGTGCCACCTTAAGTACCCCTAAACCTGGCAACGTAACAAATGGTTTGGGTAACCTCCGAGCATGACAACCCTGACTCCCTAAGGAATCGTGGTAACAGATCTAGAACCGTTTCGCTTAGTCACTTGTGCTCACTCAGAGAGATACACAAGAAATACACAAAGGGGCGTTTTTGATATTTATTGAACTATTGTAATTCTTGTAGAAAATATATTAGCTGCAATGATTAATAGACAGAAGCAGATAAAAGTGATTAGCAATATAAGGATGGTGAAAAGAATGAATGATTCCGCCATTATGCTAAAACAGTGTATTTATGTTGGCATATAAGTACTGAGTAGAGTGTATTCCTACTATGCGCTCCCTAACCTAATTTCCCAGGGTGGGTTTTCTGCCAAGAATCCCCTACTGGAGAATCTAAATCCCCTTTACCTGATGGCATGGTATGTAGGTCCCGGTCTTGGTCCCAAGTTGGACATACCTCTTTGCTGAAGTTAAACAGGAATTAGCTAGGCTGAAACTCCGACAAAACAACGCCCTCGCAATGACAGCAGAACGCTCCTCTAATTTGAGCACGGAAATGCATCTGTATTTATAATAACAGTATCCATGCTTCCGTAAAAAGGCATCAGCCAAGCTGGCATTGTTTATTGTCTCTGTGATAGACCTGTTGCCTCATGGACGAATAATAATGAACAATATTTGCCCAATGTGTGTTTACGCCTTGTACTGAATGTTCAAGGTATCGTGATAGTGTACTTTTGAAGTGGAGTTGTAAACAATGGGGTTTCAGAGAAACTAATCCTGCACTGTAACACAAACAAATGTGTGTCAAAAGTCATTTTGTCAAAAAAGAAGACAACTTAAGAACCGTGTACAAGTAAATTGGCAGTGTTTTTTCTTGGACCTAACTTAGACATGTGACAGTCCCTTATTATGTTTCATTGTTAAATGTTCAGGTATTTCTATGTTTTGGTATCTTATAAGGGCAAGAGGAATGTCTGGGTGGATTTTTTAGTATATGCAATTAAACATTTTAAAGTGGGTATAGGTAGTAGTTGGCCTGTGATGTGTTCAGGGTATTTCGAAAGTATATCTTTTAGGAGTTTAGTTGTGAGTTCCTTGGAGCTAGTGTTTGCCTCTCTTTTATAACGATATTCTTAACAGTGGATATGCTATGAGGACCTGCACATCGTAAGGTAAACACTGTAATGCAATAAGTTATTTGTAACAATTGTATTGGGTGCTAGCAAATCACCACATACTCATCCACCAAGAGTAATAGTCATCTCCAAGAATACGGAATTCCCAAGATGTTAAAATTCGTCAAACAGGTAATGCAGCACACCACAAAAGTAATGTACACCCCTAAGGCAGTCTTATTTTCGGGTGTAGTCCATTAGTTGTAAATATTGTACAAAGAACACAATCAATATCCGTTCTTGATATCACTGGATATGTAATATTTATTCGGTAGAAATCATACAGGTGTCCAAGTTTCACAGCGCAGCCGACGCGCGTTTCGCCCAACGGGCTTTCTCAAGGCTGCATATACACAAGAAAAAAGAAAAACATGGTATCTAATAATCTGTACGAACAGATATATAACCAATATAGACAACTGTACTACGCGTACAAAGTGAGGTCATTATATTTAATATACAAATATAATCAAGAATCCGTCATATAGTTTAACATATTTAAAGCAAGGCTCCAGGGGAAAGTACCCTCCAAGAAAAAAAGAGAATGCTCCCCTAGAGTGGACGATTGATAGAGAGAAAGGTCCCGAAAGGTTCCCCAGATGGAAGGATCGTGAATGTAGAAAACACAAATGAGTAACTGAATCCTGTATCCTTGGATTAACCAATTAAATCATGTGCATATACACCGATATATACAGTGAGTGTTAATGGGGGTGCCCATGTTATATACTAAATCAACCAAAAAGTGGGGACATGCCCGTAACGTGCTCCGAGTAAATGTATACGAGGTGATGAGGTCTCACCTTGTACAGTTCAA
Organism: Triturus cristatus; assembly: GCF_964204655.1. NCBI lineage: Eukaryota > Metazoa > Chordata > Amphibia > Caudata > Salamandridae > Triturus > Triturus cristatus. The sequence continues at coordinate 407,115,777 of NC_140595.1, read as the reverse complement.
ATATCTCGTTCGTGAAAAGTATGAAAAGTTTGTTAAATCTGTAAGAAAAACATACCAGATATACACACTGGTGATAAACTGTCATGATATCTAGCACACCGTTTGTCAAGACATTAGGTATTGCTTACCTAATCTTAACAGAATAGTCCCGTATATATCATAAAAAGTGCCTGTAGTTAGCCTCTGTCGGCGTTTTCAGTAGTTGTAATGTTGTTGGAGCAATGCGAAGGACCAGGATCCGTCCCCTCTGAAACGAGTGTATTGTAAAAATAAGTATTTACTGCCTTGTAACGCACATGTAATTACCACAAAGCGTCTAATAAGCTCGTATGTATCTAGGATTCGGTATTCAAAACCCGGGAATTGAAGTTAAGTCAGAAAGTGACCATGGCGTCTATAATGTTAATTGGTTCCTACGCATTAGTATTAGTTATCGTCCTTTAGTTATCCTTATGTTTGTCAAAAACGGCATATTTTGAATGTGATATGGTAACGCTCTCATCAAATATCTCAAATATCTCATAATGATTACCAAATCGCATCTGGCCCGGAAAAAAAGCAAAGATGTATCCGTGGCCATACGGTGTGCATAGTTGCGCTAAGTCAGCTCGCATTTTATAAAAATCGTCACATAGACCAATCCCTGTCACACTCACCTTGCTATTGTAAATAATCCTCTCACGGTATCTGGGCGTTTGAAATCCGAGTGCCTCCCGCCATTGTCGAAAGATAAACGCGAAGCGTGCAGTCATTAGAAATAGAAAGTGGACTATAGAATTAGGTAGTCAAAATTCACTTACATTGGCTGGCGGCCATATTGGAACGATCCAATATGTATGTTATATTATGAGTATGTCGTTTATCTAGACATGTCACAAGTCTCCTAATTGGAACGTAATTGTAAATTATCATAAATAAACTATTTATGACAGATGGAAACCGAAATTTTGTATCCACAGTGTTGTTAGATCAACCAAAAGTCCTAATGTTATGTGATAAGTGTTCACAAATTAGAAAAAGAAGGGACAGATAGCAGCAGATCATATGGAATAAGAATCCTGGAGCCACAACATATGTCAAGAATACTGTTCTATAAAGCATAAAGTCCATGTGGTCTTTCGTTACATCATTAATACATGTTAAATTTAGAAACATTAACAATTGAGATACACATCAGTCAAATAATTTCCCAAAACAGACAATTATGGTGATCTCTCATGGTACATAAAACATTGACCTATAAAAATTCAAATAGCTCCTTATCAATGTTAATACCGTGTTCTACAGCTCTAAGGGAGATGATCCATTTACATTCATTCTGTCTTAAGACACTCACTCTATTGCCACCTCTCTGATGTGGCAGTATCACCTCAAGGCCATGAAAAGTTATCCTGATCAGTTCTGTATGGTTGTGTAAGGTGTTAAAATGTGAGGCTAACGGATACTGGGTATTGTTGTTTCTGATAGCCCTTAAATGCTCTTCTATCCGTTCCTTAAGTGGTCTGATCGTACTACCTACGTAAATTTTACCACATATACAAATAATACAGTAAATGACAAATTTCGTGTTACAATTGATAAAACCATTGACTGTATGAATTTTTTCAGAATTGTATTTAAAGGTAGTTGTCCTGTTTAACGCAAAGGGGCAGACATTACACGTCCCACATTTAAAAAACCCCTTTGGTTCTGAAAAGACACTGGCACTTATTGACAGATGATGAAAAGATTTCGGAGGCGGTGGGATCCAGACCTAATATCACTTTTGCTAGGGGCAATACTTTGAGACAAACTTTATGCCCCAGCTTTATCCCAAAAACTGCTCAAATGACATGGCTACCGGCCAAACCAAAGGGGTTTTTTAAATGTGGGACGTGTAATGTCTGCCCCTTTGCGTTAAACAGGACAACTACCTTTAAATACAATTCTGAAAAAATTCATACAGTCAATGGTTTTATCAATTGTAACACGAAATTTGTCATTTACTGTATTATTTGTATATGTGGTAAAATTTACGTAGGTAGTACGATCAGACCACTTAAGGAACGGATACAAGAGCATTTAAGGGCTATCAGAAACAACAATACCCAGTATCCGTTAGCCTCACATTTTAACACCTTACACAACCATACAGAACTGATCAGGATAACTTTTCATGGCCTTGAGGTGATACTGCCACATCAGAGAGGTGGCAATAGAGTGAGTGTCTTAAGACAGAATGAATGTAAATGGATCATCTCCCTTAGAGCTGTAGAACACGGTATTAACATTGATAAGGAGCTATTTGAATTTTTATAGGTCAATGTTTTATGTACCATGAGAGATCACCATAATTGTCTGTTTTGGGAAATTATTTGACTGATGTGTATCTCAATTGTTAATGTTTCTAAATTTAACATGTATTAATGATGTAACGAAAGACCACTTGGACTTTATGCTTTATAGAACAGTATTCTTGACATATGTTGTGGCTCCAGGATTCTTATTCCATATGATCTGCTGCTATCTGTCCCTTCTTTTTCTAATTTGTGAACACTTATCACATAACATTAGGACTTTTGGTTGATCTAACAACACTGTGGATACAAAATTTCGGTTTCCATCTGTCATAAATAGTTTATTTATGATAATTTACAATTACGTTCCAATTAGGAGACTTGTGACATGTCTAGATAAACGACATACTCATAATATAACATACATATTGGATCGTTCCAATATGGCCGCCAGCCAATGTAAGTGAATTTTGACTACCTAATTCTATAGTCCACTTTCTATTTCTAATGACTGCACGCTTCGCGTTTATCTTTCGACAATGGCGGGAGTCACTCGGATTTCAAACGCCCAGATACCGTGAGAGGATTATTTACAATAGCAAGGTGAGTGTGACACGGATTGGTCTATGTGACGATTTTTATAAAATGCGAGCTGACTTAGCGCAACTATGCACACCGTATGGCCACGGATACATCTTTGCTTTTTTTCCGGGCCAGATGCGATTTGGTAATCATTATGAGATATTTGAGATATTTGATGAGAGCGTTACCATATCACATTCAAAATATGCCGTTTTTGACAAACATAAGGATAACTAAAGGACGATAACTAATACTAATGCGTAGGAACCAATTAACATTATAGACGCCATGGTCACTTTCTGACTTAACTTCAATTCCCGGGTTTTGAATACCGAATCCTAGATACATACGAGCTTATTAGACGCTTTGTGGTAATTACATGTGCGTTACAAGGCAGTAAATACTTATTTTTACAATACACTCGTTTCAGAGGGGACGGATCCTGGTCCTTCGCATTGCTCCAACAACATTACAACTACCGAAAACGCCGACAGAGGCTAACTACAGGCACTTTTTATGATATATACGGGACTATTCTGTTAAGATTAGGTAAGCAATACCTAATGTCTTGACAAACGGTGTGCTAGATATCATGACAGTTTATCACCAGTGTGTATATCTGGTATGTTTTTCTTACAGATTTAACAAACTTTTCATACTTTTCACGAACGAGATATTTGAACTGTACAAGGTGAGACCTCATCACCTCGTATACATTTACTCGGAGCACGTTACGGGCATGTCCCCACTTTTTGGTTGATTTAGTATATAACATGGGCACCCCCATTAACACTCACTGTATATATCGGTGTATATGCACATGATTTAATTGGTTAATCCAAGGATACAGGATTCAGTTACTCATTTGTGTTTTCTACATTCACGATCCTTCCATCTGGGGAACCTTTCGGGACCTTTCTCTCTATCAATCGTCCACTCTAGGGGAGCATTCTCTTTTTTTCTTGGAGGGTACTTTCCCCTGGAGCCTTGCTTTAAATATGTTAAACTATATGACGGATTCTTGATTATATTTGTATATTAAATATAATGACCTCACTTTGTACGCGTAGTACAGTTGATTATATTGGTTATATATCTGTTCGTACAGATTATTAGATACCATGTTTTTCGTTTTTCTTGTGTATATGCAGCCTTGAGAAAGCCCGTTGGGCGAAACGCGCGTCGGCTGCGCTGTGAAACTTGGACACCTGTATGATTTCTACCGAATAAATATTACATATCCAGTGATATCAAGAACGGATATTGATTGTGTTCTTTGTACAATATTTACAACTAATGGACTACACCCGAAAATAAGACTGCCTTAGGGGTGTACGTTACTTTTGTGGTGTGCTGCATTACCTGTTTGACGAATTTGCCTCTCTTTTACCCTGAAATACCTCCTTTACCTCTATTTCTGTCACATTCGGGGGTGGATATGTTCTCTAACATGAATTACAACATCATCTTTTGTAGTGTCCCTCCCATATCTTGCATTAGAATAATATTTGGTACATTGCTAATTAATATTTTCTGTCCCTGAACTTTCTTAGTTGTAGGTGTCACCCATGTGACTTAGTAATTGCTTCCCTTCCTGGGATGTTATGAAAATGGCTCTTTTTGTCATTGTATGTGAAAGTAGTTTAATAGCATAAATAAATACAGTTTTTAAATGTTTATACATTTGTTATTTTCAGAAAAAATAATGCAACTAGTTTTTTTTTCTAATTTACATGTATTTTTTAGATGTTTGACACTGTTTCGCAGCTTTTCCATTTGGGGTGTTCTAACTTGGCACTAAGTCTAAAATAGATTCCCTTTGGAATACTCAAGAGCATACCAAGATATTCACACACCTCATTAAAAACCAATAAATCACCAAGAGAGTGTGGCAGTAGCCAAAAAGACCAATATGGAAATGTTTATTTGATAGATCTATACACTAATTAGAAACACTTTACAAATGTGCAAAAAAGCACTGCTTACAATTTTAAAATGACAAGATCTTTAAATTACATTCATATAACAGGACAAAATATAAAACCACATGTTAGAAATAGTGCAAATCAATTTATACAACTCCAAAACCAACAATTATGAGTGATTCGACATTTGGTCATATTGTTCTCTTATTATATCCAAAAAAGAACCCCTGTTGGTATAAACAATATTTTATGAAGACCAAGAAGCGACGCGTTTCGGTGGTATAAACAGGTCCAACCACCTTCCTCAGGCTTAAGTGAAAGAGTCTCCCAGCAACTTTGTGACGGTCTGGGCGTGATGACTGTCCAACGGGACTATATTCCTCCAGATATTTTATATATCTCCACACACAGGAAGATAAGGGGGGAACATTCTCACCACCCTTCCCCAAAAATCTCTGTGCATGCTCCGTGTTCATATATTTGTTTTATGAACAGGGAGCACACACAGAGATTTCTTAGTCCCAGCACTCCGGTCCCATAATTGACTGTAGTGGCGAAAACTGAAGTAGTAGCGAAATATAGGAACTAACCTACCTTGAAGTCAAGCAGATCATTTAGACTGAGCAAGGTGTCGGTGAGCACAAATGAAGGACATCATTGAATGGTGGGTCCCTTCCAATATCTGATTTTATTTCTGGATCACACAATCTTCAGGATCTAGAAATTGAAGGAAAGAGCTATAGCAGATTCTGACATACATTTTGTGTCACACAATGTGAGTTTATGTGTGCCTGGATGGACCATCCCTCGAAGGATGGGCGAGAAGAGGTGGGCCCAGCCTCACTTACACCTGAATAGTATGTATCCTGTCTCCACACAAAGAGCTGCATACCCCATGTAATTAGTATGGAGCCAGAGTCAGGAGGGCAGGGCATTTGTGCACCTTAAAAGCAAGCCTCTAGAGGTTTTGCCCCACTTCAAAGGCACAAATGTCCATAAAAGAAGGATCTCAGACACCAAGTCTTCAGTACACTTCTGGACCTGTGGATACTCTGCCAGGAAGAAAGACTGCTGTGCTGCTAAAAAGGCTGCCACTCTGCTGGATTGCAGCTCTAATGGAACTGCTGCCCTGCTGTGCTTATCTGCAGCCTGCTGCCCTCTTGCCTGTGGAAGAATAACTTGACCTGCAACTTCATCTTGAGCCTAGGACCCCAGAGTGAATCAAAAGGCTAGACTGCTGGCCTCCTACTCTGAGCCTCATGGACATAAAATGCTTCCCAACAGTGCCTGGACCCATCTTCAGTGAGTTGCTGACCTCCATGTGGTGCCTCTCAGTTCCTGGAACCTTGGTGTGGCTTTCTAGCTCTTGAAATCAAGCATTTGGGCTCTTTGCAACCGTAAACTTGTCCATTCGCATCTGAACTGTGCTGCTCACTCAGAAAATCAGCATGCGCCACTGCCAGCAGCACACAGCAGCAGTGACAGCTCGCAGGGGACTGCCAGTGTAAAACTCCAGCCTACCTGTCTGTGACACCTAGCCTGCTCTTCGTGCTATGCCAACCACAGCCCAGGACTCTCTCCATGCTCCCCGCGACCCTCTCCAACACAAATGAGACTCTTGGTACAAAACTTAAGATGGTAAACCTTCAGCAGGACTTATCTTGGATTGTATCCCATCCACGCTCCAATGTTGTTGGGCTGAACTTTTGACACTGACCCTGTCCAGCGCAACCAGATATCCATTGTTGGCGCTTTCTGCTTTGAGGCACTATTTTACAGTTTATTCCTAAAGAATCATAACTCCACTTCTACTAATTGGATTTTTGTCATTTTGGTCTTGTGTTATTTACTAAAGTAAGATCTATTTGCCTAACATGTGGGATCTTTTGCGTGGTGTTTTCCCTGTTTTATTGTTTGAAGTGTTGCACAAATACTTTGCACAATGCCTCTAAGTTAAGCTTGACTGCTCTGTTCAAACTACAATGGGGGCTGAGCCTAGGCTAATTTGGGGTTTGCTTGTGCATTACCCTGACTAAGATTGTGGTTGCTGCTTGACCAGGGCTCACACCCCAGTCAACCAGTAACCAATTTCTAACAGTCACACAATAGGGAGGCACAATCAGTGCTGCAGCCCTGGGTGGACACTCTGACTTACATGCCCCAGGTACCCTGAGTACCATATACTAGGGACTTTTATCTAAGACAGTCTCTGGCGATTGGGGGTAGCTAATTTGACACACTTTGTAATGGGTTAGAACACTGGTATTTAGGACTGGTTAGCAGGCCTCAACTCTCAGAGTGGAAAAACACGCAGCATCAGTCCAAAAATGTTGGAGTGAACATGCAAAAAGAGGCCTTTTCTTACAATATTCAACCAGCATGCAGGATCAACAGGAGGAAAACTAAGCCTGGACCCTGCACTCACAATACACACTTATGGCGCAGTCTCACAATTGGGGAAAAGGATAATGTGATAAGACAAAATCACTGCTGTCTGTCTGCCTCTATTAGTCTGCACTTCCTTGTTCGAATTTCCCTTCTTGGCCTGGATAGTTTTCTGTATAAATCAAAGGAGATTTTGTCAATTATTACTTTCTCTGAAAACTGTCCCAGTTATGATTTTGATGTGTTCTGACCATATAATACTACCTAAATAACAATGGAACAATCACTTCATGAGGTAGTATGTGACACTCCTTTGCAGGCAATGAGAAAGGAGAAAACACCAAATCATTTTTATTTGGAAATCAGGATGATGCTTATATTACAATGAGTAATTCCCCAAGCACTTTTTTACACCTTTCCAGACTTGTTCAGTGCAGAAAATTTTAGAAACTAATGGTAACCTTCAGCAAATTATGACATAACATAAGATGATGTCTGAAAAATGTAGGGCTCGATTCACAAAGCTAGACATAGATGTTTGATCTAAACTCAGACCAGATGTCTAAGTTTACGACTTTGAGAATCCACAAAGGGCATTTACGAGTACTATTTTTATGTCCGCACTCTGCCCAGGTCTCCACGAGTGCGGACATAAAGGTATCATTCGTAAGGTGGAGGAGCGTTGACCCACTGCTATTCAGCAGTGTAAGAAAAACTAAAACGATTGTAACCCAATGTTATTATCATTTTATTTTTTCTTGTTGCAGACACGGCAGCTTTGGGAAGTGGGGCGGGCTACTCTGCTGAAGGAGCAAGGGAGGGGAGGAGTGATTTTCACTCCCTACGTGCCCATGAATGTTTGGCCAGCTGTCTCGGGCCAACGAAACATTCATGCACACATAGCATGCTCTTCACCCAGGCTGCATTACAGCCTAGGTGGAGAACATGCCCAGGCCCACATTCCCTGTCTGAGTGCCAAACCACTGTGCTCAGACCAATCACAACACTGCATTGCAGAATTGTGATTGGCTCAGGGGAGCCTGGGTGTTTCCGGTGTCCTTCCTGTTTCGGCCAGAGAAAGGAATGGAGAGACGCGACAAGGACAACGTGAGACGTGGACAGGCGGTATGTTATTTTTTATTTACCCCCGCCTCCCCCTCCTACCTCCCCAATCAGTGCCGACCACCACTGATCGTAAATGCCCTTTGTGAAATCCCAAAGTCATAAACTTAGAAAAATGGTCTATTTGGATCAAACGTCTAAGTTCACCTTTGTGAATCTCGCTCAGAGAGTCACACTAGTATGTTATAGGAAGTCAGACTCTTAGGTAGCAGTAAGTTGAGCCAATAGTTCATAGGTTAGTAATTTAGTTCCACATTCACTTAAAGTGGATGATGATTAATATAAAAAACCCAGAAGAACATTGAAACTCAAAACATGGGGTCCTTAATTACAGATTGCCCTGCATTGAGACCCCTAAGCTTCAGGGTGGAGGAGTAGTGGCAGTTTTCCAAAAACTCCAAATGAAAAAACAGCTGCTCCGAGAACGAAAAGCAATAAATACGCCATGTCTGTGGTTCAGGAAAGGCCTCTGACGACCAGCACGTGCGCGCCTCGCATCCCATCCTATGTACCACCTTACTCCCTCATGGCAGCCATTCACCCAGGACTTGCCCGCCCTCGTCAATTTTGTCATTAAGACAGTTCTTTTGTTTTGACAATATGACATAAAATATGGTGTTTTGTCCCCTCGGCAGAGAAAAGGTAAAATGGCGCTGCTTTAAGGGATCTTTAAGATCTGGGAAATTCATAGCACATGGACATGTTAGAAGACGAGGATGTACCGCCACACCTTTTCATGGCTTGCCACAAAGAGCTGAAACAATCTATCTCCGAATCTCAGATTGGAGCGAAATAATATCAGCTTCTGCAGGTTGTTGAATACTCATCTTTTAAGTTAACTGATAATATCATATGGAGCCGCAAATGTGCTGTGTCTGTATGCTGAGGGGCAGATTTACAAGTCCCCTGCGCCACTTTTGCGTCACTTTCCCCATGTTAAAAATGACGCAAAAGTGGCGCAAGGGACTTGTGAATAAGCCCCTGAGTTTGCTTCTAAAGCCAAGAAATCACATGATAGTTTTAGCAGCGCTATGCACGTTTTATAACATAACAAAAACGTTGTTTGCATTAAACAACTCACTATGAACCACAAAGGTCATGCAGTGGTGCAGACCGCAGTTGTTATCTTAACCCTTCTATTCAAGAGTTTTTGCGGAGGTAATTTCTAGCTACTGGTAAAGTGAACTATTTATCATGAGGAGGTTTCAGAACATCTTTCACTATAAAGAGTCAAGAGGAAAATCAGGCGCTCTTGGTACATTTAGCATTACTTGTAGAGGTGATTTATTTTTGACATGCAAAATGTAAGAGACATGGAATTTACACGTGCTCACACCTCTTGATATAACTGGACCTGTCAATTCTTGAACTGAAAAAAGAGTTCGAGTCAGCAATATGAAGGCATTGATTTGGGGCTGCGCTTTCTTTTCCTTCAAGTCCTAACAAGATAAGCAGTTTAAAACCCACTAGATACACTTCGTTTGTATTCAACGCAAGTTCTATTTTAAATTCTGCCACAAACTACCAAGAGTAGTATCCAATATATCTAGCTATTATCTACTTATATTCTGAATTAGACCACATAGGACAATTGCTATTAATAAAGCATGCTGATGAGTTGACTCAATGCCTTTCCACTGCTTTTATACAATGATCTTATATTCTTTAACCAGTGCTTAATTTGAGCTGGTGGTTTCTGGTTCTGGCTTCAGCACTTAATTGTCAACTCCGGCATTTATGACAATCAACCACATGATGGCGCTGTTTGTCTATTTTAAAGATGAGCACAACAACAGTTGTTTATTTATGCAAATACAAATAACATTTACTAATGCCTGCTGCTCAAGTCATTCTTATAGCTTTGGGGGGGCTGAAATAGTCTGGATTGTCACACTTGTAGGAGTGTGATGGCTAGTAGCTGTGTTGCTACTATCATTGGCAGCGCTGGCAGGCGTAATGGGTGGTGCAGGCAGCTTTTGGAGCCTCAGCTGTCTCTGCTGGTGCAAGCCGTGACCTGACACCCAATCCACCACTGGGCTGTCAGGTCATAGTGAAAGTTGCCTGTCCTATTTAGAATTGAGCAACCGTCACCAGATTTCTCGGTGTGGGTCCGCCATCCAATCAATTAGGGTAGTCACATTATGTCCACAAGTGCAGGGAGAAACCTCCGTATGCATCAGGACCATTGATTGTCTCTGACAATTGAGGGTAGCTAATTTGACATACACTTTGTAATGGGTTAGAACACATGTAATTAGGACTGGTTAGCAGGCCTCAGAGCACTCTCAGTGTAGAAAAACATGCAGGTACTGATATCAACCTGCTTGCCACCCTTCTCTCAAAAAATTACTTGATACAACACAGCCTTAAACCAATGCACAAGGAAGGCTCCATACTTGACCTAATAATTTCCAAAGATGACCTGCTCTCAGTCGATAAACCCATTCCAGAAAAACTGGTTCAACCACTTTCTTATTCCTTTTTCGTTACAACTCTCTCACATCATGAGCAGAGGCCAATCAAAAAAAAAGAGACCACCTGATTTCAATATCGACATCAGCACTCTCAACAAATTTACAATTAAACTACTTCCCCCCATTAGCCCCTACTCTGATGTTAATGACCTCACTGCCCACTGCTTCAGCAGTCTCTTTTTTTTCTTAATGAACAAAGGCCCACTCCAAAGCAAAAGGAAAGGACCAACACAATCTGCTCCTTGATTCAATAAGGCCTTATACAATGAAAGAAAAACCTTGAGATCTCTTTTAAGAAATGGAAAAAGACACCTTCCACAAATAATCTGGCATGCCTCTGCACTGTAAGATCACTTTGCCAAAGGCACATATTTCGTGAGAAATCAAATCACTTCAGATCCCTTCACCACACAGCCAAGATTCAACACAGCAACTCTTGCATTCGATCAAAGTAGCCACCAGCCTTCCCCTGCCCCCTTTAATCAAACTTGATGACCCCTCCAAGAAAGCAGAAGAGTTTGTACAATGTTTTGATTCCAAAGTGAAATTGATCCTATGCCAAGATGAACATCCTATCCCCACCATGGTTTGTAAAGCCAAGAACATTTGATAAACCTTTGACATTATCGGGGAGAACATCTTCCACAAAAAACATCATGAAAACCAAACCCTAAAATCACTTTGTAGACCCTATTCTAAGTAAAAAGATTTTTACAAAGCACTGCTTCAGGTTGTCGACATGCTTTTTGAGTCCTTGACTCGGGCACCTTCTGCCTCCTTATTCTCCTTGACCTGTAACCAGCTTTTGATACAGTAAATCACCGTAGGCTTCTAGATGCACTAAAACATCAGATGGGCATTGACGGCGTGGTCATAAAAATGGTATGAATCGTTCATCATGGGCATATCATGGAGGATCACAATTCATGACTGCCTATCTTCCCCAAAAAGTAGTACAAGGTTCTATCCTTGCTCCTACGCTGTTTAATCTCTATATCAAACCTGTGGGAGTGCTAGTTAGAAAGGCTGGGATCCTCTACCATCAGTACACAGACAACATCAAGCTCTATTTAAAGGTCTCATCCACAAATTACATTGCCCATCTTGCCAATACCTTAAACTCCGTTCAAGACTGGATGACCTTCCACAACCTAAAGCTGAACCCTATCCAAAACCAAATCCTCATTTCCTCTCTGAATTCACCCCTGCCTGTACAATCCTGGATGAATGCACTCAGCATCCTCAACAGCAAACCTATTAACATTGACAGTGCTAAATCTCTGGGAATTACTCAGGATAAAAGGCTCAACCTTCAAACTCAAATCAGTACCATGGCCAGGAATGCGGACTATCAACTAAGCCTTCTTAGAGGAATCCACCACTACATTCATGAGCAAGACCTGAAATCTCTTGTTCAGTCACTGGTTCTCTCCAGAATCAACTATTGCATCTCTCTTTTGACAGGTCTCCCCAAGACCCATCTCACCCCTCTGAAATCAGTTTTACATTCAGCTGCATGCTTTATCCATTTGGTGAAAAGAAACAACCTCATCTCACCAATATTTGCCACCCTTTTCTCACACCCCATAGAGGCCAGGGCAATTTTTAAGACTGCCTGTTTCACCCACAAGGCCTTGCATACATCCGCTCCCCACTACCTAGCAAACAAGCAGAAGTCTTCGGGAGGCACCATACCATAGCGAAATGCAGGAGCTTTGTTGTTGGTGCCTCTGGCCTCTACAAATGAACGACTTATGGCACAATCTTTCTCGGGTAGTGCAACTTGAATATGGATCTGCTTACCCCCCAAAACTATGTACCTCCACGCCGATCTTCAAAATGGAGCTGAAAGCCCGTCTCCTACAAAGACATTATAGCTAGTTATCCCCTTAACCAACCTCCTCCAGGATAATGGACACTGCCTAGGCAGAGTCAAACTGCACTACTCTTATCTTACTTTACTTAACCTTGCTGCTACTACCTTCACCACATACCTTCCCCTATAATCTCCATATAATGCGTGCCTTTGTAACAACCTAAACAAGCAAATATCCGAATGTTTAAACCAGCTCTTTTGTACCTTTACAATGATTGTAACTAGCAGCTGTTTGTAAATTTGTATCTCTTGTAATGAAACCTGTTTTATTGTAAAGCAGTCTAACACCTTTGGGTAATGCCCAGGCTATATAAAACTCTATGAATAAATAAATAAACTGTACAATGTGACATTATCAATGGACATCAGCTGGAGGACCTGAACCCCAGCTGTGGTAGCACAATCTGAGCATGAAGAAGCAGAGGAAGCCCTTGCAAGACACTCTGGAGCGGAATGGAAACATCAATGAATGTTGAGGGAGGAGAACACTGCATCATAGAATGGGGTCCTGCAGCTATGTCAGACCTTTGAAAATAGACAACAGGACACAGGTATAGACATCTGGCCATGCAGGACCTCCTAGTGTGTTGATTTATTGGTTGTAAATGTTGCAGTGTACACCCACACATGTGTAATTGTTGCCCACCAGATGAACCAGGGGCAACAACCACATGCCCCCAGGCACAACAATCCCTTCATCAGAGTGATGAACAGCTCTTGATTACAGTTCTTAATACATTACCAGTGACATAGATAACCCACTGAGGAAGAAGATGCCATCCCCACCATTTTGAGCGTATGTCACATATTTCTTGACTGTATTACTCTCTCATAAACATGTTGCCACCCCTTGTGCAGAGTGCTTTTCATAAATATGTAGGATTGTACGCTGTCCATTACCCACAGCATGTCAATATAAAACATCCTACACAACATCAAATGCCTTTCCCTGTGTGTTGTGTATTGGTATAACATCATGGAAACCTGTTTAATGCGTGTTTTGATGTTCGTTTCATGTGTGGCTGTAGTTTGCAGCATTTAGATTCAATAAATCAACACCCACATCAACAGGCAAACTCAATATTGAGACACACAAGTATCACCCAGACTGTGCTATTGTTTTATATTAACTGGATGCAGTTTTGGAGTTGGAAGGAGATGGGTGGAGGCAACATGGGATTAAGGGTGATGTGAGTTTAGCGTCTTTTTCCAAATGGTACAATGTCCCAAAATTAAGACAAACACTTCCTGGCTCGAGGAAGGAGGCTCACGTTGAAAAGGGGTAAGTGAAAACAATGTCCAATGAAAACTAAACATTTAAACTAAAGTCCTAAAGCAAATGTCCATCAAGAGTTCAAATCCAGATGTATAATTAAATGTAAGGCATCCAAATTGAAAATATAAATTGAAAGAAAATGCACTATACAAAGGTAATTAAATGTCCTTATGAAACAAAGGTTATTCGCCCAAGCCAGGAATGGTACTATACCCAGTTGGGTACATCAATTCCTGGCCATCCTTTTGTCTGATGCCATATTTAACAACATCACCACATCCTGTGTAGGCATGTCAACAGGGAAGGCAGGGTGCAACACTTCCTGAGAAGATTGTGACAGAAAAGCAAGGCTAAGGATGGAGGATTGGGTAGCACTGACAACTGTGTCAGGTTGGGAGGAATAAGGGTCTTGGAAAGCACATACAGGAAGTCCAGGAAGAGAGAAGGCTTGTGATCTCCATTTATTTGTCAATCTGGGCATCCTGTACGGTAGCAACACCTTTATCTACCTGATGTTTCATAATCACCAGAGGTATTCCTGCTGCCCAGACACAATCTACCTTTACAACTCTACAGTGTCTTCAGGATGACCAAATTTTGGGGTGTGGCATGTGGGAATTTCAGGGCTAAGAGGTATCCAGAGGGGTATCCCTCATCTGCAACGCTCCTATTGAGTGGGTCCTGTCTGTGGAAGGAGTGATGGATTTGTTTCACTTCTTAAGTCACTGCATGTGTTTTCTTTTGTGATATGTCACTTCTGCAGTATGAATTATACTTGTGTAGGTGTGTCAGTGGAGTTCCATAGCTCACCTCATTTTTGGGCTACGCAATGCTGACATTTGCATCCTGGCTCCATTTCATATTTATTTTCAGTAAATATCAGTAATCTACTAGCTCAGTGTGTTGCTCGCCTTTCTGGCTGACCAGTTACAAATGGAATTTTCCTCACCCTAATTGAAGACTGTTATTTTCAGTCCATTCCAACTTAAATTCAGCCTCTCCCCCTGGCTTTCAAACCTCATGGATGATCTCTTCTCTGTAATCTCAGGCACCGTTGCACATCAACAAGCCAATAAAACATACATTTTAGACAAAATCATCAAGCTTGCAAACCAATCGAGAGCACTATTGAAAGGGAATCTTCAGCATTTGCTGCTACTCTTTTGAAAATGTATACTCCCAGGCTCACTAATGATTCAAATCCTCCCCCATAAAAAACATACATGTCCAGCTCAGAGCCTTCTTCATGTCCAGCTCAAAGCCTTTTCAGCGATCACATGCATCACTTTGGGGACCTCTTTTGAGACTCAGAAGTAGAGGTCCATCTGTAAATGGATCACAATCCTCTCTATGTAGGACATCCCGGCAGTGGCACAAATCAACTCAATCAAGTACTTTTCATAACCAATACCATGCAAACATGGATGAACAAGACCATACTATGGTTGAAACACAACACAGAAAATGGATTCCATATGTGATCATCAAGCTCTTTTCTATGACTCAAATCTAGTTGCTGTAATCAACCTATGCTGGGCCAAAAGAATTTCTCCTCAAAAAAGGTGAAAATCCTGGGAGCTACAGCCAGTGCCCTGCTCCAAATTATAGGCCACAGCATGGCATTTGATGAATTCATATTTAGTTGTATTTGTGATATGAAATACCTTATAACAAAAGCTGACATCAGGTCGATTAGTCTGGCTCTTGCGGGCTCTCAAAGCAACAAACGAAGTGCTCTCGCTATGGACATCAATACCTCATTTTCACAGCAAATCAAAAACCTACAAAATGAGGATGCCAGACTAATTCATAAGCCAAGCATTTGGACTACATGAGACCATTTTTCAGAGACCTATACTGACTTCCTGTCAAAGGCTCCTGCAAATCAAAGACTCCAGCAAATGAACTGTCCTGGTACTGACCCCCAAATAGAGCAAGTAGGCCACAAGACACTATGTGGCATATCAGTCCCCCTAAGCAATCAATTCGGTGCACATTCAGTCCACCCTCTTGAATGCAGATCCACTTGAAGAGGAGACAGAATATTATTAGTATGAATCACTCCCACTGGAACTCTAAGAAACATGCCAAATGTCATTGTCTTGGGAAAACATCCGAAAATCTAACTTCTTACAAACATCCTTCATTAACCTTATTCCATTCCCATAGCATTGCAGTCATTCTGAAGACTGCCTTGCAATACTATATACTCTTTCAATTGTAAATATAAAGTTAATTGATTTTGGTTATTGGTGTCCAATTGTGACTATCAAATTGAGCTGGCATTTCTATGTTACCTCTATAATTTAACTTGATTTCCACCACTGGACATTTCTAGTCTGCTGTCCTAAAAACCGGTGTGCTACAACTTGATTCAGTAGAAACTATTTTAAGCAGACATCCTAAGTGTTTATTGCGCTTGTAGTATAATTCTTTTACTTAGGGCCAAGGGTGTATATTGATATCGTGACATTGAGTTCCATAGGAATAACATTACATTTCAACTGAATTCGGCTGCAATGCATAACAACATGCACAAGATTACAACATTAATGTAATCTTACATACAAATAATTTCAAGGATTTAAAATGGATCCCTTAGATGACTTTCTATAAGATTGCGTACATTGGAACTTGTGTCAGGTAATTTTGCACCAGTTTGTCCACATTTCAGTAGGTGTTACACCAACTGCACAGTGAAAATGGCATTTTTAGATCTTGCCTTGGCAACGCTGTCTCTTCGAGACATGTTGTATTCAGAATATCGGATTTGAGCTGTTCTCTTGCTCTACACATGCTTTTAATTGGCTCCTTTAATTGTCTTTTGTAAATGCTTATTTTTCATCGGTTAATTTGTTCAGTGGTCCCTACTTAGTCCCTCCCTTTCTACTATTGTGACCTTCCATAAGGACTGCCCCTGTTGCATGTAAACTTAAACTGTATGTTTTATTTACAGTTTATCAGCACTCTTTTGTTAATGACTTGCTTGTTTTCCTTCCCTTTCCGATCAGCTACAGATTTTTTTCCTTTCCGATCGTCTGCAACCATGCTTTGAGTGGCTACAGGGTGGTTGCTTATATCTTGTTTTTTTAACAGGACGTGGCGTGTGTGCTTATGTATTCGAGCAGATAGACTGTGTAAAAAAAATGGGTTGATTGGCTTCAGCTTTTTCCCCTTTCCGATTAGCCACAATCAAGTTTTGGGTGGCTACGTGCGTGCATTCCTTTGTCTTGATTTTTTTGCAGGACGTTGCATGTGTGCTTATGTAGGCGAGGGGGCAGTGTGTGTAAAGATTTCGGGTTGATCGACTTCAGCTTTTTTCCCTTTTCCGATTGGCTACAACCATGTTTTGAGTGGCTACGTGCGTGCATGCCTTTATCTTGTTTTTTTGTAGCATGTGTGGTATGTAGGCAAGCTGGTAGCATGTGTAAACAAACTTGGGTTAATTATATGTTTGTGGAGCCCATGCAATTTTTTATATAGAAGCACCGTGGCTGTTTCACGGACGGTACGCATCTTGTTTCATATTAATTCTTTTTGTGCCGCCTTAAGCTGCATTATCATATCAATCTTTTGGGGGATTTATAGAAATATCTACCACTCCAATAAATTACTACTCCATTAGCTATGCTTTTCTGCAATGTATTTGCCTTGCTGGAGTAGGTCTTTCCTTTTCAATGTTCATCTCTAAATTTATAAGTCTCTCTTCCTGTTCTAAAACTACCTCCCTGGCACGAGCACATGCAGGCATGGCGTTAACGTCACTTCCCATCCTCTAAATCTTTGCAAGTTCTGCTTCCAGGGTGTAGTAATTAAAATCATGGACCACAATGGTAAGCAGGGTCTGGCAGCGGGCAAAAAAAATTGAGGCCTTCAGCAGTGTTGCAGAGCTGAGGTCTCTTTAACAGTTGCCCTAGATTATACCGCTGAAGCCAGGCCTATATCCAGATAGAGTGTTCTTTGTAATTCACTCAGGGGGCTGTGCCTGGCCAAAGCTCTGAGTCCACATTAACCGCTAATCTCCCTGCGTTGTTCTGGTTATTTTTGGGCCGAAATACAGGCAGGACCATCATTACTTACTGCCAGATCTTCCGCTCTCACTAACAGGCCCTCTAAATCTCCCTACTACCAGCTCTTCTGCCTTCCCATTTACTGCCAGATCCTCTCTTGCTTGTCCTTCCTCATCGAACTACTTTTGCCCATCTTTATTGGCATATTCGTTGCCCCAAACCCCAAATCCGCTCCTCCACCTTAATAACAGATCCTCCACTTCACCATACTGAATACTTCCACAGCCTACCATGCTGACGTGCCCCCATCACACCATACAGACTGCCACCCGAATGACAGATCCTCCTTATTTTTCTATCAGCCCTTCCACTCTCCTATGAAATGAGTCTGATCCTCCCTACGAACAGATCATTTTCCACTACTAACCGACCTTCCACCCCCCCCCATTAGTCAGATCACCCATAAGCAGATAGACCCTCTGCCACAAATCCATCAGTGGAAGGCACTCTGGACCATCATTAATCTATTTTGTTGTACAATGCTTCTGTGTAGTTCTCAGTGATTGCCTTTCTTATTGTTACCCGGGTCACATGTTTGCAGTCTTATAGTTCTACCATTGTTTCATTGTTATGCATTGAAACCAAAACAATACCAAAGCTTAATGTAAAACAAAGGGTACATGATTCAAATACCACTGTGTGTTCCAGATTCAAGAAGATAATAAACTGGACATTCATTGGGATCCACAACATAACTAGGCAGTGCTGCTAGCTGCTTCTCTGGTCCCGTCTGTAATTCCTCATTCTAAGTCCTATAGACAGTGCTGCTAGCTGCTTCTCTAGTCTCATTGGTAATTCCTCATTTTAAGTCCTCTGCACAGACCTGCAGCTGCTTCTCTGGTCCAGTTGGTAATTCTTGATTCTAAAACCTTTAAAAATTGCTGCAGCTGCTTCTCTAGTCCCAGTGGTAATTCCTTATTATAAGTCCTTTAGGCAGTGCTGCAGCTGTGTCTCTCTACCCAGTGGCAATAGCTCATTCTTAGTCATCTAAACTCCTCTAGTAAAAAACAATATCATTTACAACGCCAATAGCTCCAGCTTTCACAAATGCGAGACCGATTGCATTGCAAATGCTTGTTGCACATGTTGCTAAATAAGAGAAATAGGTTCTGTTATTGGAACACCACTCTTTGCATTCATGCATGGGTTAACTATTTACTTCGCACTGTGCATTTTTAAGGGCATGTCATAGAGAAGAGCTATAGTGACGCAGCAATGAATGAATGCAAAATGAAGATATTGGTGGGAGGAGGTGACTGCTTAATTTTTGACGTGGTTGCAGGTGGTAAACAACCCCAGTAATTATTGGGAACCGATGCATATTTTTTAACATCAGCGTTTGAACCACAGCAAGAAAGAGAAAGGCATAAAAAAGACAGAAATAAGGTGGAACGAAAAGATAGAAAAACAGCGACAAATGGAGAGAGCAGCAATTAAAAAAACCTGCAAAAGTGAGATAAAAGAAAGTACGAGGGAGGACGAAAGAGGTATGGGGTGCAACCAAGACGAGACTGCCTTGGTATTCGACAACCAATGCATTCGTCAGCCCCCACAGTTGGCTCCTAAGAAACACTTTGGGCCCTTGGACATATTTTTTAACAAACTATGCACTGAGGGTATTTGATTGAATTGGCATACCATAGGTGTGTTCATTGGTGTGCACCGTGTCTAACTAAGGGAGGCCTAAATAAGCCCTTCTTCACAAGTTCACCCTTCAATCTATTTTGTACTTTTCAGTGTTTATCTAGCGTGTTTGTAGACAAGATGGGAGATGGACGGCTGGCGTCTCCTGTATGTTATGTGCAGTTGTTACTACAAACAGACGTGTTGTGTTGTCTCAGGAAACAAGTTCCGAAATTAAACGTATTGGCTGAATCATGTCAACTTCTCTGTTTGCCCTGCTGATTAAATACAAGAGTAAATCACTCCGGTCGGACACACTATAAATAATAAAATAAGCGCTGTCGGTGAGCTACCCTACAGACAAGGCTCGGAGTGTGCCATCCTGTGAGCCTGGAGGGCCGAAAGCTCAATTTATCAAAGGGTTTGCCATACATAGGAAATTGCAAAAAAAACTTTAATAAATGATGCCCAGAGGCTTCTCAAGCAGATTTGTTACCAAATTGCTGGATTCCTTATTGTGCGACATATTCATATTGGAGGTCACGTGACCCAGAAATGTACATGTGTGCCAGCATGCTTTAGTAGTTCGGCAATAAAAGAGATTTGAATAAAGGCAGTTTCAGCCTTGTTAATTAAGCACCGGCATTGCACGCACTGGGGGCTGCTGCCTGCGAATGGGTTTGCTCCTTATGGCAAAACACTGGGGAGTGTCAGAGAGAACACAGAAAGTAGAGAGGGCAAACTGCCCCCTGAAAGAAACGGCAAACATTCACGTCGGCACGAAATAGCATTTTCTGCTTTGCATTGGATACATGAGGGCAAGGGTTATGAATCAAAATAAATATTGTACTAATATGTCCTTTAATGATGCTCCCTATAAAATCACATTCTTCTATGCGGAAGATCAAGTTGCCATAGCTGGGATTAGGACACAGGGGTTACATGAAGTTTTTTTGGTTGAAATTTTTTTTTAGTTGAATTGGTTGACCACAAATATTTAAATCACCTCAGCTGTCAATATTTGCTACACTTCGAGATGTGTGCCACATTTGGAGATAAACCAGGGAAGCTGGAGACGAGTTGGCCTAACGGTTAGGGCGCTCGACCTCGGACCTGGGGGAACTGGGTTCGAGTCTCGGTAACGACGCTAAACCTCCTGTGGTTCTGGGCAAATCACTTAGGGGCATATTATCAAGCCAGGCGATAAAACTATCGCTGCTTTAGTGTCAGAAAACTGTCGCTAAAACGACGATAATGGGCTTGATAATATGCTCTATGGAATTCCAATTGAAGCTCAGGTTAGATGTTCTTCACATTTAACACGGGCTTCAATTGGAATTCCATAGAGCATATTATCAAGCTGTTTTAGCGGCACTTTTCTGCCGCTAGAGCGGCGATAATTTTATCGCCTGGCTTGATAATATGCCCCTATATCTCCGCGTGCCAAACAAAAAATGAATGTATGTCCTCATGTAACGTAACTGGTGCTATGTAAAGTGCTCTGATACCTGATTGGGTTTGGGTCAAGTTCGCGCTATATAAAACTCTGCTAAGAAAAAAAAAAAAGCTGTAATAGTACAATCAAATTTAAATGACCATTTAGAACCTGCTGGTAATGCTGCAAGGAAGGAAATAGATGTGGACAATTTTCCTGCTCAAAGAATTGCTGCAATAACACAATAACACTGGTAGGTGTCCCAATAATAACGAATATGGCCTTTTAAATATGGAAGTGTTGCTGCAAGGCAAGACCTATGAAAACACTCTTTCTGTTGGTTATTCACCAAATATCTGGACATGCCCCCAAAATTTCAGAAATAGCTGCCGGTAAGGATAATGCTGACCATTTCTATGATGGTTTACAAACATGCTCCACCTTTGGTCTTCAGGTTTTTATGCAGATAAATGGGCAAGAACATGCCCTAACAAAATGACTGTATCCTTTTACACATTGCAAATATTATAAACTCGTATCTTTATGCCTGCCACACATGCATATGCTTGTGTACCTGCAGACAGTCATCATGAAATGGATAAAAACCCATTTTGAGATAGACCATTGTCAACAGTGCAGTCGGAAAAAAAAAATAGAAAAAGAAATAAAAGTTGTAGAGTGGTGGGGAAGCGTATAACAAGTGGGGATGGGCCGGCTGGTGAAATAT
Organism: Triturus cristatus; assembly: GCF_964204655.1. NCBI lineage: Eukaryota > Metazoa > Chordata > Amphibia > Caudata > Salamandridae > Triturus > Triturus cristatus. The sequence continues at coordinate 407,094,006 of NC_140595.1, read as the reverse complement.
TTTTACAAAAATTAGAAGGATGAGCTGGATAAAGCAGCAAGGAGCTGGCAAGGAGGAGAGAAAAAGCAACAGTGAGAAGCTGGAAAAGGCTGAGGGAGGAGTTGTAAAGATATACAGAAAGTGAGGAGATGGGCCAAAGTCAAGGGTGAAACAGCACAAGGGAGAGAGAGCAAGAAAACACACATACTCCTATGGAGAGCATAGAGAAAATGAAAAAGTAGTTCCTTACAGCAACGTCATCCATGGAAGGATACAAGTCAACCAATCAGAAGACTACAATACCTAAAGGCTCCTAGACAGGACAAACACAATAAAAGAGAAGAGAGTTATCAAATCAAAACGAGACAACTGAGATAGACAACAAAGCCATCCTATCATGAGCTAAGAAGAGCTCACCCAAAGCCAGCTCTGTTTATTTTGGAAACAAGAGGCCAGACCAACAGACAGCAAAAAGTCTATAACAGAGACCTAAAAAAACAGAAGATGGGATTGGGACCAGGGCTGGACTGGGAACCGAAAACATCCCTGGCAATTTTGTCCGACCAGCCATCGGGTGGGGGCGGGCTGGGCAAGTGTGAAGTACTGCTGCTTTTGTTACTGGGGGCCAATATTGTAGTACCACTGCAAAACCAGCCCCCAGTACCAATTTCTGTTCAAAATATAACAATTTTGTCTCTGATGGACACCAATAGCAGGTACAGGTAAGTACCAGCAGTTTTGAATGTTTTGTTTATATGTGCAGTCATCAATATACGCAAGTAAGCATTAACACCGGGTTAAGGAAAGCAGTATTTTCAGAAAGCACACTTAAGATTTGCAAGGGGTCGAAGGTGGGTACTGAAAGAAGTAGAAATGTTTGCCGTAATAGACTAGGGGCCAGATTCACAAAGGTAAACGTAGACGTTTGGTCTAAACTTCACCAAATGTCTAAGCTTACGACTTTGGGATTTGACAAAAGGCATTTACGAATACTATATGTCCGCACTCGGGTCAGATCTACGTGCCAAGTGCGGACGTAAACGTAGTATTCGTAAATGCCTTTTGTGAATTTGAGTCGTAAGCTTAGATGTTTGGTCTAAGTTTAGCCCAAATGTCTAAGTTTACCTTTGTGAATTGGGCCCCAGGAGTTTTAAGACACATGAGCTGCTCTCGCAATCATTGTTGGATAGAATGGCTGCATTGACAACAGGGTTCATTTATGGTAACAAAGGCTGAGTTTAGAGGATGATACAATATTGTAGAGGAACTAGTGTAGAAGATCCATTTTTTTGCTACTATCTGTCAAGTACGTCCATACCATATTTCAAGTTTAAATGATATGTTTAAATGATATCAAGGACATGATATGTTTAAAATATATTAGCAACACTAGCATAAAGGGAATAATTCACCAATCATTGGGATGGGATAGGAAATGTTGTACTGCCAGAAAAACAGCAATACGTTAAGGTGCTAACTATAGTCTGCATGATAATAGCAATTTCTTGTCTTGATACCAGTGGTGGTTAGACAGGTTTTTGCTCTTAAAATGAGAGAATTGCAAAGTGGACCCAAGACCAACTAAAGATGGGCACCAATATGACTTAGGAAGACAGTAATATTGGCAGCTTTATGCTGTGTATCTCACTTTCAGTAGTTGCTATAACAAGTCATAGCAAAAAGTTACAGCAAAACAAATGATACTGATCGGTGTTTGCTGAAAGGTACATCAGTCGCATATCTCATATTGTTCCATCAGGTGGGATTTAATCCCACCTGATGTGTAGCGATTGACAAGCAGGAACGTTGATATCTTTCAGAAAGTAGGATATGCAGAGCCCCTTATGTGCAAACACAGGCTGCTAGGTGGTGGAATCATATACTTTACATAGAATTTAGCAGTTATTGACTCTGAGTAGACAGAGCAGCTAGAAAAGTTAGGTAGGCAATGATTAATTTGTGCCGGTGGCTGCAGCTGGGTGGAAGACTAAAGTTGCATGAGACAGAATCAATACTGCGCCGCCTTAGAGTCCAGCAGTACTGCCATTCGGCAGTACCATCGGTGGGCTCGTAAGGAAAACTCTGATCCTAAGTACCAAAATTTAGATTAAAACAGTAATTTACTCTTATGTTTTAAGTTGCAGATTGATTTCTAATGAGATGTACCTGTTTTTGTGACTTTAGTTGAAATATAATTAATGAGAGAGAGAGTAATTAAAACAGCCACATTGTACCGTACTTCGGAGTCTCGTGCCATAAATATTTATGTGTTTCGTGCACACCCTTTCTAGTTTACAGCCCCTTTCAGTACATCTTCAGTGCTGCAACTTGTTCCAAAACTGAATGTTGAGCTTCTTTCTCTTCTGTTTACAGTTCCCGTTAACCACTAGGGCCATATTTGTCAAAAATTCATGCGAAGCAACAAGAGCCACTTTGCTGCGCAGAGTGAAAGGAACAGTCGTAGCCAGCATGGCTCGCAGGTGGGGGGCGGGGTGTGACATGGGGAGGGGTGGTCACGGTGGGAGGTCGCGCGGGGGTGTTAATTTGATAATAAAAAATAAATAATTAAACTTACCTTTCCGCCGGCCGGGTCCCGCGTCTTCTCTGCTCCTGCTCTCCTGCCTCCGGGAACAGGAAGCAGAAGCAGGCAGCCAAGCTCCCTCCCCTAAGCCAATCACAATGCTGCAAGCAGCGTTGTGATTGGTCGGGACGCCCCCAGCCAGGGGCTTTTGGGGAGGCCATGTTCTCCATGCAGGCTGGGTGGCCCCAGATGGCCGACCAAACAGTCTTTGTGCACTCGGGAGTGGGCAGGCACACCACTCCTCCCCTGCCCTGCTCGCAGAGCAGCCCCGCCCACCCGCCCGCCTGCAACCAAACATAAAATGGTAATATCTGAAAGCTATTACCATTTTATGTTTCTGCTTCTCACACTGCGAGAAAGCAGTGTGGTGACGCTCCTCCGCCCTAGTGGAGGAGCCGCCCCTAGAAAGGAAAAGGCCAGGAATGCGTCACATTTACCATTACACAGTGCATTCCTGTCCTTTCCTAGCGCTGGGGAACTTTTTGCTGCCTAGCAGCAAGGCAGCCACCCTTGTGTCATGTTGCAAGGGTGCCTGTGTGAGGAAGCATTTACAGATTCTTACTGTGCTGCAGTGCACTTAGAAAGAGGAAACAGCAGGAACAAATACAGTTATTTCTCCTCGTTGTGCCTCCCCTGGAAAGGCATAGCATTTTGATGCATTTCCAGATTCACCAGTGTTGGTTAATCTGGAAAAGAGGAAACAACTCGGAGAGATAAAGAGAATTTCTCCTCTTTGCGCATCCCTTAGGAAGGCTAAGGATTTTGATGCATTTCCAGGTTCACCAGTTTTGGTACATTTGGAAAGGCGCCCAAATTCATGTGTAGGTGCACCCATGCTCCACCCATGCAATGCCTTACCAGGGAAAAGTAATGCAAGGCAGCGACTTGTGCTGCCTTGCGTTACTCCAGATTTACCAAGCAATGCACGGCCACACTCGGTGGCCTGGCGGTGCTTGGTAGATCTGACTTAGGGATTGCAATGCAATCCCTCGATACATCTGGCCTTAATTCTCGAATCATGTCTCCACTATAGTTCTTTGGTGATGTAGGGCCCGCGTAGGCCTTCCACAAATGCTCCAACGAGTCTGCATGCTCATTTATGCTGCACACATTTTCAAACTTACGATAGCAATGTCGTTCATGGTTTACACAGTACAGTTAGAGCAGTGCCTTCCGAAGAAAAGTACATGACATGACCAAATGCATTTTAAGGTGTTTTTGCAGAATTTACAAGCCTTAAAAGCACAGTCCACTTATGAGTAGGGAAAACTAAAAGTTTCATGCCAGGTTCTACATGGGCGGTGTTCTGTGATGCGTTTAATTTCCACTGCACATCAATATGGATGATTTTTTTCACGTGGATTTATTGGAATACTCAATTGGTTTGTCTCATCGACCCCCTGGCAGACTGTTTATCACCCTCGACACCAGGCATCGCACTTCAATATTACCCTCTGCCAGTGCCATCATGTACTCCTCCCCTGATTGGTAAACCCCTGCACTGGCACAAATGTGTTGTCCCATGGCAGGTGGATATAGAAAACCGAGCCATTCATTATTAATTCTCTGCTATATTCCTGCATTTCGAATGGAGAAAAGCAAAATAGCATGCGAACCACTGTACCATAAAAACCAGGAGTGGACACTTGATTGACCTCTGACATGGGAAGTTTAAGATTTCTGCACTTATTACTCTAACATCAAACCAAGATGTTAAAAAGACCATGAAAAGTTTGTGGCAGTTCTTGTTGCTGTGACAACATCATGCTAATGTGTTGGTTAAAAAGATATTTCCCAGTGGTAGCACTTGAAGAACAGTTCACAATGAAGACACCATATGAAGAATAGTGACCAAAGGTTTCAATAACTTCATGTTTCAATAACTAGATGAAAAGTGCCATTCCCAAAATGCACCACCGATTCTGCCTGCTCAGAGAGTAAGCACAACATGCAGTTAACATTATATGCCTGTGATTAAATATCCAATTGACCTGTGCTTGAGAAGTTACATAGCAGATAAGAACATTTGTCTCCAGCTTTCTGCTTTCAAACTCCATTGTCTCTGTAAAACCTTCTCTTTCATTTCCCAATTATTGAAATAAAATCAGGTTTGCATCTTTCATCTTTTATTATCATGCTTTTGGTTAATTTGCATAGAGGTGAACCTGAAAACGCAATGCTGCAGTTTCGAGTTTTTTGTCACATCATGTCGAACAATAGTACACATGGTTAAAGTAAGTGGGACACATCTTGAGAGAAGAACTGCCTACGACACATTGTCTGGTGACAAAGAGCAATAGGCAAGAGTCCCTCAAACCCAAGTTTAAAAAATAACGTTTTTTGATTAGCCCAGGGGACATTTTTTTTATACCCATGGGCCATCTTGCTCCCGCATGAGTAAGGCTCTGTTTGCCTGCCTGCAACATGAGGAAAAATGTTGCAGACAGCCATGAAAGGACTCAGGGACTTAGTCCCCGGTCCTGAAGTTAAGGTACAAAAGTAATATAAGGGACACTCTGCCCCCTAGGCCCTGTGGGGTGGGGATCCTACAGGACCAAAAGTTTTTTTTAAAGTCATCAGACTTTTGGGACTCTAGCGGGGTCGCAACCAATTAAAAATAAAAATTCCACACCAATCTCGAAAAGTAGAGGAAAATGCAATAAATAACATGAGACTAAGATGACAAAAATTTAATTAGTAGAGCTGGAGACATGCAATTTCAAAGATTTGGGTAATTATAGCACCTAAAAGCACAAAGCACCACTCGCGGTAATCTGTGCAAGTTCTGGCCAACTGCGATGGAATGAGGTCTAGATACAGGAACCTGGTTCATTCAGCTGAATAAGTTACCATATGAAAGTCTGGTGCAAAGTGTCCACTTCGCTTATGAGGAGGCCACAGGGAGCAGGGAGAGCATTGTGAATGGTCTTCGCTGAAGGGCGAAGAACAGGCAGAGCATAGAGGATGGTCATTGCTGGAACTTCCTGTTGGTGATCACCACGGGCTGTAGATGCTGTAGGATGATGTGCAGATCTCGCATTGTCAGTAGTCACTGGCAGTGTCTGCAGCACAAAGAGAGAGGTCCACCTGCGCTTTGCCTTTGTGGTCATCACAGGTGGCAAAATCTCAATGCGAACAGGCCCAGTCACAGTTGTGAAGAGCCTTAGACTTCAGGATTCTCCTATTTCTTCACAGGAGGAGCTCAATTGCTGCCAGCTAAGGGTCTAGGACTGGGGAGGTACCTTTTAGGGATCGGGAACTCACTCCGGCACAGGCCAGCCAGGCTCAGGCAGGTCCTGTTGCAGGTCCAGGATTGTTCAGTGCAACAGTTCAGCTGCGCAGTTGCACGTAGGTCTCAGGAGCCTGTTGCATCCCTAGAGCTCAGAACAGGAGGTCAGCCACCTGACCCTTGTACTCACTTTGTATGGGATGAATGTAGCAGATCCATTCTTCCTTCTCATAGAGCAGGGTAGGCCTCAAGCAGCAGGGCAATTCACTAGAGTTCATGGCAGTCCTTCTGTCGCCTTTCATAGGGCAAGGAGTGTACTGAAGAGTTGATCTGAGATTCCACTAGTTATACCTGGAGCCAACTTTGAAGTGGAAGAAACTTCTGGGGTTTTACTCCCAGAGATGGTCCTGGAAATGTATTCCTCTCTGCCCAGGTCCCAAGGTGGCTGGGGTGAAAAAAGCCTGGTGTCAAGTTCTTTGTGAGTGAGCTGGGGTGGCTCCTTTGAAATGTAAGTGGTGCAGGAAACAGCTCACCCTTTTCCCAGCTACACCCATGTCCTATTGCTTACTGTCTGGACAAAATGATTAAGCAATTAGCAGGCCCAGGCAGCTGTAAACTCCTAGAAGGCCTCAGAAAGAGTAGGGTAGGAAAATGCCAACTTTGTAAAAATTGCATTTTCTAAATTGTAAAGTAAAATCTGACTTTACCATTAAAGAGTAACTTGAAGCCAAACAGGACATTTTGTACCTGCTCCCAATCAAATGTTAGCACTTATTAAATGTAATGAGGTAGCCAAATGTTATCCAATAGGAGAGGCAGGCCTTACAGTGGTGAAAAATGAATGTTCATGTCCTGGTAGTTTTTCACTATTTCGAGAAATTTGATGTGTGTTATCTGTCCTCATTAATTTCTCCTGTCATTGTAGCTCCTCCATGTTCCACGTTTAATATATGCTGGAGTCTGGTCCACTTTGTATGTTTTTCCTGGATAGAACGTTCTTGTCAGACTTCCTATGGGGTCATGCTTTTTGGATTATAAACCAACCACTGCAAAGATACTTTCATCACAGCAAAGTGGCCACGTGTCCTGGTAATAGTAGGGGTTGCTCAATAGAGTGTTTTTTATAAATGAAAGAATTTTGGAATGCTTATTTATTGTCCTCTACTGTGTGTCATGACATATCCGTCATCGGTTTCTGGGGAACTTTGGTATTTGGTAGAAATATTTGTAGACTAGGTTGCATTATGCTTTCTGTGTGCAGCACTGAGGCATAATGTCTAAATATACTGTCTTTAAGGATCTAGATCAGGGCCTCCAACCTTTTCTGTAATAAGATCTACTTATGTTACACGAATATCATCCATGTTGTAATAGTGATCACATTAAACAAGTTTACATTAGTGGCCACCATATGTCACATTACCTGCAGTGATCACCTCAGGGCATCAGGAAGGTTGCTAGCAGCAATGTAAAAAAACCTTATCCAGTTGCAATGGCCCTACAAAGGTAACGCACAACAGCCATAGCCACAATGCCTCATACACCAAAATAATAATATTACAAATGTCTTCCCAACGCACCATGATTTATCTACCAAATATATGCTTTCAATACATTTTGTAAATTCAGCAATTTTTCTCTAATTATCAGCTTATGAGCTCTGACAATGCATACATTTTAGCCTTAAATACATTGTTTATTTGATATACATGTAAATAACCAATCAAGCAAAAGCTGTGCATCAAGTAGGATGGGCTGTACATAGGAGAGCTACTTAACGCTAGCAGGCGAGCTCCCAGTAGCTCACAAGCGACTCGTTTGAGAAGGTTGATCTAGATCTTTCTGACCACTGATGTCCCTGATATTCTCAACTAAATATTTGTGTGCAACATTGTTAGAAATAGTTGCCAGGTGTCTGCACAGCATAGAGCCGGTCCACAGAAACCATTGCAAGGGACAATGCCCGTGTCATCATACAACCAAAGCAGTGAATAGGAATTGAGCTAGTTTTTGGTCAAGGTGCCCTTGGAGACCAACAAGGACAAAGTAAGAAAGAACAGCTTCATAGGCTGGACGTCCGTAGAAGAGGTGTGGCGCAGCAGCCAGGGTGCCTGACTCTGGCCCACAGGGTTCACGGTTTGATCCCCGGCTCTGGCAGCAGGTTATCCCAGCATCATGTGACTTTGGGCAATAGCTTGCTAAATCTTCCCAACGGTCCCCAGTGCCGGGACAACTCTCCGGAGGTAGCTGTGTGCTTTACAAATGCTGGCATTTACATTTACGCAAAGAGCTGAAGACAAGCACGGAACCTTACATTTTGCACAACACTCTCACACTGTCAGTGTACAGGAACCTGGTGAAGGTGTTTTCTAAGGGAGGGGCCCAGGGCAAATTTTGCTGCCCCTCTAAAACCAAATTTCACTATCTGTACCAACTTTCTGAACAGCCACACACACAAAAACTCATCAATCTATGGAAAAACACGTTCACTTCGAAAATACCCAGACCTAGTGGCAACATCAATGTTTGTTTGCTTGATCAAGGCATTATTTTCCGCATGAATGTTCTCATTAAATACTTTCACAAATCCTGAAGTGGAAGGAATAAAGAAATAATGCTTGTCAGTTGTCACTAGCGAAAGGACGTACACAGAAGTGTCAATTTGGCAGCAGCACAAGAGTGGGTCACAATAAAAGAAGAATGTCTGGTCGTGGTTTGGAAGTTGAATAAATGTAAAATCAGAATGTTACATATTGACAACTCTTCATTACAGCTGCATTTTTACAGTCTATCTAAAAGAGTATCACACTGTTTATTTGTGTAGCTATTGCAATTTATAAAGAACGAATACTGCATGTAAATGCTCAAGGGCACAAACAATACAGGAATTCAACTACTTGGGAAAAACAATGGGCCAATTCAACAAAGAAAAGAACGAAGCAGATATTCATTAGTATGCAACAAAAGGATACATTTGTAGATGTATTCAAAATGGTTCTTTATTGTAGCAGCCTTTGAGGATAAAAGTTATGTGCTACTTTGACTGCAGTGCTCTCCAATCCAAAGAATATATGAGACACAAAAATGCCCGTGCTCTAATCTGATGGTAACACAGTGGTAACAGATTTAGTCTGATCGTGTACCCACAAAGTCGTTAAAAGGAAAACTTTTGTAAGTGTTACATGTTGTGCCCCACACCGAGTTATGCGGGCAGGCTTAGAGGCCAAATCCTCTTAACTCGCACAACATTTAACTCCAGAATGTGGAACACAGTGGGTCCACCAGGTTCGACGACGCCGAACCAAATAGAGAAACAGAACAAATTGGGTAAAATATGCCTCCATTTTGACACATAAAACACAAACATAGACGAATCGGGACACCTAACACCTCTCTTATTAGAAATAAGGCACAAACACAGAAACTATGGGGCTTATTTACAAGCCCCTTTCGCCAGTTTTGCGTCATTTTTAACATGGGAAAAGTGACGCACGGGTGGCGCAAGGGGCTTGTAAAAAAGCCCCTAAACACATAAAGTTGTAGAAAGGCACAAAAAAGATTTCCACATAGTCTCGTAGATGCTGTGGTCGAACACAGATCAACTCAGTTAGGATTCTATAACACACAGGAAGTGCTCATGAGACAATGGAGGTGACTAGTGTGAACAAATCTTCACATACCTGGACCCGAGGAAACGATGTTTGGCCTGCATTAGAGATGAAAGGTGGCCATGAGATTTACGTCAACCTGGTCACAAACGTACCCTGAAAACTTTAAGGACACCTGAAAACATGAGTTTTAGTGTTCTCACTCACCAGAAAAAACGTCAGAGAAAACACTTGTAATCCCTTCACTCTGTTATGGGGCAACTTTGTAAGAGACACTAAAACAGTACCCCGTCGTAGTTAGTTAGCCAAGGCAATGTTTAATCTCGGGGGGGGGGGGGGCATATTATCAAGACAGGCGATAAAATTATCGCCGTTTTAGCGGCAGAAAACTGCCGCTAAAACGGCAATAATGGGCTTTACAATATGCTCTATGGAATTCCAATTGAAGCTCAGGTTAGATGTCCTTCACATCTAACATGGGCTTCAATTGGAATTCCATAGAGCATATTGAAAAGCCCATTATCACCGTTTTAGCTGCAGTTTTCTGCCGCTAAAGCGGCGATCATTTTATTGCCTGTCTTGATAATATGCCCCCCAGTTGCATAGCCTACAGCTCCTGACTGGATGAGTTCAGTAGCAGGTAGGTTGCAAGGTTATACCCTCTGACGCGAGAAGAATACTTTTATAAATGTGACAGATTGGGGGCGTGGCCAAGATGGCGGGGTGAGCAGACGCTTCCTCCCGTAGCTCCTCCGGCCCGGCCAAGCTAGAGCCCTTTTCTTATGCTTTTCTCCCCCCGCTGAGGCTCAGCGCGGGAGAGGAGCGTGGCGGAGCATCAGGGGTGCACATTGGGGCTGTTTTGGTTCGGATCGCCTCGGGGGAACCCCCCAAAAAGTTCGATCGAGACCAAGGAACGACGACGGCGAGCCCGAGGGGCGGAGCGCATTGGAGAGCTGTCCGGGCGCCTCGGCTGGGCCTGGTGCTGAAAGTTGCGATCAGGAGGGGATCTGGCCCGCCGTTCGACGGTGACTGAAGGAGCCTTGCGGGAAGGGACCCGACGGCGTGGAAGGCTTGGGACGGGTGCCCCGGCACTCAGACTGGTGACGGCGACACCTCGCACTGCGGAGGCCCTAACCACTAGCCGAGGTACAGCGGACCCCCTGATGGGGTTGGACCATCTGGGCCCCTGTGCGTGACAGACGGGGGCCGGTGGTGGAACCTATTTTACTGTGGGGTACCTCGGGGGCTCCGGTGGTGTCGTTGGGCCTGGTCGTTTTGGCCTGCTCCGCCCAGCCGCCATTTTGTCCCCGAAGGAGCAGTGGTGGCAGCCTTCGCCGGAGTCCTGGCTGCTGGATGCAAGTGACTCCCGCTGCTGCTGGGCTGATTACCGGAGGGATGTGCTGATAAGACCCCTCTGCTGCGGCCCCCTTGGTTGTCTCACACAAGCTCTTGCGGCTGACGGTGACCGGACTGGGCCGCCATTTTGTCACCTGTGACGCAGCGACTTCGCTCGTGGGGGATACCCAGGTCGAGTGCTAGCCGCCGGCTGAGCATCCCTGGAGCGCCTGGATCGGTGCCCGACTGCGGAGCTAGCGATGTCTGGAAGAGGAGGCCCGAAGAAAGGGGACCGTACCCTGCCGGACATGCTTGGCAGGGCCCAGCACTTGCGGGACAGGACGCAGCCCTCGCCGGGGCCCTCCCGGGCTCCGGCGGATGTGACTGGAGGGGAGCCACCCGTCACGAGGGCCTTTATGGAGGAACTGTTCAGCTCCCTCAGGGAGGACTTCCAGACACTGAAGCGGGAGGTGGCCAGCGAGGTCCGAGAAGTACGCAGGGAGGTGGAGGGCCTTGGCGAGCGTGTGGAAGCGGTGGAGACGGAGGGCCAACAGCGAGCGGAGGAGATAGTCCACCTCCAGCAGGATGTTCTTCGCCTCCGGGAACAGTGTGTGGAGCTCCAGGCCCACTCCGAGGACCTTGAGAACAGATCTCGGAGGAACAACATCCGAGTGCGTGGCGTGCCGACTGCGGACGAGGGGTCCGATCTGGGGAGCTACCTGCGGGCCCTGTTCCGAGAGATCCTGGGGGAAGCTGCGGACTTTCCCATCAGCATTGACAGGGCGCATAGGGTTGGCCGGCAGCGCCAGTCATCGGCACCTCCACCGGACATTCTGGCCTTCCTGCCCGACTTTCCACTAAAGGAACGCATCATGGCTGAAGCCCGCAGGAAACAGCCCCTGACTTTCCGGGATCGGCCGGTGGCGCTTTACCAGGACCTCTCTGCCATCACTCTGCAGAAACGCAGGTCCTTTAGGATTGCCACTGACTTTTTGCGCGAGCATGAGACGCCGTACTCTTGGGGTCACCCCTTCCGCCTGATTTTTCGGTGGAACGGAGTGTTATACCAGCTACGCTCCTTGCAAGACATTTGTGGTGTCCTGGGGCTCACGGCGGCGGAGGAGGAGGGAGCTACGCCGTCGTGGAGGTCCTCGGAGAGACGGAACCGGCGGAGGTCAACGAGGCGGCGCTCAGCGACCAGTGTGGGGCGCCCGGACTCCCCTACCATCAGAGCGGACATGGCCGACGCCCTGAGGGCGGCGGCAGGGGACTCGACCGGCTCCTCTAGCGTGGCCTTGACGGCCTAACACACACTCCGGGGGGAGATGTCTTTAGCTTCTTTACATGCTTGGTACGGGGCGGGGGGGTTGGGGGGAGCGGTTGGAGGTGAGTGGCTGGACGTCCACTTCGCTCTTTTCTACGGACTTGCCCGTTTTGGGGCTTGACTGAGACTATGGGGTGTTTGAGTTTGTGGGTGGCTAGTTGCCAGGGTTGTGTTTTGGGTGGGGGAGGGGGTTGTTTTGGGGTTGGGAAGGTCCCGTCCGATGTTGTCTATGCCCGCTTTGTTTTGGCTTGTCCTGCGCTGCGGCCCCGCGCGCCCCACCCGCTAATTCCCTGCCCATTGCATGGCGCTCCTGACCCCCGCGAGGAATGCCGGGCCTAAAGGTAGTGACCCTTAATGTTCAGGGTCTGAACAACCCGGTGAAGCGCAGAGCGATCCTGTCGTTGCTGGAGGGGACGCAGGCGGACATTTGCCTTTTGCAGGAGACACACTTATTGCCCCGAGATTGCCATAGGATGCGCTCTGCTAAGTTCCCTACCCAGTTCTTTTCCTCGGCAGCGAACAAGACGGCGGGGGTAGCCATTCTCCTAGCGAGTTCCTTTCGGGGGGAGGTGTTGCATAAGTGTGCTGAACAGAAGGGGAGGCTCCTTGCGTATCGCATGCGCCTGGGAGGCATAGCATTTACGGTCGGCTCCGTTTATAGCCCAAACGATCACCAAGAGCGCTTCCTAGATTCCGCGCTGGTGGATGTCACTGCTTCCCCCGACCGCCACATTATCTTGGGGGGAGATCTCAACATTGTCTTTGACTCTGTGATGGACAGATCGGCGCAGCGCTTCCCGCAGACGGGGGAACTGTCCCAGGCTGGGAGGGCCCGGATTGCAGAAATGGATCTGCACGACCTCTGGCGCTCCATGCACCCCACGGATAGGGACTACTCTTACTTCTCGCACGCACACCGAACCTACTCACGGCTGGACTACCTCCTGGTGAGTGGACCGATGCGTGCCGCTGCCACGGCGGCGGACATCGGGGTCCTGACCCTGTCTGATCACTCCCCGGTCACCGGCGTTTTCCAGTGGCCGGCGGCCTCCCCCTCTCGGGGGGTGTGGCGCCTCCGGGATACACTTCTACACAAAAGGTCGGTGGTGCAACGCATCGGGGAGGTCATACAGGACTATCTCACCCACAATGGCAACACTGACACCTCGCAGGCGACACAGTGGGCGGCATTGAAGGCCGTCCTACGGGGGGAATTCATCTCTATCTCTGCAGCTGAGAATAAGGAGCGGCAACTGAAGAGGGATGAGCTGACAGCTCAAGTCCGGGAGCTTGAGCAGGTCCACCGCCGTACGGGGGCGCCGAGGGTGTGGAGGCAGTTGAAGGCAGCGAGGAAGCTCCTGTCGGCTCTGGATCTTGACAGGGCGGAGTACGCCGCCCTACGCTTGAAACATGCCTACTACACTGGGGGGGACAGATGTGGCAAGCTCCTAGCACACCGGCTCCGGGTCGCGCAACAGCGCAGCGTTGTGAAAGAATTGGTGGGCGCGGACGGGGGGGCTGTCTCCGGGGACGCGGAGGTAGCGGAGTCTTTCCGCGGCTTCTATGAGGCGCTGTATGCTGAGGAGCCCTCCCCGCCACGGGATGCCGACAGCTATTTGGAGTCGGTGACCCTCCCGGTACTGGATCCGGCTCAGGCTGACCATCTGGAGCGGGACATCCACGTTGAGGAAGTGATTTCAGCTATCGCGCGGCTGAAACATGGAAAGGCCCCGGGCCCGGACGGGTACACGTCGCTATTTTACAAGACTTTTTGCACGGCCGTGGCCCCTGTCCTTACTCGGCTCTTTAACTCTTTCTTCGAACCGGGAGCCATCCCTCCGGATCTCCTGAGGGCGACGGTCGCGGTAATCCCGAAACCTGGGAAGGACCGGGCCCTCTGCGGCTCGTACCGACCCATCTCGCTTTTAAATGTCGACCTCAAGTTGTACACGGGGATTCTCGCGTCCAGGCTGAGTCCACACCTCCCCGACCTGGTGGAGGCGGACCAGGCTGGTTTTGTGCCCGGCAGACAGACGGTTGACAACACCAAGAGGGTGACGCATGTTCTGGAGAAGGCCTCAAGGATCTCGGGGGAGCGGATGTTGCTGTCCGTTGATGCGGAGAAGGCCTTCGACAGAGTTCACTGGCCGTATCTTGAGCTGGTCCTCAAGAAACTGGGAATCGGCGATAAGTTCCGCACCATGGTCTTTAACTGCTATAAGCATCCTTCAGCGTCGGTGCGGGTCAACGGGTGTAGCTCCGGTGGCTTTGCCATCGAGCGCGGCACGCGGCAGGGCTGCCCTCTTTCGCCGCTCTTGTTTGCCCTCTACATGGAGCCGTTTGCTCAGAGGGTTCGTAATAATCCGGATGCTGTCGGGGTCCGGATGGGCCAGTACGTCCACACCGTCAGTCTCTACGCGGACGATGTCCTGCTGACTTTGGACGACCCTAGGAGGTCGCTGCCTGCTTGCCTTCGAGAGCTGGACGCCTTTGCGGGGGTGGCCGGCTTCAAAATGAATATGAGCAAGTCGATGGCATTAGACGTGTCCCTGGCTGCGGAAACCAGGAGGGATCTTCAGCGGCTCTTCCCCATGCAGTGGTCCTCGTCCACGGTGCCGTATCTGGGGATTCTGCTGGCACCTACATTACCGGAGATGGTTACGGCCAATTATGCCTCCCTCAGCAGGAAGATCAAGGACGAGCTTGGCCGCTGGAACAAAGGCCTGCTGTCCTGGCTGGGGCGAATCGCGGCGGTCAAGATGACGGTGTTGCCCCAGATACTATATCTTTTCCGGGCCCTTCCGCTCCAACCCCCGGTGGGCTGGATACGACAAATGCAGGCTGACATCTCCCGCTTTGTCTGGCAGGGCCGCAGGCCACGCATGAAGAGGGTCCTCTCCACGCTTGCTCCGGAAGCGGGGGGTCTCGGCATTCCGGACCTCCGTAAGTACTTTCAGGCGGCACAGCTCCGCTATCTGGTGGAGTGGAGCAGGTGGGAGTCTGACAAACATTGGCTCTTCCAAGACCAGGCAGTGGCGGGCCGCACCTTACAAGAGGTTCCATTCCTGCGCCGCGCGCATCGCCCCCCTAATCTTTACGCTTCCTTTGTAACGCGGGTCCCCCTGCGTGTGTGGGACGCGGTCTGTGAGGCCCGGGGCCTTACCACCTTCCCTTCGCCGCTCACGCCCATTGTGGGCAACCCGGACTTCTCCCCAGGGATGGAGCCGGGGGTTTTCTCCCACTGGGTGCAGGCGGGCTGCAGGGCACTCTTCCAGATCTATGGCCCGGAAGGAGTGGTTCCTTTTCAGCAACTCCGCCAGGAGTTCGGCCTGACGGAGCTGGACAGATTGCGCTACATGCAAGTTCGGCATTGGGCCCTCCAGCCCCAGGTGCGTGCCACCGCCGCCCGTCCAATTACACCGTATGAGAGGTGGTTGGCTACTCGGACCTCCGACGCTAAACTGATCACCGATCTGTACAAATACCTACAACCCCCGCCGTTTCACTATTACAACCCGGGGAGGGAGCGTTGGCACAGGGAATTGGGTAGGACACTCAGCCACAAGGAATGGGACAAAATTGCGTATCGGGCGCGGCACTCTGCATATCACACGGGCCTTACGGAGACCTTTACTAAGGTGTCCACATACTGGTACTACACCCCGGAGAGACTGTATGAAATGCATAAACACACTGACAGGGGGTGCTGGCGGAGCTGCGGGCAGGAAGGTACCCTTACACACATTCTTTGGGATTGCCCAGTGCTGACCGCCTACTGGAAGGAAGTCTTGGACGAGGTGGATAAGCACTTTGGGATAGAGCTGCCGCGACTCCCGGCGTATGTCCTGTTGGGCCTCCCCAATGACCTAATGTACCCACTGAAGTCCCGTAGGGGTAGGCAGATCGCAATCGCGCTGGGGTCTGCGGTTCAGAACATTCTAATCCACTGGCGCACAACCACCGTCCCCTCCATCACCGGTTGGTTGCATAGGCTCTGGCATGTGCTGGGGATGGAGAAGCTGTCGCTTACGGTTGCGGGGGAGATAGACCAATTTGAAGAGCTATGGCAACCCTTCCTAGCGCTGCTGTCCACTGAATTCAGGGAGCTCACCTGCCCGAGGTATCTTAGACTTCTCAGGCTGACGCCGCCGGTGACCCCGGCGGACTAGCTTACATGTGAGACGGGGACCCCCCGGAGAGGGGGGGGGGTGCGGGGCTTCCTGGTTAGGATTACTCTGATGCGGGACCATAGGACGGGGGGGGGGGGAGTGTTGTTGTTTCGTTACTGGGAGGCTGGGGGATGGGGGATTGTGTCCTATTGAGGTGTTGAGGGGGGGGGGTTTTATTGCTTAGATTTGGGGTGTCGGATACGCGTGCGGGGACTTCACAGCTTGTATTTCTAGCTTTCATTTACTGTGTTTTTCCCCCTGACCCACCGCGCTACCTATTGCCAACCCTCTGGAGTTGCACCCTTTTTCTTTGACTGTATTCCATGTATCCTGCCCTCCTATCCCCCTCCCCCATGGTTTGTTTTGTCTCAATAAAAACGTTTTAAACATAAATGTGACAGATTGTGCACGTGAAAAATCAAAGTGGCCCACGTCACAGTAGCCACAGTGGCAACCCCAAGATCCTGTGCTGCTAAGACACATAGGGGCTTATTTACAAGCCCCTTGCTTCACTTTTGCGTCACTTTTCCCATGTTAAAAATGATGCAAAAGTGGCGCAAGGGACTTGTAAATAAGCACCATAGACTCTAATGCCCAGAAATAACAGAACACTGCACCTGTTACCCTAAAAAATGGTGGCCCTGCTTGCAATGTCTGGGGGACTGGAAATTGGTTATATCATGTGGAGGTGTGAGAATTTAAAAGTTAGTTGGGGTGGATGTTAGTCCGCAGAAGTAATAAGGCCACAATTCTTGTTAGGTCCAGATAAGGTTTAACTAATTTAAAACTAAGCTCAACTCCTGATAGCTATGGCACAGAGCAGACAGGTTTTACTTAGGAAATTGTGTAAAGCATTTAGGAGTACCAAAACAGTTACATAGTTGAAAATATAACACAACAAAAATCCCACTCCAATTTATAGAAATTGATAATATTGTAAAGAACAAAATGACACTGAAACAATGAAAACCCACTGAGGAGAACAAGAGATCTATATTTTTAAATTTTTGGATAAAATCACCACCACAAGATGCAAAGCACCCACCACAGCAAGTGGTCATGCTAGACCGGTACAAGGGTAAGGTTTAAGACCAGCCCTAATGGAGTGCTGGGCAGATACAGAGACCAGGTTCATCACGGATGAGGTAGTTTTACCTTCTGACTTGGGGCCAACTCGATCCACCTGCTGTGGGTTGGGGAAGGGCACCGTAGTTTCTTAAAGGAACCCTTCACAGAGGGAGAGATTAAAGCTCTCCCATGCGATAGAGCTCCAGGCCTGGATGGCCTGGATGGCCTGTCTGCAGCATTTTATAACCTCTTTTTGCCCCACATTTGATAAATATGTAGAGTGAGTCTCTGGAGAAGGGTGAACTGCCCTCAACACTTAGAGAGGCACTCATAGTCACCATCTTGAAAACTGATAAGGACCTGCAGCGTTGTGAGTCATACATGGCCCTATCCATGCTTAATGTGGATAATAAGAATCTAGGCAAATTAATTGCATTGCAGCTTCTCCCACTGCTTCCCTTAATCGCCCACCCAGATAACTCGGGATTTGCTCCAAGTAGGGCTACCACAAATAACTTGCGTATTTTTATACATTCCTTCAGGCGATACAGCCATTGATTGCAGAGGCAGCCATTTATTAGATGCCACCAAAGCATTTGATTCGCTTGAATGGCCGTACTTGTTTGCCCTTCTGGCACGTTAGGCAGCAGCACTAAATGTATTCAGTTAATTGGCCTTCTTTACATGGACCCTATGGCACACCTCCTTATTAATGGTGTGATCTCCCCATTGTTTCGGGTTGTTTGGGCCCTAAATGTTAAGCACCCCGCTAGGAACCTGAACCCCCTGATAGGGAATTTATACGATTAGGCGGGCTCTCCGGAATTTCTATTAATTGGGCTAAATCGGTGGTGTCTCCACTTACTTACACCACTGAGGAGCTCCCTTCAGAATTCCCCCTTTACTGGGCAAAGGAACCAATTAAATATTTGGTGATATGGTTGAGCCAGGAGGTAGACTTCCTTTAGAGGTCAAATTATGGGTGCCTGATGGAATGACTGGAGAGCCCGGGTGGTTGCATGGACTTGTCTCCCACTTTCTATGGCGGGGCGCGAGGCTATAGCTAAAATGGTTATATTGCCTAAATCTCTCTATTTGTTCAGTAACCTTCCCCTCCCGCTTTCAGGCAGCTTTAGGTGACAACTGCAGTCGAGCTTGGTGATGCTGGCATGGGCTGAGTGGCATTCAAGGATTGCCTGGGAGACCCTCACTCGCCATTTGAGCAAGGGGGCCTCGGTACACTAAATATGGATTTATATTATTATTGTGCGCAGGCACAGTTTTCGTTTTATTGGCTGTATCCTACACATTTTTTTAAATTTGTTTTATTTTTGCCGATTTTATTGAATATATAAACTAGGATGACAAAGATACAGCATTTCCTTTTACATGGCAATACAGTACAGAAGAAAAATGCATATCACAATTACAGCTCAAAATAATGAAAATAAAGCACATTCCAGGTCTGTTGTATGACATCTAAGCTTAAATAGGGTGCATAATTATCATTCAATGTATGCCCTGACACGAAAAATAACAGCAGGTATCTACTGACTGTGTGGGATATAGCAGTGCTCAGTGCTCCCTGTGCTGTTGTGTTGGGATTGTGTTGCGATGTCAGTCCCCTTCCTCGTCATCAATAGGTAGTCTTGGAATGGCTGCCATATGTCTAAAGGTCTGGCAGCTGGTGGTTGCAGTTGAGCGTATGTATCACTGGTAGTGTTACAATATGTCATGCACCGTAGCCAGTCTTGCAGTGTGGGGACCGGTTGCTACCCCAATTAAGGGCAATTTCTCACTTAACAATAAGGAGTGCTATAGCAACAAAGCGTAGTTTAGATTTATGGAGGCTATATATGTACCCAAGTAGCGCCATGAAGGGTGAGGGTGTGACCACAATCTCAAACATACGAGATATTCTACAAAGTCTGCCAATAAGTCACTATCTTGGTGCACGTCCATGTGATGTGTGCAAAATCGGCATCCGGGAAACCACATCTCAAACATACGCTGGGACGAGAGGGATCTATACGGTGCATTTTACTGGGTGTCACATATGCCCTACACAAGACTTTAAAATGCAGCAACTTATGCTGGTGGTTGGGGGATACCTGGCATATCTGAGTGCAGCACTGGCCCCACTGCACATCAGTGACTGGGTGTCCAAGGTCTCGCTTCCACGCCACCCTCACACCCGCATCCCGTCCAGGAAGCATAGAGATCACTGCCTTGTACATTCTTGCCGTGAGATGGCTATCATCTCCATCTTTTATAACCCCTGTCAATATCGTAAAATTTGGCGGTTCTAAGGGGTAGCAGGGCAGATTCGCTCGTAGTACCCTCTGTAGTCTGAGCAGTACCAAACGGTCCATACTGTAGCGTCACGGAAATGAGGATCATCTGTGCACGAGAAAACGTGACCTTTAGGGAAAAGATCGCCAAACGTCACTAAGTGAAACTTGGCCACAGTATGCTTCATTAAACCTTCCTGTAGTATAGGGATCCAGCCATTCCCCACTATTGGCAATGCAGGAAAGTACAGCACACAAAATCCAGTCAATGTTTTCAGCTTATGCCACGCCCAACTAGTCCTAGATAATGTTTGAATATCGTGCGGGTCTCGTGGGAACCCAACTGGCAGTAGAGTGTTAAGAGGCGCCGGCAGCGCCAAGTCTGCCTCTAGCCTGTGATATGGGACCCTCTACATCAATATGGTACCAGTGACGGGCAAAACTAGCCTTCTCCACCAAATATTAAACCCAGAAATTCGGGACCCCAAACCCACCCTTCTCATAAGGGAGCATTAACGTGTCCCAGCAGATGCAAGGTTGTCTTCCCCCTCAAATCAGTTTTATCAACAATGTACGAAGTTCTGTAAAGAAACTATTATACAATGGTATAGGAATGTTCTGAAAAAGGTACAGGAATTGTGGAAGGACCACCATTTTTATTATGACTATTCTTCCAGCCATCGATAATGGTAAAGACAACCAACGCTCTATGTTATGCCCTAATTTTTCCATAATAGGGCCATTGTTCAATTGCAAAATGGGGTCCTTCTCCCTGTGAAGGTGAACCCCGAGGTACTTCACTGACTCATCACACCAGGCCAGGGGGTATTCCTCTGATCTATTGCAAGGTACTACTGTTAGGGGAAAGACTTCCGATTTTTCCCAATTGACCTGTAACCCTGACAGGGCACTGAACCTAGTCACTTCGCGTAACAGTGGTGTCAAATTGTCATCTGGGTGCCTCACATATAGAATAATATCGTCGGCGTAGAGTGTTAGGAGTAGGGGTCCTGTTTTAAACTGCAGCCCATGATGACTATGCTTATCCTGTAAATGCCGTACCAACGGGTCGAGGGCAATCACGAACAACAATGGAGACAGTGGGCACCCCTGCCGCGTACCCCACGTAAGCCTAAACTCCTCGGTTAACGTTCCATTGAGGCGGATGCGAGCCGGGGGCAGCGTGTACAATAGTTTAACCACCCCCAAGAATCGCTCTGGCACCCCAAGTTGCCCCAACTTAGCATACAAAAAAGGCCACTCCAACTAATCAAATGCCTTTTTCACATCAAGCAGTATGGCAACTGCTGGGACCGTAGGTGCTATCCTATGCAGTGTGGACAACAATGTGTGCAAATTGTAAGTTCTAGATTTATGAGGAATGAAACACAACTGCGCTGGTGAAATCAGTTTCTCAACAAAAAGTGCCAGCTGGGTCGCCAATAATTTGACTAATAGCTTATTATCAAACTTTAGGAGTCACAATGGCCGGTACGAGCTGCAATACCACGTATCCTTCCCTGGCATTGGCAGCAGCATTTTAACTGCCTCCCTCAGAGCCGGTGTAAGCATCTCCGCCTCCACTGCCTCCTAATACAGTCTGTAACAAACAACAGTGTCTCAAACAAGAGTATTATTTTGCGTACAAGTATACTGGGCACAGTTAATTACCATTAATTAAATCAAAAGGGGAGAAAGCCAGGGAGACATTTTTTCAAGAGATAATCTGTATTTCAATTGCTGATCATGTTGGACATATTAAACTTCATATTGATGGGGTAGCAATGCGTTACATCAAATGACATGTAACCAATAACATACTGTGCACAAGTGCTCGTGAAGTTTTAGTCGTGGCGCAAGTGTGACACGTGATGTGGTATATACAGCGATTGTGTTGGGCGCAACAAAGGTAAGTGAAGTTAAAATTAGTTTCACATTCCAAGACACCCAGGCAATTAATGGTACATGAATAAAGACAAGTAAGGAAGGGTATCCAGTATATAAAGGCGCCAAGAGTTTCGCTGTGGAACTTGACAGCGTTTCAGGCCTGCAGTCAAGTTAGGCCATCATCAGGACCAGGTTACGTAATATTTAGTTAGCGGTGCTGGGGAAACAAAGGAGGGATACACAGTTTCCCTTATGTACAGAGGTAATATTAAGTGGGCCAAGAAAGGACAGAGAAAATATATGAAGGCTTTAAATTATTTGGGCCAACAGTTTAGGAAAAGGAATATGCCCAGCTAGCAGTTACCGCGTTTCTAGGTTCATAAGAGAGAAGGTGAACTGAGAGCGCCAGATGCAGTATGCAAAAGGACTTACTCGAGGATTGAGTGTGGGCTTCATCTAGGGGGACACGGGATGTCCAGGGATAATTTGTGTGTAGAAAGGACAGGGAATGAGCGGCTAGAGGAGTCGCAGAGTGACTGGGAGTGGTAAAGAGGGTGGAGAGAGTGATACATATTACTTACAGATGAAGGTGCGGGGGATGGAGCAATGTATAATTCAATCACAGGAGCTCGGATAGCTGTCTATTGAAGGAAGATAGAGGACAGCAAACTGTAATAATCAGTGAAAGGCAGAGCGCAGGGAATGCGGTGCAAGGAAGGAGGCCCGTGGTTGTTCGATCCATGGAAGGGGCCAGGTCAATGCAAGGGATGTAAGGAAACAGATGGAGGAGCAGGTTAATGGGTGCGGCACATGATAAAGGCCTGGGCAAGACTGGGGGAACATGGAAGGAATCATGATGTAGGCTAAAGGGTCCAATTAGTGGATGGAAATCGGTGTGAAGTGCGGATGGCTATGGGGTATGCGGCAATACACAGGACTGCAATAGGTGTCCACGTGGTCATGGAGAAGGGGGCCCTAATGTGCAGGGCAAATATGGGAAGTACCCGTGGTGAAGGGTGCATGCTGGACAAGGTCCTGGGACAGGAGGAGGCCGGTGTGTGACAGCGATGCACCAAGGGTGTGGCGGTGAAGCACCAGGAGGTCAGGGATGTAAAGGTAACTGATGACAGGCTGCGGGAACGATGCAAGAAAAAGCCCACGTTGGTGGGTATACGCCGATGTGAATTCAGATCGAGTGACCGGTCATGAAGGGCGGTGCAAGCAGAGACTGTGTGGGGACAAATCGGCACATTATCCCTGATCAAAGGGGTACTTACTCGAGGGTTACTTCAGTTGGTGGAGCGAATTACACGTGCCGGCGTCAGTCAGGCAGTGTGCATGGGGCTCTGAGTGGGGGATATATGGACGCGCGAGAGGTCACATGGGCAGAAAAGAAAACTCAACTAGAAAGCGTGGTTTCTTAGAGTGAAGAATGGATAGTGAAAAAAGGAAGACAAGCTATGTTAGGACACAATCACACAAGTGCAAGTGGATATTTAAGTGCCATAATTTCTGCAGTAAAACGTATGCATACAAATTTTACTTTTCGTTTGTTTTACAAAGCATTGGCATATATTTACGACACATGTACAATTACTCAAAATGAAGAAACCGCAGAGTGACATTATTTGTTAATCACATTGGAATCTATGAGTGACATTATTTGTTAACCACATTGGAATCTATGTTGGCACATGTATATATAATGTGTAGTATGATATAAAATCGTTGGTCTATGAATTATATATACTGTGAAGCTTGTGGACAAGATGTCAACAACGTTGCATATAAATTAACAATATAGATACCCCTATACACACGTTTTGATTAAAGTAGTGCCGAGGATGTATACAAGTGAGTACTGGCAGGAAGCCAAGGAAATATTCAAGTGTCAATGGGCCAGACCAATATGTTCATGCAGATAGATGGTGGTAGAGAATGCTGGATGGTCAGGATGGCGGAAGATGGAATGAACAAATACATTGTGGGAGAGATCATTGTATGAGAGTGGTGTTCCATTCATCCAAGGTGTTCAATCCTTGTTTGCAGCGGGCAATCCAGCGACATTCACATCTATTCAGAAGTCTCTGGATATCTCCACCCCTGATGGGTATAGACGGTTGGTCGATCACCATCCAGGTGAAGTCAATTTCAGCATGATTGTTTTCCTTGAAAATGTGCGACCAAGGGTGCAGTCCATACGTCGCACCTGATTTGACTGCGGTGTTGCAGGATGCGGTCCTTTACCATCTGGGTAGTCTGACCGATGTATAGAAGGTTGCAGGGACAACAGAGAGAGTAGATGACATTGCTGGACCTGCAATT
This sequence comes from Triturus cristatus, assembly GCF_964204655.1. Classification (NCBI taxonomy): domain Eukaryota; kingdom Metazoa; phylum Chordata; class Amphibia; order Caudata; family Salamandridae; genus Triturus; species Triturus cristatus. The sequence goes on along the minus strand of NC_140595.1, from coordinate 407,070,210 downwards.
GGTGAAGTATTTGAGATCATGTCTTACACCATTGTGTTAAAAACATTTTGTGTTCATTGTAGTGGAACATGCAGTGCATCTCTGGCATTTGTAATGTCCAAGAAGTGGTGGGAGATCCCACAAAACACGGACAGTTAAATCACTGGTGTTGTTTTGTGGCCAGGTGATAGCATGCACCAGATGGTCGGAAAGGTTTTTTCCTCTACGGTATGCGAACAGCGGAGGGTCGTTAAATATGTTGAGGGGTGCCAGAGTATTCCAATTGGACCTGATGATTTTTGAAAGTTTATTACTGGCTGGAGAAAATTTAGAGACAAAAGGGATGCGAGTGTTGGTCCTCTTTTCCTTGGGTGTGAGTAAGGTCTCCCGGTGATTATACCTTGCCCGTTTTCTTGCTCTGGTGACCAATTTCTTTGGGTAGCCCCATGCGATTAGTTTCTCAGTGAGGACTGCAGCTTCCCTGAATAAGTCTTTTCGCCACTTACAGTTGCGGCAGATCCGTAAGAATTGCCCAAATGGTAGACCATCGCGTAGGCCATGCGGGTGGTAGCTGGAATAGAGCAGTAAACTATTGCGCTCGGTGGGTTTTCTGAATAACGCTGTGCCAATTTTGTTGTCTTCCACTCATAGTGATAAATCCAGAAAAGGTAAGTTATTTTCCTTGGGGTCAATAGTAAATCTTCTATGTTTTTGGCAGGTGTGTAACCAATCCACAAATTGGTTGAGGGTCGTGTTGTTACCTGTCCAAATAAGCAGAATGTCATCAATGTAGCATCGCCAAAAGATTATGCTGTTTCGAAATGGATTGAGGTCAGTAAGTATGATGGTACATTCCAGGTGATGGACATACAGAATGGTGAAGTTTGGGGTAAAACGAGTGCCCATGGAAACCCCTTTGATCTGGAGATAATAAGTGTCTTTGTACAGAAAATAATTATTTTCTAAGGCAATTTCAAGGAGCGACATCACAAACTCGGTTGGGATTCTAGTGGGTTATGGTCTGGTTTCCAGAATTCCTCTTATGACTGCAAAGCTTTCTCGGTGGGGTATATTGGTGTAGTCAGGATGCAGCGCCGCCCCTCGGTCACGCAACGTCACAGGCCGGTCCGGCTCACTCAAATCCCTGGCTTCCTGTTAGATGGCAGTCCACGCCAGCCCCACTGCAGTCTTTTCGGTGCCGATCCGCACCACGTCCATATTTCCGATCGGTCTCCTTATCGGCTGCACCTCCGCCTCCTTCTACAGCATAGCGGTGCATGGCAGGTCCACCAGCAACACCAGGGAGGACATTTCCAAGAGAGTCCGCAGCGGAGCTTCAAGCCTGCACAGCCATTTCGGTCGCAGCTTGGCCGCGCCCCTCCTGTATCCTACACAGTTCATGGCACACAGAGCCGGAGCATGACTCTGCTATGCTGAAGCCACTCTCTATGGTAATATACAGGGCACAGTCCCATCCACTGGCGGGGGTGGGCACGATTTGGTGCACAGTCTAGGCCAGGCATAAGCTTCGTCGACGTGCTGGTCTAGATACCCTTTTTGCTCTCTTGGTCCCATTGTTTAGACACCCGGGACTCCCCTTTACCCAGTATGCTGACGTATGTGAAAGACTTAGGTGTCGCCAGCTTACCATCATGAGAGCAACGTTCCCTGAGGGTTTGTTCATCTCACCACAGCAGGTACTTGAAGGAGACAGGTTGACGTTACTTGATCGATTTACCTATTACCAGCTTAAGACAGCTCTGCATGTCTCCTATACCTCATTCCTCATGGCGCCCACCCTACTGCCTGCACTTGAGAGCTTTCTGAGGAACCCCTCCCTGTGCAAGTTGATTACCAGGCTGCATTCAGAAATGCAGCACACTGCACCTGTTCGAACCCCCACTGCCCGTTCAGACTGGGAGAACTTGCTGGGAGTCCCTATCCCGAAGGATATTTGGATTTTCTGCTGTGCCCAGTCGAGGTCTCTATCACCTAATTACAGGCTGCGGCTGATCCATTTTAAGTTACTGCACATGCTTTACTAAACTCTGGAATGGCTGTGCAGGAGGGGACTTTTGGATGAGGCATGGTGTGTCAGGTGCTCTGCTCCCTGCGCAATTGTCACAGGAATGCCGCCGGGTTAGGCAATATAATGGAACCAATTCTGGATGCTATAAATGAGATGACAGGACTCTGCCTAGATTGCATGCCTCTTACTGACCTGTTGGGATATGTTAAAGAGGTACCCCCAGAGATTCGCAAGCTGGCTGCGCTGTTGCTGCTCCTGAGTAGGCAGAGGGCTGCAATGTGTTGGGGCCATCGACAGTGCCTTCGCCTTGAGGTTTGGCTGAGAGATGCCACATATACCAGAGCCAGCTGGCCACATACTGGGACTTGATGCCGATTTCCTCTCACCCCAGATATATATGGGAACCAATTCAGGCCTATATGCACTTGCATGAATCAGCTGATGGCACTGTAGAGTAGAGCTGTGAAACAGAGATGCTCTGCACATCTCCCACTAATAGGCGCTGTGCACAACTTGTATATCACTGTGAGATGGCTGCCTAGGTGAGTTTGCTGTGAACAGGGGTTGTTCCTTCTCCCTAACAGGCATATGCTCATAAGCATGTGTGTTGCAGTTTCAGCCTATTCTTTCTCTTCCTTCTTTCTCTCTCTGAGTATTTATTCCATCTTAAGTATCTCATTGTTATCTTAAAAGTATTATTGTATAAGGTGGCCTATTGTAGCCATTATCAACCAATGTTTATTTTTGACATCTTTATAAGGATGTTGTGGCTATCTGTTGAAATGCACAATAAACAGATTTAAAAACAAATGTTTCTACATTTGGACTTAGTCACTTTTTTGGAGCTCAGATTTCTCCAGCGGTGCAAAGGCTGCAAGCACAGGAGCTGAACAGGTCTCCAAGAGGCCATATACCTTCTCCACAACGTCCAGCTGAAACACATTCACTGCTGAGGAAAGGATCCAAGCAGCAACCAAAATCCTTGGCCCAGCAATAAAACACCTGTGTCAGATTGACTTGTCTCAGGTTTTAGAGTAAGACAGGAAAAGTACAATCTGACATTTACCTAAGAGCCACAGTAAATAAGGGACTCCACTTAGAGGATAGGACTCACTCCAGTAGAAACCACCATCAGTGGCAGGTCTAGTTGTAACTGATCAAGTGGGCTCTCTCAGTATAATAGGCTTTTGGTGGATTTTGCATCCATGAAACTTAACAGGAGGTCAGCCACCTCACCCTTGGAGTCCACTTCCCAGTCGCGAGTTTAAGTGAGAGCAGGTCCACCCCTTAGGCTTCTCCTCCCAGATCCCAACAGCAGGTGCAGCCCTTCTGTCTTCCATCATCAAGCAGTGTACTGAAGAGGGCCCTGAGAGTGCCACATTTATCCCCAGTGCTAGCCTTGGCATAGAGAAACTCTTGGACACTCCCTAACCAATGTGTTAAGAGTTCTAAAGGGTGACCCTATCCAATTTTGCAGCACTTCCTGTGTGTTCTACTGTAAATTATCCCACAGTGTCCTTCTCTATCTAAAACCTCCAGGGATAGGGATAACCCCTCACCTTTTGTCTTAACCCTGGGAACCACTTCAAACCTAATCAAGGAGCCAATCAGCTCCTGGGTCACAGTGAACACTGCCAGAAAGGCACACTTGGCTCAGGCAGGAAAATGACAGCTTTCTAAAACTGTCATTTCCATTTTACTTAATTTAAATGTGAATGACATGAGGCATATAAATGACTTAATTTGAGTACATAATTACTTTATCATGTGGAAATCATGTAGGCCAAAGTTAATGTGGGTTACAGATTATCATTTTTCTAAATAGTAATATGAAATCCGACTTGACTGTTGAGTTGAATTTTAAACTATAATCAAAATGAGTCCTTGAACCATTTCTCTAACGATTGCCAAAACAAATTTAAGCATTACAAGTTGTTATAATGTAACCCAGTGCTATTCAATGGGTGAGCCAGCCTTGCCACAGTGAAAAACAATTTTAGAGGGTTTTTCATTGCCAGGACATGTGAACATAAAATATACATGTTCTACTTTGTAAATATCATGCACACTGTCCTATGGGCATTCAGGACCTACATATAAGTAGTAAAAAGGAAGGTGTTGGTCTGGCAAAAGGTTTTCTTTGCCAGGTCGAATTGGCTGGTAAAATCTACATACACCGGCTGCAGGGGAATGCCTTGAGGCATGCTTTGCATTGTCAATTTAGTGATAGCACAATATGTTCTGCAGTCCACTAGTATCATTTAACTTACAGGCCCAGGGTACACTTTGGAACCACATACTAGGGGCATATAGGTAAATTAAATATGCATATCAGGAGTGTAGCCAATGTCAACCTATTTTAGGGGTGAGAGCACAGGAACCGGGGCCTAATTAGCAGTGTTCCAGTGTGCAGAGTCAAAAAGCATCAGTCCAGAAAATTAGGCGTGAACATACAAAAAGAGGCCTTTTCTACACTTACCATCTACTGAAGTTCCTCTATATCTGAAGAGATTTTCAACCTTTTCCTTCGGCTATCAGCCAGAATATTTCCAAGTTATGCACTTTCTAGAGTTTGGGTATCAGCTTTTGCATGGTCATCGCTTAGTCCAATATTGGTTTTTAAAACTGTTCCTAAAATAATAAATTAATTCAATACTATCAGACCTAGCATTTGTTGGCGTGATTACCCCAGACTTTTTGCCTCTACGTCCTCAATTTTGGATGCTGTAATGGATTTCGTTTTGCCAACTTAGATGCTTTGGGCACTTTACCACTGCTGATCAGTGTCAAAGTGCAAGTGCTCCTGTAGTGTAGTTCCTATTTCCCTTATAGGCTCTGCACATTGGAATAATATACACTATAGTTGTGGCATGGGACTGAGGTCAGTATGCCTCTTTCGAGTACATTTAATTTAATTACTTTGTGTACCAGCTAACTCAGAGGCCACTAGAAACTCCTTGAATAAACAAGAAGGGAGTAGTTTCTGGCAACCGCATAAACATGACAGCTTTGTTTCTCTTAGAATCGGAACATGTCTCAGAATCGTGGAAACAACAGATAACAGTTTCACTCAGTCAATCGTGCATGCTTAGTTTCTCCAGAGTTACACAAAAATAGATAGATGGGCGTTACAATAAAAAGATTTATTGAACAGTCTTGTTTCTCGTGTAAGAGATATGAGCTGTTACAATTGCAAGAAAGTATGCGAGATATAATACGTACAGCGTAAGCAGTAGGAAGAAATGATACTGCAAACAGCATTGTCTTCTAGCTATGACATATATTCATATACACATACATAAATAACATATGCTAAAAAGTGGATACTCGTTTTCTGCTTCTAAATAGTTCTACCCCAGTGTACCTAACCTAAGTGTAGTACAAGGTAAGATGTAGGTACTGTATTCTATAGTATGGTATGCTATAGTTTTGCATATGCCAAGAGTCCCTCTAGGTTCTAGTCAGCTCCATACCTTAGAATGAGAGAGGTGGGAATCTCTTTCTGGGCCTCAAACTCTAACACCCCGCGAAGGGAGTCAGAACACTGGAAGCTGGATTCTCTGGGAGCAGGGATGACAGCGTTTGGTCAGTGCGTCAGGCAGGGACTCAAATTCTTCCAAACTTGCAGTGGCGAGCCGTATCGAGCTGTACAGCCGAGCCGCAGTTTGCCATGGTAAGGGAAGGTATATTTATACATGGAAAGTGCTTAGGAATGTTAGCATTGACGTAAAGTCGGGCAGAGGAAGACATCATGAATGAACCCCTAAGGAATAGTAGTTCATGCATAATAGATGAGTTCTTGGAGAAATCAACAATCCTAGCCGGGGAAAGTTCCAAAGGCTTAAGGGTCTGTTTTTCAAGAACTCGTTGTGACGTTGGGATGGACGGATGTAGGTGACCATGCCTGTATTTGGATAGCATGACTAATGCCTAAAAAAGGACTAGGAGTCTATGCCTAAATAAGGGCAATGCGAATTGTGCCTATATAAGGACATGATTTAGGAAAACCTATGTACGGACATATAATCAAAACACAGCACTCCCTCTACAAAGTGCAATGGTAATTGGTTGTCCATGATTGGTATGTTTGCCATACTAGTAAAGTCCCTAGTAAAGTGCACTATGTGTGCCAGGGCTGGTAATGCAACTGCTACTAGTGGGCCTGCAGAACTAATTGTGCCACCCACATAAGTAGCCTTAAAGAGTGAACTCAGGTCTGCCATTGCAGTGCCTGCACTCAGTTTGTTAAACTGTCATGTTCTGACAAGTGCACCCACTTGCCAGACCCCACCCTTCCCTTTCTATGCACATCAGACACCCCTATGGTAGGTCCAAGGTACCCCCTAGGCAGGGTGCAGTGCATCTGAAAAGTAGGACATGTACTAAGGTGTGTACCAGGTCCTGACAGTGAAATAATCTCCATTTCGTGTTTCACTGTGGAAATGCCATCTTGCTCATGGGATAGAATGGGGAGGCTGTGTAATATGTTTTCCAGCCTATCTTCCCAAAGGCTTAAGATGGAGAGGTGAGGTTTAGTGTGCCTGAACTCACAATGTAATAACACATCTTTTTATGAAGGTGGTTTTTGCATTGTGTGTTTAGAAGCCACACTTTTAGAAGTGGCTGGGTTTTTGTGCTCTAACATTTCTGTGTGTCTCTGCCTGGTTGTGGATTGACAGTCTGGATTTGAAAGTGATAGGATCTGGGGAATGTCTTGACCCAGGGGAGGGGGTGAGACAGCAGCAGGCTGACCTGCATCTGGAGTGTAGGGGAGGAGTAGCCCCTAGAGGTGAAGAGGCCTGGGTTGCTACCATAAAACAATGGTCCCATCTCCATGTGATTGATTGAGAATCCAGACCCCCACTAATCAAAGGAAGAATGTGTCACTGGCAGGGAGGCACCCAGAACTGGTTTGAACAGGGGGCAGTGCCCCCTGAACACAAAGACTTCAAAGACATTTAGGGGTATAACTATGAGAGCTGAAGCCCCTGAACTTTGGAGAAATGGATTGATCAAGTTTGAACAGGACTGAAGCTACTTCGTGGCCAAGATGAACCTTTGCCAAGGAAGAAACAACTGAAGAGACTGAAGGAAAGGACTGACCCTTGCTGTATGTTCTGGGGCTGGCCTGCAGTTTGCTGTTTTAACCAAGGAGAGGATAAAATGACTTTGCTGTGTGCTGTGTCCCCCTGCTTGAAAGGACTTCTCCTTGTGCTTCGTCTGAAAGCAACTTATCCCCAAGGGCCCGGGGTGAGCTGGCTCCCTGTTGCAGAAAGTCAGGAACACAAAAGTTTCCAGTAGAGTCTCAACGACGTTGTGTGCTTGTGCTTTTTGCAGCCTGAGACCTTCGTAAGAAGTGCCCTGTGATCGTGGGCACCTGGAGTCCAAGCGAGTCTCAACGACGCTGTGTGAATGTGCTTTTTGCAGCCTGAGCCCCTTTGTGAGGATTGTCCTGTTATCGTGTGCACCGGAGTCCAAGTGAGTTCCAGCGACGCTGTGTTCATGTGCTTTGTGCAGCCTGAGACCTTCGTGAGGATTGCTTTGTTATCGTGCACCTGGAGTCCAAGTGAGTCTCAGCGACGCTGTGTGCGTGTGCTTTTTGCAGCCTGAGACCCTCGTAAGAATTGCCTTTTGATCGTGGGCACCTGGAGTCCAAGCGAGTCTCAGTGACGCTGTGTGCGTGTGCTTTTTGCAGCCTGAGCCCTTCGTGAGGATTGTCCTGTTATCATGTGCACTGGAGCCCAAGTGAGTCTCAGCGACACTGTGTGCGTTTGCTTTGTGCAGCCTGAGACCTTCGTGAGGATTGCCTTGTTATCGTGCACACAGTTCAAGTGAGTCGCTGGAAGAGGAGAGGAGAGCAAGGTCGCACCCCCCAGGTAACGTGTGTTGACACCTGGGGCGGGGTGCGGGCTCGGAGGGAGACACTCTCGGCCTCTCCTATTCCTGCAGCGCGAGTCTCTGCTTTGGCTCATATCGTGGCCCGTACTTGCCAAAGGAGTGGCAGTACCGGGGCCAGAGTGCGGAGCTGCACTTTTTGTGTACACCATACCCGTTTGGGGGCAACTGTTGACAGAGGCTGACTGCGAGTCAGCACGAGTGGCCTAGAGACCGCTTAAGGCACAGTGATGGGTGCTGAAGTGTATTACTCATTGCATTATTTCTGCATAACAATGGTTGTTGTAGTACACATAGCATTATTTCTGTATAGCGAACTACCTGATTGTCGTATTACGCATTGCATTGTTCTGCATAACGAACTACCTGATTGTCGTATTACGCATCGTATTGTTTCTGCATAACAAACTACCTGACTGCCGTATTACGCATTACATTGTTTCTGCATAATGAACTACCTGATTAGTGCATTACGCATTGCATTATTCCTTCATAACGAAGTACCTGATTGTTGCGTTTCGTATTGCATTATGTTTACATTGTAAAGTGCCTGATTCTAGCATTACGAACTGCATTCTTTTTATATTGCAAAGTGCCTGATTCTAGTATTACAGACTGTATAGCATTGCAGTAGGACTGCAGTGGAACATTTAGAAGTGCTCATTAATATCGCCAGAACTTACAAGAGCTGATTGACCTATCAACCGGCCAGGAGGAATATTACAAATACGCATATGTTGGATTTATATTGTGTGGTCTTATCGCATATCTTTTTATATAAATGTATACTCGTTTTTATGAAACTCATGTGGAGCCCATTTGTGGTGTCATCATTGAGTTGCTGTGAGCGTGGTTGCAAATACTTTACACTTTTGCCTTGAAGATAAGCCTGGCTGCTCGTGCCAAGCTACCGAGGGGTGGAGCGGGGGCTATCTGAGAAGGTGTCCTTCCTTTCCCTGACGTGGAAACAAGGGTTCCTTTTTGGCCTAAGGTACCTACCTCAGCCAACCAGGGATCCCGGGACTAACAAATACCATACCTAGAACCAAATGGCACAGACTAAGCAGCATATTAGGTGTTATCATTTGATATCAAATGGCCATGGACGTGTCGATTCTACAGAAATTTGAGAGTTATAGCGATAAGTTGCTAAGATGAGTAGTGTAACAACCGATATCAAGAAACAAGTGCCAAAGCGTTATCTCTATGAAGATATCTATACTTTACTTTCTTATTAAATATGCATTCTGACTTCATAATGAGCCTGCAATTGTTTGCAGTGACATTGCTACGTTACTTACAGTTCGAACTACTGTGTTTCAAGCTCTTCTACTCCTTGCTGGCCTCATTCATGGGAGGAGGTAACCGTATCTGTGGCAGGCATGAAAAGAACGCAACTGACAGGCTGTACAGGCACTTTTGAGATCTGTGGAAGAGTGAAAACACCCAAATAATATCATCCCAGCGATACCTTTTTAAGCATTCCAGGTCACCTCACTTTTGCATGACTTTACAAAGAAACTCGACCCAGGCCTCTTCCTTCTGGTTGAAGACGGTACAACACAGGCATTTACCACGCATGCCTTCACCACACATTTTTTCAAAGCATGCATTTATCACGCATCGGCGTTTACCACATATACCTTTCCCCTGCACGTAAGTTTAAATAAGGTAAGTGAAATAAATATGTATAAAGTTCTTCTGCACTATTTAAACCTCTTGACACTTTGCAATCCCACAAGAGAATATCATTTGATTCCAATCTCTGCAATCGTTTCTCTCTATCATCCCCTTTTGTGTTCATGAGGATATTATCTATGACAGAGTGAAGGAGAGATTCAATCGCTCCATCATAACACTCATGGAAGTGTCTGGAGACCGGATAGCTAAAGTCTTTGAGTATGTCCTTCCTTTTTACTTTGGACACTCTACTCATTCAATCAATCAATCCATCAATCAGGGTTTTGTAGAGCATGACTGCTCACCCGTAAGGGTCTCAAGGCGCTGTGGGGGAGGGGGAATTCTGTTGTTCAGTCGAAGAGCCAGGTCTTGAGGTCCTTCCTGAATTGAGGCAGAGGTGGCGATTGCCTGAAATGGAGAAGAAGGGAGTTCCAGTTCCTTGCAGCGAGGTAGGAGAAGGATCTTACTTCAGCAGTGGCCCTGCAGATCCGTGGGGTGGTAGCCAGGGCCAGATGGGTGGAGCGGAGAACTGCCTCAGAAAGAATATCCTCTGAGTGACCCCTCATCTTGAATCTTGTGATCAGTTCTCTCTCATTCTGCTGATGTTCAGCCTCCGTACTGCAAGATCTTTTTGTTCTGAGGAGTTCTCTGTATGGGATATTGGCTTTCAGCAGAGCAGGGTGAAGGCTCCTTGTGTGTAATACACTTTTACCAGCACTTGATTTATGGTATAATGTTGAGATCAGCCGCTCCTGATTAACAATGAGCTTTAAATCAAAAAACTCAATCATATCTGAGTTAATATTGCTGGTAAAATGTAAATTCAATTCATTTTGATGGATTTATCTAACAAACCTCTCAGCAGTCACTCTGCTTATAATGTATGAGATAACAGTTTAGAACTGCTCTGCCGGTCTGCAGTAGCAGGCCAGGAGACATATTTTCACTTTGTTACATCCAGGGTGGCACAACAAGTGCAACAGCCCAGGTGGGGCACTTTAACTTATAGGCCCTCGGTAGCCCTGGTACTATATACTAGAGTCTTATAAGTAAGTAAAGTTATGCCAGTTGAGTAAAAGCCAATCTCAATATATATTTAAGGGTCGGAGCACTAGCACTGTGGTCTGGATAGCAGGCCTCTGTGCACTCGGAGACTTGAAAAACCAGCAGAATCAGTCCAAAGCATTTGGGGTGATCATGCAAAAAGAGGCATTTCCTTACAATATTTGATTGCAACAATTGTCCCATGGGACTTACTTCTAACAATGCCTCTTGTGTACTTCTGAGGTAAATAACTCAATTAACTATTTAGTATACCATCAACCCATTCATATCATATAGGATCATACAGAAAATAGTACAGGATACATGCAAGTCTATCAATATACCAAGCTCAACAGCATGACTTTATAAAGCCATCAATTAGGTGGTTAAGTCCCCCAGAACAATTGTTGCAATCAAATATGAAAATAAGTGGTTCATATTTATAAATATTCTTTGAAAGAACCTACACAATTCAACCTGCTAGTATCCACTGTATTTTCCTGATATTGTTGAAAAATTGGTTTATAACACACAAATCCTTCAATGAGTAGCTCTTCGTACAAGTGAAACGTCTGCCACATAGATATTTTGGTGTTCATGCAAAACTAAAGGATGTACAGCAGTGGTTATAGGCAGAGGGGAAGTTATGCCAATTACTGTATTAGCCAAGCACACGAGCAGGACTGGCCTCGGGCAGGTCTGGACTGAATTGACAACACACACACCATTGTTAATGATCAGGGCAACCTCCCTGACATCATACTTTGAACCTAAAGGGTCATTCTTATACAATGTCCCTATTCATCCTCTATCTTGAGCTCGGTTATGTTAGATGTTTGTCTGATGCAGCTTGCGCATTTTATAAGGACTTTATGTGACATTCTTCAAATGCTTGCATGCATTATTAACCTTTGCTTTTCACTGAGTATGCACATATAGTCTTGCAGCTACAGAACTATACACCAAACTAACTTTTCTAAGACCATCATTGTTCTCTTTTGTGCTCCCAAAATTACATTTTTAGAACGACTGCCATTGTGTTACTAGTTTAACAATGAGAGCAAGTGTTAAGGCCATTCCAGACTGATAACTCAAATCTACATTTAAAAAATAAAAGTATACAAACATTTAAGTATTGCCAATTGCGCCTTAACGTCTAGGGCCCGAATTTAGTAACAAATTGCATTGTTTTTTTAAAACTTTTGTAACGCAAATCTCTGTGCAATGTAACACAACCAGATGCCAATTGCTGTGGTGGTATTTCCTTTCTAACACAAATCCGGATTTGCGTTTGAAAGTTGACCAAAAAAGCGCAAATTATCAGTGTGCACTACTTTGCTCTACTTTGCCTTAAAGGGGCGTTTCGTGGGATGTACATAGGCATACCCATGGTTGTTTACTGCTGTGGCATAACTACAATTGAAAAATAAATTTTGCTTTACCACTACTTACTTTATTGGTGTTATCTTACTTTGCTTGAATCTTCAGAGACCAGAGGGAGGTGATGGAAAGGTGGTAAACAATCACCTATCTCCCCATAGCACTCCTGCTTCTCCTAACCTCCACAGACCTGAGACAGGCAGGGCCATGCCAACTCTGCTTCCTCTGTTACAACAAGCTTGCTCCATCCTCTCTCACAGGTGATTGAGAGGTGTTGACAGCTGCTCTCACAGAGCTCTTCTACGCAAACAAATAAATGATGGACGGAATGCTGAATAAATCATACATTCACCCCCAGTCAAGAGATCTGGGTTAAATCCATTGTTCTTTTGCTCACCATGCCACCCCTGTTTAGACCCAGCAATATGCAAATCAGTCTTGACCCTGTGCCTCATGGGAACAGTCCAGACCAAACTGCCAAGCCAGGTCCTCCCTGGACCAGAAACAAGCATCCAGTTTCCTTCATCAGCCAGGCTAGCTTGAATCCAGGGGCACAGTGAGCAAGGGACCCACGTCTGGGCATACCCATCCCACTTAGGGTGAAAAGTGCTACGCAAACAAATGATGGCTTGTCAGCACAGCACCACCTCCCTGCTTTGATGGAGAGCAGAGAGGTGGCTTTGGGGAGGGAGATGGAAGAAAGATGCAGCGGGTGGTGTGAGTGGGTGAAGGAAGCTACATACAAATGTATACCACAAAACGGTTATGGGTAGGGAGCTGTAGAAAGTGGTGGTAACAGAATGACAAGTATTAATTATTTTAAATATTTGGATCAGTGGGGAAGGCAGATATCAATGGTGGAGCGGAAGGGTTAGTAGGATGCCTGGTATAGGGCCTTTTTAAAATATAGGATGGGGCTGTATGGAGGTTGGTGTGGGAGGATGTCAGAACAGCAGGTACATTCTCTATAGTGAGGAAAGAGAAGGCACTTATGAGAGTGATAGGGTGGGTACCAGGACACAAGCTATATGAGATTTTTAATATGCAGTTAAGCAGAGGGGGCTTAATGAGATGAGGTCATTTTGTGCACTGCTATTCTATGCTTCCTCGTTACCTGCTTGGCTGATCAACAGGATCAGCTGTACAAGTGAAAAGGATTTGGGACCACACATAACACAACATTTTAGAAGTGCAGTTGTCAATAGTGTGGAGTTGTATGTCTCCAAGTGACACCATAGTCAACTCAAACTTCAGTATCATTGTTTATATTTCACTGAGGATTACCTCAGTATAAAACAACGGATTGATTGACAACTACACATCTATAGCTCTGTACCTTCTGTCACTTAAACTATCTTTCCATAACATAATCATTGGTCCCCCACCACCTCTTTTGAAAACTCACATGTTTACTGTTCCTTCCTACACATTCAGCAGCAGCTACATCATGACCTTCCAGTTGTAAGATTGTCTGTAGGTCTGGGATATAAATACACCTATAAATTTAAGTCAAAGTTAAAAAATGTATTATTGTTTGACACTCTGAAGAAGACCACATAAATACAAATGTACTGTGCAAAAAATCAAAAAAAACAATTACAATAAAAATATACAAAGATTTATAAAATACAGAGGCAGCCATAAAGTCTTTGTGCAATACTGTACCATCAATACCCAGATACCAATAAAGTGAAAATGCACAAGGATTTCAATTCAACATTGCAGTGCAATATTTAAAAGGTACAATGAACTATACATCCTTATATAGTACCGGGATAAACAGTGCAAAATCAGCAGGTACCTATCAAACATCCAACACATGAGATATTGTTCCAAAAACTCCTATGCTACCCTCATCAAACAGATACAATGCCATTAAACAGTAGATGCAAGCAATACAATATATAAATACATATAAACAATATATATATATTTTTTAAATGTAAAAATATTTATGAAGTCTGTTTCAGTTGAAGGAGCGAATAAGCATTGTTGAGCTTCCGCTACTGAAGTTATATTATACTTTATGAACAGTGGTCTTAACAATTGATGACGCAATGAATATAAAGATGAACATGTAACTTAGAACTTGGATGTGATTCAAACAGAGATCACACAACCTCTCCTCACTAGGTATACCTTCCAAAGAACCAGTAACCACTCGTAGCAGAAGGAAATTCAACTTTATTTGTAGAATTATTCTACATACACCATGTAAAAGATTCCACAGGATATAAGGTTGCGTTTTTTTAGAGAACGCTGCTCTCTACTACAATTTCATTTTGTGTTTGCTACACACATAGCAGAATATCCCTTTTCCAACTCCCTTCATAAATGGATTTTCTAATCAAGTTTTTTTTAACACACCAGGGGAGGTTTGCCACATAATTTTGGTCAATTCCAAACATGTCTAAAGCTCTCAAATAATTTGAAAAGAATGCACTTCTTCCCTTCAAGCTATGGAACATTTCATGTTTTAGTGCAGCACGGCTAGAGCCTTAATCGCTACACAATAAGTCGCTCTTCCACCTTAGAGCAGCTGCCATAATGCATATAGTAGTATAAAGCTTTCCAAATTCAAGCTGAAGGGCACAAGGGGCAACCAGGTGGTTCAAATTACAAATTTGGTGCCAAATACTTCTCTAAAAAGGACCAGTGCTGCTGCTGCTTTGCTGTGAATGTGTGAATGTGGTATTTTTGGTCCTAGGCATTGTACAAACGTGGGTGCGGTGCCTTTGCCATATCACTCATAGAGTCTGTGAATGGCTGAGGCTTTGGACAAGCCCTACTCCTACATTGACTAATATGATCATTATTTAGACAATTAATAGAATTAATTTTTCCAAGATATGGATGAAGCTTAACCACTTCCAAATTGTAATTCCCCAAAAAACAGTAAAGATTTTCCTACCTATACACCCCGGGACTGAACACCATAACTTTACTCATAGAAATATTTATTTTCAGGAGGTGTTCATCAGTATACTTTACCAAAGCAAAAAGACACCTATTGGGGTTAAATTCAGTAAAACGGCATAATCAGCATGGTGTAAACAGCCAATGTTTATTAATCCCAATTTAGGCGGATCCCCTTTCAACTGACCAACTCTACGTGGTAAGTCATGGGTATAAAGAGAGAAAAGGAGGGGCACGAGGCATCCTTGCTTCTAGCCATTATATGTCTCCACTTTACTTGACAAACCCTGATTTCCTCCCATCAGGATCTGGGTCCAAGTGGAGAAGCGCAGGGCAATAATTATCATTAAAAGGTGAACAGGAATCCCCAGTACAGCCAATTTCCTCCAAAGCATCCCACGGTCAACCTTATCAAACGTTGTGGAGAAATCAATAAAAGCAGAATATATAGGGAATGCCCTTGCCCACAGGGTACTTTTCAATCAACGTTTGAAGTACTGTGATATTATCCTGGGTTCCACAATTCCAAAAACTAGCCTGCTCAATGGGAATAATGTTATTACCAAATGCAACTCCTGAAGATGAAGAAGTATACTTTTGGCAAACAGTTTTCCAATCACATCCAATAAGGCAATCTGTCTATAACTTGCAGGAGATGTTTTAGGACCTTTTTTATAGAAGGGTACAGCAAAATTTCCTTTTCAGGAGGAAAGTATGATCCCCAGTCTGATAGCAGTATTGAAACAAAGGACATAAGAAGTGAGCCCATGCAGAAACATTTTGTTTGATGAGAAATATTGGGAGTTCATCAGGGCCCATCACCCCTGAGGAACTAGCACTCTAAATGAAACTACCTATCTTCTCACAGGAGGGCAGGCCATATACACCCAGCAAGTTGACCTCAAAATTAAGTTCCATCTCAACACTGTAGCCGGAATTAGAGGCATATAGTTGCTAGACATAATGGGTCCACTCTCTGTTGTATATGGAAATAGCCTCAGCCTTAACTGGGCAATTAAAGCCCAATATCTACGTGAGTCACAAGAATAGGCAGCTTCTCTCAAATTAATCCATTTTAGATCTTCCTCTATCCTACATTCTGACTTCTTCAATCTGAATCTTACTCACATCAACGGATTGATTTCCCTTTGCCTTGATACTAAAAGCAATTGAAACTGTTCCCTTCCCAAAAAAACTTACATCACAATTCACCTTTTTTTTTACCACCCAAGAAATATTCGCTGTAGACTTAGCTCTAATAGTTCTATCTTACTCCTAAAAGTTCGAAAAAGGGACAGCTGCTTTTCAAATCGAGGGATAGGATTATCTACTGAGGCATCAAAAGGGACTAGACTCGCATTTTTAATAGAAGGGGTCAGATTCATTATGTTATTGCTTGACCAAAAAGTGAGTCCATTTGTTTTTTTATAAACTACTATACCATTCCCGGAATTCCAGAAATATAGTGCCTGAAGCTCTAAATCAATAACCACGAAAGAGTACTATGGTCACTTTAATCTGTCCTTGTAACCTCAAAGTGACTGCATACTCCAAACATTTGATAAGAGACCACAATGTATTCAAGTAATGATTGCCTTCAGAAGGAATAAAAGATGTAGGAGGCTGGGGAATCCTCTGGAACCCTGCAATTTAAAGCAATAGGTTAATTAGATCTCAGATTTTCCTAAAATCATAAACCCTGATTATCTGATCTGATGTCGATGAATGAGCAAACATCTTAGAGTTCCAATTATTGTAGCTTCTCAACAAATTAGCTATACCTCTGCTGGTGTGACCTTTTACAGAGGGTTTCGTTGCACAGGAATAAATAAAGTAATTCTCAAACTTAAAGTCAGAACATACCCACATTTCCTGCAAGCTATCAATGGGCTGAGATGTGTTATAAAATTTTAGTTAGAATTTGATTGTCCCAAACCCGCCATATTCCAAGAAAGAATGTTTCCCAAATGCCTACCTTTGCAACATTCGTAAATTTGTATAACTTTTTCTGGCATTCAAAATGCCCGCTACCCAGCCTCAAGGTGCAGACTCTTCTCCCTTCCCTAGACCCCTAGCCCAGGGGTCCTTATATCCCATGATATTTATCACTCTCCTAGTATCTCTACCAATAGAGATTGTATTAGCCTTCAGACTTACAGCTCCTCTTCTGCTGTCAAAAACCTGAGTAGACTCCTGGGATTCCGGACTTGAATTATTAGGCTTGCAATCAACCATCTTCTCTGATGGAAAAACATCACTACCTCTTTTCCGAAAGTGATCCACATTCCCTAAAATCCACATTGAAACTATCCTGTAGCTAAATATAACCCTAAAGCTTGGGAGGTAGGTGAGGGGTGCAAATATGCACAATCAACATATCTGCTTGTTACCAGTCTCGGCCTCAATCTTCAGTAAAGCTTCAGGATAAGACAGCTTTTCAACGGGCCCAATTCATTATATATAGATCTTAGTAAATACCTAAAATGTTACACCTGAATGGGTGTTCACCACATGTATATGGGATTTTCCTGATCACTCCTCTGACTAGGGATGGCCATATGTGAAACTTAAGAGAAGATTGTATATGTTATGCACATGTGAGTTACATGCATACTCTTGCTTCACTGTGCTTTACTAGTTTTTAACTTTTGTCAGTAAGGTGTAACTTATGTAGGCATAAACTACACCTCTTTGCAGTTCTAAGTTAGTCAAAAATCTCTTTTATGATTTGGACCTAAAGAGTATGTGAGCCCTATATATTAAATCAAATCTAAATAGGTGCTGCTTTAAATTACTCTGTTACATCTCTTCCTTAGTGACATCTGTTAGATTACTCTGCTTACTTTCCTTTATCAAACTTATTTTGCCTCCCTCTTCCTTGAGAAACAGTTATAAGTGTATCAGATTTACTAAGGAAACATATACCTGCTTTTATTGCCTCGAGTTTTCATACTTCTCACAATGACTGTATTGCCAATCAGGTCCCTCTGCATGAACCTTCAATTCTACTGGCTGGAATGGACAGTAAAAGTTACAGTTTTATTAAATGGATAAATGAACATCTTTTCACCTCACCATCCTTATCAGTTGGAACCTGCAGTCCTGATGGAATAAACAGTGTATGGTCAAATTGAAGGTGGAGAAATGGCTTATTTGACCAAAAAAACACAAGCCTAACTTTGTTTGTAAAAACAAATTGAAACATTGCTTTGTGTTATTGCAAAAAATAATAGAATGCATTTAGTGCACATTTACATGAGTGGAGTGCCAGCAGATTCCTCACTCGTTATAGTTGAAAAAAAAGCAGTGGAAATTTCGTTTGAAAATAGTTTCAAACTATGAAACCACTGCTAGACTCCAATTATACTATGAAACAGTGCTTAATTTGTATTTTACAAGACAAGGAAAGGATCATAGATCAGGAATGCCTGTGGCATAAGTGAATAGTAGATTTTTTGTGCTGCATCAAATAAGTAAAGCGAGGACACTGCTTTATTTGGAGAAATGTAAGTGCCAGGGTCCAAGGACTACTACTGCAGCTAGCCCCACCCACAGCTCCCACAACTGTTGTTGAATGCAGTGACGGCTCGCAGAGGAAATGCTGTGGGGCGGTGAGGCGGGTGAGGCGGGTGGGGGAGGGGCTGCGTGGGGGGCTAGTGGAGTTTAACATACGATGGAAAAGGTGAACGTAAATAAATAAATAAATACCTGCAGTTGTATGTCAGACTCCACTACCCCCCACCCAGCCCCTCCCCTGCCCCGCCTCATCTCCCCTCAGTGTTACCTCTGTGAGCCGCCACTGCTTTAATGACAGTGTCATCATTACTTACTTTCACCACTCTTCAACAAGAGTGAAAGAATGGACAATTCCAGGTCACCGCAATCTATAAGGAAGGCTTGCAGTTGTAAAAATGTTTTCGTAGTATATTGAATTATTTAACACTTAATTGATGTGCATTGCTCAAAAATAGGCATAGAAAGCCACCTTGATTATATGCTCATAAATATCTTCCACTGTTCAGAAACAAGGGCAGGAGAAGTGAAAAGGAAAAAAAACAGCTTTTAAGCACTGGTTGATGGGTGCACAGGGAGCTTGCACCTATTTCTGTGCTGCCACAATACTTTCGTATTACAGAAGGGGCAGCTGACACTTGGGGAGCCCCCTCTGCTGTATAGCTCAAGAATGTGCCACTCCTCCCTCCTGCTGTCTTACTGCCACATTTCTATGCTTCTAAGATCCTCTTGCACTTTATCTCTATGGTTATTTTGCAAAGCAAACTTTAGTCCTCTGAACGTATAGTAGTTCTAAAGAAAATCATAAATAAATAAATAATGGGTGGGTACAATAATGCCCTGGATGGCCCATAACTACCCAAGAATTGCCACTAATATGCCAGGCCCATTTGTATGCCCAAGGGATGGACAACATTATGCTATTGATTATCCCAAGGAAGCACGGATTATAAATAGGGGTGGGCGGAATTTGCGTAATCGCGTTACGCAAATCTCCGCGCAATGGTAAAAAATCTCAGCGAACATGCAGAAATTCCGCGAACACGCGGAATTGCTTGTTCACGATGCTTTTTTCCTGTTCACAGTTGCTGTTTGCGTGCTCGGGGAGAAATATCTCGCAAACACGCATTTTGAGAATGCGAACAAGAAAAAATTTCGCGAAGTCGCGGAAAGCAGAATTTTGGGCAATTTCGCGTTCTCCGCGGAACGCGAAATTACCGAAATTCCGCAAATTCCGCGAGCGGAACGGAATTTACCGCCCAGGCCTAATTATAACTAATGTTCAAGGCTAGTGCTTTACCATGATTCTATAAATAGCCCAATGTAAGAAAATGCTTCTTTTTGCATGATCACACCTCTTTCCTCTCATTAATGTTAAGCTGTGCTTTAGGGTTGCAAAAGACGTTAGCACCTATTTCTGTGCTACCACAATAGGTTTGTATTACAAAAAAGGTAGCTGACACTTAGGGAGCGCCTTCTATTGTACAGATCAAGTGTGTGCCACTCCTCCCTCCTGCTGTCTTATGGACACATTTTTACACTTCTCAGATCCTCTTGCACTTGATCTCTGTGGTTATTTTGCAGAACATACTATAGACCTTTGTATGTATAGATGCACTAATAAATAAATGAAAAAATAAAAAGAGGTTTTGTAGTATCCTGCCCTGGATGGCCCAAATAAGCCAAGAATTACCACTAATATGCCAATCCCATTGTTATGCTCAAGGGACTGGCACCAATATGCAGTTGATTGCTCCATGAAACCAATATTCCAGGCTCGCTATTTTACCCTTATACTATGAATGGTCGAATATAAGAAAATTCCTCTTTTTGCTTTATCACACCCTTTTTTTCACTCTGTGCTATTGCTACCTGTGGTTTAACCCAGGTTTAAATGACTGAAACCTTTACTGGATCTAACACAAATAATGACATTAGTACTTGTGGGGGACTCCCATCCACCCAAACTAATAATACAGTTTTCACACCCAAATATAACCACCTCCGTGGATAGGTACCACCATCATCATAATAAAAGAATAATTGCTGTGGAAAAAGAGCACCTTGGTATTCCTCAACAGCTTCATGACCATCGATTCCAGTGGCCACTAGTGTCTTAATAAGGTTTGGGGCAATGCCCAGTTGCCACTAACTGAGCTACAGTCCTTCAAGTCCAATGAATATATGTATGCATTACACAGTAGTGGTCACTGCTGTGCAGGTATAGTTAGGCCAAAATGTTCATGAGAAGAGTGTTTTTGTTCTACTAATAACTTTGGCACCATTCAACGCATCTGCACACAATTTTCCAAACAAATTCATCCACCATGAATCTTTCATGGAACGTTTCGCACAGATCCATTAAGCGGAAACCAAGAAAAGGTGGCGACCCAAAAGATTGATTTGAATTTCTAGAGGAAACTTTGCTCTCCCATGCAGATACAATGAGTGAATATAATTACACCAAATTTGGCACAAAGTTAGAAATCTACACAGAATGCTTGCTTTTCAATATTTGGTGTAAATCCGTTTAGCTGTTTGTTCGAAACTAGCATTTAAAGAGGGCTCAGGTTGGGCTTGAAGGGGTTAAAAATGTAGGCATATCTGGACGGATGGTCCTGCAAGAGACCTGCAGTACTGTAAATTAAAAAAATAGGGTCTCCTGATTGGCAAAGGGAACTTTCCTCATGTTGGCCATTTCATTACTGTGGGACCATTCCCATTCCAAGAGGACCGACCGATCACATTGACTGGCTGCAACTCAGAAAACAATGTTGCTGCTGCCATTAAAGGACTAAGGGACTTGGTCCATATGTCCTTTACATAAAAAAAGGGATAAGAGGGTAGGATAGGGAAGCCCTGACTCCTAGGTACTTGTGAGGGGTACCCAGAGGGACCCCCCACAGAGGTCTGTGCAACAGAGTGTAAGGTACCCTTTTAGAGTTCAGTACATGGCCGATGGCCTGTGAAGTGGAGGTCAGACACCCGCGAGGGGTTGGGCACAGGACCCGGCCAGATAACAGGCCTGGCAGCCAACCCCCTCCTACACACTGCTGGAGACCATGCACAGCAGAGGCATTGGCTGAATATGATAAAAAAAAGAAAAAAAATTACTGGAAAACTTATGGTAAAAGTGAAGTTCTAGTTAGGCACCGTAATAAGATCTTAGGTTACATTAAAAAACAAAAAGATTCCTTGAAATAAATCAAAGGTTATTGTGATGTTATACTTAGGTGTTGAATTGAGGTTCTGTGAGAAAAGTGATTTTTGGGTTTGTGAGACCTCACCAAATAATAATGCGACAAACCATATCAGGTCCAGTTAGGTTCACTCTAAATTAAACATTAGCTCAGTCCTGGGCTGCTGTGGCACAGAGTGGTCAGGCTTAACTTAACGGGAAACAAATGTAAAGCATTTATCAGTACTAAAACAGTCAATAAGTAAGACACATGACACAATAAAAACTCCTCTTCAATTTATAAAAATAGAATGTATTTCTATTTCCAAGTAGACACCTAATCAATGAAAATCTGATGAAGGGAACCAAAGTCATTAATTTTGGAAGGTTTTGATAAATCACAGCTTTTCACTCTCAGCAAAGGTCTATGAGCCTCCATCGCGAGGGACCAGGGCACAGTCAAAGTTTTAGGGTAACCACAATGGAAGTTGGGGTTGGATGTGGGTATCGGGTTGGTTTTCCCAGGCAAGTTTTTACCTGGGCACTTATTCTGGTTATTTTTCTCATCAACGGTCAGGTCAGTGGGGTCCTCTGCAGCTTGAGTCTAGTTTTGGGTTCAACATCAATGGACTGGTGAAGTCCAAGGGTTTGGTGAAGCTTTGTTCCTCAATGGTATTCAAGGTTACCAACAAATCGGCAAATAGCGGTAGTCCTTTACCTTGTTTAACATGAAGTACTATTAACATTCTAAACTTTAGTGATTTGTAAACAGTGCACTGTATAGCTTTCAACATTCACAGCCACACTTGCCTTCAGGGTTATTCTATTTCCTTGCTATGAGCCCACACTTGTTCGCTCTCTAACTCTATTCTGAATATGACTATGGTATTATCTGTGATGTCATCAGAGATGTCACTTAACATGTCATGAGTAAAGTAATATGTGAGCTCATAAACAATGCTTGGCAGAAGTGCAAGTTATAGTTGGCTCAATAAACTATAACTTGTGAATTTCAATTTTTTTGTTTTTTAAATGGTACGTTTTTCTCAAATTTGATTTTTGTAGTGAATTTCTGGGGGTTCTTCTATCTATCTATCTATCTATCTATCTATCTATCTATCTATCTATCTATCTATCTATCTATCTATCTATCTATCTATCTATCTATCTATCTATCTATCTATCTATCTATCTATCTATCTATCTATCTATCTATCTATCTATCTATCTATCTATCTATCTCTCTCTCTATATATATATATATATTTATTTATTTATGAGTGTGTGTTTATATATATTATATATTGTTTTCCACTGAAAAATTCAAAGGGTACAGGGACGTTATAGCTACAACTTTGGTCATACAAAACCAGTGACATTCAGTAGTTATAGTTATCTGACCTAACTATAACTTATGCCCCCACAATGCACTGTTTATGATCTCACATAATACATCACTCATGACATGGTCAGTAAAATCACTGATGACCTCTCAAGTGGCATCACTGATGACATGATCAAGTATTTGTAAGTGTTTTTAAGAGTTTATGGGTGTTAAACATTTATACTAACCTACTACAAAAGTTAAATTAGTATTCTAGGTGCACTACTACTCTGTGATACTACTTCTAACATATATAATCTGAGTGGCTCTGTGACTGTATTCTTGTGTGTATGTATGTGTAAGTGGTTGTATGGGTGTATAAGTGGGTGTGTGAGTAGCTATGTGGGTGAGTGAGATGTTGTGTGAGTGGTTGTATTGATGAGTGAGTGGGTATGTCAGTGACTGCATGGGTGAGTGAGTGGCAGTGTAAGTGGCTCTATGGGAGCATAAGTGGGTATGTAGTGATTGTATGGGTGAGTGATTGGGTGTCTGAATGGCTGTATAAGTGAGTGGCTCAGTGTGTAAGTAGGTGTATGGGTAAGTGGGTGGCTGTTTGAGTGGGTGTTTGGTTAAGTGAGTTGGTTTGTGAGTGGCTGTATTGGAGAGTAAGTGTCTGTGTGAATGGATGTATGGGTGAGTGAACAGATGTGTGAGTGCTGGTATGGATGTACGAATGGGTAAGCAGGTGGTTGTGTGGGAGTTTGTCAGAGTGAATTTTTGAATGCTTGTATGGGTGAGCGACTGGCTGTGATGAGAGGCTGTATGGGCGAGTGAGTGGGTGTATGAGTGAGTGACTATGTAGGTATATAAGTGGGTGTGTGAGTAGCTGTATGGGTGAGTGTGTGGCTATATGAGTGGCTGACTGGTTGTATGAGTGGCTGTATAGGTGAGTGAATAGTTGTGTGAGTAGCTGTGCAAGTGACAGAGTGGATGTGTGAGTGCCTCTATGGAGGAGTAATTGGGTATGTGAGTACTGGTATAGATCTGTGAATGGGTATGTGAGTGGCTGTGTGGGAGTGTTAATGTCTGTACGAGAGGTTGTATGGGAGTGTGAGTGAGTGTGTGAGTGGTTCTGTGGATGATGTCATCAGTGATGTCCTTTGAGATGTCATTGGTGATGTCATCCATGATGTCACTGATCATGTCATATGTGACATAATATGTGAGGTCATAAGAAGTGCATAGCGGGGGTGTAAGTTGCAGTTAGCTCAGATAACTATAACTGCTACATTTCACTGTTTTTGTACGAGTGAAATCTTAGCCTAACCTTTGCCCCGGTAACCTTTGGTTTTTACAGTGAATTTATAAGGTTTTTTAAAATTCTATTTTCTGACTATAATGTCCCTGTATCCTTTCTTTTTTTTAAAGGTTTTTCATAATGTTCCTGTAACCTTAATTTTTTTAAGTGCATTTCAATGCTTTTTTAACTAGTAGTCGTGTTTGCAGAGTGGTGGAGAAAGCGGGCAGGCCTCTGACCAGCTCTCAGGAATCCTGGTGTATGTGACTTACTGGAGGTAACAGGAGGGCTTCCTGGCCCCCAAGGACCCTCAGCATCCAAGGGGACTACATCCCCCAACCAGTATTTTGCCAGGAGATGTGTTTGCAGAGTGGTGGAGTAAGGGGGTGGGGCCTCCGATCACCTCTCAGCAATCCACATGTGTGGGACTTACTGGAGGTAACAGGATGGGTTCTTGGCCAACAAGAACCCCTACAGCCAAGGAGACTTCATCCCCCAACCAGGTATGCACCAGCAGGTGCATTTGCAGAGTGGTAGTAAAGGTGGGTGGGGCCTCTTGTGACTTTTTTTCATTTATTAGGTAAGGGGGGCCCTGTGGCCTATTTAGGCCCTTAGGGTCCCATCCGCCGGGGCCAGGCATTTTTTGAATGCGGAGGGGCGCTGATTTTGGCCCCAGGGATTCCATCCATGGGGTCCAGCCTTTTTATTTTATTTTTAACAAATAAGGGGAGGGGGACCACTCAGAGCCTACTTTGGCCCTGAAAACCCCATCCCCAAGGCCTGGCCTATATGCTGGGTACCTTGGTCCCACCCAGGGCACCCACTCACAACCATTAGGAGCCACGGGGACCCTCAAGGATCCCACAGACATAGCAGGACCAGCCCTGGGGGTGGTGGCAGTCCCCAGTACCACCTATGGCTCCTTTCCAATCTGTAAGGCCTGCTCCATGGAGACGGCGGTCCCCATGGCTGAGAACAACCTGGGAAGGGGCCATGCTTCCCCTCCCAATTATTTTTAATGGAAGATGGCCCAGGAAAGGTGGTGGTCGTGGGGCACTGGGTCCATGAAGCTCCCCAATTACTTTGTGGCATGGGTCCCCAGGGAGGTGGTGGTCCCCGAGGCCTGGAAGTTACAGAGATACCTCCATTTGTAAATTAATATGCCCCGGGGATATATTGGTCCCTGGGCAATAACAAGCTTCCGGAGGGGTGCCTGTGCACCACCCTCCCTTATTACCAAAATGCCACCTTCCCACTTGGGGCCACTCTTCCTTTAAAAAAAAAAATCTGCAGGATCAGCAGATCACAAAGATAATTTTAATACAGAAAATGCTTTGTTGGCCCTGTGAGACCCCCAAGAAGCCTAGGGGGTCAGGGTATTTCTACCCTTCTCCCCTTTTTTTTAATGTCCCAAAGTGACTGCCAACACTTTCTGGTTTGAAGTGTTGATTGCAAATCATATCTCAGCATGATCCTCCATGTTCCTATGTATAGAATTGGAAATTTCTTTGAATAACTCCTGTAACTACCAAACGGATTTACACCAATTTACAAATAAGTTGCTTTCTGGACCAACAGCTACCTTTCTGACAAATTTGGTGTAATTCCGTTCTGCAATTTGGGCTGTAGGCGTGTCTAAAGTTCCCATGGAAATTAATATGGGGAAAACACATTTTGGGAACTCTCCTTTTTCTCGGCCCCTCTTGACAGATCACCCCAAATTTTTTAAAGCAGCAGCTGAAGTGAATGGCAAACTAGTTTTCAAAATGTACTGAACGGATTTACAGCATTCAAAGCAAAGAGTGCACTCAGCGGTTCCGGCTGTTGTTGCTACAAAGGTTCCTATGGAAATTAACATGGGGAAAATTAGTTTTGGGACCCCCCTTTTTTCTCTGCCCCAGCTTGACAAATCACCCCAAAACTTTCAAGACAGGAGCTGACCGGAGTAGGCCATTAGTTTTGAACATTTTGCGAAGATTCATCAAACAGCACCAAGGATATTGGCAAATCAAAAACGCTTATCTAATCACCGTACTGGAGCCCCTATGGTCTCTCATTGGTTGGAATGTGGACACTCAGTGAAGGATCTCCGTTGGACTATTCTTGAGCACGTACTACCTCCTAAGGATGGGAATATCGATGCTTTCAGATGCAAACAAGAGGTATTCTGGATCTATACCCTCCGGACAGTTGAGAATGGACTCAACGAATTGCTGCCTTGGGAGAATGCTATTATTTGATTTCCGCCTCTGATTCCATTTTTATTTAATTTATTTATCGCCGATTTATTTTTTATTTGTTTTATTTGTTTATTTTTTCTGTATTGTGAGCTCTTCTTTGGTTTTTATCCGTATCCAGTACTTTGTTAATATGGCCGACTTTTGGGTGATGCTTTCCCCTAGTTTTGTCATTTGATCCGTTTTCTATCTCCATGGACGGGCCCCCCTGACGCGCATCACGTGATCTCGTGTTTCTTCACGCATGGTATTTCAGCAGTGCGGTCTGTGTCCAGGCGTTTACACTGCCGGGGTTTGATTGGGGGACCCCGCTCTTTGACAATTGGATGGCGATACATGCGGTAAGCCGTCGGTGTGCTCACATCTCTTTACATTTTTTGCATCCTCTACGGTTCCTTGTACTTATATACTCTTGGTTTCTCTAGGTCTTGGAGATTCACGAGGTACCCTGGCATTACTTGTCTCGCCACGCATGATCTATATTTAAAATTATACTTGGTGAGTCATTTATATGTTATCCATCTTGTCTCTCTTTAACTAGATAGACTTTTTTAGGGTATTTATCCCTGTATCTCTGTTCTTAGATCTTTAGGGACACGAGAGGATACATTATATTATCCTGTATCTTACATCATTGTGGATCTACCACTAGTGTGTGCTTGTCTCACATTTGAGGTATGTCTGTCTCTTCATGACTTGCGTGCCTTGACCGGCATTTAATAATTTAACTCTTTTTTTATTGTTCGTTTATTCGATGTGCTGCACGCTATTTTTCATCTAATATATGTTCTTGTTGAATAGGTCATAATCACATTACCCTTTG
The DNA here is from genome assembly GCF_964204655.1 of Triturus cristatus. Lineage (NCBI taxonomy): Eukaryota > Metazoa > Chordata > Amphibia > Caudata > Salamandridae > Triturus > Triturus cristatus. Next base: position 407,042,915 of record NC_140595.1, on the reverse strand, counting down.
GAACATAGAGACTATCGAGGAATTTTATATCATTCCGATCATTTATCTTACGACTCATACATTATTACCATCTGATGCCGCACTTGGTGAGTCATTCATATGTTTGTCCAGTGTTTTCTTTTTTCTATTTTAGGCGGTATAAATTAGTGTTCTTAGCCCTTGTTTAGATTTGGATATACTTCAGAGGATAGGTAATCCAATTCTGCTTGACCATTTTCTCAGTATGTGGGACCATCTATTAGCACGTATTTCTCTAATTTCTTGAGACATGATAGTTTCTACATGTTTTAGAGATTACTTGCTAGGACTTGCCAATAGAACTTATTTGTGTTGGTGTGCCTACTCCATGTGATATGTAGGCTACTCTTTCATTCCATACATGCTTTTCTGCAGCAAGTTCTATACTTACCATCTCTCTTTATTCGTACCTGTGATCGCAAAATCCTGTTTCTAGATGATATCCCATTATTCATTTAACAGGTGTGCTTTTTAGCTAAGAATTGGCCTTCCGGCTACAACCTTCTGGCGTGATGGATATGCCAGATTTTTAAGCCTCGCTTACATTTTGGACTTATATTCCTGGATGAGAAGACCCTCAGTTTCTAAGTACGATAAAATGTTTTTTTTCCTTAATTGTTTTTTTCTACACTTTTAGTTTTTTTTGGTTTATTATATGTTTCTTCACTGTGTCACTTTCTTTTCTTTTTACAATTATAAAACCTCTGGAAGATATAAATTACTTCACTTGGGTTATCTTTTTCTTTTCTTTTTTTCCATTCTTTGGTATCTATAATGAAGGTTATTTACACTATGTCACTTTCATCGTCTTCTTTAGAACACGGTGTTTTTGGTGACGGATTATTATTCTCACTCTGGTTACCTGAGTTTGGGATTGCATCCGTGTCTGCAGTTTTCTTGTATTTTATATTATTCTAATTTAGGTTTTGTGTTCCACAGACCTTCAACGTACTTTGTGCTTCATACCCGACATGTAAATTTTTATTTAGTTTTGAAAGAAATGACTTGGTTTAACTTACTGAGACTGTCAAAGGTATTTCCGCCCTGAAGAAGGAGCTCATTTACAAGCTTGGGATCTCCGAAACGCGCGTCGGCGCTTTACTGTCTTGGTTATATTGTATTCTCTTAATAATTCTTTACTTTTTGCTGTTACTTTGATATGTTTGAATCAACTTTAAATATTGTTTGGCTGTTTCATTACAGTTGGGTTTGTGCATATGACTGTTTTCTTTCTATAAAATCCATTGTGTCAAAGTTTATCTTAAAATGTATTTGATGTATATGTAATAATTGAACATCAGTAGCAATTTTGCTACCACAGTTACAGTAGTATGTACAGCATCATTTTAGAAAAATAAATGAAAATGTGAAAAAAATGATTAAACATGTTTTTTTTGTTTGGTCTGTGGACACAGTTTAATTTATGGACTTATTGCCTATATATATTGTGTCAGTGGGGGGAACGTGTTCCTGTTTTTTGTATTGATTATTCCCTGACTACCTTCCCCTCCCATTCATTGCTTCAGGGTCCCTCTATGTTGTACTACTGAACGGATTTATAGCATTCAAAGCAAAGAGTGCACTCAGCGGTTCTGGCTGTTGTTGCTACAAAGGTTCCTATGGAAATTAACATGGAGAAAATTAGTTTTGGGACCCCCCTTTTTTCTCTGCCCCAGCTTGACAATTCACCCCAAAACTTTCAAGACAGGAGCTGGCCGGAGTAGGCCATTAGTTTCGAAAATTTTGCAAAGATTCATCAAACAGCGCCAAAGATATTGGCAAATCAAAAACGCTTTTACCATGGAAACTAGGTCCTAACTAAAACGACCTACTGGCAACTGCCAGAAGGTAAATATATTACTAGTTTTAGTTAGGACTTAGTTTCCATTTGAAAAATGTTTTTTGATTTGCCAATATCTTTGGCGCTGTTTGATGAATCTTCGCGAAATTTTAAAAACTAATGGCCCGCTCCGGTCAGCTCCTGTCTTGAACGTTTCGGGGTGATTCGTCAAGCGGTGGCCAAGAAAAATGGGGGTCCCAAAACTCATTTTCTCCATGTTAATTTCCTTATGAACTTTTGTAGCATCTACAGCCGGAACTGCTGAGTACACTCTTTGCTTAGAATGCTGTAAATCCGTTCAGTAGTTCCTGAGAAATATAGAAATAAAAATATCGGTATCTGGTGACCGCGGATGTCATGAGTCTTAATACTGCTAAGATGTATACAGTCTGATTGTGCCCTAGTCAGAACCATAAGCGTGGAAATGCTAAAATATATGTTTTTAGATATAAAGGATTTTAATGGTTAAACATATTTTGTATATTCTGAGTTATAGTAAACATTCAACAGAAAGCAGAAGATTACAGTATGTGAAAGCTCTTTCCTCGTGATCAGGCATGAGTATGCAAATGGGAGGCATTGGCAGTTGGCATCCTTAGGCGTTACCAGTGTGCGACATGTTAAACTGCCGAACGTGTCAAACGTGCCCACATATTAACGTTTTGTACGAGCAAATGAGTCAGCTCCTTGTCCCAAACTTATTTAAACCCCACCCGCCCTTTGAGACTTGCTTAGTCTCGTTCACTCGCGTCACTCCCCTGTTTCCAGATTCCTCTGCAGTGACTGCGGCCGGCTTCTCCTCGTCTGCTTTTATTCCCATCGGTGGCATCTTCAGACAAGGTTCTCCCTCCGGCGGCATTCCCCTGGGCCTTACTCCACCTTCTTGTACCCTGGTGGGAATTCCAGATCCTAAAAAAGTAAACACACAAAGGTCTAATTAAAGGCGGCGATAGCGCGCATAATCAAGTAAGAAAACTAAATCTTCAGGACAGTTAACACGTTTCTGGTGAGTTATTTTAACTATATTTAATTAAAATTATTCAATAAAGAATATCTATGGATATTGTAACTTGGCGAAGTTCAACAACAGGAGACTTGCAAGAAACAGTTTGACCAAGAGGTTGCACTGCTAAAACGAACAATTGAACTATTAGTACTTTGACGAAACATTGGGACAAAGACTTTTGTGCTCAGTTATCTCTTTCCTCGAGTGTATGAACATTGTTTATTTATATGTTGTGTACCAAAAGTTTGTTTAGAGAGACAAACAAATGAAGTAAAGTCCCGTAAATTGGAGTTAATTAAAGAAAGAATTGTGAATTGCTTCACCATACCTTGATCGCTGATAATAATGGCTTTAACCATTTTTTGTGTTTTAGGAAAATATAACTAAAACACTACTTGTGAGAACAATATTCTAGAAAGCTCCGTAAATATATTTATATCAGGATTTTGTGACTTTAGGTATTTATAAATCTTTAACAAAACAAAATCACTGTATATTGCAAAGTTTGATGCTTACCTTTTGTTTCTTTCCATTCAGAACTAATTAAAGAAGTCACAAGATCTACCCCCACCGAGACAGAATTCAGAATCGCATCTTACCATAAACAATCTACATTCCTGAATTCCCAGAGAGAGGAGACTTCAGTGCAGTAAGACGTCCAGTTACATCTCATCTTTTTCTCTCTTTCTCTCCCCTTCTCGTCCCCATTCCCTTTCCCCCCTGGGGTAATATAGTTTGGCTGTGTAATTTCTACTACTGCCTTTCTATTTAACCTCGGAGGAGTTGGGGACTTATCGACACTAAAGGCGAACAAGCTGGAGAACAGGTGAGTGGCAGTCGTAACAGCGAAGGATTCGTAAACCCTCCCGATCACGAGCTTCATTCTGATTGGCTGCCAACACTCCAAACCAGGAAGTTTTGGCAGCTATCTTGTGACTTGGTAAAACCGAGTCACAAGAAAACAGTAAAACAAAGTTAAGACACAAGAAAAGGGGCAGGGTAGAAACACCATGACCCCCTAGGCCTGCTCAGGGAGTCCATAAGGGACCCCCAGGGCCCAAAAAAGCATTTTTAAGAAATATTTTTGGCTCAATTCTTGCTAGGTGTCCAAATTGGCCCCCAAAAAATGAAGCACTTTGTTTTAATAAGCCCCTGGATGGGCCAGGTCCCAGGGCAATATGCAAATATATGCCGGAGCTGCGCCGGCCCCCGCAGCCCCGGGGACTGTCACCTCCCCAGGGCTATTTTAATATTAAAAGCGAGGGGGGGCTCATGCCCCCACGTTGTCCCCGGGACCTCCACCTCCCCGGGGCTTTGAAAATTATGGGTTGGGGGCCTCGCTTGCCCCCCAAGCCCTGGGGACCGCCACCTCCCCGGGGCTTTCTTTAATTCTGGGCGGGGGCCACACAGGCCCGCCCAAGCCCCAGGGACCACCACCTCCCCGGGGCTTACATTCAATTAAAGAAATTGTAGGGGGCTTCACACTGCCCAGCACTGCCCTGGTAACCACCACCTCCCCAGGTCTTCAAGTCTGTTATAGGGGTGCTACGTGGCCCCCTTCTGGAGCCCTCCTTGTCCCTGGGGACTGCCACCCCCAGGGCTGGCTCCAGCAATGTCCTGGGGTGCCCACCCCCAAGACATTGCAGTTTGCAATGGCAGGGCGGGAGCATGCCTCCCGCCCTATCATTGTAAACTCTGCTTTGCTTTGTGGAAGCGAGAGCAGGAAATCTGCTGTCGCTTCCATGAAGCAAATCAGAATTGCTTTTGGACAAGGGGGGCTGCATGTTAGCAGCTCCCCTTGCCCAAAAGCAATGCTGGCTCCCACAGGAGGCGGGGAGCTGGCTGGGACTGTGGGGGCATTGGGGCTCCCCTCACAGTCCCCAACGTAAGGCCAGGACCAGGCAGAAGGGGTCCCTGGGCCATAAGTGGCTTCAGGAGGGGGGCCCCCCTCCCAAAAAAAATAAAAAAACAAAGCTGGCCAGCCCCCCTCCAAAATAAAAAATAAAAAATTGAAGGCTGGCCAGGCCCCGGGGGAGGGGGTTCCCGGAGCCATAAGTGGCCTCAAGAGGGGGGCCACATGCCCCCCCTCCAAAAAAAAGGAAATTCTGGCCAGGCCCCGGGTATGGGGTCCTGGGGGCCCAAAAGGGGCGATGATGTCCTCTTGTATCCTGAGGACCTCAGGACACAAGTAGACTTCATCCCCCAAGAAGCAGTGCACTGGGAGGCATGTTTGCAGAGTGGTGTAAAAAGGGGGCATGGCCTCAGACCACTCTCAGCAATCCAGCTGTGTGGGGCTTTCTGGAGGTACCAGGTGGGCTAGTTAGCCACCAGGGACCCTTAGGAAGCAAGGGAACTTCATCCCCTAATGAAGAGCATGCCAGGAGGTGCGTTTGCAGAGTGGTGGGGAAAGGGGGTGTGACCTGTGGCCCCCTGTCAGCAATCCCACTATCTGGGGCATACTGGAGTTATCAGGTAGGCTAGTTGGCCTCTGAGGACCCCAAGCAGCAACGTAGACTTTGATCTCCATCCAAGAGCGTGCAAGGGATCACGTTTGCAGAGTGGTGGGGAAAGGGGGTGTGGCCTGCAATGAGAACTTAGCAATCCTGCTGTGTGGAACTTACTGAAAGTAATAGGAGGGGTAGTTCCCCTCCTGTTACTTCTACTAAGTCCCACACAGTGGGATTGCTAAGAGGTCCTTGGAGGCCATCCTCACCTTTCTCCACCACCCTGCAAATGTACCTCCTGGCACAGTACTGGTTGGGGGATGAAGTCCACTTTACTCCTGAAGGACTTTGGGGGCCAAGAAGCCCTCCTGGTACCTCCTGTAAGTCCTACACAAAGGGATTCCTGAGCGCTGGTCAGAGGCCCAGCCCCCTTTCTCCACCTCTCTGCAAATGCGACTAGTAGTTAAAGAAACATTTGCAATGTAATAGGTTTCATATTTGCAAGAGTTAGAGCTATTGGCGTTGTAAATGTAAAAGTGTTCTACTAATGTTTCTTGAAGTGGAGCGGATGTTGGTTGTGTGCAGTGGAATTATGTGGCATGATGTGCAGTGAAATTATGTGGATAGACTTTGACTTTGATGTGAATAGAAAGTATGTGGTTTTTAGTGGATAGGAATTATGTAGAGTGGGATTATGTGTTATGGAGAGTAATTATGTGGTATGGTAGTCTGTGTTGTGGAGTGGTAACATCAGGTTTAGTCTTCCTCGTTACCATGGAAACTAAACTATAAACTCAATAAGTCAAAAAAAAGAAGGAACAACTGAGGAGCACTTCTGGACCTAGTCAGAGGTTTGAGCAGGGCCACTCGATTTATGCAACTGTTTGGCTGCACCAACTTTTGCACAATTACACATTTTCCGCATTTGCCACATAAACCATCATCTGCTGCATAATCTTCAGATTTGAACAAAAAAAACTTGTTTCTAGCTCAAATGGCTCAAACGTTACCAAAAATGCAGCGACAAGTGTTACAACGTGGTGGAAGGCCCTTTGCAAACCTAGAATATTCACCTGTCACTTATTGCTAAATATGCGTATTAAATTGGTACTAATGGTGTGCAAACCACTCCTGCTTTCTGCACCTCTCTTGCCTCTTGCCTCTTTCTGCACTTCTTTTGCCTCTTTCTGCACCTCTGTTGCCTCTTTCTGTACCTCACTTGCTTCTTTCTATACTCCTCTTGCCTCTTTCTGCACCCTTCTTCCTTCTCTTTGTACCTCTTTTGCCTCTTTCTGTACCCCTGTTCCCTCTTTCTTCACCTCTCCTACCTGTTTCTGCACCTCCCTTGTCTCTTTCTGCACTTCTCTTACCTCTTTCTGTAGCTCTGTTGCTTCTTTCTGTACTTCTGTTGCCTATTTCTGCACCCCTCTTGCCTCTTTCAGCACCTCTGTTGCTTCCTTCTGAAGCTCTCTTACTTCTTTCTGCACCTCTGCTGCTTCTTTCTGTACCCCTCTTGCCTCTTTGTGCAACTCTCTTGCCTCTTTCTACACCTCTCTTCCCTCTTTCTACATGCCTTTTGCCTCTTTGTGTACCTCGGTTCCTTCTTTCTGTACTTCTCTTGCTACTTTCTGCAATTCTGTTGGTTCTTTTGCACTGCTCTTGCTTCTTTCTGCACATTTCTTGTATATTTCTGCACCCCTGTTACCTCTCTCTGTACCTTTCTTACCTTTTTCTGCATCCCTCTTGCCTCTTTCTGCACCTCTGTTGGTTCTTTCTGCACTTCTCTTGCTTCTTTCTGCACCCTTTTTCCCTTTTTCTGCACATCTCTTTCTACACCTCTCGCCTCTTTCTGCACTGGTCTTGCCTATTTTTGCACCTTTCTTGCCTCTTTCTGAACCTCTTTTGCTTTTTTATGCACTTCTCTCCTGTTTCTGCACCCCTCTTGCCTCTTTGTGCACCTCTGTTGCTTCTTTCTGCAAATCTTTTGCCTCTTTCTGTACCTCTCTTGCCTCTGTCTGCACACCTGTACCCTCTTTCTGTACCCCTTCTGCCTGTTTCTGCAACTCTCATGCCTCTTATTGCAGTTATCTTGCCTCCTTTTGCACCTCACTTGCCTCTTTCTTCACTTCTCTTGCTTCTGTCTGCTCCATTTCCCCTTTTTCTGCACATCTCTTGCCTCTTTCTATACCTCTCCTGCTTCTTTCTGCACATCTCTTGGTTCTTTCTGCACTGCTCTTGCCTCTTTCTGCACCCATTTTCCTCTTTCTGCATCTCTTTTGCTTCTTTCTGAACTTCTCTCTCCTCTTTCTGCACCCCTCTTGGCTTTTTCTGCACCTCTGTTGATTCTTTCTGCACTTTGTTTGCCTCTTTCTGCACTTCTCTTGCTTCTTTCTACACCCCTGTTGTCTCTTTCTGCACTCGTCTTCCCTTTTTCTGCACTCCTCTTTCTTCTTTCTACACCTCTGTTGCTTCTTTCAGCAATTCTCTTGCCTCTTTATGCACTTCTCTTGCTTGTTTCTGCATCTCTCTTGCATCTTTCTGTACCTCTGTTGCCTCTTTCAGCACCTCACTTGCTTCTTTCTGCACCCCTCTTTCTGCTCCCCTCTTTGCTCTTTCTGCACCTCTCTTGCCTCTTTTTGCACCCCTCTTCCCTCTTTCTGCACCTCTCCTGCCTCTTTCTGTACCTCTCTTGCCTCTTTCTGTATCTTTGTTGCTTCTTCCTGCATTTCTTCTGCCTTTTTCTTCACCCTTCGCACCTCTTTGAGTACCTGTATTGCTTCTTTCTGCACTTCTCTTCCTTCTTTCTGTACCCTTCCTGCCTCTTTTTGTACCCCTCTTGCCTCTTTGTGCACCTCTCCTACCTCTTTTTGCACCCCTCTTTTTATGCCTCTGTTGGTTCTTTAAGCACTGCTTTTGCTTCTTTCTGCACCTCTTTTGCAAATTTCTGAACCTCTTTTGCAAATGTCGGTATCCCTCTTGCCTCTTTCTGCACCCATGTTTCCTATTTATATATCTCTCTAGCCTCTTTCTGCACCCCTCTTCCCTCTTTCTGCACTTCTGTTGGTTCTTTTACACTGCTCTTGCTTCTTTCTGCACCTCTGCTGCTACTTTCTGCACCTCTTTGGCTTCTTTCTGTACTTTTCTTGCCTCTTTCTGTACCCCTCTTGTCTCTTTCTGCACCTCTGTGTGTTCTTTCTGCACCTCTCTTGCTTCTTTCCGCACCTCTGTTGCAAATTTCTGCTTCCCTCTTACCTCTTTCTGTAGCCCTCTTCCCTCTTTCCGTACCTCTCTTGCCACTGTCTGCACACCTGTTTCCTCTTTCTGTACCCCTTTTGCCTGTTTCTGCAACTCTCTTGCTTCTTTCTGCAGTTCTCTTGCCTCCTTCTGCACCTCACTTGCCTCTTTCTGCACTTCTCTTGCTTCTTTCTGCACCCTTCTTCCCTTTTTCTGCTCATCTCTTGCCTTTATCTGCACCTCTCTTGCCTCTTTCTGTATATCTCTTGGTTCTTTCTGCACTGTTCTTGCCTCTTTCTGCACCCCTCGTGTCTCTTTCTGTACCTCTTTTGCTTCTTTCTGCACTTCCTTTGCTTCTTTCTGCACCTCTCTTGCTTCTTTGTGCACCTCTTTTCCCTCTTTCTGCACTTCTCTTGCTTCTGTCTGCACCTTTCTTCCCCTTTCTGTATATGTTATACTTATGTAGGTATAGTTAGAAATTAGCATTTAAAAAAACATAGAAATACACTGAAAAAATACAGGTTTCAGGGATGTTATAGTTAGTTGGATAGTTTACTTGTACAAAACCAGAGAAATTTGGCTATTATAGTTAATTGAGCTAACTATAACTCACTCCCCCGAAATGCACTGCTGATGACGTCACATATTACATGACTCATGACATGGTCAGTGACATCACTGATGACACCACTGATGACATCTCAAATGATATTACTACTGATTACATCATCCACGTGACAATCTGATGCACCTCCTCACACCCTAATGTAACTTTGAATACACCCACTCTAAAATACAGACTACCATTTTCGAAACCATGGACATACCAGTAAAAGTTACTACATACCCACTCACTGATTCCTAGGTCTACACACACATCCACTCATTCATCCATACAGTCACTCATGTGTGGTAAATTTAAATTACCTAGACTTAATTTATGCGGTAAAATTCAAGAAGAATAACAGATGCAGGTCCAGGCTGGAGCATTCAGAGGCAGAAGCAGGAAAAGCTCGATGACAGAATTCAGGGCCTACCTTGCCAGAGCTGGAAAAACGTGAAAAGTATACCATATAAAGACGGTGGCAAGGCATACTTAGGAACGGAATATCTGACCCATTCATGGCAGATCTGAAAGAGGACATATTAACGTTGGACACAATTGTATTTGCGTCTTCATAGCTTGAAGTGGAGGGAACATACATGTACTTGTAGCATGTACATGGAGCCGTTGGGGTCTAGATAGGGGACACAATTGATCATAAAAATTCATATTTCCTCATTCCCTCCTTGTCCCCTACGGACCCTTCATGAAATATCGATCTTCAGGAATCCATCAATCTGTTCATGTAACATAATTTGCTCTTCTTTCTTCTTCCGTGAGTTCGAATGAAAACTTGAACGTGGAATACACGATGTGGCACACAGGCCGCAAATCGCTGGTCCACATTGTAGACACAGGCAACAACTGAATACTATGAGAAGGCCAATACCTAGGAAGGATAGGACTTTCCATCCCCAGGCTGACAACACGCTCCAGAACCAACCGGACCATGTCCAGGTGCCTGGATTCTGATGTATCTGGTTTGCAATCTTGTAAAGACGAGTTATGGCTTTATATACGGATGGCGCGTTTTCTGGGATGAAAACACAGCAACTTGATCCGATGACCCTACAGGCTCCGCCCCTATCGGCTAGGATGACGTCAAGGACAAGACGATTTTGGAGAACAACAATCCGCATCGCAGACTGCTCCTCTGTTAAGTTGCCTAGGGCAGAGGTAGTTTCATTCACTACTGCTTCAAGGGTTCTGGTTAATCTATGTATCAGTTTACTATTTGAGACAACACCTATGTAAGGAAAGAGACCTTTATTGAAGTCTGTATATTGTTCCCATGCTGTTTCAGTGTAGTCAACAATCGGGATATCTCTCTGGGGTCTATGGTGTACTAGATTGGTATTTCTATGATAATCAGGAGGGGCTAAGAAAACAGGTGGCAGAAGGAATGCAATGTAACAGGTACCATCCCAATCTAGAGGTAGGCGTATATATGCGGTATGACCACATATGAAGTAAGAATGACGGGAAGCTCTAAATGTAGACTTGCCTTTCTCACTGAATTCGATCACAGTAGTACATTTACTATGACCCAGGTGTACTGAACCATTCTTTCTTACACATAATTCACCTTTGACTGGTAATACTGACATAGCAGGCAAGACTAGTGCAGCTTCAGATTCAACATTCAGAATCATGAGGTTAAGTGTAAAATTACCTAATCCATATACTTCATTTTCTAGATCAGTTCCTGTTCTTTTGGGAAGTCCCTCCTTGTTAGGATAACAGGCTTTAAGCAAAACTAAGTTCAGGTTTCCCCATACCCAGTTGCTCTGGTAAACTACAGTGTTTGAATCTAAAGAGTTAATCAAACTAAACCATGCTCCACAGGAACCATTGTGTGTGAACGGGTACGGAAAGAGAGGCAGAACTCCTTTGTATTTCTGATAGGGAGGAAGTCGGCCACATATCCAACAATTTGTAGCATTGCTGGTCTGATGGGAATGATGTAACATACTAATGAATGTGTTGTTGCGCAGCGCAAATCTATAGGACAACTCATGTGGAGGTAGTTCACTAAAAGAATGTTCGGCAGTAACATTGTAAGCAAAATAAGCACGCTTGAAAATAGGATAGTACATGTGCAACAGTATACTTGCAGCAATAATAAAAAGACTTAGAAAAAACATAATCAACAATGTCACTATACAGTGACTATGAAGTGATTTACAGTATGCATGTTTCTTGAGCTGTTTCTGTCTATTTCTCTCTCTAATTCGGTCTAGAGGATACATGTCAGAGACTTAATTCAACCGATTCACCTTGGAGAGGACTTAAACAATCGAATTGTCTGACTTGCTAGACCTTAGTTTCAGTTTATAGTTTTGAGATTCGGTCTTTTCAACCAGGGGGAGTTTTGAATCAGTCTCTGGAATGGGGCAGGGCTGAGAGTTCAGATCAGATGGTAGTCCATGAAATTTCTTGATATGGCTCGAGTGTAACCAACCCTTGCGTCCCTCGACCTTCACTGCTGTCCTCGTCGTTAGAAGTACCAGTTTTGGTGTTTGCCAGCGAGGCTCCAACGGGCTCCTCCTGTCGAAGTTTCGTATGAAAACAAGGTCTCCAGGTGTGGTAAACAAAAATCTTCTTTACCGGACTGAATTTTATACGGGATCTTGAAATAAAATAAAATAGCTCAGAATAACAAGAGGCAGAATCCGTGGTATAAGAGTTTCTAAATGGGCTTTATTCCATCAAAAAAATGGCCGACTCGAGTCGCGGCCTTCAGGTTCCGTCACCACGAGGGTTCAGGAAGTGAAGTACAATAATTTATTGACAGACATGCATTTTTATAATAAGTACATTACAATGAAACGAATGTAGAAGGCGTAACATTTGATAAGAAAAGTGACAAAACAGGTACGTAATCGAAACTAGGCGTAATAAGGAATAAAAGAAACATGATTGGTTAGGATTATCAGACATAGGTGGATCTATAAGATAATACTTGGCATAGATGCGCGCGCAGCAGCATGACGTGTGATTGACGTGCAACTAGGGGGTGAAGGGGACTTGACATTTAGCTCTACATGTGGAGACGAGAAGTCTGGGGGGTCAAGTCAACCTAATCCCAAATCATATCTAACATCCTATGTTTAAAGAACTATGTTATCCACAAGGAAGGACTCTCGGACAGAATCTAGTCTATACTGACTGTGTGCGTGCACAAACGCCTAAGTGTCTATATGAGATGCGAGGGGCAGAAAACTTTCCATGGCAGCAGGGCTATGAATCACTTGCAGGAGGACGGAAAGGCTGAGTCCTTTGCTTGTGAGCTAAAGGAAATGTTTACCTAAATCACTAGACAGGAATGCATCGGCTGAAGAGCAAAATAGATAATTCGAAGGTGAAATACAGCTTCTTGGCAGGCAGGCGAAAACTGGCCGAGGCAGGCACCGTTAGCTGCACAGGGAGTAGGGCAAAGTTCATGGATACAGATGCGAGCTCAAGCTGAAGCTGTCAAAGACAGAGAGCAGGGAAAGGCTTTGAGGACAGAATCGGGCCTACTTGCCTGAACTGTAAAAATGGAGTAACTTAGCCATATAAAGTCGGTGGCCTTTCATACTTAGGAATCGAATATCCAGCCCATCGATGGCGGATCTGACAGAGAACATGTCGACGGTAGACACACATATGTTTGCGTCTTAGAAACTGGAACTAGAGGGAACATACATGTACTTGTAACATGCATATAGAACCGTTGGGGTCCAAGATAGGGGACATAACTGATCAGGAAAATCCACATTTCCACATTCCCTCCTTGTCCCCTACTTGCCCTTCAAGAGATATCAATCTTCATCATTCCATCGATTTGCTCATGGAGCATCATTTCTTCTTCCTTCTTCTTCCGGCATTTTGAACGAGAACTGTGATATGGAATGCATGATGTGGCACACAGACCACAAATCGCTGGTCCACATTGTAGGCATAAACAACAACTGAAGAGCATAAGAAGGCCAATACCTAGGAAGGATAGAACTCTCCATCCCCAGGCTGATATCACACTCCAAAACCACCCGGACCACGTCCAAGTGCCTGGATTTTCGTGTATCTGGCTTACAATCTTATGAAGGCGTGTTATAGCTTGATATACAGATGGCGAATTTTCTGGTATGAATATGCAGCAGCTGGATCCGATGATCCTGCAAGCTCCGCCCCTATCGGCCAGGATGACGTCAAGGACAAGACGATTCTGGAGAACAACAATTCTCATCACTGATTGTTCCTCTGTCAGATTGCCTAGGGCGGCTATAGTCTCATTTACTACAGCTTCAAGAGTCTTGGTGAGTCTACGTATCAGCTTACTATTTGATATTGTACCTATATAGGGAAAGATACCTTTATTGAAATCTGCATACTTGTCCCATGCCGTCTCAGTATAATCGACAACTGGGAGATCTCTTCGCTCTCTATTGTGTACTAAATGAACATTTCGATAATAATCAGGGGGAGCTAGAAAAACAGGTGGCAGAAGGAATGCTATGTAACAGGTACCATCCCAATCTAGAGGCAAACGCATATATGCAGTCTGACCACATATAAAGTAAGAATGGCGAGAAGCTCTAAATGAAGATTTACCTTGATCACTATATTCTACTGTAGTAACGCATTGGCTATGGCCCATGTGTATGGAACCAACTTTTCTCACACATAATTCACCCTTAACTGGAAATACTGACATAGTGGGCAGAATTAGTTCAACTTCGGATTTGACATTTAAAATCATAAGATTAGGCGTAAAATTACCTAATTTATACACTTCATTTTCTAAATCAGTTCCTGTTCTACTGGGGTGACCCTCCTTATTAGGGTGACAGACTTTGAATAAAACTAGATTCAGATTTCCCCATATCCAATGTTGTTGATAAACTGCTGTGTCTGTGTCTATGGAATTTAATAAACTAAACCATGCTCCACAGGAGCCATTGTGTGTGAACGGATGTGGAAAGAAAGGCAGAACTCCTTTGTTATTCTGATAGGGAGGGAGTCGGCCACACACCCAACAATTGGTGGCATTACTAGTCTGATGGGAATGATGTAACATACTAATGAATGTGTTATTGCGCAGCGCAAGTCTATAGGACAACTCATGTGGGGGGAATTCACTAAAAGAATGTTCATCAGTTATATTGAAAGCACGTTTAGAAACAGGATAATACATATGCAACAATATACTTGCAGTAACTAAAAAACTCAAGAAAAACAAAATTAATAAAGTCACAATACAGTGGTTACGCAGTAATTTACAATAAGCATGTCGTTTCATTATGATTCTGGACTCTACATGATTCAGACCTAAGGGATACATGTCGGGACAGATTCAACCGCTTCACCTTGGAGAGGACTTAAACAATCAAATCGTCCGACAGTTTAGATCTGGACCTGAGTTTCTGCTTGTAAAGTTCGGTGCTACTGGCCTCAGCCAAAGGTAGCTTTGAGTCAATGGGGGAAGACACACGGGGAGTACTGTTTGTGTCAGGAGGAAGTCCATAAAATTTCTTTATATGGCTGGAATGCACCCAGCCTTTTCTCCCTTCGATCTTCACAGCTGTTCTGGTCGTCAGCAGGACCAACTTAGGACGCCTCCACCTTGGCTCCAGTTGGGTTTTCCGATCAAAATTCCTGACGAGAACATAATCGCCGGGAATTACATCATGAGGTTTCACCTCGGTGTTGTCGGGAAAAGCTGCGACTACCTGTGAACGACAAGATTGTAGTGCAGACATCAAGGAAGCCAGGTAATCTGTCAGCATATTACAATCAACATCAGTTATTTTACGGGGTATAGGCGTCCCCCACATATTCGGTGGTCTACCAAAGATCACCTCATAAGGGGATAGCCCTGTTCGAGAGTGTGCTACCATCCTCATGTAAAATAGCGCAACTGGTAAAGCTACTATCCAGTCCACACCTTTCTCCTGACATATCTTAGACAGTCTGATTTTTAAAAGTTGATTATGTCGTTCCACGAGACCTGCTGCCTCGGGGTGTCGGACACAGTGGAATTTCCACTGATATCCCAACAAAAGTGAGACATGTTTCATTAATTCGGATGAGAAAGGCTGGCCGTTATCTGAATATACAACACGTGGTAAACCGTACCGTGGGAAGAATTCTCGAACTAGCTGCTTGGCAGTAGTCGGGGCAGTGTAATCTGATACGGGATACGCCTCTGTCCAACGGGAGAGAGCGCAGACAACTACGAGAACATATTTGAATCCTCGACAACGTTCCATCTGAATATAATCCATCTGGAGGACTTCAAAAGGATGGTCAGGAGGCTGAAATCCACCCTGCTCTACGGGAACACTCTTTCCTGGATTAAACTGACAACATATCATACAGGTACGAACCTTTTGTTTAGCTGCTGCTCGTAAATGTTTGTTGAACCAAATGTGCTGAATGCTGTCTAGCATAGCCTTCTCTCCTAAATGTGCTGGACTGTGAACTGTAGCTATAATGGCTTGAACCATGGAATCAGGGAGAAACCATACAGATTTCTCCTTCGTCATCCATCCTTGATCTGTCTGGATCCCTCCTAGTTCAGTCCACTTCTTTATTTCTTCTGCTGTGGCATGTGTCTGTATATCAATTACGTCAAGTGCGGGATCCTTAATTGTCATACACTGTGTTGGTGTCTGAACTATTGGCTTTGTCATGTCTAATGTGCGATTCTGAGCAGTCTGTTTAGCTGTTCTGTCAGCTAAATCATTGCCTTGAGAAATGATATCAGTAACCTTCGTGTGTGCTTTACATTTCATAATCGATATAGCAGTAGGTAGATGTATTGCGTTTAACAAAGCATGAATGAGGGGTCCGTGCTGAATGTGGGCACCATGGGAAGTTAAATAACCTCTCTCTCGCCACAACACGCCGAAGTCGTGTACAACTCCGAATGCATAACGTGAGTCAGTGTATACATTAACTTTCTTATTTGTGGCTTGAATACAGGCTTGTGTTAGAGCAATAAGTTCTGCTGCTTGGGCGGACAAAGTATCTATACAATTTGTCTCAATAACTTCAGTGTCTGTTGTGACTGCATACGCGGCCACTAAATCTCCTGTACTTGTTCTCATGCACGATCCGTCTACATACAACGTCAGGTCTGGATCTAACAACGGAACGTCTGTCAAGTCTTGTCTAGGTTTCGTCTTTATTTCAATGATTTCAACACAATCATGAGCTAGTGGGTCTGTTCCAATTACAGGTAATAGTGTAGCAGGATTCAATGTATTACACCGTCGGATCTCTATGTGTGGTTGAAACAATGTCAATTCATAACCGGTAAGTCTTGCTATGGTCAAGTGTTGTGTTTGTGTTCGGTTCACAAGAACCTCTACTGCATGTGGTACTTGTACTGTCAATGGATGTCCTAATACTATGGCATCGCTTTGTCTGATTGCTAAAGCTGTCGCTGCCACTGATTTCAGACATGCAGGCAAAGCCTGAGCTACGGGATCTAATGTACTGGAAAAATAAGCACATGGTTTGCGTGATCCTGCTTGATCCTGAGTGAGTACTGACAAGGCAGTACCTTCGCGTTCTGTAACAAAGAGTGTAAAATGTTTGCTATAACATGGTGTTGCTAAAACAGGTGCTTGACATAAAGCTTTCTTTAAGCTTTCAAAAGCTTGTGTATGTTCCTGAGTCCAAGGGAGAACAGTCGATGTGGCTGCCTCCTGTGTGGTTAACTGAATGAGTGGTTTTGCTAGAAAAGCGTACTGAGGGATCCACTGCCTACAATATGAAGTGAGGCCTATGAAAGCTCGCACCTCCTTTTGTGTCTGGGGTATTGACATGTTAGCAATTAACTGGATGCGATCTGGTGTAAGCTGCCTTCCCTCCTTGGACAGCGAGTGACCAAGATAAATAACTCGCTGGACACAGAATTGCAGCTTAGAAGGAGACACCTTGTGCCCCTTGTCGGCTAGGAAATGTAAAACTGTCAGAGAAGCTTTTTCACATTCTGGCTCGCTTCTCGCTGTGATCAGCAGATCATCGACATATTGAAGCAGTGCAGTATTGACTGGCATGTGGATACTGTCAAGTTCTCTCTTCAGTGCTTGGCTGTAGATGCTGGGGCTTTCTGTGAATCCTTGGGGAGCGCGTGAGAATTTAAAGCTGCGCCCATTTAAACTGAATCCGAACAAATATTGGCTTTCCGGATCTATTGGGACGCTGAAAAAGGCATTCTTGAGATCGATTACAGTAAAGAATGTTGCTTCGGAATCAATTGCTGTCAACAATGATGATATATCAGGGATCACAGGGAATTGTGGTACAATGCACTTGTTTAGTTCACGCAAATCAATAACCAATCGGTACACTGGTGGGGCAGTAGGATCAGTTCGTTTAAGAATCGGAATTATCGGTGAATTACATACATTGGAGTCTGTTTCTACAACTACTCCCTGGACAATCAGCTCATCAATGATTTTCAGCAAAGCCACTACAGCATCATGCGGTAACTTGTATTGTCGCATTCGTGGTAGTACCACTCCTGTTTTCAGGGTGACTCGATAGGGTGTAATGTTCATGCAGCCAACATCCGTAGGGCCTTGTGCCCATAGATGTACTGGTAAAGTCTGTAGTCGGGGATCCATGTCTCTAGACACATAGTGACCTTTAAAATCACGTAAAAACAACCTTACTCCTTCCGGAGAACAACATATTATGGCTCCTAGTGCTTTCAGAGTTTTAATTCCTAACAGATTTTCTGGGCATGATTTAGTAAGCAATAAATCTGTAGTTCGTGTCAAAGGTCCTATCGTAAGTGGTAGAGGCTGTGATACTTCATTAACAATAGGTTTTCCTGAAAAACCAAGGGAAATATTTTGAGAGCCTGAGAGGGGTGCCCCTGGAACTTCACTACGTTTTATGGTTGTTCGACTTGCCCCTGTATCGAGTAAGAATTTTCTATCTTGACCTAATAATTCACTATGTACATAAGGTCCTTCTTGATCTACAGGAATCTCGATAAGCGGTAAGTCAACTTCCCTCTCTAGGCTTATTCATGCGTAACGCTGATACTCAGGGTATTCATACTGTGCAGTCTGATACATTTGTCGTGTTGTGGTTTGTGTGGCAGTAGCAGGCAACGGCGGTGCAGCTGGCACAAACTGTATGGGTTGCTGTGAGGCTGGCATGGACTGTTGTTGAACTGGCATGGACTGTCCATGCTGCATAGCTCCTTGTTCATTCTGATCTTGTCTAACTAATCGTGGTCTCTCCTTTGCAATACCTGTAGCTATATTACGTTTCAGGACTGGACAATCGTGTACATAATGGCCCAGTTGTTTACAGTAATTGCAGCTTCCTTTTACAGGAACTGCAGAATCACCAGAATGTGTCACACCCTTTTTGTGACCATCTGCTGGTACTGTCTGAGAAACTAGCATTTTCATTTTTGTATCCTTCATGCGTCTATGCTCGTGTTCTTGTTCATCCCTAATTCTATTGTGATGATACTGTAACATTTGTAGCATTTGTGACGGAGTGTTACTTTGCCAGGTACTCTCGAATTTCAATATTCTATTCTTTACTGGAGGCAATGCATTTTCCACTAATTTTGTCACAAATAAATGTGGATATGAGTCACTACTTGCTTTTATACCACTATTTATACCAAAACATTTTTCAAATCGAGCATAATAATCGCTTGTGTCTTCATCTTGCTTTTGTTTGCAGGCTGTGATTGCACCCCAATCTTCCTTTTTTGTAGTTAATAAACGTGGCAGTACCTGTACTAGTAAACCTGGTAACAGTTTAACTTTATCCCCGAGCCCTGAACCTGCAGTTCGGCCCCTTTCTTCCTCTGCTAATGCTGTCCAGTCTATCTTTTGGTCACCCACTTCCCACTCTTTTTCTTTCAGTTTTTCATAAATGCCAGCAGGCAAAAGCACCTTTAATATCGTCATAATATCAGGAAAGGTGTACTCTCCCATTAGTAACATGTCTTTAATTTCTCGGTGGAAACCTGCTGGGTCTTTGTCATGACTAGGTACTACTTTCTTCATTTCCAATAATTCCATTTTCGATATGGGTGTGTAAACAAATACACGGTGAAACTCATTGTCTTCGCCTTTTATTGGGTGCACTTCTCGTAGGGGATTTTGTCTATCCATATAGTACGGCGCTCTTTCTCTGCGGGGCAGCGAGAGAGAATCCGGACTTACAGAAAGGACATACTGCTTACGTGACACTAATATCTCTTTAATTAGCTTGTTACTAGAACCTCTCCATCTGTTTGTGAGTAGTTCCGTTAATATATCAGGTAAAGGACCAGGGTCAGCATGTTGACTCTTATATAATATGAGGAGTTGCTGAATCATATAGATTCCAGCTAAACGTTGTTCATCTGTACTGAGATTAAAAAACGTGTGTGCTACGGTCTCATCACCGTATTTTTCAGGACTGTCAATCCAGTGAACGGCTGATCTGGCTAACTCTTGCTCATCCATGGAATCGAGGAAGTGGTAACCCCTTCGTTCTCGTAATATTTTATCTGCGGCTTGAAACGAATGTTCAGGAGACTTCAGATTTATTATAGGCGTCGGATACGTTCTGCTATTATTTGGGCATACTGAGTGTATGGGATCAGAAAAACATCTAGTATTTTCACAGGATCTTCCTCTGACTACATAAGCTATGGTCTCTGACTGTCTTGCGGAATTCCCTGATTCGGACATTTCATCTTGCTCAAACTCGTCTGTTCCCAATCTCTCTTCATGAATACGCTCTATTTCTTTACGGATTTTTCGGCACATGGCTATTATACAATTTTGCTTATCGTGTCTCCCTTCTGATATATTCTGACTCCATTTTGTAAGAATAAGCATTGCATTCGGGTCTACCCCCGGGCGGTCTTGATTTCTGATCACACAGTTTATGAGGAAACGTAACAGTTCCCCCTGTATTTCTACTTTCTGGAATTCCATAGCTCTGTTAATACATCCTGGATCTCGTCCTGTTTGAACAAAATGATATATGTTATCTAGATGCGTAGTCATTCCTGGTAACCTTGCTAAATACTCTGCGGCTCGCCTGATACGTAATGATGCCAGGACCATTTCGTCCTCTTTACCAACCACTGGGTCATATCTACAGTTTACAAGGAGTTCCTTAAGCGTACGTTCACTTACGAATTTAGGTGTACGTGAATGTGCTGAATCTTGAAAAACAAGTTTATTTATTCTGGGTGGTGTAAAGGTAATGCTAGCACCTCCCGTGGCCCCATCTGGGGCGTCGGGTGTGAATGGGTTCGTTGAACGTGACACAGCAACTATGGGTGTCGATACCCCTGTAGAATCGACTGCGGAAACAGATGCGGAAACAGATGTGCTTGCTGACGCTTGCGTCGGGACTTGCTGTTGCACGGGGACAGATACCTGATCCTGACGTTGAACCCCTACACCAGACGGTCTATGTGGTGCGGCGTTAGCATATTCGGGAGCTGCGTCGTCTAGATATGAGGAAAGAAAAACATCTTCTGCGGTTCTGGGATGCCCTTGTGGATGTACCTTAATTGGAAATAATGGGGGTGGCAAGTCTTTTGGCATTTCTGGAGCAGCCTTAGGTAGTCCTTCGGCTAGAAGGGGATACATACCATTCATAAGAGCATTTCTTTGTCTATTTACTTGTTCTGATTTCACTCGGATACCTTCCTCAATTAATAGACTTTCTTGAGCTTTATTTGAACTTTCTTTACTCCTCTCTTCTTGTCTACGTGCTTTTTCTGTTCGTCTATGAGATTCTTTACGCCATAACTCAACAGCGTCTTTCTGTGACTGTCTGACCTTTCTTTTCCATAACTCTTCCTCCACTTTCATGATGCACTCTGCATCCCAGGTTCCCGCTACGGGCCACCTTTGACTTTCCGGCAATCCCTTGGTATAGTCTACCCATAGATCAAGAAACAATATGGCATCTAAGCCATGCTTATGGTACATGAAATGCCCTGGAGTGTCCCTAGGAGGAATAGGAACTGCTTCTTCAAGCACCCCTTTTCTGGTAGTAATCTGTCTTAACTTCGAGAAGAGCGGCATATTGACAACTGATCTGCTACTTACTCTTGAACTCACCTAATACGAAAAACACAATAATGAACAGTGAACAATGAACACTCATTCATACCACAATATTTGAACACTTTAAACATTAAACATTAAACATTTTAACAACGACCGACAATGATGACAGTCTGCCTAACTAATCACCACGCTGAATTCTTGACAATAACTGCATACTTCGGAATACTTGATATACTGCTAAACAGTACATATACACTGCTAAACAGTGCAGACCGGATTTGTGTACCCAAATCCGTCTTGACCGGCACAACCTATGTGCGCGTCAACACGCCTCCCCGGCGATGGTACTCACCGAGTAGCTCCTTGAAACGGAAGGCCTCAGAGAATGGACGGGACTCAATGACTGCGGACAGCGGACCCTCTGGACATCGGGACTTCGAAAACCTGGTGGGCCTCTGTATACCTCGGATCTTGCTCTCTCAGCTAGGCTCTGGTCGGGCTACTTCGCACTTCTCACCGCCTCGTCTGGGTTGATCGCAGCCTCAGTCGCCCCCGCTTGACCGGAGGGAGCTTACAGGAAATCCTGCTGGTACGCGTTTATGGTCCGTCCAGCTGTGGCAGGAGACCGGGCCTGCAACGCACCGCCGGCGCGTGAGATGAGAAAGTGTCCCTATTCGGGCGCCATTATGTGGTAAACAAAAATCTTCTTTACCGGACTGAATTTTATACGGGATCTTGAAATAAAATAAAATAGCTCAGAATAACAAGAGGCAGAATCCGTGGTATAAGAGTTTCTAAATGGGCTTTATTCCATCAAAAAAATGGCCGACTCGAGTCGCGGCCTTCAGGTTCCGTCACCACGAGGGTTCAGGAAGTGAAGTACAATAATTTATTGACAGACATGCATTTTTATAATAAGTACATTACAATGAAACGAATGTAGAAGGCGTAACATTTGATAAGAAAAGTGACAAAACAGGTACGTAATCGAAACTAGGCGTAATAAGGAATAAAAGAAACATGATTGGTTAGGATTATCAGACATAGGTGGATCTATAAGATAATACTTGGCATAGATGCGCGCGCAGCAGCATGACGTGTGATTGACGTGCAACTAGGGGGTGAAGGGGACTTGACATTTAGCTCTACATGTGGAGACGAGAAGTCTGGGGGGTCAAGTCAACCTAATCCCAAATCATATCTAACATCCTATGTTTAAAGAACTATGTTATCCACAAGGAAGGACTCTCGGACAGAATCTAGTCTATACTGACTGTGTGCGTGCACAAACGCCTAAGTGTCTATATGAGATGCGAGGGGCAGAAAACTTTCCATGGCAGCAGGGCTATGAATCACTTGCAGGAGGACGGAAAGGCTGAGTCCTTTGCTTGTGAGCTAAAGGAAATGTTTACCTAAATCACTAGACAGGAATGCATCGGCTGAAGAGCAAAATAGATAATTCGAAGGTGAAATACAGCTTCTTGGCAGGCAGGCGAAAACTGGCCGAGGCAGGCACCGTTAGCTGCACAGGGAGTAGGGCAAAGTTCATGGATACAGATGCGAGCTCAAGCTGAAGCTGTCAAAGACAGAGAGCAGGGAAAGGCTTTGAGGACAGAATCGGGCCTACTTGCCTGAACTGTAAAAATGGAGTAACTTAGCCATATAAAGTCGGTGGCCTTTCATACTTAGGAATCGAATATCCAGCCCATCGATGGCGGATCTGACAGAGAACATGTCGACGGTAGACACACATATGTTTGCGTCTTAGAAACTGGAACTAGAGGGAACATACATGTACTTGTAACATGCATATAGAACCGTTGGGGTCCAAGATAGGGGACATAACTGATCAGGAAAATCCACATTTCCACACAGGAACCACTTCATGGGGCTTTACCTCGGTGTTGTCGGGAAAGGCTGCAGCTACCTGTGAACGGCAAGATTGTAGTGCAGACATCAAGGAAGCAAGGAAATCTGTCAGCATATTACAATCAACATCAGTGATTTTACGAGGTATAGGCGTCCCCCACATATTTGGTGGCCTACCGAAGACCACCTCGTACGGGGATAGCCCTGTGCGAGAATGTGCTACCATTCTCATGTAAAATAGTGCAACTGGTAAGGCTACTATCCAGTCGACACCTTTCTCTCTACAGATTTTAGAAAGTCGTATTTTCAGGGTCTGATTATGACGTTCCACGAGACCTGCTGCCTCGGGATGTCGGACACAATGGAATTTCCATTGATAGCCTAACAAGAGTGAAATATGTTTCATTAGCTCGGATGAGAACGGCTGGCCATTATCTGAGTAGACGATACGGGGCAAACCATACCGTGGGAAGAATTCACGAACTAATTGTTTGGCAGTAGTCGGGGCAGTGTAATCTGAGACGGGATATGCCTCTGTCCAACGGGAAAGAGCGCATACAACTACGAGGACATATTTGAATCCTCGACATCGTTCCATCTGGATATAATCCATCTGGAGGACTTCAAAAGGGTGATCGGGAGGTTGAAATCCACCCTGCTCTACAGGTACGCCTTTACCTGGATTGAACTGACAACAAATCATACAAGTTCGGACTTTCTGTTTGGCTGCAGCACGTAAGTGTTTGTTGAACCAAATGTGTTGAATACTGTCTAACATAGCTTTCTCTCCTAGATGTGCTGGACTATGTATTGTGTTAATGATAACTTGAACCATTGAGTCGGGGAGAAACCATATAGATTTTCCCTTCGTCATCCATCCCTGATCTGTTTGGATCCCTCCTAATTCAGTCCATTTCTTTATTTCCTCTGGTGTAGCATGTGTCTGTATGTCAATTACATCAAGGGCGGGATCCCTAACTGTCATGCAGTGTGTCGGCGTCGGAACTATTGTCTTTGTCAAGTCAGTTGCATGAGTCCTATTCTGTGCTGTTTGCTTAGCTGTTCGGTCTGCTAGGTCGTTACCCTGGGAAATTATATCGGTGACTTTTGTATGGGCCTTACACTTCATGATAGATATTGAAGTAGGTAGATGTATTGCATCTAACAGAGCTTGAATGAGGGGACCGTGTTGAATGTTGGCACCGTGAGAAGTCAAATAACCTCTCTCTCGCCAAAGGACTCCGAAGTCGTGTACAACTCCGAATGCATAACGTGAATCTGTGTATATGTTAACTTTTCTATTCTTGGCTTGAATACAGGCTTGTGTCAGAGCAATAAGCTCTGCTGCTTGAGCTGATAATGTGTCAATACAATTTGTTTCAATGACTTCGGTGTCTGTCGTGACTGCATAAGCGGCCACTAACTCTCCTGTACTTGTTCTCATACATGAACCATCCACATAAAGTGTCAGGTCTGGGTCTGGTAATGGGACATCTGTCAAGTCTTGTCTGGGTTTCGTCGTAATAGTAATGACTTCAATACAATCATGTGCCAGTGGGTCTGTTCCACTTAATGGCAAAAGTGTGGCAGGATTTAATGTACTACAACGTCTGATTTCTATGTGTGGCTGAAACAATGTTAGTTCGTAACCTGTCAGTCGTGCTATAGTCAAGTGTTGTGTTTGTGTTCGGTTCAAGAGAACCTCTACTGCATGTGGTACTTGTACTGTCAATTGATGTCCTAATACTATGGAATCGCTTTGTCTGATCGCTAGAGCTGTTGCTGCAACTGATTTCAGGCACGCAGGAAGAGCTTGAGCTATGGGATCTAATGTGCTAGAAAAGTAAGCACATGGCTTGTGTGATCCTGCTTGTTCCTGAGTGAGTACTGACAAAGCAGTACCTTCACGTTCTGTAACAAAGAGTGTAAAAGGCTTACTGTAACATGGTGTCGCTAAAACAGGTGCTTGGCATAAAGCTTTCTTTAAGTCTTCAAATGCTTGTGTATGTTCTGGAGTCCAAGGGAGGACAGTCGATGTCGCTGCCTCCTGAGTTGTCAGCTGAATGAGTGGTTTTGCTAGAAATGCATATTGGGGAATCCACTGCCTGCAGTACGAAGTGAGGCCTATGAAGGCCCGTACCTCCTTTTGTGTCTTGGGTGGTGGCATGTTTACAATTAACTGGATGCGGTCAGGTGTGAGCTGTCTCCCCCATTTGGACAGCAAGTGCCCTAGGTACACAACTTGCTGGGCACAGAATTGCAGCTTTGAAGGGGACACCTTGTGCCCCTTGTCGGCCAGAAAATGTAAAACCGTCAGTGAGGCTTTTTCACATTCGGGTTCGCTTCGGGCGGTGATCAGCAGATCATCGACATACTGAAGCAGTGCAGTGTTAACTGGCATGTGGATACTGTCAAGTTGTCTTTTCAGTGCTTGGCTGTAGATGCTAGGACTTTCTGTAAATCCTTGAGGTGCGCGTGCGAATTTAAAACTTCGTCCATTTAAACTAAATCCGAACAAATATTGGCTTTCCGGATCGATTGGGACGCTAAAGAAGGCGTTCTTGAGGTCAATTACAGTAAAGAACGTTGCCTCTGAATCAATAGCTGTCAGTAATGAGGAGATATCGGGGACCACGGGATATTGTGGTACAATGCATTTATTCAATTCGCGCAGATCAATAACTAATCGATATACTGGGGGTGCTTTTGGATCAGTTCGTTTAAGAATCGGAATGATCGGAGAATTACATACATTGGAGTCGGTTTCTACAACCACTCCTTGTGCAATGAGCTCGTCAATGATTTGCAGTAAAGCCACTACAGCATCTGGAGGTAACTTGTATTGTCGCATTCGTGGTAATACCACTCCTGCTTTGAGTGTGACTCGATATGGTGTAATGTGCATACAGCCTACATCAGTGGGGCCTTGAGCCCATAAATGTGCAGGTAGATTCTGTAACCGGTGATCCATGTCTCTAGACACGTAGTGACCTTTAAAGTCACGCAAAAATAGTCGTACTCCGTCCGGAGAACAACATATTATAGCTCCTAGAGCTTTCAATGTTTTAATACCTAACCAGTTTTCTGGGCATGATTTTGTAAGTAATAGATCTGTAGTCCGTGTCAATGGACCAACTGTAAATGCAAGCGGTTGCGATACTTCGTTAATAGTAGGCTTTCCTGAAAAACCAAGGGAAATATTTTGTGAGCCTGAGAGGGGTGCCCCTGGGACTTCGTCGTGACTTATAGTTGTTCTGCTTGCCCCTGTATCAAGTAGAAACTTTCTGTCTTTCCCTAATACTTGACTCTGTACATAAGGACCCTCTTGATCTACAGGAACCTCAATAAGGGGTAAGCCAACTTCCCTCTCTAGGCTATTTCATGTGTATCGTTGATAATCTGGATAGTCATTTTGTGCATACTGGTACATCTGTTGTGTCGTGTTTTGTGTTGCGGCAATAGGCTGTGGCTGTGGTACCACTACGGTCTGTTGTGGAACCGGCATAGGCTGTACATGTTGAGGTGCTTGTTGTTGGATCTGATCCTGTCTAGGCGGACGTGGTCTCTCTTTGGTCTTACCCGTAGAGATATTATGTTTCAGAACTGCACAATCGTTTATATAATGACCTGGCTGTTTACAATAGTTGCATGTCCCTTTAACGGGAACCGCTGAATTACTGGACTGTGTCGCACCCTTTTTATGACCGTCAGCTGGAACTGACTGAGCGACGAGCATTTTCATTTTCGTGTCTTTCATACGTCTTTGTTCGTGTTCTTGTTCTTCTCTAATTCTATTCTGGTGATACTGTAACATTTGTAACATCTGTGAAGGAGTGTTAGCTTGCCAAGTGCTCTCAACTTTCAATACTCTATTTTTAACCTGTGGCAGGGAATTCTCGACTAGTTTTGTTACAAAAAGATGTGGATATGAATCACTACTTGCTTTCAGGCCGCTATTAATACCAAAACATTTTTCAAATCGGGAATAAAAATCACTAGTGTCTTCATCGGGTTTCTGTTTACAAGCTGAGATTGCTCCCCAGTCTTCCTTTTTCGTAGTTAATAAACGTGGCAGTACTTGTACTAATAATCCTGGCAATGCTTTTGTTCTGTCCCCAAGCCCTACGCCTGCAGTTCGGGCATTTTCTTCATTTTCTAATACTGTCCAATCAATCTTTTGGTCTCCCACTTCCCACTCTTTTTCTTTGAGTTTCTCGTAAATACCGGCAGGCAATAATACTTTCAATATTTTCATAATGTCAGGATAGGTATAATCACCCATGAGTAACATGTACTTTAGTTCACGGTGGAAACCTGCTGGATCTTTGTCATGGCTGGGCACTAATTTTTTCATTTCCAATAGTTCTATTTTAGTTATGGGCGTGTACGCAAACACGCGTCTAAACGTATTATCATCATTTCTAACTGGGTGTACTTCGCGTAAGGGATTCTGTCTGTCTATGTAATACATTTTTCTCTCCATGGAAGGAGCTGGATCATGTTCTGGGCACAAAAAGGCACTATATCTATGTCGGTATTCTAGAATTACTTTAATTAGATCGGTACCTAGACCTCTCCATTTATTCAGGAGTAGTTCTGTCAGTATATCAGGTAGGGGACCAGGATCGGAGTGTTGGCCTTTATATAATATAAGGAGATGTTGTATCATGTATATACTAGCTAAACGCTGTTCATCTGGGGTGAGATTCAGAAACGTGTGTGCTAGCGCATCATCACTGTATTTCTCAGAACTGTCAGCCCATTGTACTGCTGACCTGGCTAATTCTTGTTCATCCATAGAATCGAGCACATGGTACCCCCTTCGTTCTCGAAGTAATTTATCAGTAGCCTGGAATAAGTGTTCAGGGGTCTTTGGATTTGAGATAACTGTTTGAAAAATTCTGTTACATTCTGGACGTATCGGACGTATTGGATTATTGAAAGATCTTCCTTTTCCTACATAAGCTATCGTTTGTCTAGCTGGTAATTCTAATTGTCCTGTGTTCATTTCTGACTGTTCCTCCTCCTCTTCCTCTGATTCAGTTTTATCTGCTTCTAACCTTCTTTCATGTATTCGTTCTACTTCTTTTCTGATCTTTCGGCACATGACTTCTATATACTTTTGTTTATCATGTTTTCCGTCTGTTATATTCTGACCCCATCTGGTAAGTACTTGCATTTCCTCCGGATCTACTTCAGGCCTATCTCTGTTTCGGATCAAGCAGTTTATGAAGAAGCGTAACAATAATTTCTGCATATCTACTTTCTGGTATTCCATGGCCTCGCCAATACTTTCAGGACCTTGCCCTGTTTGGACAAAGCGATATATTCTGTCTAGATGTTCAACCATTCCTGGTAATGTCATTAAATAGTTTGCAGCTCGTCGTAAACGTACTGAAGATAGCAACATTCTGTCGTGTTTACCTGGCACTGGATCATATCTACAATCTGTAAGAGGCTCATTTAATATATTGTCATTAGCTCTTTGGGGTGTACGTTGGTGTGCTAAATCCCTATAAGTTAATCTAGTTGCTGGCGGTGGCGTGGAAAAACCTCCTGTCGCACCTCCTGAGGTGCCAAGTCCAAAATGATTTGTTGGGTGTAGGGTAGAGAGTGTGGGTGCAGGAAGGACTGTAGAAACAGATGGAATGTTTAGAACGTGAGGAGTTTGTTGCTGCGGAGGTGGGTGCAGCTGATCTTGGGGTTGAGCGTCGTTAACAGGTGGTGTGCGTTGCTGCGCACCATTAGCATATTCGGGGGCTGCATCATCTAAATAGGAAGAAAGGAAAATGTCCTTTGCGGTCTTGGGATGTACTTTAATCGGGAGTAATGGAGGTGGCAGATCTTTTGGTACCTCCAAGGTGGCCTTAGGCAAACCCTCGGCCAGAAGAGGATATATACCATTCATAAGAGTGTTTCGTTGTCTGTCTACTTGTTCTGTTTTTACTCGGATACCTTCGTCAATTAATATGTTTTCTCGGGCTCTTTCTGAATCTTCCCTACTTTTCTCTTCCTTTCTGAGCGCTTTCTCTGTGCGTCTATGCGATTCTTTACGCCATAGTTCAATGGCATCTTTCTGTGACTGTCTAGCTTTCTTTTTCCATAATACTTCTTCTATTCTCATGATGCAATCTGCATCCCATGTTCCAGTAGCGGGCCATCTCTGACTCTCTGCTAAATCCTTGGTGTAGTCCACCCATAGATCAAGATATAATACGGCATCTAGACCATGTTTATGGTAAAAAAAGTACCCTGGAGTGTCCCTAGGTGGAATGGGAACAGCTTCCTCAAGTATCCCTTTTCTAGTTTTTATCTGTCTTAACTTTGAAAATAACAGCATCTTAAACCTTGCTACTTGATTCTTACTTTACTCGGACTTGAACACAATAATTACAATAAACACAATAATGAAGATCGAACAATCACTCATACCACGACATTTAAAACATATCAAAACATTTTTAGAAACGAACAATAATAATTAGAATAAAACTAGTTAACTGCATAATACTAAATATACTGTATGTACTGCTAAACAGTACAGATACACTGCTAAAACAGTGCAGACCAGGTCTGTGTACCCAAACCCGTCTTGACCGGCACAAACTAATGTGCACGTCTAGATGCGTCCCCAGCAACGGTACTCACCGGGAAGCACGGAACGGAAGGCCTCGGAAGTCTGGACTGGACTAGACCAAACTGGACTGGACTGGACTCGTGACTTAGATACTTCGGAACTTCGGAATCTGGTGGGCCTCTGTATACCTCGGATCTTGCTCTCTCAGCTAGGCTCTGGTCGGGATTCTCCGCACTCCTCACCGCCTCGTCTGGGTGTTGATCGCAGCCTCAGTCGCCCCCGTTGGCCTGAGGGAGATACAGGAAATCCTGCGGGTACGCGTAATTGTCCGTCCGGCTGTGGCAGGAGACCGGGTCTGCAACGCACCTCCGGCGCGTGGGGTGTGAGAGGTGTCCCTGTTCGGGCGCCAATTATGTGGTAAATTTAAATTACCTAGACTTAATTTATGCGGTAAAATTCAAGAAGAATAACTCAGTAAAAATAAGAGGCAGAATCCGTGGTATTCGAGGGTATAATAGGGAATTTATTCCTTACAAAGGAATGATGATGATGGTTCGAACCAGGCAATCGAGTTCCGTCACCACGAAGGTTCAGGAAGGGATCAGCAATACATTATTGACAGGTTATAATATATATAGTAAATGCATTACAGTAAAGACAGATGCAGAAGGCGTAACAGCTGATAAGAATACACATACGTAATGGAAAAGGCGTTACAATAGGCGTGCATAAAGGCGTATACTAGAAACGTCATTAGGATGATGACACAAATGGGTGGATCCATAAGAGAATCCTGCAAAGTCAGCAAAAATATATGGCAGAGATGCGCGCGCAGCCGCATGACGTGTGATTGACGTGCAACTAGAGGGTGAAGGGAACTTGACATTTAGCCCTACATGAGGAGACAGAAGTCTGGGGTGTCAGGACAACCTAGTCCCAAATCATATCTAATATCTTGTGTTTAAGGAACTATATTATCTGGAAGGAAAGGTCTTTTCGGACAGAGTCTATTCTATACTGACTGCTAGTGCGTGTACAAGCGTCTAAGTGTCTACATGAGATGCGAGGGGGCATGGGCCTACCATGGTAACGAAAGTCATGAATTACTTGCACGGAGACAGTAAGGCCGGGCCCTTTGCTCTGCATCTGGAGGGATGTTTACCTAAGCTACTTAGACAGGAATGCATTTCTTGAGGAGCGGAGCAGATAACTTGAAGGCTGAATACAGTTTTGGCAGGCAACAGGCCGGGCTAGGCACCGTTAGCCGCGCAGGGAGTAAGACAAAGTTCATAGATACAGATGCAGGTCCAGGCTGGAGCATTCAGAGGCAGAAGCAGGAAAAGCTCGATGGCAGAATTCAGGGCCTACCTTGCCAGAGCTGGAAAACGTGAAAAGTATACCATATAAAGACGGTGGCAAGGCATACTTAGGAACGGAATATCTGACCCATTCATGGCAGATCTGAAAGAGGACATATTAACGTTGGACACAATTGTATTTGCGTCTTCATAGCTTGAAGTGGAGGGAACATACATGTACTTGTAGCATGTACATGGAGCCGTTGGGGTCTAGATAGGGGACACAATTGATCATAAAAATTCATATTTCCTCACATGCGTGCAGTCAATCATCATTACAGCACTATTATATGCACTCATACACCTATACAGACACTCATATACCACCATTCATCCATAGAGTTACTCACACACCTAGTCAGTCATGCTAAGAATCAATCACACTCCCATTTACTCACCTATATATTTATACACATACCACCTCACTTATTCATACAGATACTAACACATACTTACTCCCAATCACTGATACAAGTACACACTCATCCATACAGCCACTCTCACAATCCCTCACTCTCACATAGAGATATGTATTTACTCCAACACTCACATATACAGCCTTTCACATATGTAGTTACTCACGCATGGCCCACTGAGACATCTATTCACTCACCAACGCACACATACACACACTCACCTACCCATACAGCCCTTCACAGATGCACTCTTGAAACCATACACCCAGTAAATCACCCACTCACACATCTATGCACTGAGTCACACACCCCCACTCACCCACACAGACACTCAGGCACCCATACAGATACTCAGACAACCAATCAATAACCAATATAGACACTCATGTAGCTACTCACCAACCCATGCAGCCGCTTACACACCATCTGACAAACTGAAACAGACATTCACAGTTTAGTCACTAACCCATGCATTCAGTAAGACACGTTTAATCACTCACTTATACAGTCAGTCATACACCAACTTAATCATACATTCAGACACTCATACACCCACTCATTCTTCAATACACCTTGGTGTATATATATATATATAAAACATATTTAAACTTTACAGAAACACACAGTCACTGGATGATGCCATCAGTGATGTCATTTGAGATGTCAGTAGTGATTTCACTGACCATGTCATGAGTGATGTAATATGTGACATCATCAGCAGTGCATTGCTGCGGCCGAGTTATAGTTAGCTCAACTAACAATAACAGCCGAATTTCTCTGGTTTTGTACAAGTGAAATGTCCAACTAACTATAACGTCCCTGAAACCTGTGTTTTTAAGTGAATATATATATCTACATATTTGTATATCTATATCAATGTCTATATATCTATATCTATATATCTATATCTATATCTATATATATATATATATTCACTTACAAAACCATAGGTTTCACACATGTTATAGTTAGGTGGATATTTCACTCATAAAAAACCAATGAAATTCCCCCGTTATAGTTAGTTCAGATAACTATAACTCGCACGCCCGCAATCCTGCTCATTACGTCACATATTACTTCACTCATGACATGGTCAGTGGCATCACTCATGACATCACTGATGACATCATCCTTGTGATAGAGTGGCAGTCACGCGAGTTATAGTTATCTGAACTAACTATAACGGGGGAATTTCATTGGTTTTTTACGAGTGAAATATCCACCTAACTATAACATGTGTGAAACCTATGGTTTTTTACGTGAATTTGCAAGGTTTTTTAAATGCTAATTCCTCACTACAACGTGTGTGAAACCTATGGTTTTTTTAGTGATTATTTTTTTATATATTTATTTTGCACCCCCGCGATTTAAAAAAAATATTAAAATTAAAATGTTTTTTTCTGCCTTCGGGGTCCTTCAGGGACCCCCTGACAAAGGCTAGGGGGTCAGAAACTCTCTACCCTGCCCCCTTTTCACGTTCGCCACCTTCCTTTTTCACTCTCGCACTGAAAACAAACAAAATGGCGGCCGACACTTCCTGATTTCGACCGATTCGAACGTTGACTGACATGTAACCATCAATCAGAATTACACTCGCGCACGTTAGGGTGCGCGGCTATAGATATTTATGTGCTTTAACTGCAATTTTCTCAGGAACTACTGAACAGATTGACTCCATATATGCAAAAGGCACATCCCTGACCTGAGGACTACCTCTCTGCCAAATTTCAAGTAATTCTGTTCGGGCTGTACCTTCGACTAAAGGTCCTATGGGAAAATGCATGGGGAAAACGCGTTTTGGGACCCCCCTTTTTTCTCGGCCCCCGCTTGATGAATCCCCCCGAGACTTTCAGGGTAGGAGCTGAGCGGAGCACCCCATTAGTTTTGAAAATTTCGCAAAGATTCGTCAACCGGCGCCAAAGTTATTCAAAATAGAATTTTGAGATTTCCTATGGAAACACGGTCCTAACTATAACTATCTACTGGTGACCGCCAGTAGATAATATATATATATATATATATATATATATATAATATATATATATATATATATATATATATATATATATATATATATATATATATATATATATATATATATATTCACTGAAAAAAACCATAGGTTTCACACATGTTATAGTTAGTGGACATTTCGCTCGTAAAAAACCAATGAAATTTCCCCGTTATAGTTAGTTCAGCTAACTATAACTCGCGCGCCCGCAATCCACTGCTGATGACGTCACATATTGCATCACTCATGACATGGTCAGTGACATCACTCATGACATCACTGATGACATCTCAAATGACATCCCTGATGACATCACTGATGACATCATCCATTGAGTATGTGTTTCTGAACAGTTTTATTATGTTTAATATATATAGGGAAAGGCCTGTTGAAGAATGAGTGGGTGTACAAGTGTGTATATGGATGATTTTCTGTGGTGCAAAACTGAGTCTATAAGTGAGTCATTAAATTTATCTTACTGCACACAAGTGACTTAACTGTGTAAATGTCTGTATGTGTCTGTGTGTTGGTGTCTAAGTTGCTCCATGGTTTTATGATTACCTATATGAGTGTCTATATGAGTTATTGATTGGTTGTCTGAGTATCTGTATGGGTGCCTGTGTGTTTGTGTGGGTAGGGTGTGTGTTACTCTGTGCATAGATGTGTTTCAGTGGGTGATTCTATGGGTGCATGGTTTTAAGAGTGCATCTGTGATGGACTGTATGGTTGAGTGAGTGTATGTATGGGTGTGTTAAGGATTGAATATATATCTCAGTGGTACATTTGTGAGTAACTACATATGTGAAAGGCAGTATATATGCGTGTAAGAGTATATAAGTGGGTATATGTGAGAGTGTGTGATTGTGACAGTGACTGTATGGATGAGTGTGTGCTTGTATCAATGATTCTATAAGAGTGTAAGAATGTGGTACTATTTTTAAGAGTAAGTGAACTTGAGTGTGTTTAACTGTATAGGTGAGTAAATTGGACTGTGTTTAATTACTTGCACGACTGAGTAGGTGTGTTAGTACCTCAATGGATGATTGGCGGTGTGTGAGTGTCTATATAGGTGTCTAAATACATATGATAGTCTTGTATGGAGTGACTGTAAGTATGAGTGACTGTACAGGTGAATGAGTGGAGTTGTATGTAGACCTAAGAGTTAATAAGTGAGTATCTAGTTATTGGTATTTGAGTACGAATGGTTTTGAGAATGTAACTATGAAATTTTCAGTCGGTGTTTGAAAGGTTATGTTAGGGTGTGAGAAAATGTGGTAATTTATCACATGGATGACGTCATCAGTGATTTTATCAGTGATGTCATTTGAGATGTCATCAGTGATGTCATGAGTGATGTCACTGACCATGTCATGAGTGATGTAATATGTGACGTCATCAGCAGTGGATTGCGGGCGCGCGTGTTATACTTAGCTGAACTAACTATAAAGGGTGAATTTCATTGGTTTTTTAGGAGCAAAATGTCCAGCTAACTATAACATGTGTGAAACCTGTGGTTTTTTCAGTGAATTTGCAAGGTTTTTTAAATGCTAATTCCTAACTATAACGTGTGTGAAACCTATGGTTTGTTCAGTGAATTTCAAAGGTTTTTTAAATGCTAATTCCTAACTATAACGTGTGTGAAACCTATGGTTTTTTCTGTGAATTTGCAAGGTTTTTTAAATGCTAATTTTTGAATTTATTATTTTTTTTGAGATGTGTTTTTTTAACAATATGCTACCTATGTATATAATTATAGATTTACTGTATCCTGCAATATGGAATGGCTCACCTTTTTTTAAAAAATGTTTAGATATAGTTGAACAGCATAGTTGATATCTTCTACAAACCTCTAAACATTGTTTTTTTTTTTTTAAGGGATTTTTACCGTGCGCGCACCGTAAGCTTACGGCGCGCGCACGGTACGGTACAAGTACGGTGCACGCACGTAGTTTGCATGGCTACGTGCTCCGTGTGCGCATGCGTACGTGATTTACGTACGCATGCGTACTTCGTCTGCGATGCGTACGCGCGGGCTCCGTACGTGCATGCACGTTTTTTCTTTTTGCGCATGCGCGCATCCTCCTTACGCGGGTCTGCCGTATGGGCATGCGCGCGTCCTATGTACGCTCATGCGTACTTGTACCGTGCGCACACCGTAAGCGTACGGTGCGCGCACGGTAAGTCATGTGATCAAGAAACAACACTTTTCATTGGTTTAAAGTTCTTTCATTTCCAGAAACTTCCAACACCACACCCATTCCCCTCATTATTTCTTCTGATTCCCTGGGAGAAGGAGCTGAACTGTTTTTGTGATACAATGGCAGAGCAGCAGTCATCTTCTGGGAGTGAGCAGGAGAGTCTTGTCAGACAGAGACAGAGGAAACAGAAAGATTCTTTTGTCTGGCAATATTTTACATTTCCAGAAGGGCAGAAGAAAGTCAATGCTCTCAAAGTCGCCTGCAAACTTTGTGGGCGTGTCTTATCTAGAGGAGATCCTAAGAAGAAGTACTCTTTTAGTATCTTCACTATGTTCAGGCCCATTAGGGATGTACATCCTGTGACTTTTGCTCGAGCTACTAGAGAAACCCCTCCAGCAGCTCAGCCGAGCACATCCGCAGAAGCAGCCGAGTACATCATTGGCAGCTCAGCCGAGCACTTCCTCTGCGGTGGGAGCGTCACCTTCTTCTGCTCCTCTGGACATTCACCCTATGTTTGAGAGGGTGCATATACGGTGCAATACTTGCTATGCTCTTATTGCTTTTGGGGAGTCCAGCATTCCCCTAATAGATAATAAGATACAGCAGCACAAGTGCGGCACCATATAATTTTGCCATTCTGTCCTTCCTCTGTCCCTGTATTAACACAACGGCTCTTTTTAGAGCCACCTTACCTCTTAAATTTTTTTTATTTTTATAATCATTTTTTAAAAAAAAAATTCCCCGCCGTGCGCGCACGGTCCATGCACCCCTTGTGTTTTCAAATATAATGAAATATTTTTTCACCCTTCATGGTCCTTCAGGGACCTTATTTCAAAAGGTAGGGGGTTAGGAACTCAGTACCCTGCCCCCTTTTCACGTTCTGCACCTTTTCTTTAAAATGGAAACACACATTTCTTTTTTTTTGCATATTTTAACCCTTTCCAAATGATTTCTACCCCCAACATGACTTCTGCCGGCTAGCATAGCATTGGATCATGTAACACTTGTGTGTGCAGAGACGTCAGAAGTTCAGCACATAATGTTTCTAATCCAAAGAGCAAGAGTGCTTAACTTTTCAAACCTAACAGCAAATCTAAAGTAATGTTCTGTGGGTACACATTTTTCTGAACCAATACAAAACATGCTTTTAAAAATGTAAACTTACAGCCTAGTTTTTTGTGTAGGATGATCTGAAATAGCCAATGAGCTCTTTTTATTTAAAAAAAAGTATGTAAGCCTCCATTTTACAACTATCTTTCTTTTCATGCTGCCATTCTACTGAAAGACACCTTCTGAGTGCATCCAGATCTCCTTGAAAGATGTTCACAGTGTGGATTGTAGGTCATAGCTATGTCTTCTGGAGTGAAAAGTATGCAGAAAAAAGAGGTATTTTCAAAGATCTTGCTTTGCCAAATGTAGACATTAAATGGATTGGTCAGAGAGGGTTAAAGTGGCACCAATTAATGCCCTTGGTGAAATCCATTCTACATCTCCCACAGCCTGACCTTTTAATTGTGTACTGTGGTGGAAATGACCTAGGCACTTTAACTGGGGTAGGTCTGGAAATGTTTGTTGAGGACACCTTTGTGCAATTGATGTCACTTTTTCCACAAACTACCTTTGTATATTCTAATATATGCCAAAGGCAAAAGTGGAACTGGTCCAACCATTATTGTACACAGATTGACAAAGCAAGAAAGCACGTCAATAAGTCTGTTTCTGCTTTCCTCAGAGACTATGGTATCTATATACCACAACAACTTGCGTTACAACATGCAAGGCATTTATAGAGGAGACGGTGTTCATTTCACTGATGAAGGCAACAGAGTCTTCCTCTTGAACTTTAGACTCTGCATCGGTACTTACTTGTAGGTACAAAAAACACTCAATAAACACAACGGCTCTTTTTAGAGCCAACCAACATCTAAACACTTATACTTGATTTTTGTATCTATTTTTTTAGGGTTTATTTTCCACCGTGCGCGCACCCCACAATATTTTTTTTAATGTTTTTTTTTTTGAGACCTAAGAGGTCTTTCATGGTCCCCCTGACATGGCCTAGAGGGTCAGGGACTCTCTACCCTGCCCCCTTTTCACGTTTTCCTCTTTTGTTTTTAACTCTCTTCTACCTCTAAAACTCAAAATGGCAGCTGGCAGTGCGCGCACCCCGTGATTTTTTGAAAAAAAATAAAATGTTTTTTTCACCCTTCGGGTCCTTCAGGGACCCCCTGACAAAGGCTAGGGGGTCAGGAACTCTCTACCCTGCCCCCTTTTCACGTTCGCCACCTTCCTTTTCCACTCTCGCACTGAAAACAAACAAAATGGCGGCCGACACTTCCTGATTTCGACCGATTCGAATGTTGACTGACATAAATCCACCAATCAGAATTACGCTCGTGCACGTTAGGGTGCGCGCACCGTGTGCGTACCGTGCGCGTACGGTGCACGCATATAGATATGTATGTGCTTTTAACTGCAATTTTCTCAGGAACTACTGAACAGATTGACACCATATATGCAAAAGGCACATGCCTGACCTGAGGACTACCTCTCTGCCAAATTTCAAGTAATTATGTTCAGCCGTTCGGGCTGTACCTTCGACTAAAGGTCCTATGGGAAAATGCATGGAGAAAACGCGTTTTGGGACCCCCCTTTTTTCTCGGCCCCCGCTTGACGAATCCCCCCGAGACTTTCAGGGTAGGAGCTGAGCGGAACGCCCCATTAGTTTTGAAAATTTCGCGAGGATTCGTCAACCGGCGCCAAAGTTATTCAAAATAGAATTTTGAGATTTCCTATGGAAACACGGTCCTAACTATAACTATCTATTGGCGACCGCCAGTAGATAATATATATATATATACATCCAAACAAGAAATGCGTCAAGACCCGGTTCCTGGAAAAAGGTGCTTTATTGCTATTGGCGCAGGCAGTCACATGACAGAGGCACCTGACGCGTTTCAGCAGTTTGCTTTTATCAAAGGTGTATCCTCATTAAGTGCAATGTCCCAGGTGTGCCTGATCACATGCCCGTCAGTTGGCCACACTTCAAGTCCCATAATGCACTTTGTGAGACAGTATACTCCATGTGTGATCTTCGTGATGTTACCAACTTCTGTCTCACAATCTTGATAATAACAGGTAAGTATGGCCATACGGGATATCCCCCCGAGACTTTCAGGGTAGGAGCTGAGCGGAACGCCCCATTAGTTTTGAAAATTTCACGAGGATTCGTCAACCGGCGCCAAAGTTATTCAAAATAGAATTTTGAGATTTCCTATGGAAACACGGTCCTAACTATAACTATCTATTGGCGACCGCCAGTAGATAATATATATATATATATATATATATATGTATATATTTATATTTTACCTACTGGCAGTTGCCAGTAGGTAGTTATAGTTAGGACCTAGTTACCATAGGAAAATCGCAACATTCTATTTCCAATAACTTTGTCGCCGATTGACGAATCTTCGCGAACTTTTCAAAACTCGTGGGGAGCTCCGGTCCACTCCTATCTTGAAAGTTTCGGGGTGATTCGGCAAGGGGGGGCTAAGAAAAAAGGGGGTCCCAAAACATGCTTTGCCCATCCAATTTTCCATAGGAACCTTTAGTCGCAGCTACAGCCCAAACTGCTGAACGGAATTACAGCCCGAACTGCTGAACGGAATTACACCAAATTTGGCAAAAAGGTAGCCCTTGGTTCAGAGTCGTGCCTTTTAGTTAAATGGTGTAAATCCGTTCAGTAGTTTTTAAAATATTAATGGAAAAATAAATATATCTATCTGGGCGGAGCCTAACCACACATCTCATCGTGAGATCTGATTGGCTGTCAGCACTTCATCCAAGAAGTGTTGGCAGCCATCTTGGGACCAATATACATGATAGCACCTCATTAAAAGTTAATAGAAGGTTTTAAGACTTTAGTTACATTATAAATCATTTGTTAATGGTACCATACTCATTTTAGGAATTGTGGTGTGTTCTAAGGTGATTTTACCATGTGAAAAAGCCTTCTGCTGGCATATCATGGATCATGTTTGAGAGAAAACTATTTTCTCATTCTTTTCCCACAGAGGTTTGGAACGTGATCTATAAGCTAAACTGAGAGCATATTTTCTGTAAATTCACATTATCTTTCTCAGTCATGTGAGAATGAAGTCTGACATTCTCAGTAAAACATGTACATCCAACAAGGGCAGAGACTGTCAGTTGATTCCTTTGTGTTCTACTGCAGCTTCCCTGAGTTTTCTAAAGAACAACTAGTGCGCTAACAGTCCTACTTATGACAAACGCATTGCACGCCTGAAGCCATCTTGATTGGAATAAAGTGGTAACACTTAAAACATTTAATTTAAAAAGGAACAAAATGAGGGGGTTCATTTTGCCACAGAAAGTATGATTAGTGCTGCAGAAAGAAAAATTACGGCACATTTTGACTTCTCAAATCCTCTTCTATTTCATAAAAAAATTCTGCCATGCACACTGAAACCTGCACCTTGAATACCAGCAGCAGACTTCCCTGGTGAGCCGTAGCTTTACTACAGTGATCTAATGAGCAACTAGAGTGCTAACATTCAGAATTTATGGTAAATGTGTGACACATCTGAATGCCTTCTTGATGGAACCAAAGTAAAAAACTGAAAGTATTTCCTACTGAGGAGACTGCAGTAAATGAGGAAATTAGGAAACTTCATAACAAATACGTCTCCCAAGATGGCCACCAGAGACAAAAGAGCCCAAATGTGGCACAAATTTCACCCAGATGTAGCCCAAGTATAGCCCAATGACAGAATGTCCCAGAGTGTTCTTAAGAACAACTAGAGCACTTACTGTCTTACTTATGACAAAAGGATGGCACACCTCAAGCCATCTTGATTGGAAAAAACTGGTAACACTTAAAACATTTAATTTAAAAAGGAACACAATGAGGGGGTTCATTTTGCCATAGAAATTATGATTAGTGCTGAAGAAAGAAAAATTAGGGCACATTTTGAGTGACTTCTCAAATCCTCTTCTATTTCATTACAAAATTCTGACATGCAGACTGAAACATGCACTTTTAATACCAGCAGCAGACTTCCGTGGTGAGCAGTAGCTTTACTACAGTGATCTAATGAGCAACTGGAGTGCTAACATTCAGAATTTATGGCAAATGTTTGACATATCTGAATACCTTCTTGAGGGAATCAAAGTAAAAAACTGAAAGCATTTCCTACTAAGGAGACTGCAGTAAATGAGGAAATTAGTAAATTTCATAACAAATAAATCTCCCAAGATGGCCACCAGAGACAAAAGAGCCCAAATGTAGCACAAATATCACCCAGATGTAGCCCACATGTAGCGCAATGACAGAAGTGTGCAAAACACTTTTTATTTTTTGTGTTTTTGCAGCTTTATATAGTGCAGACTTGTCAGGTATTGGAGTGCTTTTCATGAGCATTGGTTATATCACACAAGAACAAATTCATTTTGGTTGTAGACATGGGGAGATTAAGTGATTTGACCAGTATCACCGAATGTCGAGCTGAAGCAGAAACTCCAACCTGTTTCCCCAGTTGCAAAGTCTGCAGCGCTGGAAGTAACACTACATCCTCTCCCCTAAGTGCAACATTTAATCAAGTGGTCAACTGAATAAAAAACATAAAGATAGCAAACAATTTAGAGCACTAACCATAATTTTGATGCAAATAAGACCCTCTCATATATGTAATTTCTAAAGGAAATGCTCTAGGTATTACAGTTTTGTTTACACCAAGATGACGTCAGGCGTTCCACACTTTTGTAATAAATATAGAATGTTAGCAATCTAGTTGTTCATTAGGATACTGTTGAGAGGCAGAGGCCAGGGGCACGGACTCTGAAAATTGAAGGCAGGTAGGAGGGTGCAGAGGCAACAATTTGACCACACTGGGCATGCGGGAAGGGCAGTGGCAGCATAACAGACTATGGAGGGCAGTGGAAAGGGGGGCAGGGGCAACAAATCAACAATACAGGACTGGCAAGAGAGGCTGTGGCAATATAATAGACCATTGTGGGCAGAAGGAAGAGGCAGTGGTAGTACAACCATACATACCAACAGACCCGATTCAGCCAGGAAACGTCCAATGTTTTTAAGCCCAAATGGGCTTTATTTTATCTGTCTCCTGTCTACAATCTCCTCTTTTTCAATGTAAGTCAAAGGGGAAAATCAATATCCCAGTTTGTTTTCCAAATCTCCCTCTTACCAAGTTAAAAATGTTAGCAAGTATGGTACATTGGATCATGGAAGGCAGGAGGAATTGGGGTAGGGACATGGACTCGGATAACAGAGGACAGAAGGGACATGGAGAGGTGGACCAAACTGCCCCTACAGGGCAGGCATCAGGGTTTGCAGCAGCACAATACACCACACAGGGCATGCGGGACGGGAGTGCAGCACAACAATCCATAGAAAGCAATAGGGAGGGGACAGGACCATTCACATGGACAACAGAGAACAGATGGGAAAGAGGCAATGGTAGCTAGCTGACCATAATGGACAGACAGGAGAGAAAGCTGCAGCATAACAGACCATAAAGGGCAGGAGGGACGGATATGGGGCATTACAGTGGAACAGACAAGCCAGGAGGAAGGGAATAGGGGTCTGCACATGGAAACAGAGGGCTGGAGGCAATGGGGCAGGGCAGGAGCAGCAAGATGACCATGGAGGTCAGGCAGGATGGCCACTAGAAGCAAGACACACCATGGAGAGCAACAGTGAAACTATGATGGCATACATACAGACCATGGAGGGAAGGTGGAAGGGGGTCAGGGGCAGCTAGCTGATTACACAGGAAAGGTGGGAGGGGTCGTGGCAGCACAGAAGACCAAAGCAAAACCAAAGGGAATGATGGACAGAGTGTTGAACATTGCAAGCACTCACCCCCAGTCAACTGATCTGGGTTTAATCCATCACCGTTCTTTAGCCCACTCTGCCACCCCAGTTCAGACATGGCCATATGCAAATCAGTCTTGACCCTGTGCCTCATGGGAACAGTCCAGCCCGAACTGCCAAGCCATGTCTTCCCTGGACCGGAAACAAGCTTCCTAGGACCGGTTTCTGGCATTTCAGCCGTCTTCAGCCAGGCTTGCCTGAATCCAGTGGCAAAGTGAGCAAGGGACTCACGTCTGAGCATACCCTGCCAACTTATGGCGAACAAAGCAAAACCAAAGGGAATGATAGACGGAGTGTTGAACATGCATGGCAAGCGGGAGGGTTAGTGGCAGCACAATGGCTATGATTGGCAAGAAGGAGGGTGCAGGGGCATGCACAAAGGACCATGGAGGATAGAAGGGAGGGTCAGGACCTGGGTACAGACAAGGGAGTTCAGGGGAAGGGGCCTCGCAACAGATCACGCGGGGCAGGCAAGAGGAGCAGTTGCAGCACAACAGACCAGGGAGGGCAGAAGGGTGTGGCAGTAAAATGGACCATGGAGGACAGGAGGAAGGGGATAAGGGCATGCAATGTGGATAGGCAGGATGGAGGTGGCAGGGACAGGTTACAGTCATCTGACAATGCTAGGCAGGTGGGAGGGGAGTGGCAGCTCAACAGAACAATCAGAGTAGATAGGAGTGACAGGTCCATGGAACATAGTGGGTAAAAAGGATGGAGCAGGGGCATGCACAAAGACATCGGAGGGCAGGGGGAAGGAGAATAGGGGCAGCAAGCTAAGCACAGAGGCTAAGCAGGAGGTCAATGATGGGGCATAGAATTGGGCAATGGAGGGCAGGAGAAGTGGACTGGTACATCATGCTAAATGGAGGGCAGTGGCAACACATCAGACCATGCATGGCAGGAGGGAGGAGGCTAGTCTATGGATTCAGACAACAGAGGATAGGGAGGAGGTGGATGGGGCAGCAAGCTCACTGTTCAGAGAAGGTGAGAAGGCCAGTGGCAGAACAACGGCCACACAGGGCTGTAATAAGGGAGCAGGGACATGGACTTGGACAATGGATGGCTAGGAGGAGGGAACGCAGGAGCAGCAAGCTTGGGTGGGGGCAGCACAATGAGAGGCCCTGCTTCCAACCCCCACCTTCCATTATGATATGCATCTTACTTAACGTTAAAAAAACCTAGAAATTTGCTGAAAAAAACAAAGATTACAGGGACGGTATAGTTAGACTCAGATTTCACTCATACACAACCAGTGAAATTCAGCAGTTATAGTTACCTGAGCTAACTATAACTTACGCCCCCGCAATGTACTGCTAATGACCTCAGACATTACATCATTCATGACATGGTCAGTTACATCACTCGAGACATCACTCATGACATCTCAAATGAGCTGTGAATGGAATGGAACTATAATCGCTAGAACTTTATTTAGGGATAGTGTGTGTATATATTAACACCCCTCTTTTTCCTTTTCTTTCGTGTAAGAACCATTATAATACGCAACATGCCCAGATTAATATGGCCGATAGCCTTTCACTTTAAAGTAATGTGTAGTCCATTGTTTATGTTGATGTTTGCAATTCTAAGTATGTTTATTATGAATAAGTCACGTTGACGAACATACAGGTATGGCAGTCATGGGGCAAGATATGCTGAAATGACATTGTGTGCATATTAACACTTGTTTTCTTTTCTTTATTGTATCAATTCCTGAATTTTCACATCGTGACCAGGCCAATATGGCCGCCAGCTTGTTGGATACATACTATTGGTCCACTCCATTAAATACTGAAGTAGTACCCATGCAGCATAGGATACCTCCTGTCAGTCTCATGCAGTTCTTCAATCTCCCATCGAGCACTATGTTCTTATTGTATCAGTCTGCCAATACCTAAGCACTTATGGGGCAGATTTACAAGCACCCTGCGCCACCAGTACGTCACTTTTTGTAACATAGTGATGGTGCCAGGCACTTCTTCATATTTACAAGGAGAGGAAAAGCCACCCTGCGTGGTTTTTCCTCTCCTTGTAAATACGACCCCTTCATACACAGAAATTTACGTTGAAGGGGCGTCCAATAGGTGTTGCTGTGGGTGTTCCCACGCAACACCTGTAGAACAAGACACATCTCCATATTTATGAGAAATCGTAAATCTGGAGATGTGTGTGAATGCTGCGCCATCCTAGAGCTGGTGTAGCAAGGCGCAACGAGGAGAATTGTTTTCATTTCTCCTAATTTTTTCCTCTAGCAATGCATGCTGCATTCCACAGCATACATTGAAATAGGAAAATGCCTTTACTGATTGTTTTTGTGCAGGAAGGTGTCCCTTCCTGCACAAAAACAAACTCCACACAACACAGACATCCTTGCACCATGGTGCAAGGGTGCCTGTGTCACCGCATGGCTGCAGTTTGTGCAGCAGTGCAGAGGGAAGCACAGAGTTGCAACATATTCATGTAC
The DNA here is from genome assembly GCF_964204655.1 of Triturus cristatus. Lineage (NCBI taxonomy): Eukaryota > Metazoa > Chordata > Amphibia > Caudata > Salamandridae > Triturus > Triturus cristatus. The sequence goes on along the minus strand of NC_140595.1, from coordinate 406,997,916 downwards.
ATATGTCACATCCCTGTCCTTTGGAAGTGCCACAGTGCAGTGCAGCTAAAGAGCTTGCAGTGTCACGCTGCAGTACTTCCTCATAAATCTTCACCTATAAATTCACAATATACTACTAATGCATTCTTTCAGTCAATCATGCTGTATACATATATTCAACCAAACTTTCACACATTACCTTGCAATGATAGTTCTTTCTTTAACCAGATAAGGTTTTTCTGATAAGAACTTTATTTTTTCTTCTTTTTTATTTTGTATTTTTTTTTATTTTTTGAACAATTTTGTATTTCTTTTGGTATTTTTTCAAAAAATGAACAAAAAAAAGAACAAACAAAACAGGAAACATTTGGAATTACTTATCATTCCAAACACAACAAACAAAAAAATTAACAACGATGGTTGCGTTGCGCAGCACAAACTGCATCCACCGACTGCTCACCGAAGCATATAAGTTTCTTACACTTCACGCAGTGTTGCCCGAGAAAGGCGAATTCTGGCCTAATGTCCATTGCAGGTGTTCCTGAGGACGCTCCAGATGTACTTGCCACAGCAGGTGAGGGGTTTAAAGCAGCTCGCCTCATTTCCTCCTGAGCAAGATTGAGAGGATGTGTGGTCCGGAGATGCTTGTACATAGAAGTAGTGCCACAAGAGTATTTTTTTCACTGCCTCTTGACAGGACTCCGTCACACATTTTGCACATCACCTTTGTCGCATTTACTTTCTTCTCTCCAGGTGGAAAAGTGAAGAATTTCCACATGACAGATTCCGACCTGCAAGAATTCTTCTTCAGAAGATACTTCCTCCTGCTACTGCTGCTGTCCAGATTTCATTTTGTTTGATATTTTTTGAAAAACACCAAAAAAACCAAGCAAAAAGGGTTCTTGTAGGAAAAGATATGTCTCTCTAAAGATGCTCCAACAAGAATGATTAAAATGGGTGGGGTCCTTCAATAGTTACAGTGGGAAATGTTATGAACCAATGAAATTTTTTTTTTGAGGTCACATGGGATGCGCGCACTCTGCGCTCACGATGCACGCACCCGACGCGACTTCGCGAAAATATTTTTAAAAATAATATAAGTACAAATATATTATTTTTAAGAATATCTTACATTGTCTCTTGCCCTAATATGTATATTAAACACACATACATATCATTTTAGAACATACAAAAATTTTGCAGGAGTCGCGCACCCAGTGCGCCCCAGCACGGATATGACGTCACGCAGGACCTGCCACCGCGCAAGAGTCGCGTACTGTAATGCCTTTGTGTCGTGAAAGCGTGGGAGCAGGAGTCGCGGACTGGTCGTATACCAATCGCGCACATCACGTAATATTAAATGTATATGATGTAACTGAAAAACACGCAGCCGTCGCACACCGTACGTGGATCCTTCACGATGTTTCTAACATGGCGGCTAGAATCTGCGCACCCACCGTGATGTTTTAATTTTTTTTTTCCAATTTTCAGAAAAATATATAATGTTATTTAATGAATAAAATATTTATAAATAAACAGTTAAAAACTGTAGAAAATAAGTTAAAAAAATAGGTATAACTACTATTACACTTAAAAATTAGCATTTAAAAAACCTTTGAAATTCACTGAATAAACCATAGGTTTCAGAGACTTTATAGTTAGAAATTAGCATTTAAAAAAGCTTTGAAATGCACTGAAAAACCATAGGTTTCAGAGACGTTATAATTAGAAATTAGCATTTAAAAAACCTTATAAATTCACAGAAAAAAACATAGGTTTCAGGGGTGTTATAGTTAGCTGGACATTTCACTCGTACAAAACCATAGAAATTCTTCCGTTATAGTTAGTTCTGCTAACTATGACTCGCGCGCCCTCAATGCACTGCTGACGATGTCACATATTACATCATTCATACCATGGTCAGTGACATCACTGATGACATCACTGATGACATCTCAAATGACATCACTGATGACATCATCCACGTGACAATCTAATACACCTCATCATACACTAGTATAACCTTTCATCACTCACTGTAAAATACAGAGTACCATATTTGAAACCATTGACACACCAATACCAGTTACTACATACCCACTAACTGATTCCTAAGTCTACACACACAACTACCCATTCAACAACAGGATCACTTATACATGCAGTCACTAATTAATAGAACACTATCAAATGCACTTATACACATATATAGACATTGACACATAAGCAGTCATCTTAGTCGGTTATGCAGTCATCCTACTCACTCATGAAAAAAATTAATCACACTTACATTTACTCACTTACAAAATTATACACAGAACACCTCATATATTCAAACACATAGTAACTCATAGTTAATATGTTAAAAAATCACCATTACAATTATACACTCATTCATATAGTTACTCTCACAATCACTGACTTTTATATATACTTATGTATATACACCAACTCTCACATACAATGCCTTTTATTTTTTTTACTTTGTTAAAGATGTACAACTAAAACATACATTCGCTCACCAATACACAAATAAATACACTCAGTCACCCAAACAACTGTTTCCACATGCACTCTTAAACCTATACAGCTAGTCAATCAACCATTCACACATCGATGCATAGAGTTACACACACCCCATCCAACCACACACAAACTCAGTGTCCCATGCAAATATTCACCCAACTAATCAATAACTAATACACACACTCATATAGTTAGTGACCAACTGATGCAGCATGTTATACAACAACAGAGACAGTGATGCACACATTCACATAGTTTAGCTACTAATCCATGTATTAAGTGAGACACTTTTAATTACTCACTTAAACAGTCAGACAGCTACTAAATCCTCCATCCAGACAGTTATATATCCACTCAATCTTCAATACAGATAGGTATATATATAATACAGATTTAAATTTCAAACTAAACCACATTCACTTGATGATGTCATCAGTGATATCATCAGTGATTTCATTTGAGATGTCATCAGTGATGTCACTGACCATGTCATGAATGATGTAATATGTGACATCATCAGCAGTGCATTGCGGGCACGCGAGTTATAGTTAGCAGAACTAACTATAACAGAGGAATTTCTATGGTTTTGTACGAGTGAAATGTCCAGCTAACCAGAACACCCCTGAAACCTATGTTTTTTCTGTAAATAGATATATATAGATATATATATAGATAGATATTTATTTAGATATATATATAGATATATAGATGTATATAACTGCCCTATCTGAGCCAGGCCCTGGGGGCCCGTTAACACAAGCAAAAAGTGTTATCCATAAAAAAGGACACACTGCTCAGACACCCTTGCATGTTCAGTAGTGCCATTTATTTTCAGATGGCTCTTTGTCACATAAAACTTGTAGGCTCTGATTCCCCTCATATAGAACCATAAAGATTTAGCAGTTATAGTTACCCGAGCTAACTATAACTTATGCCCCCACAATGCACTGCTTATGACCTCACATATTACATCACTGATGACATGGTCAGTGACATCACTGAGGAATCACTAATCATGTCTCAAATGACATCACTGATGAGATAATCCAGTGATTGTGAGTCTTTATTAATAGTTTATGAGTGTTAAAGACTGTGTGTATCTGTGTGTGAGTGTGAGTCTGAGTGGCTGTATGCATGTCTGAGGGGTGTGTGAGTGACTGTATGTGTGAATAAGTGGGTATGTGAGTAGCTGTATGGGTGAGTGAGTGGCTGTGTAAGTGGCTGTACTTGTGAGTGAGTGGGTATGTGAATGGCTCTATGGGTGAGTGAGTAGATATGTGAGTGGGTGTATGGATGGGTGAATGGCTATGTGAGTAGCTGTATAGGAGAGTGAGTGGGTGGGTGTGTGACTGGCTGTATGAATGAGTGAGTGGTTGTATGAGTAGCTGTATGGGAGACATAGTAGCTGTGTCAGTGAGTGTATTGGTGAGTGAGAGGCTGTATGAGTGAGTTAGTGATTGTGTGAGTGATTGCATGAGTGAGTGAGTGGCTGTGTGATTGTCTGTGTCAGTGTGTGAGTTACACTGTGAGTGGCTCTATGAGGGAGTGAGTGGGTGTGTGAGTGGCTGTATGGGTGAGTGAGTGGTTGTGTGAATAGCAGTATGGGAGAGTGGGGGGTTGTGCGTGGCTCTATGGATGAGTGAGTTGGTTTGTGAGTAGTGATATGGATCTGTGAAAGGGTATATCAGTGGTTGTGTGGGTATATGAGAGGTTGTATGGAAGTGCGAGTGGGTGTGTGAGTGCTTCTGTAGATGATGTCATCAGTGATATCATCAGTGATGTCATGAGTGATGTCAATGACCATGTCATGAGTGATGTAATATTTGAGGTCATATGCAGTAAATTGCAGGGGTGTAGGTTACATTTAGCTCAGATAACTGCTGAATGTTTATGCCTTTTTACAGGTGAAATCTGCACCTAACTATTACATCCCTGTAACCTTTGATTTTTTCTCTGAATTTCTAAGGTTTTTTTTATTACAATTTCCTAACTATAACATCACTATAACCTTTTGTTCTTGCAGTAAATTTCAGAGGTTTTTCAAATTTCATTTCTAAGTATTATGTCCTTCCAATGTTTTTTACTTAATTTGTGGGGTTTATTTTTAATACTAAGTATGTTAAAATGTATTTTGATTTTCAATTTAGTTTTTTTTGTACTGTAGCCATTTTTTTATAAATACTTTTGATATGTTTAAAAACATACAAATCACATATGTAGTTAATGTAAATTATATGAAGTTTCTTTTATTGTAATTAAACAAATTGTATTTTTGTAAAATATTTTTGGGTGTAGTGCAGTATTTCCGTGGGTCCATAAACCTAGAAGGACTACTACACTAGGTTTTCAATCCTGCTCATGAGATTGGAACAGTGGAGTCACAGAATAATATATAAATTACTGGAAATATGTACACACCCCCATTGTCATTAATGAAATCAATTTGAACTAATTTACAAATATATATAAACCACCTTATATCTGTTTTTCAACAAAGTTACCTATTTTACACGTTTCCTGAATCTGCAAGTTTGTGTATTCGCGTGAAAACACACCCAGGCCTTATCTTTTGATTGGATATATTAGGACCCGACCCTTACACATGAAAAACTGCAACCAAAAGCAGTTACTTTTCCAGTGAAGTCTCTAGAAGGAGGGTTGAGAACCAGTGGTGGTCTCAGCTACACAATGGCTGAAGCTACAGAGTTCATCCAAGATTAGCATCGACAACCTGTATAGGATGAAGAGGAAGACACACCACCTCACAGAAATGAACATGATGTGTGGAAGCACTTTACTATACCTTCTGGGGAAAAGAAGATAACAGCAAAATATGTGCAGTGTAATATTTGTGGCAAGCAGTTATCCAGAGGCATTGCAAAGAAGTATTCACATGGGACAAGTTCCATATATAAGCACCTAAAAGCAATTCATGAAAGTGTCTACAACCTGATGATGTGAGAGAAAGCAGATGCTGCAGGACGGTTGACCTCTACAACAGCCTTGGGAGAACCATCATCAGCTGCAGTCTTTACAATACGAGCTGCCTGCGAAGAATTGAGTGTCATGGGTATTCACTGCCTGAAATGCGACATGCTTTCGCTATAAACATGTATTCTGTGGGTGCATTCTTGGATACAGTGAAGAACATCGCTATTAGGTTTTTTTTGCTTCCAGCGACTGCATAATGTTTTTTGAAGACTGAAGCCAGCTGCTTCTTTCTTTGAATATCCCTATCCTTAACCTTTTCACTACCCTGTTCACTTTTTGTTAAAAGAATAAAAAAGTTTTTTTTTTAAACTGTTAAAAACCCTTCTTGGAAAAAAACAGTTCTTGTTAGAACCACAATCTGGTCAAACAAAGAGCTAACTCTGCATTTTTAATGTTTCAGTGAATGTATCTGTGTGAGAGTGGGTATGTCAGTGTGTGCATCAGTGCAGGCCTTGGTTTGTTATTGGATGCATTATCATTTGGCTGGTTGTGTCAGTGTTTGCTTTGGTGTATGCTTGGTCATGTCAAAGTCTGTATTAATGTATGCCCAGGTGTGACAGGGAATAGATTAGTTTCACCCTGGTTGTGTCACTGTATGGGACAGTGTGTGTCTGGGTGTGTTAATGGAAGCATTAAACTTAGGTTAGGTGTGTCAGTGTCTGTATAGGTGTATGCCTGGATATATCAAAGTCTACTTTGGTGTATGTCGATGGCCAGAGCTGCAGACTCGGGAGCTGGGGATCCGGGTTTGAGTCTTGACGTTGGCGTAACATCCTGTGATTCTGGCCAAATCACTCAATCTCCCAGAGCTCACGGACAGTGCCTGGATACCCTCATGGGTGATAAGCTGCACTACATAAATCCACAAACTTTAAAAGTAACTTTTGCAAAATATTTTAAAGGAGAATGGTAGCGTACATTGAGTACCGACATTTTCTGTAATGAAAAAGCTACTTCCAAGAGAATGAATTAGTGAAAGCAGTTTAAACAACTGGCTGATGTTATTAAGTAAAATACAATAGTCCCAATGCAAAAGAGGAGATGGATCTTAGAAATGTAGAGGAAGAAATAAGTGAAGAGGTAGAAGGAAGGCATAGACATGCTTCTCTGTATAAATGGGAGTGCAGTAGTATTTGCAGTATTTGTCAGGAATCAATTGATATAGTAGAACCCCGCCCATGTACTTGAAGTGCTGCTGTCTATTTACTTTACCTCATCAAATTTGGGACAAATGAGATCTGGCATTGTTGTAATGTTGAGCTTAAGTGCATGTGGTGAGATTTAGGAACACCAACTAGGTTTCTAACCCTGAGTTGTGCAGAATATCAATGGGATCACTTACATTACTTTCTGAGAGAAGCAAACTCTAACATTAAATGTATCATCCACTGGGCCTAAGAAAGAGCATAAAGGTAGAGTTATGCATTTACCTTTAGACGTTAAATGCAATATTGAAACCTTGGGTGTGGAGAGAGCTTTGGAAGAACTGTTTGTTATTGTAGTGAATGGTGTGCCCATTAAAAACAAAAAATCTGGCAGGAACTAGTGGATGTAAATAAAGGTGAAGAAAGCTACATGATATCTTAAATACAATAATGTTTACTGTTTAGTGGAATCCAATCTGCCAATCGTTATGGGCGGCGATTTTAATATTTTATTGAACCCCTCTCTTGATAGGTCAATGGGGGGGAGAATAGTATCTACCAAAATGGGTTCCCTGATTAGAGTCCTGATGGACGATCTAAGCCTCATAGATATCTGGAGAACAAAAAACAGAGCGGTAACTGGCACTCTGAGCTATACTTTTCATAATAAAAAACACGGTCATCGTTCTAGAATCAATTACTTTCTGATAGATACTAGGCTGACAAATAGTCGGCGACTCCAGGAACCCCTGGGGTGGAAAGAGATTTACAAGGCCGCGTGTCCCCTCTATTTGGTCCAGGAGAGTGCCATGATACTGCTTTAAGACCACTCACTTTCTTTCTTGAATGAGGACAAAAAAAAGTTACAATAAAAATAAAAAATAAATAATGTTTACTATAAAGATATAAATGTTGTCTAACATGGAAGTTGCATGGAGAAAGAAATATTGCCTTCAAGAGGACAGTTTGAAAACTGCATAAAAGTAGATCTGAAGAAGTATATGAGCATTCCAGTATCCATCCACTCTATTCAAAAGAGGTTCTTGAGATGCCAATTAAATGTATCAGATAAAACAAGCTAAAAGAACTCCAATGAGTGTCTGGAGAAAAGTTTAAAGGCTCAATGTTGTCCGAACTGTTTCGAACTGGAGTAGGCAGACGGTATGATGACCACCCTGTACAAATACCTGCAGCAGAGTACAAGTCAACAAAATTATATTCTGATGACCCTAGATTTCATATTCCATATGTATTCTATCTGTTGTTTGAAACAAGTTGCTTCTTCTCAGTTTTCTTTGGAAAGAAAGAAAAAGTATAAAACTGTTAAAAACACCTTCATAAAAAACAACAGTACTTTTAACAAACATTTTAATAGTACCCCACAAAATCCTCCCAGCAGCAGTGACACAGTTTATGACTAACCCTGAATTTTAACCTGCACTCCTCAGAGGGTAATTCCTACTTACTGACAATGGCCTCCATTATAGTGGGATACCTCAACCTTTTCCCCTTCTCTAGAGCCAATATGTAGTCCTTTCCATCATGACCAATTCAACTCCAAAGGCACCCCTCTAATCCACACACATATATATATTATCTACTGGCGGTCGCCAGTAGATAGTTATAGTTAGGATCTATTTTCCATAGGAAGTCGGCAACATTCTATTTACAATAACTTTGGCGCCGGTTGACGAATCTTCGCGAACTTTGCAAAACTCATGGGGCGCTCCGGTCCGCTTCTATCCTAAAAGTTTTGGGGTGATTCATCAAGCGGGGGCCGAGAAAAAAGGGGGGGTCACAAAACGGGTTTTCCCCATGCAATTTTCCATAGGAATCTTTAGCCGCGGCTACAGCACAAACTGCTTAATGGAATTACTCCAAATTTGGCAAAGAGGTAGCCGTTCAGTAGTTGCTGAGAAAATAAAAAGTAAAATCGTATATATATCTAAGGCCGCGCTGGATCCGCGCACCCTCCCGATCACGAGCTGTGTGCTAATTGGCTGTCAACACTCCAAATCAGGAAGGGTTGGAAGCCAACTTGTGCATCGGTACAACCAAGGCACAAGAAAGCAGAGTAAAAAACGTGCAAAACGCAAAAAGGGGGCAGTGTAGAAACACCCAGACACCCTAGGCCCAAAAAAGCATTAAAAAAAAGAAAATTGGCGAGATTCGCGCACCCAGCGAGAATTTCAGGCCGAAATTTTTTAAAAAACGAAGCGTGGGCTCCCGCGCTTCTTTGTTATTTAGCCCCCGTGTGGGCCAAATCCAGAGGGCATTGTTTTAATTGTGATAGGGGGCCCAAAGGGGTCCCCCAGCCCCGGGGACCGCCACCCTCTGGGGCTTGGAAAAAGGTGGGAGGGGGGCCACGTGGTCCCTCCTGGAGCCCTGTGATGGCCCTGGGGACCGCCACCCCCCAGGGCCGGTTCCTGCAGTGTCCCGGGGTGCCCACCCCGGGAGTCTTGTGGCTCCCGACCTGCCATAGTGTAGTAGAGTAGGATCTGCACTTATGTTGGCCGCTACTTTTTTTCTGATGTATACACTGGTTTCTGGCTATAGTTTAGCTGGGTCTCTGCTAAGCAGGGCCCCAGTCTCTCTGTTCTCTCTAAACGACTTGCTGTGCATATTAGATGCACTAGTGATTGGATACTGTGGTACCTTATGAGCCCCTAGTATATGGTACCTTAGGTACCTAGGGCATAGGCACTTCACAGGCCTACCAGGGGCTGTAGCATGTATTATGCCACCCCTGAGAAGCATTCTCAATCTGACACCACAGGCCTGCTACTGCAGCCTGTGTGAGGTAGTGTTGGCACTCCTCACTGAGATATAGGTTTCTATATCTCACCATACACACACATATAAACCTATTAGCCACCCCTATGGCAGGCCCTATCAATCCTGAGGGCAGGGTGCTTGGTTTCCAATGTGAGGGGGTGTCTCTGCCTGAGCAGGGCCCCTCAGCAGCTACCAGAGTCTATCCTCCATGGCTGTTTGTGGATGCGGTTAAACCATATACTCTTAAGTGCATTAAAATGCTAACTTTGGAATTACTGCATCAAAACATATCGTGTTTGGTGTCAAACAACTTGGAATCATACCCCCACATCAGTCCATGATGTGGGAGCATGATCCCCCCCTTCTAGAGGGGACGACATGTAAAACGACAGAAATCTGAAAGAGCCCTGGCATCACAAAATGGATGCCACCAGCACAGACACTGGGCTGCCCTCCTGCTGCTGACTGAAACTCGCAGTGGAGGAAGCCCAACAAAAGGCATCACAGGGAGGTGTCACCACCTTCCAGACAGGATTTAGTGTATTGGGGTGGGTGCACTCCTAGAGTGCTTTGAAGTCCTGCACTGGGGGAGCAGTAGGCTCCTCTGTGCATATGCCAGCTCAAACCGGTTCAGAGGCTACCTGTCCCTGATCTGGCACGAAACTGGACAAAGGGAAGTGGGTGTAACCACTCCCTCCCCTGACCCTCCTAGAGGAGTGGTCATTGAGCTAGTCCCTCCCCTATCTTCACTATAAGATAGCAAACTTTGCCATTGCAAAACAGATAACCCTGGACGACACTCTACAACGAAGAATCCTGGCCCTTCTACATTCCACTACCTTTGGAAGACAGAAGAATTTCCCTTGGAGTCAAGGACTGACTCCCCTGCTTGGCAGGCACCAAAAACCTTAATCAACGGTTGCAAACTTTCCCGCTCCCGCCGGAGTTCGAAGTCCCTGCAGCCCTGGAAGTGGATTTCCTGACTTCTCAATGGCCATTGTGAGTCCCCAGCAGAGCTGTGGTGAGTGGACCCCACGAGTGACGAGGAACAGCAATACCTGGGGACCATACACTATTGTCAACTGCAAACCCTTCACGACATTCTATGAACTTGTGCATTGGACCAATCTGTGTCCCAAGCCTCCAGCAGGTTTTGCAGCAAAAATCAGAGGCCTACCCTGTCCCGAGTGACCGTGGGCTCCTGTGAAGCATTTCCTGAAGAGGCGTCTTTGCGATCCCTTGCCTGTTGGCTGGTGGGTCCCCCAAAGACTTTCTTATCAACTCAAAGGTCTCCCCCAGTTGCTCTAGGCCTGCCCTCACTTACCCTTGCAGGGTGAGTCCCTCAGACTTTGCTGGTCTGCACCATTGACTTTCTTCACACCACACAAGACTTGCAGTTGCCAAGGCTTGTTGGTGCCAATCCGGTTGTCGACACTGCCATCAGCCGCGGACGTTGTGGGACACTCTGAATGCAGCTGCTGGTCATCATCGATCCCTCCTGGACCTCGTGAGCAAAGAGTCAAAACACCATCGACGACCTGAAATCACCCGACATCCATGGTCATCCATCTTCCTGGCCACCGGTCACTGGCAAGTGACTTTGAACACTGTCCCTTCAATTTTCATGTCGCCTCCATCTTGAATCCACCCTTGGATTCCACCGGACACTTCCTCAGTCGATGCAAGCAGCAAGTCTTCTTTGGTCTCCATAGAAAACAGCGACGCGACGCGACCCGACACCAAAAGACACCTATGCACCCGGCTTCCCTGGGTGAGGTAACTCGTGCACTTCGGTGCCCTAGTGTGTGTTGGCCCACAAAGTACTTACCTTGTAAGTGGCTTGCTTGTAGACTTCCTCAAGGTACCCTAAAACTTTAAAAATCAAACCGCGACTTGCACCATTATAATCAATAGGGAGCCCGCGGCTGTGTTCACACACTGCACGTGTCTCCCGTGGGCATGTTACTTACCTGCTAACACTGCAGCAGTGAAGCCCCAGCGATTCCCAAGGCCCTAGGTCTTGTCATTTTGCAAGTCGACATTCTTATACCCTTTTTTTAGTATATGGTCTGGTACGCCCCTAGGGCTCCAGCCATATTTGTGCTTAACTTATTGAGAAACGTTGAATTTTGAATGTGTATCTGGCTTCTAATCTCATAAAGAGGTTAGTAGAGTGTGTCTAGTAATAAATACATATATATATTTGATATATATACCTGTGTGGTGTCCTTTTATTTGGTAATTCAAGAGATTATAAGGTAAAACAAGCTGCTTTACATTCCTCTGAGACTTGGCCTGAAGGCTGCTCTCCACAGCTACCACTAGGATAGCTTTATTTAAAAGGTTGTCTTAAACCTATCTACCATAAGAGTCAAATTGGACTGGTGCAAGGTGGCCACTATAACTATTGACCAGCATATGCCAGGCCAACTTCTCACACATAGCAAACTGCTTTGGTTTTTGGAAGAGAGAGTAGGAAACCTGCTCTCTCTTCCAAAAATCAAAGACGATTGCTTTTCCACACGGGGAGCTGCATCTTAGCAGCTACCCATGTGAAAAAGCAATGCCGGCTCCCGAAGGATGCGGGGACCCGGCGGGACCATGGGGGGATTGGGGATCCCCCCACGGGACCCCCCCAGGTCCCCAACGGAGAGGGCCAGACCCGGGAGATGGGGTCCCCGGGGCTATTAGTGGCCCGGGAGGGGGGCCAGGCAGCTCCCCTCCCCAAATATAAAAAAATAAATAAATAAAGGAACGGCCGGCCCCGGGGCTGGGGACCCCGGGCCATAAGTGGCCTGAGGAGGGGGGCAACACAGCCCCCCTCCAAATCTCTTATAAAAAAAATGGCCATGCCCCGGGTGATGGGGTCCTCGGGACCGATTATGGCCTAGGGAGGGGGGCCACGCGCCCCCCTTCCAAAGTTTAGAAAAAAAAAAAAATGAGGGGGCGGCCCTGGGGGATGGGGTCCTCAGGACCAATTAATTAGGAAAAGAAGGGGGGCCACAAGGCCCCCCTTCTTCATTTTTTTTTTTAAAGACCGGAATCGCGCGTTGGCCCCGCCCCCTTCCTGCAGCACTCTGCAAACGTGCCCCCTGGCGCATTTGTAGATGGGGAACTAATTCTGCTTGAATACTGGGGGTCCCTAGGGGCCAACTAGCCCACCAGGAACCTCCAGTATGCATCAGGGAGGTGCGTTGCAGAGAGGTGTTCTGAGGCCACGCCCCTTTTTACACCTCTCAGCAACCAGCTCTGTGGCGCTTAATGGAGGTACCTGGTGAGCTAGTTGCACCCCAGGGACCCTCAGGATTAAAGGGGAGTTATTCCCCCAACTTATAACGTGCCACGGGGCGCGTTTGCACAGTGGTGAAGGGAGGGGGCGGGGCTTGAGGTGACATGTGTGCAAACACGCCTTGTGGTGCGTTTTAAGTTGGGGAATTAATTCCCCTTCTATTCTGAGGGTCCCTGGGGGCCAACTAGTCCACCAGGTACCTCCAGTAAGCACCACAGAGCTACGTTGCAGAGTGTTGTACAAAGGGGCGTGGCCTGTGAGGAGCTGAGGAGGTGAGGAGGTGAGGAGGTGAGTAGGTGACTTGGAGATTTGGTCCAGAGAAATGCTGTTTAGGTGTATTAGCAGCTTAAAAAAAATCAGAAACAAATTAACTAACTGAGACGCAGATTTGTTTCTCTATCCTTAAACTCACCTTCCTTCAACTCATCCTGTACTGTTTGAATTAAAATCTAAGGGGCATATTAACAAGGGCCGGCGATAAATATTGCAAAGCGTGCTTAGCGCTTGCATATTTATCGCTGGCTATCTCTGGAATTTATCGCCCGGTTAGCGCGTTATCAATAATGTGCTTCGCCGAGGCGATAAAAATTCCAGAGATAGTGTGGATATCGCCGTTTTCCATTGTGGAAAACGGCGATATCCTAGATGATAGGGCCTGTGGTCTTAGCCACAGAATCCACCCCCCATGTTAAGTATGCCTTAGTCAGGAATTTAACAGACGTTAAATTCCTGCGTTAAGGCATACTTAATGTGATTTAAATAATCGCTACCCTTCCTTGTTAATATCGTGAAGTGCCTTCGCGATATTTTCCCTGGTTGGTTTCACAGCCATGCCTACTTTGCATCTCATTAGCGATGCAAAGTTAGGCGTGCTGGAAGCGGGTGCTAAGTCAGCAAAACACGCAATAGCATGTTTTATAGCACTGCCTTGTTAATATGCACCTAAGTCCATAAGAAGGAGAGGAAGGGGTAAAAAAAAAAGAAAGAATATATCAACAAAAAATCTTTAGAAGGAGTGCAATAATCTGATGTGCCGACATAAGGGGGAGTTAAAGATGGGAAGACACAATAAAAATAACAATCTTGTCGATAAAGTTGATTTTGCGGCAGGTTTAAAGACTAAAACTCGCCTGGTGCAGAAAAAAGAGATTCCCTCAACGGTTAAAGCTGGACACTTGGTCAGTCGCTCCAGCCTCAATTCAAGTTTTGAGAGCTCAGAAGAGGAGCCGGTCGAGGAACCTGACGAGCCGTTTTTGGAAGCAGGGACTCCTTTAGCCCAGCCTCCGATGGAGAATATTGAAACTACTGAGAAAAATCTGGAGGGGGTCCAGCAGCAGGGAACAGTAAAGAGGAGGGGAAAAGCATGAAAGAATTGACATTATTTATGAAAAAGATATTTCAGGCGTCCCCTCCCCATCTCAATGCCCAACCTCCACAACAGTCTGAGGAGGCAGTTGGGATTGAAAACAGTTTCAACACCTTGCATCAGGCTGCATCCCCACCTACATCTACATCGACACTTGCTACAACCTAGGCTGCGCCCTAATCCAACTGTACGGCACAAGAACCGAACCAAAGTTGCACGACTTAGGTGACTTCTCCCTTCTCTGGGGCTAAGCCTCTACTCCATACCCATACCCAGCTCATGCGGATTCAGACTCTGGTAGTGGATGGAACAGGATCACTAGAAGGGGCTCAGGAACAGCAGCAGATCCAGCTGCAGCTGTTGGATGGCAATAACGTGGGACCACCGGGTCAGCCCCCGGTGGGTCAGAAAGGGATACAGAATCGACAACTTATGGTTTCAGAAACTGTAGAAGCTTCAACCGATGGTTCATCTGATGCAGCCCTTACAAAACAGATGGATATCAAGATCTTGCTAAATTTAATTCTTGAGGAGATAAGAGAAATGAAGAGGTCTCAAGAAAATGAGATCGCTTCTCTCCATCAGCGCCATGGCAAAATAGAAGAAGCAGTGGCTTGCCTCCCAGTAAAAAATGAAAGAAGCTGAATCGAGGATCACCCAGCTAGAGGACCAAATGAGCTCCATGCTCTCGAAAGTAAACAAACCCACTAAGGACAAGAACATTCTAGAGAATAAACTTGAAGAGCTTGAAAATCACCTGCGGTGCTCAAATTTGCCAACAGTGGGGGTTCCCGAGAGAAGTGAGGGTGCCCAGATGGTGCAATGGGTGGAATTCTTTATCAAGCAAAGGGTATTGCCTGAGCACAACGGGGATCTTACGATCACAAGGGCCCATAGAATTCCATTTCATCCGCTGCCTAACTCGAACAGTCCACATACCATCTTAGTCAACTTCGCTGACTATCGTATCAAGGAAAGGAGTTTGGCAAAAGTCATACAACAATGACAATTTTTGATTAACGAAACCTCAAACTAACTAATATTTTCTGATATGTCAGTGGCTGCTGCTCTTTCTCTTCAAAGCTCAAGGCGCTCAAGCGTCTATAGCCCAGCAATCCAATCTATGTGTTCTTGTGAGGGGAACATTTCATATGTTCTCTAATCTAGAAGATGCTCAGGGTCTTCTCAAGGAGACCTCAGCTTCAAAATGAATTGATAGGCTGGATATTGTTTAATTCATTGTTTCCATCCTCACTATTGCCGGGGGGAGGTGGGTCATCGAGGGTGCAGATCCATGGCACCCAGAAGTGAAGTTGGGGGGGAGATGTGGTCAGTGTGGTGGTCCACATTTCTAGATGGGTGTGATGTGCAGGGAGGGGGGATTCAAAAAAAGGGTGTAGCAGTAAAATGAACAGCAGCAGGGGCAGTGGGGGAAAGATTATCAGGAGTGTGGGGTTGGTCGTCCACTATTTGAAACTTTATCGAAATGACACATAAGTGCTGTATTATTTCTGTCAACCTCAACGGGATACTTAACAAACAAAAGTATGGAGGATTAATTAGGTGGCTAGCTTCCTTCTCACTCCAGGTACTATTTCTTCAAGAAACTAACTTAAAAACCAACTCCCGAAAGCTATTTCTTCCAAGAGTTTTTTTCCCATGCCTTTTTTGCTTCAGCCGGGTTGCCGAAAAGAGGAGTAGCAATCTTTCTCTGTAGAGGTCTTCCGTGGGAATTTGGCCAAGTCCGGAGAGACCCTTCTGGATCTGGATTGAGGCCAAACTAAGCGGTATGATACTTAACTTTGCACATTATTATGGCCCAGTAGTAGAAGATATTACAGCTATGCTTAAGATCAGTGAGCTACTAAGTGGGGCACCTGGAAATATAATTTTGGGTGGAGACTTTAATTTCATTCAAGATCTAAAAAAAGACACCTCTAATAAAACCAAGAAAGAGTTGAAGCCCAAAACCTAAAAAGACTTAGATGTTTTAAGACAGGAACATCTCCTGTTTGACTCCTGGTGCCACTCTAATCCTACTAATTTACATGCTATTCTCACCAATTTCACATGGCCTCACAAATCGACTTTTTTTTAATATCACGATCTCTGAAACATTCAGGTATTGAAATAGGGGCAAACTCTTTTTCGAACCACTCCTTCGTAAAGCTCGAGTTGGAGATTGAGGAGGGCAGGAGGACAAGATCCAGGTGGCAGATGGATCGTCTCCTCTTGCAGGATCCTCATTGGTTGCTGATATAAAAGATTGGATATTAGATTATTTTGAGCTAAATGAAAACACAGCAGATATTTTCTCGGTCTGGGGTGGGTTTAAAGCAGCATTACGTGGGCAGATGATCGCGTTCTCAGTTGCCTAGCCTAAAAAATGGCAAGACAAGGTTGCTACACTCCAGCAGGCTGTGGATAATGCTATATGCCTGAGAAATGCCCCATCTCAGGCGACGGGTGATACCGGAGGTCAGCTTGAAAAGGCGAAGCAGGCATTAAAAGAGATTTTTTTAATTGAAGAAATAAACAGTTCTAGAACATACCAACAACAAGTGTATGAGGATAGTCAAATGGTTGGTAAAATGCTAGCCGGGGCAACAAAAACGAAACAGGAAGCAGCTCTGATTACTGAAATTATTGATCCCAAGACCGGAGACAATATAACAGATAAAGGCGGCATAGCCCAAGTCTTTATGGAACATTATTCACAGTTATATGCCACTAGATACGAGGTAGGACTGGACCAAATCCAAAAATATTTTGAGGGGGTAAATCTTCCCACTTTGTCAGAGCCGTTAGTGGAACAAATCCATCTCGAGATATCGGAATCAGAAGTTTTAAATGTGGTGAAATCTATTGCAGGGGCAAAAGCCTGTGGAGCTGATGGGCTACCAATCAAATTTTACAAAACTTTTTCCAAGGAATTGACTCCCTTCCTGGTGAACCTGTTTAACACTTTTAAATTGGGAGGCTGTGTTCCCCCTAGTTTTAAAGAATCTATAATCGTCAGCTTTGTGAAGAAGGGAAAAAACCATAAGGATGTCAATTCTTACAGACCTATCAGTCTACTCAATGCTGATTTTAAATTTTTAATTAATCAATCAATCAATCAATCATAACATTTGTAAAGCGCACTACTTACCCGTGATGGTCTCAAGGCGCTGGGGAGGGAATGCTGCTGCTTCTCAAAGAGTGGCACACAAAAGAAAGGTCACAGTGGAAATGATTTGCAAAGTTTCAAGGAACACATATGTAGGCAATATACAAAAGTATATAGCAACACCAGAAATCAAATGCGATTAATCACTATGATTTAATCAATTGGATAAGGGTTGTCAGAAGATCAAAAGGTTCTGATGACAGACTGAATGTCACAATCTACAATTTTGGTAAAACAGGTGCAGACAAAGTTATAAGTGCAGAAATTAGGGTCAGAGCAAGTGATGCGCAAGGGGAAGGTAGTGCATATATATATACATCCACATTAAATTTTTGAAACCTATCCTGCCAGATTTCTGGCAAATACAATTAATGCGAAAACATAAACAATAGATGCAGTTATAATATCACTGTCATCCAGGTGTGACGTGGAATGAAAAAGAAAAGTTGACGTATCGACCACTGTGGGGACTAGCAAATTGTAAGTCTTGGAGGTGGGGTTTTCTTCAGGACCAGATGGTGGGGGGTTTGGGGGAGCACCTATGGATAATAGTAGAGGTTATTGCGGTGTGTCTAAAAAAGGGAATGGATCTAATTAGTGGAAATACCAGAGCATGATTTACCAGCATCAGCAATAGTACGTCATGCTGGAAAATGAGATTTTGGGCCTGCAGCGCTCCTGGGGGGAAGGAAAACAAGAGAGCCCAAAACCAGGGTCATAATTCACACTAGTGGCTGAAGGAGGAGAAAGATTAAAAACATACATGGTAAGTGTGTACTCACCATTGGGAAGTAATGGGAGTACAATAGGCAGACAATAGCTATGGTAGGCTGATCAATCACTGGGGCATGAAGTTGCAGGAAGCTGCTACATTGTTTGAATAGTGGGTTTGGGAGGTATGTCCAGGAAGGATTTGACCACATGGTCGCGGACATTTTTCCCTTTCTTGAAAGAGTGCATGGGAGGTTCTGGAAGCTGTAACTCTCCCGCCACTAGATGCCAATGTTTATTGACAATCTGTCGAATTTCATTACTGCGCGTGTTGAAGGTAGTGACACAGATTGACCTGTCTTGGTTGTGTAAATACTTCCCTCTTTAATGCCTCTCTGCAAGTATGTTCAATGTTAGACTACCTATTAGCTCTAGTTGTTATTTTGTGTTCCACCACTGTGTAAATAGTTCCCTCCAGCGCTGTGTAAATAGTTCCCTCTTACATGTCTTTCTGCAAGTATGTTCAGTATTAGACTGCGCGCATATTCTGTTAGCGCTAGTTGAATTTGTGTTCCACCGCTGTGTAAATAGTTCCCTCTTCCATGCCCCTATCCTGAATCGGCTCTACTACCAGTCTTAGCTCTGGGATCGATAATTCCGGCCTCTTGAATACATCGGCAGAGATACGATCGATTTTCAAAGCTGCGTGCAGGACTTGCACGCCTCTTCATGTTACTTAAATAGTCACGTGACACTCTCCTGGGTTAGCTGTCAGATGTCTCGACGCTTCCCTCGAGGTATGTCACACCGTGATCATCTGCGCGCTCTCACCTATGTTAATTATTTTTTCATTTTTTCTTAGAACTCTGCCCGCGCAGATTGCCGGAGAGTAGTTTCCTAACCCCTCTACCCCTTTTAATTTAACGCGGATTTACTTGTTTGTGATAGGTTGTCGGGTTTAAGGCCCCCCACCCCACGCTCCCTTTGTTCATTTGTGCACACCCTTGTTTCCAAGCGATACGACACACAACCTTTGATGTACTTTTTGAGGCTTTTACCCCGCGCTCTCGTTGTGCATTCATGCACGCCCTGGTTCCCTAACAACACCGTACACAACCTTTGCTCGACCGCAACCTGCATGCTGTACGCTGCCAACAGGGTCGCGCGATTAATATCTCTGCGTTGGAGCTCACATTAACCTTTGATCCACCGTGTCCTGAATGCTGTACGCTTTCTACAGGGCCGCAGTTTTTGATATGTTTTTGCCTGGGAGCTCACACTAACTCCTGCTCGCATTTTAACTCTAATTTTAATCACCGCGACATGCAAATGTGCTCACAGCATCTCGCATGGCTAAGCAGGTTCTTGATTCTTCCATCAGCCTTTTTGCAGCCTGTTTATATTATCTTTTAGGCTAACCTTTGGACACTGTGTCCCCTCCTGTAAAGCACGCAACTTTTGATATGCCTCTCAGATGTCAACAACGTGGTTTTCCACTTTTTCTCGTTCTCAGCCACAGGTTACGATTGAACCTTGTGCGTTTCGCTACTGATTGATCAGCCTACTATAGCTATTGTCTGCCTATGGTACTCCCCTTACTTCCCAATGGTGAGTACACAATTACCGTGTATGTTTTTAATCTTTCTCCTCCTTCAGCCACTAGTGTGAATTATGACCCTGGTTTTGGCTCTTTTGTTTTCCTTCCCCCAGAAGCGCTGCAGGCCCAAAATCTAATTTTCCAGCACGAAGTACTCCTGCTGATGCTGGTTAATCATGCTCAGATTTTTCCACTAATGAGATCCATTCCCTTTTTTAGACACACCACAATAACGTCTATTTTTATCCATAGGTGCTCCCCCAACCACCCACCTACCATCTGGTCCTGAAGAAGGCCCCACCTCCAAGACTTACAGTTTGCTGGTCACCACAGGGGTTGAAACGTCGACTTTTCATTTTCATTCCACGTCAAACCTGGATGACAGTGATATTATAACTGCATCTATTGTTTATGTTTTCGCATTAATTGTATTTGCCAGAAATCTGGCAGGATAGGTTTCAAAAAATGTATGTGGATGTATATATATGCACTACCTTCCCCTTGTACATCACTTGCACTGAACCTAATTTCTGCACTTATCATTTTGTCTGCACCTTTTTTACCAAAATTGTAGATTGTGACATTCAGTCTGTCATCAGAACCGTTGACCTTCAAACAACCCTTGTCCAATTGATTAAATCATAGTGATTCATCGCATTTGATTTCTGGTGTTGCTATATTCTTTTGTATATTGCCTACATATGTGTTCCGATACTTTGCAAATCATTTCCACTGTGACTTATCTTTTGTGTACCACTATTTACCCGAGTCCAGTGGTCTATCTGGTTACCCCATTGATATACAACTCTTTAAAGTGCAGGCTTGTCCTGCGAGGGTATTTGTTTTTAAACATTCCTCTTATACAGTATGACAGAAAATTAAACACTTTCATACACGGAGGAGTACATTGCTAATCTGATTCAAGATACCTCTAACAACCTTTTTATCACCTCACACACTCCCAACATTGATGTGTCCCTCAATGAGAAGATACTCAGATTAGAGAGGCTAGAGAAGAAGTTAATCCAAACTAGGGTACATGGTCATCTCCTGACCAAGTACCTACAGGCAAACATCATACCTGTTGGCCTTCAAGTCAGGAATGAGCCAGCTATTTGTGTTGACCTACCTAAATTCAAGGAAGGATTCAGGTTTGTCGCTAACAACTGCTCACGCCACTGGATGGTGTTGGGTGTGGAAACAGCTCTGGAACAAGTTGAAAAACTTATGAAGGAAATTGCAGATTTGAAACGTAAAATTTCAACTGACAATGCTTTGACCAATGCCAAAGAGGCCTTAGAACGCCTAGAGAAAACAATCAAGGAGTTTGACGTCAACACTCAAGCTAAGAAGCTAGATAAACTCTCCAAAGACGTTCACTTCTACGATAAGAAACAGACCTATCCCTACTTACAAGACAACTATTACAAGCAGGATCAACAGGGACACTTCACCAATAGAGGAAGAGGTGGCTTCAGGGGTAGCCGGAGATTCACAACGTTCTCTGAATCATCAGGCTCCACTGGGAGTGAAGGTGAACAACTGGGTACCAGTCTTGGGTACCAATACCAGGACAGTTGGTATTACCCACAACCTGGATCGTCTTTTTTAGAGGACAGCCAATGGCGGCCACCGAAGGGCAGGAGCACAAATTGGAACTGGAAGAGGGGTCGCAGCCGTGGCCAGCCACAACAGGGCCAGGGATGGGACAGAAGCCATCAACAGGGCCCAAACCCAATCCAGAAGCAAGTGCGATTCCCTCAAGAACAGCATGGAGAGATCCAAACGAGACGCCGGGTATACCTTTGGTAACCACCCAAAAGGATCCAATCATAAATCTGTCCAACCATGAACTGACCAATGATGAACACATGATCCTCAGTAAGGGTTTATCGTACGTTCCTACAACATACCCCAACAAATGTAATCTCCAAACTGAATTACATCGCTTCTTCCGGAAAATATGCCTGAGGCACTACTTCCGGCACTCACCACCTTTTACAACCTCGAAACACGTGTCCAGGGATGGCTAACGCTATTCACACTTGCACTCATGACACGAGCATAGGTGTATCCGCCGACGCTGACTACAGGGACCACAGTTCTTTGGGGTAACACGCAGGTAGGTTAGCAGTGTGCGACCATTTGGATTTAGTTATTTAGTGGCTCTTTGAGCCGGGGAGTCGACGGGCTCAGGTTACGCACCTGCGTTGCTACGAGAGGTACATACCTGATAATGATTTTAGCAGCCTACACAGCAACCCTGCACTCTTTCCTACTCCCTGCTGACGAGAGGCAACAACCTCGAAACACGTGTCCAGGGATGGCTAACGCTATTCACACTTGCACTCACGACACGAGCATAGGTGTATCCGCCGACGCTGGCTACAGGGACCACAGTTCTTTGGGGTAACACGCAGGTAGGTCAGCAGTGTGCGACCATTTGGATTTAGTTATTTAGTGGCTCTTTGAGCCGGGGAGTCGACGGGCTCAGGTTACGCACCTGCGTTGCTACGAGAGGTACATACCTGATAATGATTTTAGCAGCCTACACAGCAACCCTGCACTCTTTCCTACTCCCTGCTGACGAGAGGCAACAACCTCGAAACACGTGTCCAGGGATGGCTAACGCTATTCACACTTGCACTCACGACACGAGCATAGGTGTATCCGCCGACGCTGGCTACAGGGACCACAGTTCTTTGGGGTAACACGCAGGTAGGTCAGCAGTGTGCGACCATTTGGATTTAGTTATTTAGTGGCTCTTTGAGCCGGGGAGTCGACGGGCTCAGGTTACGCACCTGCGTTGCTACGAGAGGTACATACCTGATAATGATTTTAGCAGCCTACACAGCAACCCTGCACTCTTTCCTACTCCCTGCTGACGAGAGGCAACAACCTCGAAACACGTGTCCAGGGATGGCTAACGCAATTCACACTTGCACTCACGACACGAGCATAGGTGTATTCGCCGACGCTGACTACAGGGACCACAGTTCTTTGGGGTAACACGCAGGTAGGTCAGCAGTGTGCGACCATTTGGATTTAGTTATTTAGTGGCTCTTTGAGCCGGGGAGTCGACGGGCTCAGGTTACGCACCTGCGTTGCTACGAGAGGTACATACCTGATAATGATTTTAGCAGCCTACACAGCAACCCTGCACTCTTTCCTACTCCCTGCTGACGAGAGGCAACAACCTCGAAACACGTGTCCAGGGATGGCTAACGCTATTCACACTTGCACTCACGACACGAGCATAGGTGTATCCGCCGACGCTGACTACAGGGACCACAGTTCTTTGGGGTAACACGCAGGTAGGTCAGCAGTGTGCGACCATTTGGATTTAGTTATTTAGTGGCTCTTTGAGCCGGGGAGTCGACGGGCTCAGGTTACGCACCTGCGTTGCTACGAGAGGTACATACCTGATAATGATTTTAGCAGCCTACACAGCAACCCTGCACTCTTTCCTACTCCCTGCTGACGAGAGGCAACAACCTCGAAACACGTGTCCAGGGATGGCTAACGCTATTCACACTTGCACTCACGACACGAGCATAGGTGTATCCGCCGACGCTGACTACAGGGACCACAGTTCTTTGGGGTAACACGCAGGTAGGTCAGCAGTGTGCGACCATTTGGATTTACCTTTTACTACCACGTCATGTACGGGTCTGCGAACTCCGTCGTCGTTTACACCTACATCTCAGATGGTTTTCATGAGATTCTCACGTATGAAAGTACGGTGCTTAAGGAAGCACTCGAGGCTTGCTCAACTAAGAAGTACATCAAGCACAATGTCACCGGTGCCGAACGCAAAGCTTTGGAAAATCTAAAAAACAACTGATCTATCGTCATTAAACCCGCTGACAAGGGTTGGGCCATTGTGGTCCAAGACGTGGAGGCCTACAAGAAGGAACTTTATACGCAACGGAACGATGGAGTGAGTTACACAAGATTAAATCACAATCCTACCAAAAAGATCAGTACAATGATCCTACGGACAACGGAAAAGGGGAAGGAACAGGGTACCTCAATCAGAAACAGCCCCGTTTACCAACCATCTACACGTTACCAAAAGTCCACAAAAACATGGAACAACCACTGGGCCGCCCGATTGTTTCGGAGTGTGGTTCTATTCTGAAGCCCCTGTGCAAATACGTTGATTTTTTCCTGAAACCACTGGTGGAAAAAACAGAATCTTACCTCCGTGATACCATGCAATTTATCAACCTTATCGATGGGATGCCTTTTCACCCAACCACACAAATCCTCATCACGATGGACATTGTCTCGTTGTACACAAGCATTCCACAACAACATGCACTTCAAGTGATGGGGAAGCATCTGAACACAAGGACCTTACCTGCACATGTACCAACCGAGTTTATCATTCAACTACTCGAGATTGCCATGTCTCAAAACTTTTTCTACTTCCAGGGTGACTACTTCATGCAGACTAAGGGCGTGGCCATGAGGGCCAGCTTTGCTCCAGATCTGGCTATCCTGTATATGGATGACTTCGAGCAAACGTACATCAATAACATTCTGAACCCTTTCAGAGACCAGGTCTCCTATTGGAAATGCTACATAGATGATGTCCTAATGATTTGGACAGGCAGCGACCTTGAACTCCACAATTTCTTTAAATGGCTCAATGAGAGATCAGTGGACATCCAGTTCACCATCCACCAGGATAAGTCCACCATTGATTTTCTTGATATATCCATCAAGGCCACAAGTGATTGCCTTTATACCAACTTATTCCGCAAACCCACGGAAAGGAACACCTTGCTTAGATATGGAAGTCATCATCCCGGGGACTACGTGACAAGCTTCCATTTGGGCAGTTTCTAAGAATCAGGAGAAACTGTACTCAGAAAGAGGACTTATTTAACGAATCAGATGACCTGATCCACAGATTGGTCGAATGATGCTACCCCAAATGGCTGGTGAAGCGGGCCAGAAAAAGAGCTTGGCATAATCACAGGGAGATGCTTCTGACACCAAAAGAACGACCGGAGAACCAAGACAGGTTAATCTGTGTCACTACCTTCAACACGCGCAGTAATGAAATTCGACAGATTGTCAATAAACATTGGCATCTAGTGGCGGGAGAGTTACAGCTTCCAGAACCTCCCATGCACTCTTTCAAGAAAGGGAAAAATGACCGCGACCATGTGGTCAAATCCTTCCTGGACATACCTCCCAAACCCACTATTCAATCAATGTGGCAACTTTCCTGCCCCAGTGGGACATTTGAAATGTGGCAAATGAAATGAAATGAAAAAAGTATTTGATTAAGCGCACTGCGGCCAAGCGGCTTCCTGGCGCTGGTAGCAAGAGCAACAGTCACAGAAACAGCCCGAAGGAGTTAGCCGGAGTACGCCTGAGAAAACAGAAAAGTTTTCAAAGATTTACGAAAATGGGAATAAATGGGAATGGATCGCATGGACAGGGGCAGGCTATTCCAGAAACGGGGGGCCAAAACAGAAAAGCGTGTGCCTCCAGTTCTGGTTTTGCGGAAACGGGGGACATTAAGAAGGGCCAAAGATGAAGAGCGGAGAGTGCGAACCGGAGTGTGAGAAGAAATAAGGGAACATATGAATGCAGGAGCAGAGCGGGCAAGGGCCAAAAAAACCAGACAACCCATTTTAAAAAGAGAACGCTGAAGAACAGGGAGCCAGTGAAGAGACCTGAGGACGGGAGTGATATGATGGGTTTTGGGAAGGTGAAAAATGAGACGGGCGGCCTGGTTCTGAATAGCTTGCAAGCGGCGTGATTCGTAGGCTGGGATGCCCACGTACAAGCTATTCCCGTAGTCAAGACGGGAGGTAATCAGGGCCGTGATGATGATTTTGAGTGCCTCTGAGGAAAAGAAGCGGGAGATCTTTCGAATAAGGCGAAGGGATAGAAAGCAAGAGGAAACAACAGAGCTGATTTGTGCATGCATGGAGAGATCATGACTGACCTGAATACCCAGAGTTCTGACTGAGGAGACGGGAGTGGGAAGAGGGCCAAAAGAAGAGGGCCAAAAAGCAGAAGACCAGGGGCTGGAAGAGCCGCCCGTCAAGACCAACTCGGTCTTGTCCGGGTTAAGCTTGAGATGGTTGGAGCTCATCCAATCCGAGATAAAGACCAAGGTAGAGCGAAATTTAGAAGAAGACAGAGATGAAGAGGAAAGATCAAAGACAAGCTGGAGGTCGTCCGCATAGTTGTACACGGAGACCCCCTGAGCAAGAAGAGCGGAGATAAGAGGGTGAATGTATAGATTAAATAGCAGAGGAGAAAGAGAGGAACCTTGGGGAACACCACAGGAAACCAAGCGGGGGGGAGCAGAAAAGCCAGACAGGTGAACAGCCTGAGACCGGCCAGAGAGAAAGGAGGCAAGCCAAGAGAAAGCAAGGCCCCGAATGCCCGCTGCGCTGACACGGTCAAGAAGGATGGAATGGTCGACCGTGTCAAACGCAGCGGATAGATCAAGGAGAACCAGGGCTTGAGGAAGAGAGGAATCAGCCTTAAGTTTCAGCTCATCGAGGACAGCCAAAACCACTGACTCAGTGGAGTGGCCTCGACGAAAGCCTGCCTGATGAGAGGCCAGGACATGGTTCTCCTCAATGTAAGCAGAGAGGCAAGAGGTGACATAGCTCTCTAAGACCTTGCCAAGATAGGGAAGAAGGGAAATAGGCCTGAAGTTAGAGGGAAGTGAAGGGTCAAGGCCAGGTTTTTTTAAAATGGGCAGGACAATAGCGGTTTTGAAGAAAGAGGGGACTAAGCCCAAGGCAAGAGAAGCATTAAGGAAAGAAAGAGGGGGAGAAGGACAGTTGGTGAATAGAGCTCTTAAAATCCGGGCCGGAGCGCAGTCAGCTGGAGAGCCTGACTTGATCTTAGCGAGCAGAGTAAGAAATGTGTCCGAAGAAATAGGGGGAAAAGAATCAAAAGTAGAAGAAAGAACCGAAAAAGGGGAAGTAGGAGTAGGGGGAGGGAGCAAGGGGATGTTGGCTTTAATCTTAATGATCTTCTCGATGAAGAATTCATTAAGCGAAGAGCAGAGGTCTTGAGAAGGGAAAGGAGTGGAGTTGGTACGATTCGAGAAAGCCAGATCTTTGACCAAGGAGAAAATCTCCTTTGATTTATTGGCAGAGAGAGCCACTTTCTCAGAAAAGTAGTTGGTTTTGGCCAAGAGGACGGCCCGCTTGTATTCCAGGAGAAGATGTTTATATTGGGCCCGGAGAACGGGGCAGTAATTTCGTCTCCAATGGCGCTCAGAGCGTCTCAGATCTAATTTCAACGCTTTAAGCTCGGTATTAAACCACTTATGAGCGTCATAGGGACGAACGGCCTTAGTTTTCCCAAGCGGGGCGACCAGGTCGCAAGAGGAGGACAGCCAGGTGTTAAGCGCTTCAGCTTGGGAGTCCAAGGAGAGTTCAGAAAGATCGGGAGTAGAAGAAGCAAGAGAAAGAGAAAGAGAGTTGAGGTCAATCCGATTCCAGTTTCGAACAACAAGGTTTTTGGGTAGGGAGGGCCTGTCGGGAGCACCAAGAGTGATGGAAAAGGATATAAGGGAGTGATCAGACCAGGTGCAGGGAGAAATGCTGGGGGAAGAGAGCGTACAACTTGAAGACCAAATCTGGTCAAGTGTATGACCCTGGACATGGGTAGGGCCAACGACATGGGGATGAAAATTAAGACACTGAAGAGTAGCCGAGAAATCCTTGGAGGACAAGTCCTCCTTAGCGTCACCCGGCCAAAAATTAAAGTCCCCCAACAGGAGAACCGAAGAATTGTTGACCACAAGTGTTGCAAGGAGTTCCAGAAGGGTAGCAACGAACAGGGGCATGTGCTGGGGAGGACGGTACAAAAGGACAACCGTGAGAGGGGCAGGGAGATTAAGTGAACGAGCGACCAGAAAATCCACATTGGGTATAGGTGAGTGAGGGAGAAGCTGAAACTGTAAGCTGGAGCGAACTATCATGGCCACACCGCCACCCATCTTGCCGTCGGGGCGATCCGACCGGAGGGCGTAATAGGAGGAGGGAAGAATGGCCAGGACGTCAGGAAGAGAGTCGGACGAAAACCACGTTTCAGTAAGAAAAAGAAAGTCAGGGGACTCAGTGTGCAGCAGGTTAAATAGTTCCAATTGATGTTTCACAGCTGACCGAGTGTTAATTAAATGTAAAGCATGCAGCCTGACCATTGAAACTAAAATATTCCAACACAGCAACTGCACGGCGGACCTTAGAACCCTTACAAATTGCAACACTAAAAACGTCATTTACGCAATTGTCTGCCCTTGTGACAAAATCTACATAGGACAGACCACACAAAAGGTTAAATGCCGTATACTACAGCACTGCAGCAGGATAAGGTGTAGCACCGTGGGGGCCCCCATGGTCAACCATTTTCAAAGATTCAACCATCCCCCAGAGTGCATAAAATGGCTGGTCATTGAAGCCATCACACTGTGCATCAGGGGAGGTGACTTGGACTCGATTCTAAACACCAGAGAAAGCAAGTGGATGGACCAATTCAGGGATGTCCAGAATGGCCTTACTGATCTTGATGCAACATATGCACAACTATCCTTATTGAATACCACTTAGGATCCTTTAAGTGACCTGACACACATCTATTAACATGGGGTTCTACCCTTAGGTCACAGCACACTAGGTCACCACATCTACACGTCCTATGGTAACCCAGTAAGATTGGGTACTCCTGTTGACTAACTACATGACGCGCAATGCTTTGTAATGATCATAAACGTAGATAGGTTGACCCCATGTCCACTGCTAGAATGTGCGCTGCTGGTTAGTCAGTAACCTGAACATGTTTGCACACCCTGTTCTGTTTCATTTCAACAAAGATTTGTCCTATTATTGTTCTTCCTGTATCGTATAAAAATGTATTAGTACC
The DNA here is from genome assembly GCF_964204655.1 of Triturus cristatus. Lineage (NCBI taxonomy): Eukaryota > Metazoa > Chordata > Amphibia > Caudata > Salamandridae > Triturus > Triturus cristatus. The sequence continues at coordinate 406,969,455 of NC_140595.1, read as the reverse complement.
GGTGCAAAAATTGTGTTTTTTTCAAAAGATTGCGATGCAAACTGCTTTGTTATATGCCAGCAAGTATGTTTAGCGTTATATTACGCGCTAATCCTACTAGCGCCCATTGAATTTGCGCTCCATCGTTGTGTAAATAGTTCCCTCTTTCATGCCTCTCTGCAAGTATGTTCAGTGTTAGACTACCTATTAGCTCTAGTTGTTATTTTGTGTTCCACCGCTTTGTAAATAGTTCCCTCCAGTGCAGTGTAAATATTTCCCTCTTTCATGTCTTTCTGCAAGTATGTTCAGTATTAGACTGCGCGCATATTCTATTAGCGCTAGTTGAATTTGTTTTCCACCGCTGTGTGAATAGTTCCCTCTTCCATGCCCCTATCCTGAATCGGCTCTACTACCAGTCTTAGCTCTGGGATCGATAATTCCGGCCTCTTGAATACATCGGCAGAGATATGATCGATTTTCAAAGCTGCATGCATGACTTGCACGCCTCTTCATGTTACTTAATTAGTCACGTGACACTCTCCTGGGTTAGCAGTCAGATGTCTCGACGCTTCCCTCGAGGTATGTCAAGCCGTGATCGGCTGCGCGCTCTCACCTATTTTAATTATTTTTAAATTTGTTCTTAGAACTCTGCTCGCACAGATTGCCGGAGAGTAGTTTCCTAACCCGTCTACCCCTTTTCATTTAACGCGGATTTACTTCTTCGCAATAGGTTGTCGGGTTTAAGGCCCCCACCCCGCGCTCCCTTTGTTCATTTGTGAACACCCTGGTTTCCAAGCGATACGACACGCAACCTTTGATGTACTTTTTGAGGCTTTCACCCCGCGCTCTCATTGTGCATTCCCAAAATCTCATTTTCCAGCACAAAGTACTCCTGCTGATGCTGGTAAATTATGCTCTGATTTTTCCACTAATGAGATCCGTTCCCTTTTTTAAACACACTGCAATAACCATTATTATTATCCATAGGCGCTCCCCCAACCCCCCCTACCATCTGGTCCTGAAGAAGACCCCCACCTCCAAGACTTACAGTTTGATGGTCCCCACAGGGGTTGAAAAGTTGACTTTTATTTTTCATTCCACGTCAAACCTGGATGACAGTGATATTATAACTGCATCTATTGTTTATGTTTTCGCATTAATTGTATTTGCCAGAAATCTGGCAGGATAGGTTTCAAAAATATAATGTGGATGTATATATATATGCACTACCTTCCCCTTGCACATCACTTGCTCTGACCCTCATTTCTGCACTTATAACTTTGTCTGCACCTGTTTTACCAAAATTGTAGATAGTGACATTCAGTCTGTCATCAGAACCTTTTGATCTTCTGACAACCCTTGTCCAATTGATTAAATCATAGTGATTCATCGCATTTGATTTCTGGTGTTGCTATATTCTTTTGTATATTGCCTACATATGTGTTCCTTGATACTTTGCAAATCATTTCCACTGTGACCTTTCTTTTGTGTACCACTATTTACCCGAGTCCAGTGGTCTATCGGGTTACCCCATTGATATACAACTCGCTACTTCTCAAATAGCCAGGTCTTGAGGAGTCTTCTGAAGGTCAGCAGATCTTGGGTCTGCCGTAGGTGGATGGGGAGGGTGTTCCAGGTCTTTGCGGCGAGGTGGGAGAACGATCTGTCATCGGAGGTCGCTCTTCGGATGTGAGGGACTGTGGTGAGGGCGAGGTCGGCGGAGTGGAGCTGGCGGGTGGGGGTGTAGAAGCTGAGTTGTCTGTTGAGGTACGCTGGTCCGGTGTTGTGGAGTGCCTTGTGTGCGTGAAAGAGGAGTTTGAAGGTTATCCTCTTGTTGATGGGGAGTCAGTGCAGGTCTCTCAGGTAGAGTGGGATGTGGCTGCGGCGAGGGATGTCGAGGATCAGGCGTGCTGAGGCGTTCTGGATGCGTTGAAGCCGTTTCAGGAGTTTGGCCGAGACTCCTGCGTAGAGGGCGTTTCCGTAGTCCAGCCTGCTGCTGACAAGGGACTGGGTGACCGTTCTTCTCGTTTCCGTGGGGATCCACTTGTAGATCTTGCAGAGCATGCGGAAGGTGTTGAAGCAGGAGGAAGAGACTGCGTTGACCTGCTTAGTCATGGAGAGGGTGGAGTCTAGGATGACCCCTAGGTTGCATGCGTGGTCGGTGGGTGTTGGAGCTGTTCCCAGTGCGGTCGACCACCAGGAGTCGTCCCAGGCCGAAGGGGTGGATCCGAGAATGAGGACATCCGTCTTGTCTGAGTTCAACTTCAGTCGGCTGTTCCTCATCCATTTGGCGACAGCCTTCATTCCTTCGTGGAGGTTGGTTTTGGCGGTGTGGGAGATCTTAGTGAGGGAGAGGATCAGTTGGGTGTCATCGGCGTAAGAGATGATGTTGAGGTCATGCAGTCGGGCGACATGGGCGACGGGTGCCATGTAGATGTTAAATAGTGTTTGGCTGAGGGATGAGCCCTAGGGTATGCTGCAGATGATCTCGGTGGCTTCGGAGTGGAAGGGGGGGAGGCGGACGCTCTGTGTTCTGCCGGAAAGGAAGCAGGTGGTCCAGTCCAGGGCCTTCTCTTGGATCCCGGCGTCGTGGAGGCATGTGCATAGAGTGTGGTGGCAGACCGTGTCAAAGGCGGCTGACAGGTCCAGGAGGATGAGGGCCGCGGTTTCTCTGTTGTCTAGCAGAGTCCTGATGTCATCGGTGGCAGTGATAAGGGCAGTTTTGGTGCTGTGCTTGCTGCGGAACCCAGAAAGGGACGGGTCCAGGATGCTGTTCTCCTCGAGGTAGCGGGTCATATGTTTGTTGACTGTCTTCTCGATGACCTTCGAATGAAAGTCTGGGCTCAACGCTTCACCCCCATAGCCCAGGCACTAATTCATAGTAATCAGTCCGGGTTCGTTGCGGGGAGGTCCATGTCCTCCAATACTGGATTTTTAATCCAGGCCTTCGATTATTCCATGAATAATAAAGTTCCAACCCTTATTATGATGGTGGATGACGAAAAGGTGTTCGACCTGGTTAATTGGGATGCACTTTTTTTTGTATTGGATACATTTGGTATCCCTGTCCAAGTCACAAATATGTTGAGAAACATCTATCAGGGTGCCCAGTCCCAGGTGGTAATAAATGCCAATCAAATAGGGGCAGTTAATATACATTTTGGGACCAGACAAGGTTGTCCGATGTCCCCCATTCCGTTCACTTTCTTCATCGAGCCGTGGCTATTAGAATCAGTGGAAATCCAGAAATGAAAGCTCCAATGAAAGGGATGGTGAAACTAAAACTTTTCGCAGATGATTTAATTTTATATCTGAGCCCCAATAAGCTAAATCTGGATCAGGCTTTAGAACAATGTAGCCAATTCAAATTAATATGGGGATACAAAATAAATCAAAATAAAACTGAGATTTTAACATTGAATGTTGATTGTAATTTTTTACCCTCCAATTTAAAATCCCAGCGTTTGAAAGCAGAACCAATTCGATATCTGGGCATATATGCCTCTAATAACTATGAACAGTTATTCAGTTTTAATTATTCAGCAAAGCAAAATAAAATTAAAGCCCTGCTCGATAAGTGGTCTCTCTTACCTCTAACGCTTATAGGTAGTGTAGCGCTCATAAAAATGTCTATTCTTCCCCTATTAATATTCCTCTTTATAAATGTACCCTTGAAGATCAACTCCAACTATTTTACAGAGTTGGAGTCAATGTTCTGGGAATTTGTCAGGAGTAGGAAGGCTTCCAGGGTTAAGCTAGCTATACTGCAGTTGGAAACCAATCAGGGGGGTTTAGCATTACCAAAAATACGAACGTATTATGAGGCAGCGATCTTGGATCTCACAGTACATTTATTGGAATCAAATGGTTTATTCGACAATTTTTTTGACAGAATGATTCAGGAGTCAGTCTTGCAAATCCCGATATTTTTAATAACATCCAAATTACTGAAAAAGAATGATACAAGACGGTACGAGACTTTTCCAATAGATTACAATCCTTTTTTAAACAAGCTGGGTCCTCAGGATTTAACTATTCGAAGCTAGAGGAATGCAAAATTCTCAGTCTTCAAGTACACTCCAGTCGTCTTAAAAGATGAAAGGACTGTCATTTTGAGGAATTGGGTCACTTCTTAATTAATAGGAAAGTAATCTCCTGGCAATGGCAAGAAGTTCAAAATACATACGGCAACCAAAATAAGCTTGGGTTTTTGGAGTATCTGCAGATCGCAAATTTTATAAATAGATACAATCTATTGTCAAACGGTGCTCCAAAAAAGCAGGTAAATGCTCTATATAGAGCTAAACTAAAGGGGGTTGGAAAATGGTATTCTCAACTGAGAAAGTGTAACAAGCTCCCCCTGGTTGAAGAGTTCCTGGAAAAAGTAACCCGGGAAACTAACTGTTCTTTCTCTTGCCAGGAATGGCAGTCCATAGCCCAGTTAGGAAGCAAGGCACTAAGAGCAGCTAACTTTAAAAGGATGGCTTTTTTATCTCAGTGGTTGGCATACTACAACCCCAAAACTCTAAACAAACGCTATCTGGAAGTGGAAAACAAATGTTTCCGATGCCAGGCAGAAGGCGAGGGAGATTGGCTTCACACATTTTTTACGTACCCAAAACTCGAACTATTATGGGCCAAGACCTTCTCGGCAATAAGCCAGGCAATAAAGAAGAGGCTTGACCCCGAGGCAGAGGCAGCTCTCTTTGGCATTTCTAAAGCAAGGTCTGACTTGACTAAAGCCGAAGAGAGCTACACGGCGATTTGCTCTTTAGTTGCTCGATCTTTTATTCTCCAAAACTGGAGGTCTGAAGATGTACCTTCCTATTTTAAATGGTGAAATAAAATGCAACACACCATGAGGTTTGAAGAAGCGTATGCCAAGAGGGTTGGTGCAACTTTTTTTTTTAAAACTGTTTGGAAGTTTTTTTTAAACTGTGAAACCATGATAGAAATTTACAATTTTGGGAGATATATGTATTGAAGTGTTAGGGAGCACATTTGCACATTGCACTATTTTCTGACATATATTTAAGAAAAGGCATGATGGCAGTTTAATACTACAGTTTCTTTTATAGATATAATGTTTGCATTACTTAGATCGGGTTTTGTATGGTTATCTCTTTCTTTCAGTATTTTATAATCCAGGGTATAAGAGACTTTAATGATTATAGGTAAACCTTAGGGCCTTGAAACAATGTCAGTAAATCAATTATGTGTTATTTTAGTATGCAGCACTCTAGCACTTTAGAAATTTAAGCAGTAAGATCAGGTTTTTAAATATTGTAAGATCTAGCCAGACTTCTGTTGCCTTTTTAAATATTTGGCGTTTTGGTGTTGTTATTTAATCCATATTGGTTTCATTTGAAAAATGAATACGAATTTTTTTTTACCGTAAAATGATGGTTTTAATTCCTGATGATCAATAGTATCACAATCAGCCGCGGCCCGTGGAGGGAGTTCCGTGGGGCGGTAAGGCGGGGCGGGGGAGGGGAGGGGCAGGGTGGGGTGTTCTAAAAACCGGAATATGGATAATTACAGGTAAGTAAACAATTAAATAAATAAAACGAATTTCGTAGCGCACGAAAATGCGATGCAGCGCGCGCTACGAAATTCGTTTTATTTACCACATTTTAAAAAATGTTTAGAAAATGTTTTAAAATGTATATATGTTTGTGCAATCTGTTTCAGTTAAAGGGGTGAATAGGTATTGATGGGCCGAAGTTAGATTGGCCTTCAGGAACAATGGTCTTAACAATGGGCATCGCAATGAATGTAGGAAGGGACACAGAAATATCACTTGATTTATATCTTGAACACAATTCAAACAAAAGTCACAAAGCCTCTCATCCCTAGGAATACCTTCCCAAGTCCCTGTAACAACTCATAATGGAAACAATGGTCAACCTCAGTAATAGGATAGTTCTACGAACACCATGGGGAAGGTTCCATGAAACTTATGGTTGAGGTTTTTTACATATGGAACTCTCAGCTATAATTTCATTCCGAGCATTCTGGGCACAAAGCAAAATGGTCTTTTCCAACTCACTTCATAACACCCTTCGGGAGAGGTGCCAACTCATTCTGACCAATTCTGAACATATCCAGTGTTTTCAGATAATTTAAAAAAAGGGCGCTTCTTCCCTTCAAGCTATAAAATATTTTGTGTTTTAGTGCAGCACGAACAGAACCCTGGTCACTATTCAATAAATTGTTCCCCCACATTAGAACAGCTGCCATAACAAACACATTTGTAGAAAGGAGCCAAAACCAAAGCCAGAGGGTGGAAGGAGCAGCTGAATAATTCAAGTTACAAATTTAGCGCCAAATACGCCCTTCGACCTTGCAAAAAAAGATCAATACTGCTCCTCCATTACTTCACAGGCATAACTCAGTGAAGGCGGGATTTTAATCTCATAGACTGCAAGAACATGGGCAAACTGCCTTTGCCCACACCGCTTATATAGTCTATGAACAGCTGAGGCTTGAGACAATGCCTTACTTTTACACTACCTAATATGGTCTGTATTTAAATAATTGCTGGAAAAAATCCTGCCAAGGTATCAGTAAAACGTAACCACTTCCAAATTATCATTCCCCAAGAACCAAATTAAATCTTTCCTAACTCTACATCCACGAGACCTGAAAACCATAACTTTACTCTTCCAAATGTTTATTTTTTAGAAAATGTTCATCAGCATAGTTTCCCAGTGTGATAAGACCCCTCTGTGATCCTATCAGGGTTAAATCCAATAAAACAACGTCATCAGCATATAGAAGACATCCATACATCCTAATTTAGGGGGATCCCCTTTAGTCTGTTCAACTCTGCCTGTGGGTCTAAAGAGAAAATAGAAGAGGCGCAAGTTACCTGTGCCATATTGCACTTCATTTACATGATAGGGAGTAGAAGTGATACAGTTCAGACTGTGTGCTACAAAGAACATACTCATTCACATGTGCCTTTATAAACAATTGATACTGATTGTTTTTATAGCGTACACCACCAACTGAACCATTCCAGTACTCACTCCTGGTAGGATCACTTGTTTTATGCATTCGGATGGGATGCTTTTTTTATTTGATGTTTATCAACACAATAAAATAGGCACACATAGTTAATCAATTGTACCTCTTATCTGTACATTTTAGGCAAGGCCACTTGAAGGGCCAAATTATGCGGCTCAATTGACTATATTATGCGGTAAGATAAGGCAAATTATGAGGCATAAAGCAGCTCTTTCGCAGTTCTAACACACGTAAAAATGCCTCGGCAAAGTTTCAAGTCAACACCACCAGCTTAACACCTTAATATACCCAATCTTCACATGGACAGGCTGATGATCAGCTAACCTTATCATTTTTTAAGTAAAGTTTAGTCTATTTTGGGCTAGAAACATTTCTGTCAGAATCTGCAAAGTATGCAACTGACGGTACGGCACGTCTGTGGCATATAGGGTAAATCCGTGATTATTCGGAAAACTCCTCAGCCATAGAATCACATGTTATCAGTGAACCTGATTGCCCGACGCTTTATAGAGAGAGTAAAGGGTATTGGTGTATGGCCTTCCATGCGCCAATAAAAATAGACAAACGCAAAAAATACACAATGCCATACCGTGCCTAATCCTACATCTGTCATCAGGTGTTTCATATAGGTCCTGTATGTCGAACTGCAAAGATCAGTTTTGACGTCAAATTTCAATGAAAAAGCCTTTAAATCGAAGAATCCTGGTCATCCAATACACATCCAACCTTTAATTTTTTTCTCTAGACAAAAAGAGAAGCGCAGCTGCCTTCCCTTTCTTGGCTCAGCACGGACATCTTTTCTGATTCAAAGAAAAAAACTTTTTTTGGCAGTGCATCCTCAAAACAGACTCGGACAGCACATCAGTACCAGAAGAATGTTTACATAAAATCCATAGTTAAGAAAATGGAAAGAATATGCCCTGGACACTAACAATGTAACAACTAATACTGTGTGTTGGATCGCGATCTAATTGGACGCTGTGCACGTAAACCGCATCGCAAAAAAATATTTTTATTTTCTCAGAAACGTGGGAGTAAGGAAAATGAAGCAGTTCATGTCTGATCCTTAACGTATAAAGTGCAATGTGTTTCCACTTGTTTGCCCGATCATTAAGTTAAAATCTTTTTGAAGAGACACGCATTTCTTTCTTAGCTGCAGAAAATGGTTTCAATTTAATGTCAATTAAAACCCCATTTAAGACCTTCGTGGTCGTAGTTTAAACATTTTAAAAAACACTTGTGGTTTAAGCTGTCATGGTTAAATTTATTACTGGGTCATGAGCATCATGTTTGTAAATGAAGGATTGTGGGATTTGTATAGATTGGAATAGTAGAGATTGTTAGATATTTTCATAAAGTAAAAATACAGCCGAATGTTATTGACAAATGCATGGATAGAATTGTGTAAAATGCGCAAACCTAAATGTACTTTAATATGTGTGCACATCTTTTAGTTTCCGTGTGCAAATATAAGTCGTAATGTACATAAAGGGTCGTTGTTAGGTTTGATCTAATATAAGAAGAGGGTAGGTGATTTGCATACTATCCAGCTGTAGTAGTGAATAAACGTCCAACTGACCTACTAAAACCGAAAATGTTCTGGACTTTCGTCATCAGTGGAATCGATTAATTGAACCAAGCATCCTGGTTTGTGTGTTTTTTGTCGTAGTGTGTTTTTTACTATCAATTTTATTATGCTCTCGCATGCCTGCTAACGCCTTGAGCACTTTGTAAATGTGAATGAAATAAACTTCCAACCATATTTATAACCGTACGTTTGCATAATGTATGCTATGCGCACATTACGCATGACTATGTTTCGAAATAATGTAAATAGCTGAATCTTTTTTTACTGGAAACCTTTTTATCGGAATTCTTTTTAAAAAAAACAAATTAGGGGTATATTCACAGGAACGTGTGATAACTATCGCAAGCGTAGCCTAACGCAACTTTCAACATCGCAGCCCAACGCGGGAAAATTACGCCGTGCCAACCAAGTATTCACAACGCGGCGGTAGCATGTGATAGTCACCAGATAACGCATCAAATGGCTGCGCAAAATCCAACGCCACGCCGCAAAAATGCAAAACGCAAATGCAAAAAAACATACGATGAGGCCAATCGCAGGACAAAAAGTCGCGAAAACCAGCCACAGGCCTGCAAATACCACGCGTCGGGTGGGAAAATGCACCACAAAAAACACAGAAACAACACACCAGAAACAAGTCAAAGCACGTAGCAACATGGATGCAACCTGACCCAGCGCAGAGGCCAATGCGAACCCCACAATCCCCACAGACCACCAGCAAGGAACAACGGAGTCAGGGAAGGCCAAGGAGAAGAGGGAGAGGAAGACAGAGTGCACACTGCAGGAACACAAGACCAGCGTCAATGAGGCGACAGAACATTGCCAGCAACTGACCCACAAGCAGACCACCTGGAATGCAGTCGGAGTGCTGAGGAGGCCAATCCAGGAGGCCAAGAGGCACCGGCATGACGTGACAACCGAAACCAGGCACAAACCCGCTGCCAACAGGAAGGCAGCAACGGCGGCAGGAGATGGCAGTGCTGTGCCACAGGAAGAGCTGGATGAAACCGAGGCCATAGTCATCAGTGTGGAGACGGTGCGAGGAGAATGGAGTACGGACGCAGCTCGAGAGGACCTTACACAACATCAACAGGGAGAGTAACCAACAGAGACCAGGGGGACGGGGGGATATAGGCACAATGGCACACATGCACAACGAGGCGTAGCACACTGCACACCCACAATCACCCAGGATCATGTCCCTGATCCCCTTTGCACACTGCAGCACACACACATAGCAAGAACAGCAAACCCACATTAACAATAAAGTGGTACAATGTGCATAGCCGACACTGCAGAACAGAGGACACAACTGGCTCCGCACATGCACAGAAACATGCCTACTACATCTGACAGTTACCAAGAAGGGTAAACCCAAATAATGTCACTGGGACCTGGGTATCAAGCAGTACATTAGAACAATGGTCCCAGTATACAAATGTATAAAAGAACCACAAAGTCACCGTGAGTTAAACAAAAATTAAAGAAGACATATTGTTCTTGATGTACAGTGTTATTTGATCACATTGAACAACGATTGGTTCTTTGCATATATTGACACATTCAAAGCAATGCCCCAGGAAGGAAGGGTGAAGGTATAGTGAATGATGTGAGGATAAAGAAGTGAGTGAAACAATGTACAATTCACGTAATCAATAATTTTACAAAAAGGGGACTCAAACAAGAGCCAAGGTATTCACATTAGGTACAAATGTTAAATAGCCATGATTTAGAACACAGTCACAGTGATGAATCGCTGTTGATTAAACTGGCTGTAGTGGTAGTTGTCGACGTTTCGACCCCTGGTAGTGGTAGGTAACTGTATCCCTTACGTCGGGGTCTTCATCAGGACAGGAGTGTGAGGGGGGAGGTGGGGGCAGGTTACCATCAGTGGCCCAATCGTTGGGCTTGAGAGACAGGAGGGCGCGTGGGCTCCAAATTGTGGTCAGAGAGAGCAATCACTAGAAAAGGTATTCGTCAATGTATGAATCAGTGATGGACCAAACAGGATTAATCAGTTGGGCCTGGATCCCTTCACGGACTGAGACGTTTCCTGTATTTACGAAATGGACACGGAGCAATACTGCCCGATTCAATGATTGCGTGATTATAATTGATCTAGGCCCAACTGGGACACAGTTACCTACCACTTCCAGGGTTTGAAACGTCGACATCTACCACTACAGCCAGTTTAATCAAAAGCGATTCATCACTGTGACTGTGTTCTAAATCATTGCTATTTAACATTTGTACATAATATGAATACATTGGCTCTTTTTTGAGCCCCATGTTTGTAAAATTATTGATTACGTGAATTGTGCATTGTCTCACTCACTTCCTTATCCTCACATCATTCACCATACCCTCACCCTTCCTTCCTGGGGCACTGTTTTTAATGTGTCAATATATGCAAAGAACTACACGTTGTTCAGTGTGATTAAATAACACTGTACATCAAGAACAATATGTCTTGTTTAATTTTTGTTTAACTCACAGTAACTTTGTGGTTCTTTTATACATTCGTATACTGGGACCATTGTTCTAATGTACTACTACATCTGACAGAGCAGGAAACTGTGAAATGGAAATGTACGCGTACAACCTCATATCCGTCATGTAGTCTAAATGTACACTGTATCGCAGCAGAATTCAGCACCTCACGAACAGTCACAATGTACATTGTCATACAGTTTGCATGAAGACCAGAACAATGCGCAAACATACATGTCAACACAATGTCAATATGCATCTCCCCTTCACATTGCAGAGGGGCACACAACACCGCCAGCAGGGCTCACAAGACAACACATCTGTGGTGCCGGAGAGGACCACCACACCTTCGACACCGACACCCTAAAACAGCCCATGGACATCCCACGCAACCCACCACCAGGGCCCAGGCAGCCAAGCTACACAGAGGAGGACACAGAGCCTACAACAGACCACACAGCAGGAATCACCCGCAAGCACAGCTGGCTCACGACACTTCACCCACCCACACATGGCACCCTGTTGCCATGTGTCAGCACGCCAAAAAGAGGTGGACGAACAGCCGTGGTTGGGGTCCGAACCCATGAAAGGCGAACTAGATCACATTACACTTCAGGGACCACCCACACCCCACAAAGGAGACCCACACAGCCATAGAGACACATGCAGATGCACATTCACAGTACAGAACCACTCCCAGGGGCATGCAAATAGCAGTCACACACCCACATCAGCTCTGCCTACGACGCCCAGCCCACTCCCCTTACGAATTGAGAGGGTGATGACAAAACTACATGTCCAAGCTCCAACCCGCTGCCTGAGGTGACATGTCTGCATCCGCTGTACACAGCACAATGTAATGTCGTAAGGCCCAGGGCCCTCATGCATACAACAAGACCACACAGACACACGCAGATATCATGTTGAACTGGCTACGGGCATGTGCACCCGGCCCCTTTATTGGCAGGGCCACATGTACAGTGACACATGTGCTGGATGTGTGTGGGGTGAGTGTAAGCCAGCATGCACAGAGTGCTTGGTGCTGGCAACCACTTGAACAGTGGACACCAGTGCAACGGGAACTGAAAACACCTGTCATGCTTACGTACCTGACACATATTATGCCTCCTATGTATAGGCTTGAAAACCTATTTATTCCCGTTAGAAACCCACCCCTATCCTGTGCATCCAGCACTTCAACGATTAAGTAGGCCTGTGTGTTTTAAAACTCTAACGTGAATACAATTGTACTCATTAATCTCTTCTGTAAGTGTGTTATATGCGTTTTACCAATGCTTGTTTATGTGTACATTCAGCGATGTAAGTTTTGTCATTTCCCAATGTTTATTCTTGTAAATGCCAAAGAAGTAATTGCCAAAATTTAGTTTGACTTTTACATATAGAAAATCAAGTGTTGCTTCCTGAAAAAACCCGGAACAGTCTATCGCGGTACACGCGCGTCTGATTTGCAACCTCAAAAGAGCTTGGTTCAGGCTGCTCGTTGTCTCGCGTATAAACGCGTACAATGTAGCAGCCGTTAAGGGTGCGGTTCGGGTGTGGCTCAGCTATAAAAGGCCACACCCGAGTTCTGGAAGGCGCTTAGCTTTCCATCTGCAATCCAGAAGACATCATACTTACCTGAGTCATTCGGGTTCCCTGGAAAACCCGTCCACCATCGGAGGCTTCTTGAAAAATCCATGACTCCTGTAAGAACAAGGGAAAAAGAAAGAAAGCTAAGTACCTTTTTAATTCTTTAATACACAAGGCGCCCATCACAAGCCAGCATGAATATTTAGCGCGCAGAAGAATTAAGTCAATTTTTGGAAACCTTTTTTGTCAATCAAAGAAGAAAAGACTCAAGAACTTTAAAAGCACATTTGGTGTATTTTTGGACATTATGCTCAAAGAAATACCTGTTTTAGTGTGATAAGTCTACAATAGTAGAGTGTTATATTTTTTGGTGCACATGTTCTTATTAGGTTTTTCATTCAGATTTGTTGGATGAACTCAATAACAACCGCATATTAGTAAGTGATTTAAAAAGGAAATAACTAGCATAAGGTGTGAAAAGTCTTTTGTGTTAATCGATTTGAAGAAGTCATATTGTATTTCCTATCACCTTTACAATAGGCAAGAACATCAGCTGCTTCTTCAATACGGACACAGCTACACCATCCACAAAACAACAACCATATCCTCCCACGACGACAACCAGGGCGCCAAGTCCATTCCTGTGATTCGCAGGTAGGACATTTACATAGTACAATTAGTTAGACTTGACTGATAGTACTAGGGTAGTTAAGTTAGTTTATATCAATACTTGATTATCACGTTTTTGACAAGACACTTCTTGTTGCCTCGTAGGTCGACAACAGGAAACATCAACAGCGCCCGAGTCCGGCCCCCCTCCCTGATTTCTATATTGTAGCCATAGTATAAAAACAACTGAATACTGGTTATAGTCTAGGGGTTCTGGGAGGTTGGCTCATAGCGTCTCTGCGAAAACATAGTCAAGCATCTTACAGGTAAGAGAGCAAGATCTTGCAGGTAAGAGTGCATTGATAACCTGACAGAAGGCTAAGCCCACGAAAATAAATTTCGCCCAGACGCTATGGACCAATCACCACAGATTAAATTGCAGCAAATTGCCGCACTTTTAGCAGATATCAAAGCTGAGAATGCGGAATTACGTAAAGATATTTCAGCTTTGCAGGCTAATATGTCAAAGCCTGAGGCCATTAAGACACATCCTTGGAGCTTTCCTTCAGCGACAAAACCATTATTGAAACCAGCTAGCTTTCAACCTCACATCCAGAGTAGTGGGACAGAAGCTTTACCAGCACAGATTCAAGTAGTTACGCCAGTCCAAGTCCCTTTAGCACCCCCGAGAGATTTTATGGGGATAATAACAAATTCACAACATTTTTGAATCAATGCCATCTTCATTTTGTAGCTAAAAAGACGGCCTTTCCCGATGATGCATCCAAGATAGTGTTTATCTTATCATATCTAGGTGGGGATGCGGCCTTGTGGTCAGTACCTCTAGTAGAACGGGATGACCCAATCCTTTATAACCTCAGACGTTTTGAAAATACAATGAAAAAATTATTCGCGAAACATGTCTTTGTGCAGTCAGCAGATCATGAGCTGTTAAATCTTAAGCAAGGATCCTCTGATCTATTACATTATATTTCAGTATTTAATAGACTTGTAATTGAGGCAGACTGGCCCGAAGAAAAACGTGTTTCTTAATTTTATCGAGGTCTTAAGGATGATCTGAAAGACATGGTCACTCAAATTTTAGACCCTCCAACAGAATGTGGAGACTTTATATACCTTGTAGTAAAACTAAATCATCGTTTAGTTGAGCGCAGAGGTGAGAAAGGAAGAACTGGTCATAAGGTATTCCAATTTAAAGAAAGATTTACTAGTAAACCTGAAGTAGTCAATAAACCAGATTTAGGAGAACCAATGCAGATTGGCACCATAAGAGGCCCTCTTACCAAAGAAGAGAAAGAAAAAAGAAGAAAATTAAATCAATGTCTATACTGTGGAAAGGCTGGACATTTTGTAAAAGAATGTCCCAGTCGGCCTACAAAACCAAGGGTTAAACAAATGAAATAGCTATCTCGCAGCAGCCGGAAAACTAACTTGCTCGATAAACGACGAGGTTGGTTTCTCGGGTAAACAGTCTACCTTGGCCTCCACTACTCCCACAGTATCACAGTGTCATATTAGCATTCAAGTAATGTTACAATCACTTGAAGATAAAACCAGATTTTGGTCCATAGATGCTTTAATTGATTTAGGAGCCACAGGCAATTTCGTTGATGCGCAATTAATACAAGAATTGGGATTAAAATCATTTCTTAAGAAAGCTCCAGAAATAGTAAGAGCTGTAGATGGTAAAGAACTAAGCTCTAGTCCCATAACATATCACACAGAGACTCTTATCATGACTTGTTCCACAAAACATAGTGAGCATATAGTCTTTGACATAATAGATGCTCCTCAATTTCGTTTAATTTTAGGAATCCCTTGGTTAGTTCTTCATAACCCTCTTATTGACTGGGCTCACAAAACTGTGTTGTTTAAATCAGAGTACTGTATATCAGAGTGTCTACAACATCACATAGGCGAACATTTAGTTCAGGGCTATGATTTCCCCATGGAGTCTAAGAACGTGTTGGTCTTGGAGGGAGTTCCTCGAGAGAATGATGATCTGTTAGACGTTTTTGACAAAAAAAAGGCAAACACCCTACCACCACATAGGGGTTACGACTGTCGAATTGATTTGACCCCAGGCGTCACTTTACCTTGTAGTAGAATCTATGCTTTGACAGAATCAGAAAATAAGCATTTAAGGAACTATTTAGATGAATACCTTGCTAATGGTTTCATTAGACACTCCAAGTCACCAGTGTCTTCGCCTCTTTTTTTTATACCAAAAATAGGGGGAGAATTACGCTTGTGTATCGATTACCGTGCAATCAACAATGTGACGATAAAAAATCGGTATCCCTTACCATTAATACCAACATTATTAGACCAAATAAAAGATGCAACCAATTATACAAAATTGGATTTGCGCGGAGCTTACCATCTAGTACGAGTCCGAGAGGGCGATGAATGGAAGACCGCCTTCAGAACTAAATTCGGTCTATATGAATATCAAGTGATGCCCTTCGGACTCTGCAATGCTCCAGCAGCATTCCAGTTTTTGATAAATGAAGTTTTGAGAGAGTTCTTGGATATATGTTGTGTGGTATACATTGATGATATCTTGATATATTCAAAAACCACAGAAGATCATGTAAAACAAGTAAGAGCCATTCTTCAGCAGCTTTTAAAAAATTAATTATATGTAAAATTGGAAAAGAGTATGTTTCATGTCACCAAAGTCGATTTTTTGGGTTATATCATTAGTCCGTCTGGAATAGAAATGGACCCAAAAAAGATTCAAGCAATTTGTACTTGGCCTAGTCCGTCTTCTGTAAAGCAAATCCAAAGCTTTTTGGGATTTGCAAATTTTTATAGACGCTTCATCCCAAATTTTTCACAGCTCATCACCCCAATTACACGATTGCTAAGAAAAAACACAAGGTTTGAATGGGACAAGGACGCTGAGCAAGTCTTTCGAGACTTAAAAGAAAAATTTACTTCAGCTCCCATTCTTATGCATCCAGATCCGTCTCAACCATTCATTGTAGAAGCAGAAGCATCACAATTCGCCATAGGAGGCATCTTGTCTCAAAGACATAAGAACAATGGGCAGATGCATCCCATAGCATATTATTCTAGAAAATTGTCCCCTGCTGAACAAAATTACGCCATCTCTGATAGAGAATTATTGGCCATAAAAGCTGTTTTTGAAGAATGGCGACATTATTTGTTAGGTACTTGTCATCCCATTACTATCTATACAGATCATCGAAACCTACAAACATTACGTTCAGCCAAGGCCCTATCGGCCCGTCATTTACGTTGGACTTTGTTCTTCAATGATTACAATTCCATCATAACTTATAGACTAGGAAAAGAAAATAATAAAGCGGATGCTTTATCACGCATCGGAATGTCTGATGATTCCAGTGCACTACAAGGTCCACCACAGTTGATTCTGCCTTCACAATGCTTTCAGGTGGGTGTGATTAACTCAGATGTCATCATGGACATTAAAAAAGAAATAAAGACAAAACAGAAAGATGAATGGCAAAAGATGTATCCGTTACTTCAATGGAGGTACGATTTGTTAAGCATGAATGAACAGATTTTTGTACCAACATCTCAGCTACAGCATCAAATTATGCAAGCTCATCATGACACACCTTTGGCTGTACATCCTGGAGATACTAAAATGTACCAGTTAATTAAAAGAATGTATTGGTGGCCTTCCATGTTTAAAGATATTCAACAATATGTAGAAACATGCACCACTTGTATACAAAACAAACCAATTCATCATGCTCCGAGTGGTTTATTACGACCAATACCGTTACCCCCACAACCATGGCATACGGTATCTCTTGATTTTATTGTAGAATTGCCACGTAGTCAAACTGGTTTCACCACCATATTGACTGTCGTAGACCATTTCACCAAAATGGCTCATTTCATACCTCTACGAAAATTACCCACTGCTTTTGAAATGTCTCAAATTTTTATGAAAGAAATAGTTAAACTACACGGAATTTCCTCAGTTGTACTTTCCGATAGAGATGCTCAATTCAGCTCTCATTTCTGGCAACATTTAGGAAAATCATTAAACATGGAAGTGCGCACTTCATGTAGTTACCATCCACAAACCGATGGTTTAACGGAACGCACAAATCAAACAATTGAGCAATATATACGTTGTATGTTGACTACTTGTGAAAAAGAATGGTCAGAAATATTATGGGCAATGGAATTCACTTATAACAACATGGACCATTCCTCTTTAGGGATGTCTCCATTTTTCTGCACTCATGGTTTTCATCCAAAAATCACTATTGGACTAGATAATTCTCTTGTAGCTATTCCATCTGTAAATGAATATGTCCATAAACAGATAACCATTCAGCAACAGGCACAATATCACTTAGCACAAGCAAAAGAAAACCAAAAAAGATTCACTGATAGACACCGCACCATGCAACCATTGTATTCCATAGGAGACAAGGTATGGTTATCTACCAAAAATTTACACATCAAGAGTTGTAAAAAGTTTAGTCCACGCTTTATTGGGCCTTTCGATGTCGAAAAAGTAATCAATCCTGTTTGCATAAAATTGACACTACCACCTAAGTATCGATTTCATCCGGTATTCCATGTTTCCCTTGTAAAACCTTTCCATCCACAGACACGACTTAACGTACCACCCCCTGTCATAGATATTGATGTCGTTCCAGAATTTGAAGTCAAAAAGGTACTTGATTCAAAAAGAATTAGGGGTAAGCTGTTCTATCTTGTGGATTGGAAAGGATATGGTCCTGAGGAACGTTCATGGGAACCACTTGCTAATCTGCAAAATGCTCCACGATTGGTTAAGGCTTTTCATTTGCGATACCCTGACAAACCAAAACCTATACCAACAGTTTTAGGGGGGATTATGCAAGGGGGGTACTGTCATGCTTACGTACCTGACACGTATTATGCCTCCTATGTATAGGCTTAAAAACCTATTTATTCCCGTTAGAAACCCACCCCTATCCCGTGCATCCAGCACTTCAACGATTAAGTAGGCCTGGGTATTTTAAAATTCTAACGTGAATATAATTGTACTCATTCATCTCTTCTGTAAGTGTGTTAAATGCGTTTTACCAATGCTTGTTTATATGTACATTCAGCGATGTACATTTTGTCATTTGCCAATGTTTATTCTTGTAAATGCCAACAAAGTAATTGCCAAAATGTAGTTTGACTTTTAGATATAGAAAATCAAGTGTTGCTTCCTGAAAAAACCCGGAACAGTCTATCGCGCTACATGCGCGTCTGATTTGCAACCTCAAAAGAGCTTGGTATGGCTGCTTGTTGTCTCGCGTATAAACGCATACAACGTAGCAGCCATTAAGGGTACGGTTCGGGTGTTGCTCAGCTATAAAAGGCCACACCCGAGTTCTGGAGGGCGCTCAGCCTTCCGTCTGCAATCCAGAAGACATCGTACTTACCTGAGTCATTCCGGTTCCCTGGAAAACGCGTCCACCGTCGGAGGCTTCTTGAAAAATCCATGACTCCTGTAAGAACAAGGGAAAAAGAAAGAAAGCTAAGTACCTTTTTAATTCTTTAATACACAGGGCGCCCATCGCAAGACAGCATGAATATTTAGCGCACAGAAGAATTAAGTCACTTTTTGGAAATCTTTTTTGTCAATCAAAGAAGAAAAGACTCAAGAACTTTAAAAGCACATTTGGTGTATTTTTGGACATTATGCTCAAAGTAATACCTGTTTTAGTGTGATAAGTCTACAATAGTAGAGTGTTATATTTTTTGGTGCACATGTTCTTATTATGTTTTTCATTCAGATTTGTGGGATGAACTCAATAACAACCGCATATTAGTAAGTGATTTGAAAAGGAAATAACTAGCATAAGGTGTGAAAAGTCTTTTGTGTTAATTGATTTGAAGAAGTCAGATTGTATTTCCTATCACCTTTTCAATAGGCAAGAACATCAGCTGCTTCTTCAATACGGACACAGCTACACCATCCACAAAACAACAACCATATTCTCCCAAGACGACAACGAGGGCGCCAAGTCCATTCCTGTGATTCGCAGGTAGGACATTTACATAGTACAATTAGTTAGACTTGACTAATAGGACTAGGGTAGTTAAGTTAGTTAATATCAATACTTGATTATCACGTTTTTGACAAGACACTTCTTGTTGCCTCGCAGGTCGACAACAGGAAACATCAACTGCGCCCGAGTCCGGCCCTCCTCCCTGATTTCTATATTGTAGCCATAGTATAAAAACAACTGAATACTGGTTATAGTCTAGGGGTTCTGGGAGGTTGGCTCATAGCGTCTCTGCAAAAACATAGTCAAGCACCTTACAGGTAAGAGAGCAAGATCTTGCAGGTAAGAGTGCATTGATAACCTGACAACACCTGCATAACAGAGTCAACTGCTGAACAACATGGAGGGAGACGGAGAAAGTCCAGAGGACACACAACATGCAAACAGAAGTGTCCGTGAGTTTCAGTGCACTGTGGTTGGGGCACTAGAGATGAGCACGCTCATGTGAAGAAAAAGTCTCGGATTTTGTCCCTTTGAGATATTCCTGATGCAGATGCAGTGTGGTGTGTGAGACCTGCATCAGCTTGCTCAACAACGTCCCAAGTCTCCCACACTGCTTGAGATGAAATTGCTGCGCAGCCTCTCCACAGCACAAAACACAATCAGTAACGGACGATGGCTTGCAGGGCACTGAGTCAGTGGCACCTGGAGTGCTGAGCAGGGTATCAGTCTGATGATGGCATCCACAACAGGTGTTTTGCAACTCCGTAGGTTTGTCAGGACCACCGTTTCGACTTTGGCAGATGGCAGTTGGAGGCTGTCCTGGCAGAGATGGTGTCTGCCTCCTGCGGTGATGCGACGTCCGGGCCGGTCAGGGCTCGATTTGAT
This sequence comes from Triturus cristatus, assembly GCF_964204655.1. NCBI lineage: Eukaryota > Metazoa > Chordata > Amphibia > Caudata > Salamandridae > Triturus > Triturus cristatus. The sequence continues at coordinate 406,949,265 of NC_140595.1, read as the reverse complement.
GTGTGAGCCCTGGTGGTCCGCAGTTGAGGCTGGAGGCAGCGGACAGTGCAGAGCCACATGCACATGGCGTCGATGACCCCAGGACCACCGTCACAGAGGTCATCCAATATTCATTCAGACAGGGTCCCTGACGTGAGCTGCACAGAGTTAGTGGTCCTGGATGCACAGCGGCGAGCACAGGTACCCTGCCACGGGACGGTGACTTGCTGTGCAGTCAGATGGGTCATGCGACCTGAGCGGATCCTCCTCAATGTCCTAGGTATATGTTGCGGAGTGTTGCTGAGGACAGTGGAAGGGTTCCTCCAGGGCATGAGGCGAAAGGTCTGATGTTATCCGGAAGCAGCAAATGGTGGGGTGGAATGCAATGGCCTCATTTTTGCCACAAAGTCAGTATCACCGCCATGATGGCAACGAAAATCCCAAGTCCATGGACTCGTTCGCTAACCAAAGTCCAACCAGAAAGTGACCATGGGTCTTGAGCAATAGACATCTTGGCACCGGGGCTGAAAGGGGATGCAATCTGCGATGAGGCCTGTACAATGACATGAAGTCTTCCATAAACAAATCGAGGCTGAATTCAAAGGTGTGTGTGACCTATTCGACCGCAGTGTAGGCTGGGGGCAGCGGTCAGCAAGGGCCCGAAGCCAGCTGCCGTTAGCTCGCGATGCACAGAGTGTGTGGCAACACAGCAGTTGTCGGTAGTGTTCGATCACCTCCATAACGATGATCCTATTCCCTCCGAGCTGCAACGCGTCATCCTCTCACGCCTCTCCTTGAGTGCGAAGATATGTAATCTGCCGTTGAACAATCGATGTTCAGTTCCAATTCTGTGACCTACTCGTGCGCAGCGTAGGCCGAGGGAAATAGTCCACGAAGGCCCCCAGACACTTGTGATGCTATGCACAGAGTTGGTGGCACCACGTCGAAGGGAGTACACTGATGTAAACTCTGCAATGAACATATATGTACTCTGCCATCGTGTAATCAAGACTCAGTTTGAAATGTGTGACCTACTTGACCGTAGTGTAGGCCGGAGGTGGCAGTAGAGTACGTCAAGGTCTAAAGCGGGCCTGTGTCATGGAGGCTGTGATGGTCTGAGAGGCCGCCAAGGACACGGCACTCTGGCTTGGAGCTTGCACAGGCACGTGGTGGGCCCTTCTTGACACACGCAGGTGTCGGAAGGTGATCAGTGTCACCTGGCAGTGCAGGGGCGGGCCTGACGGCTTTGATGTCCAGCGGGCAGGGGTACAGCAGGCGCACATGATTGCAGGCAACTCTGCTCACGAGGACGGCGTCGGCCTCGTGGCGTGGTGAGTGGCGTCACCCTGGCAGAGACGTTGGCCTTTCCGGAAAAGGACCATGCCCAGGGCTACATGCTTTTTATTCACACCCCTACGCTGGCCTGGCATACGCTGGGCCATCGAACTCCTTTCACGCTTACAGGGGGGACGTTACAGGCAACATTTCCGCGAACTCCCCCACTGGCTGGGGTGACATGGTTGTGACCACTGTTCACTGCACTCCATACACCAGCGGTGTATGTCACCATGGATATGGGTGTGTTCCGCAAGCTGCAGTCTGTCCAGCACATCTCCTCCCTTCTTGGCATTGTGTACTTTCCCATTCATGGGTCACTTGCCTCCTCCACACATGCCTGGTTGCCACCTCACCCCACATTTGGCTATTGTGTGGCTGGGGTGCCATGCCGTTGATGGCTCATGTTCACAGCTTGCCCAGGTTACCGTTGTGAGTTGTTCTGTCGTGTCTGGTGGGTGGGCATTTTGTTTTGCATGTTGGTTGTGATTTTTGTCGTGTGCATTGCCGGGGTTGTGAGTTGCATGGTTGTGGGGTTCAGGTGGGTGGGGTGTAATTTTGTACTTGCCAAGGGAGTGTACATTTCCCTTGGTGCCATCCTGGCAACGCTGGGTGCTGATGGGCTGTCGGAGGATGAAGGTATCATGCACACTGGCGGGGAATTTGTAGGCGACATCGGTGGAGGTTCCATGTTGTTCGGTTGTTGCCTGCACATTGATGTGAGACATGCGCTTTCTGTAGCGGTGATTGTGTGCTGTGTCACTAGGGGGCACAGGTAGGACATGTGTGCTGTGGATTGCCCCCAACACGTGCGTGCATCCAGCTATGGCGTATGGTCCTTGCTTGGTCTCCAGCGGATCCTGCGCATTATGTTGGACGTATGGGGACTGGGGTACCAGGCTGATGGTGATGTCCAGGACAGGTGTGAAGGACTGGGATGTGGCTGGATGTGTGACTCCTCCGAATGTAGCGGGTGTTGGTTGGGGTACCAGGGGCCGACAGGTGCACTACAGCCAACAGCTTTGTGTGGGGTGGGGTGTTGGTTGTCAACTGTGTTGGTGCTGTCGGTTTGTTGGGCGTTGTTGGTCATGATGCATGCGATGGTTGTCCTTTTGAGCCTGTATTGATCAATGACATTGTCAGGTGTTGGGTCTGTGAGGCTGGTGTGTTTCCTGGGGGTCCGCTGTCTTTGTCAGCGCTGCCTGGGTGGTGGTCCGGGGGGTGTTCCGGGTGCTGTATGGGGTCCTGGGGTGGTGGCGGTGGATGTTGTGGCCCTCTTGGGTGTCCGGGCCGCATGACCAGTGGTTCCATGGCATCTGCTGTACTTTCGATGTGGCTGTGGGCTGGGCTTCCTTTTGTGGTGCAGGCTGTGGTCCGACTTAGCACCAGGTCAGAGCAGGTGTTATTTTCCTGCTGCTAACGCGCCTTATCGCCTGTTTTGTGTTCTTATCGCAGTTCTGGCTGTTCGTTGTGAATGTTGTGGAGTGGTGTTGTCACGGCTTTTGGTGCAGGAATGCCTACTCTGCATCTCATTAGCGATAGTTGCGGGGGTCATCCGTGGTGATGTTTTTTGCGGCTGCTATCATGGGTAAACTGGTGCTGTGGGCTGTTAACACCAGCTTGTGATTGGGGCTATAAGTTTATCGCAACTTTGGCTGCGATAAAGTGCCGTTAAGTCGGAGATAGTTCCTTGTGAATATGGCTCTTACAGTATCCCTTTCTACACAAAGTATAAAGAGTAGCACTGATTTGCGGCGTTCACCACACCTTCTGAACTTCCACCAGTGTAAGATGTTTGCTAAGCTTTATGAATGTCCAAAAAGTCACTACTTTGTGAGTGGTAACCAGTGGCGTAACAAAAGTCCATGAGATGTGGGGGGGGCTGAGCTCCAGGGCCCCACTCTGGCACTGACAGGTCCCTGACTGGACTGGGTACTGAGGATGGGGTGGACTCTGCATGTACTTTGCAGGGGGCCCCCTCAAGTTTTGTTACACCACTGGTGGCAACCAAATTTACATTAAATGATATTAGACGCTCCTTTTACTCTGGTTAGTCCTGTCAGCCTTAGTGTGGTCTTTCCCCAAACCTTTTGTCTTCCTCCTCCTTTTTTTTGCTGAGCTCGTTTTAGCTGGTCTTAGGACTCTGCACACTTTACCACCGCAAACCAGTGCTAAAGTGCATGTGCTCACTCTTTATAACATGGTAACATTGGCATCAGACCTGTCTGCCTTAGGGTGTTCTTTTGCCAAGCCTTTTGCCTTCCTCCTCAATTTTTCTGACCTCGTTTTTGCTGGCCTTAGGACTCTGAGCAATTTACCACTGCTAACCAGTGCTAAAGCGCATGTTCTCTTGCCTCTAAAAATGGTAATATTGGCTCAGACCCAATTGGTATATTTAACTTACTTATAAGCCCCTAGTAAGGTGGTGCTATATATACCCATGGCCTGTAAATTAAAGGGTTCTACTGGGCCTGCAGCACTGAATATGCCCCCCCAAGTAGCCCTTTAAACAGCACCAGGCCTGCCATTGCAGAGCCTGTGTGTGCAGTTTGAACTGTCCTTTCGACCTGGAAAAAAAACATTTGCCAGGCCCACACCTTTCATTTTTATACATATAAGTCAACCCTAGGGTATGCCCTGGACAGCCCAGAGGGCAGGGTGCAGTGCATTTAAAAGGTGGGACATTTACTTTTAAGCTTTACGTTTCCTAGTAGTGAAAAACTCTTGCATTCGTTTTTCACTACTGCAAGGTCTAGCTCTACCATAGCATAGCATTGGAGTTACCTTATTACATTTAAGAGTAATTTGCAAATGGGAAGAGCTAATCAGTTCATCTTTGGTCTCTTTCGAATTGGGGTGAAAAGCCCTATTTAGAGGTGAAGTCAGGTTTTGATTGCAATATTGAAAATTCCACTTTTAGAAAGTTGCCATTTGTCAGCCCTTAGCCTTTTGTGCTGTAACCTGGCTTGGACCACATGACTGGGTGCAACTGACAGTTAGACTTTGTGAGTTCCTCTCAGACAGTCATACAATAGAGAGGTTAGATGTGCCTGAGTGGGTCATTTGATGGCAGGATGGGGGCAGCGCTGAGTACAGTCCCACTTACACCTGAAAAGCCTCTGCTCTGCCCCCACACAAAGGGCCTAATGGCCTTGCATCGTCACTTCAGCCAGCTTGGAGCCGGGGCAGGGGAGGAAGGAATTTCCTTGCACTTGAAAGCCACTGTCTAGACGCTTATTTCACGTTCCAGAATCAGGGCACTATGGTATAAAAGAAGGACCTCAGACACCAACTCTTAAGTACACTTCTGGACCTGTGAATATTCTGCCATGAAGGACTGCTGTGCTGCTAAAAGGACTGCCACTCTTCTGGATTGCTTCTCTAAAGGAACTGCTGCCACACTGTGCTAACCTGCTGTGGACCTGCAACACCTCTTGAGCCCAGGACCCCAGAGTGACTTCAAGGGCTAGTCTGCTGGCCTCTTGGTTTGAGTCTCAGGGACATACACAGCTCTCAACAGCTCCTGGACCTGTCTTCAGCAAGTTCCTGACCCCCCCCACGTGGTGCCTCTCAGGTCCTAGACACTTGGTGTGTCTCAAGGGCTCTTTAAATTAAGCTTTTGCACTCCCCACAACCATGAATGGGCTCATTCACACCAGAACTGTGTCGCTCGTACTCAAAATCAGCATGAGCAGCTGCCTTCTCGTCTTTTCACACAGCAAGCACTGATCACCAGCAGAGGACCACGAAGCTCCAGCCTGCCCGTCCACGACACCAAACCTGCTCTTTTTGCCATACCAACCACCTCTAGCAAAGCTCTTCTTGCTTCCTGCAACGCTCTCCAATGGGACTCTTGGTACAAAACTTGAGAAGGTACAACCTAATCTGAACTAATCTGAGACTGTATCCGATCCGCGCTGGTTGGCCTGAACTTTTCACTTTGAACCCAGTCCGGCGTAACCAGATAACCACAATTAGTGTTTAACATTTTAAAGTATTATTTTACAGTTTATTTGTTAGGAATTCATAGCTCTTGTTCTACTGATTGGATTTTTGTCGTGTTGGTCTTGTTTTACTTATTAAAATAAATTATTTGTTCTGAAACTGGTGTCGGATCTTTTTGTATGAAGTTTTCACAGTTTTACTAGTTAAAATGTTACACAAATACTTTGCACATTGCCTCTAAGTTAAGCCTAACTGCTCCGTTCCAAGCCACGAGGGGGTTGAGCACAGGTTAATTTGGGGTTTGATTGTGCCTTACCCTGAAGAGAATTGTGGTTGCTGCTCATACCCAAGCAACCATTTACCCAGATTCTTACACTGGTGTTCAGCTGTGAGGATTGGACTTTTTTTGTGTAGTTCTAGTTCTATACAGTGATCTCACATCTAAGACCAATTCTAATTTAAATTCTCCCTGATTGGCTTTTTTAGTTTTTTCCAAATTTTTTCTCTGACTGTTGTGTCTAAAACTACACTTGCAAGAATGGAGTTTGAGGTGGCCAACACTGATGTCTACACTGCTACCCAACTTAAGAAGTTCTGCAAGGAGAGGGGTTTCCTGTCAAGAGCACCACCAGGAGGGTGAAGTTGCAAAAGGTGTTCGTGAGCAGTCCCCACTGCTATACTCATCAGGACCAAAAAATAATAATCCCTTGAACACTAGAGAGAATCTCTAGATTTGTATGCCTATTCGTCTCTATTAGCAGACTTGAATGAAAGCTGCGCCCTAGGGTACACTGACCCCAATCGGAAAATAGGACCAAATTGGTATTTTGATTAGTTGTAATGTTCAGGCTTCATGAGCACGCACTGGAGGGGAGGACGCCTGGTAATAGTCAAGTTTTCAGGATCTTGCCTCACTTCCGTATGCCTCCGTGCCGCTCCGTCGATGCGGCACGGAGGCATACGGAAGTCCTATTTTCCGATTGGGGTCAGTGTACCCTAGGGCGCAGCTTTCATTCAAGTCTGCAGTGGGGACTGCTCACGAAACATGTCGACCCAGTAGGTAACCACTAATTTGTGAGATTTCCTACTCTTCCCCCTTTTTAACGGTCCCAGCTAGAGAACAGAATAAAATTGTTTTTTCTACTAGCCAGGGTCTTTTTAATTTTTATTTTCACGTATCCCTAATCACTCACATCCCTTGCACTACACATAAGCCTTATTATCACAACAACAGTGCTCCCGCGTAGCCGTTGGTAGTAGCACACCCCGCCCCGTAGAGGGACGGGAAGACCCCCATGATGAAGCATGACACTATGGGACTCATAGTGTGTGAGGGGTATTTTAAAAACACTTAGTGCTTTCCGTGGCATTCCACGGATCACTTTAAATTCACTGTACTAATCATTGTAAAAATCAAAAAACATAAATTAAGTAATTAATTAACTATTTAGTATCACTTTTTTACACCTTTTGATAGGATAGAATCACTTTTGTTTACTAAATATCAGATAGGAGGTAGGTTCTATCCTAAGACCTCTTCACTCCCTCTCTTTGATTATTTCGTTGGAGGTTCTGAGCCTGACAGCGAGCAGCGGGAGAGACACCCCGTTTCAGGTAGGAAAATAAGCATTCCTGCTTTTAGCATTTGAGTGACAGTATACTTTGGTTTTATATAACATTTCCAGCGGCACCTCCACTATGGTAATGCGCACGTGGAGAGCAAACATGCGTATTTTGTGGAGGTACGTACATTGAGAGAATAATGTTTTTGTATATATAAAGCACATTCCGCGATCTAACGTGGAACACGAAAGTCAGTGAACAAACTTTAGTTGTGAAATGCACATAATGAACCAACGACGTAATGTATATGGCAAGAGATCTTTGATATGCGTAGAACGAGTCAACAAGTTAATGCTTATGCTAAGAGACTTTTGATCTATGCATAGGATAAAAGTGTGCATTTACTGTTGAGACTGGAATTTTCTACCTATTTTCCTTTTGTTATTTGTACACTTTAAAGACCAGAAATTCTTTTGGTGCTAGTTTCAGTGAAAGCCCAGAACTTTCCTTTTGGGTGCTTGTTTACTTTAAAGACCAGAACTGTCCTGCATTTGTTTTTGGCTGTGGAACATTACAGACAAATCAGGAACTTTGAGACAATGCTATTCCAGTCTTAATTTTTACAGGCAACAATAGTAACTAACGAACATATGTACAACATTGGATGTTATTTCCTATGTACATTTCTTCACTTGAGAAATTAATCTGTTGATCATACCATTGAAGCACCCTGTTGATCATACTATTGAACCACCTTGTTTTCCTTTACATGTAATGACTGTTTACATTCTATGTCATTTATATATATGTATATAGTGTCATAGTGTTAAGCAACCTGCCCTAATCTTTCTGATTCCTCTATTCCAGATCTCCCTCCCCGCAGTACTCTCCCTAATACCCTTCCCCTTGTCTGGCCACTCTGATCCTCTGGTGTTTATTACGCAGAGTTGGAACTGCCAGAAGGTGGGCCTCTTGAGGGTACTGCTCCTGAGAAGCCAAACAACTTATGACAAGAGGAGAGGATAATGGGATAAAGGGATCTGGAGAGGACTTCCCTGTAGATCTACTTCCAGTGAAAGAGGGTGACTTGACCCCTGGAATGAAGCCTCCAGCCAGTCCAGGGAGCATTGTTTCTTCCCACAGCCTATCCCCAGAGGAGCTGGCGAAGTGGAGTGAGGAGAGGGAATTCAAGCTGCAGATGGTCGAGTTAAGGATGGAGAAAAGGAAACTGGCCTTGGAGGAGAAGGAGGCTGAAAGGGCCTTGGAGGAGAAAATGTTGTTACTGGCTCATGAACTGAGTCTTAAGGAGATATACATCAAGGGCAGCTAGGCAGAGTCCAGCAGTGATGGTGGCAGCATACCTGCAGTGTCTGAAGTAGACAAATAGGTCAGAATCTCAAAGGATTTGGTGCCCAGTTATGTGGTGAGAGATGATATTGACAAATATTTTTCTGCCTATGAGGTAGCTCTGAGGGTTCACAAGATCCCCGATGAGCACGTGGGGTGGTTTGTGGAAGCACCTGCCAACAGTGGGGCAGGATACACTTCTTACTTTAGAGTTCGAGGCCAAACCAGGTAAACTCCCATGAAAGCCATCTTGAATGCTAAGTTTAGACTGACCCCGAAAAGTACCACTAGAGGTTCAGGGACAGGCTGAAGTTCCCCAACCAGTTCTGGGTGGATTTTGTGGCATACTCTAGCACGGCACTGAGTGGCTGGGTGTGGGGCAGCAAAGTTACTGACTGCAATGTGTTGTACAATCTACTATTCGTTTTCCAAAGCTGCACCAGCATCTCATTGACAGCAAGTTGACTGAACCCAGGAAGGTTGTTGAAGATGCAGACTAACCCTGGGCGGTGAACTTCGCTCTGTTCACTGAGTTTTTGTAGATTTCTGCACTCCACGCTCCGTGGAGCTCAGCAAAGTCCAGAAAACTCCGCTCCCTGGAGTGAAGCGGATATATTTCCCTGCTCGCGATTGCTAATGGTAAGTTGGCGAGCACGAGCTGCCTCTCGGTAGAGTTTCTACCCAAGCGGCAGGAAGATCAGCTTCCGTGCTCGCGATCGCTAATGGTAAGTTGGCAAGTGCGAGCTTCCGCTCTGGTAGAATTTCTACCTGAGCAGCAGGAAGATCCGCTTGGATGGCAGTTTGCACCACACTCCACTACTTGCGGAACTCTACGGAGTTTTTTTTGTCACTTCGCAGAGTTCTGCTTAAGAAACTCCATGAACTCCACCCAGGCCTAGCAGACCTCTGGGCCAGCACCAGTGTCCAAAAAGGTGTCTACGATAAGTGTGGCCAGGGGTCCCACCAGAAGAAAGAGTAGGGAGAACAACTTAAATATAAGGAATTCTCAAAAGGCCCCCCAAAATAGTTTTCAAGGAAGCAGTAGTAAGCAGTCCCAGTCTGAGCCTAAATAGAAAGGGTTCTGCAAGAATGGGCACTCCAATGACGATTCCAAATGTTCTAAGAGGGCACAGCCCTCCCTACCGGTGGGCAAACACCTGGGTTGGCAAGTGTAATGGTCTGGGAGGAGGTAGTCCCAGTAAGCTTTGGGGAGCAGACAGAGGTGACCCTAGTTTTCCTGGGGGTAAGGAGATGGTGCCAAAAGCCCGTATTCCTGCAAATACTTCTAAGTACAGAGAGTAGGTCACCATCAATGGGCAACGGGTGGAGGCTCTGAGCGGCACAGGAGCGAGCAAGACTACTGTGAAGTGTCATCTGGTGTCCTCAGAGCAGGTCCTCCTATAACATTCACCAAGTCATAGGTGCTGACATAGTCATGAGAGTCATCTACTGGTGGTTCTTGTTCCTTTTGATTAGAGGGGTCTCTAGAAGTAGCTGTGAGCCCTTCCATGGCTGTAATTTATTTGTTGGACTATGACTTGGAGCAAACTATCTGGAGGGAGGTAGAGCTCAGGTCACACTTGGAGATGTTGGGATTGCCTAAATGGGTCTGTATGACCACACAGTCCATGGCTGACCGGAAAGGGGGTCAAGTGTACCTGGAACCATGGCCTAGGCAGCTGCCAAGAAGAGCAAGGAGCACAGGAAACCAACTCTTGAAGTTCTCAGTGTCAAGGATGAGGGGGAACCAGAGGAAGATGCCCCTGAGCGATTCAGGGAGGACATTGCTGCCCTAGGTGAGCTGCCTGAGCTTGCTGGTTAGCAAGTTAAGGGTGGGCCAACCAGGGAGAAATTCAACAAAGTGCAGAAAGAGTGCCCCCCACTCTAGAGGGCTTGAGGTGGCAAACTCACGCCCAGGTAGTAGGTGATACCTCTGGAGATCACCTGATCCATTGGGTGAATGAGCTCCTATGTATCAAGCCTAGGGCTCCTGGATCGGGGGCAGCCCATGTGCTGGTGGTCCCCCTGTGTTACGGGACCTCCATACTGGGTTTGACTCATGAAATACTTCTGGCAGGACATCTAGGGCAAGTAGAGACCTTTGCCAGGCGTGTTGCCCACTTCTACTGGCCACAGATGAAGAAGGCCTCAGATGCATTCTGCAAGTCTTGTCCCACCTGCCTGGCCAGTGGGAAGTCAGGGAAAAATCTCAAGGCTCCCCTAACCCCATTACCTGTCATTGGCACTCCCTTTGAGAGGGTAGGCAATGATGTTATTAGACTGTTGGACCCTAAGACAGCTTTAGGCAACAGGTTCATCCTGGTCTTGATGGACCATACCACTCACTAACCAGAGGCCATCCATCTGGGTCGGTAGCTGTAGTTGCAGCTGCAGAGGCCAGGACCCTAATAGGATTAATATCCATGGGGGAGGAACCCCAAAGACATAGTGTCTAACAGATGCACTAACTTCATGTCAGCATACATGAAGTTCATGTGGGATGAGTGTGGGGTAACATATCAGTTCTACATACCCAATCACCTCCAAACAATCAGTCTTATGGGTAGATTCAACAAGACTTTTAAGGGCATGATAATGGACCTACCTAAGACCATGAGGCATAAGTAGCATGTCCTCCTTCCATGCCTTTGCTTTGCCCACAGTGAGGTGCCGCAGAAGGGAGTAGGGTTTACCCCCTTTAAACTCCTTTTTGGCCACCCTGTTAGGGAACCCCTTATCTTTTTAAGAGAGTGGTGGGGGCAAGCCATCAGAAAGTTCCCTCAGGCTGTGGTCAGCTACATGGTGGCCTTCTGCAATCAGATGCATTGCTTCCTGGAAGAAGGCAAAAAGTAATCTTGAGGCCAGTAAAGATGATATGAAGCTCTGATATGACCAGAAGGCCACTCTGGTAGAGTTTCAACCTGATTAGAAGGTGTGGGTTATGGAGTCTGTGGAGCCCAAAGCTCTCCAGGATTTCTGGACAGGCCCATATGAGGTGGAGGAGCAGAAGGGGGAGTCCACTTACTTAGTGGACCACCAGGCCCCTAGAAACTCCTTAAGGGTTCTCCATGTGAACTACCTAAAATCACACTTTGAGAGGTCTGCAATGAGCATGCTCTTGGTGACTGATGAGGGAATGGAAGAGGAGATCAAGCTTCTCCCTGACCTCCAGTCTATCCCAGAACATGATGGTCAATGGAGGGTGTAAACATCCCCCTACTCTGACCCAAGAACAGCATAGTTACTGTCACCAGTAACTGGAGACGTTTGACTCTCTGTTCTCCTTCACCCTTGGGTTCACACATCAGTGTGTCCATGACATTGACACTGGAGACAGTCCACCTGTTAAAATATACAGGTTGTCAGGCAAGGTGAGGACCAGTGTCAATGAAGGAGGTCTCCAAGATGCTGGTGTTAGGGCTGCTTGAGCCCTCTAACATTCCCAGGTCCAACCCTGTTGTGTTGGTACCCAAGGCTGCCCCACTGAGCACCACTCCATAACTTATGTTCTGTGTGGACTATGGGGGTCTCAATTCTGTCACAAAGACTGGTGCACACCCCATCCCCCTAGCTGATGAGCTCATAGAATGGCTGGGCACTGCCGAATTCCTCAGTACTTTTGATTTTACATTGGGGTACTGGCAAATCCCTCTGACTGAGGGGGCAAAAGAGAGGTCTGCAATCTCAACCACAGAAGGGAACTTTCAGTTTAGAGTGATGTAATTTAGTTTGAAGCATGCCCTTGCCATCTTTCAGTGGTTGGTCAACATAGTACTGGCTGGGAAGGAGGCATTCTGCACTACCTACCTGGATGACATATCTGTCTATAGCTCTAGCAGGGAGGAACACCTGTACCACCACCAGGAGGTGCATCAAGTCCTGCAGAGGATGGGCCTAACTTTCAAGGGCAGTAAGTATGAGATAGGGAAGGGTTCTGTGGTTTATCTGGGCCACATAGTGGATGAGGGCTTGTCCACCCCCGTAGGCCAATATTGAAACTATCCTGGCCTGACAAACTCCTAAAACATAGATTGAGATGAGGGCTGTAGCTTCCTCCCCCTTCCAGGTACATATAAATGATCACGCCACACACAGAGTACTACGTCATGAATTTTCTTTACCACACCCAATCATTTAGGTTACTATTCTACAGAATCCGTCAGGGACCAGAGGACTCCCGCTTTCTCTAACATACTCACACTACATCTCCCCCTTTGTTAAATAAAAAGGACACAAAAATATAAGTCTTCTAGGAGCTTGAATCAATCTTCCAGATCTCATTACGTGAGGTTGAGGAGAAACAGTTAACATGCCAGCTGCGGCTCATCCATAGTGGCAAATGATGTTGCCCCTCAACTTAAGAGCCAAACAGTAAAACATTTACAAATTTTGCGGTGGTGCTGGTAGTTGACGTGGTGTAGTGCAGGCAGAAAAGGCATTATTCATGCACATTTTTTTATTTCTGGTATTCAAGGCCATCATGAAAACGTCAAGTATGTTTTCTCCAAGACTGATGTGTAATAATGTCTTTGCGTAGTGGCAAATCTCTGTCAGTGCTCATGGCGTCAATGGCTTGTTACACTGATATGACAGCAGGTGTAGTGTATTTTATGATGGAGTTAACATCAGCATCAGCTGCTTTAGAAGTGGTGCCATGACACAGTATTGATACATGTGAGAAGTTGTCAGCAGGGTTATGATCTTTTGCTGGATGATGCACAGTTGTACAATCATACTCCTGTAGTTGCAACCCCCACCTCTCACTGCGAGGAGGCTTCTTGTCTTTAGGATAGCAGAAAATGATGAGCAATGCTTGGTGGTCAGTGACAACCATGAAGTGCTTTCTCTACAGGAACACTTCAAAATGTTCCCAAGCCCACACCACAGCTAGGCTTTCTTTTTCAGTTTGTGAATAAGCATGTTCAGTCAGTGACAAACTCCTGCTAGCATAAGCCACAATGTGTCTTGGTGCATTAGGATGTCTGTTGTGCTGGGCAAGTGTGGCACCTAACCCCACTTTGTTCGCACCAACAACAACCTCTGTTTGTAGTTTTGGATCACAGTATGCCATTTCAGCAGCATTCTCAATCGCATGTTTGATTTTCTTGGAGCTTTGTTCACATTCGCATGAGCATTGAAATGAAACTTTTTGTTTCATTAAGTCTCTCAATGGGGCACTTACAGTGGCAAAGTCAAGTATGTACCTTAAACAGTAACTGGCCATACCAAGGAAAGATTGCAGCATAGTTACATCTGGTGGGGAAGAAGTGGATGACAAAGCCTGTACTCTATCTGGATCCGGAGTCATTACCCCACCAGAAAATTTATGACCAAACTTGAGCTTTGTTTCATGAAACTCACACTTTGCTGCATTTAAAGTGAGACATGCATCTTCAAGTATACAACACACAGAGCTTTATCAATCAATCATCAGTCTTTATTCGATTTAAAAACAATCATAAAAGACACAAACATAGTACATAAAACATAGATTTCAATAAATACGTTAAAATACATTTAAAAAAAACATTAAACACTTCAATGGACTGACATGTAGTAATAAAAACACTTTTAGATAAACCCTAGTTCAGGGGTTAAAAGGGAAAAACCCAGACACAGAATTCATTAAAGCCCATCAAGGGTACGCTTAATTGTTTTTCTCCGCAATGCCCATGCCCAGCCCAAATACTTTGCCAATGCGACAGAAACTATTGTTAAAGAGCTAGTGCGCAAAATGCGTAATGCCACAGCGCAGCTCCTTGTGCCGAGAGACTTGCACATGGGGGAAAGCCAAACGCGCCTTGGGATGGTAAATGCCGGGCAGGCAAACAGAAAGTGGGGAGTTGTTTCTATTGCAGCCCCGCATGCAGGGCACTGCAATCCCGAGTTCCTGGCCCACCTTCCAGTCAGAAATCTAAGAGGCAATGAGCCAGCTCTAAACTGAAAGTAGAGTTTCCTATCACCCACATTAGTCACCAGATCCCAGTATAATTCAAGGCTAGGGGAGTCTTTGAACTCAAGAAAATTCCCGGACATCCCTGTAGCTCTACTCAATACCTGGGAATCGATTCTTTCCCAGTATGCTATTTTAAGAGAACTTTTTGATGGAAACTGGGCAGTCGCTGGGTCATTCCATATCCCTTCCATACCCATGTCTTTTAAAGACGCATGTAAGTTCTTCAGCCACTCAATTTTATGGAAGACATCGGTTTTTATAATGTCCATAAGGCCATTAGCATAGTGGGAAAGTTCAGGAGTAGTCCAGAGCCTCCGCCAGTATAAAACCGGACGGAGCCTTGCGATGTCCTTAATGGACCTCCTGCCCAGGTCATACCTAAGTGGGATCAGAGGGGTGCTCTGAGGAAGACCAGTTATACTTTGAAAAAATTTATGCTCCACAGTTGTCAAAGTCGCTAGCTGATCAAAACCCCAGAGCTCCGCCCCATAAAGGACAGAGTTTAGGGCCTTCGCCTCATAAACTTGCAATACCGGGCTTATTGGTTTTGTGAATGACCTGCTAAATTCCCTGCTCAGGGCACCAGTTAGCTGTTTAAATCGCAGGGAGGCCATTTCGAGATGCTTACGCCAGTTATTACTACTTGAGATTTGCAATCCAAGATACGTAAAATTGGTTACCAATTCTAGAGGTTGCCCATTCATGAACACTCTTTTCCCTCGGAAGCTGCTATGAGGGTTGAAGGCCATAAATTTCGTTTTTGCCACATTGACCTCTAGACCATGGTCGAGGCAAAACTCATCAAACAGGCGGAGGGCTTTTTGCAGACCATTAGATGTTCTGGATACGATAAGCGTATCATCTGCAAACATTAGTATGGGGATGGAAACACCAGCCAACCTTGGTGCGTCGGTATTGACAGAAAGCATGAGATCAACTATCCCATTGATATAAAGAGAGAAGAGCGTGGGTGCCATAGTACAACCTTGTCGCACACCACGCTCAACCGGGAACTCAGAGGTGTCCTCACCTGCCCCACCCCACTGAATCCTAGCATAGTTGGCTTTATCATGTTCCTATTGTGTGGCCCCAAAAACCAGTATGTTATTACTGTAATTGAAATCATTTGTGACTGGCGGTATTAGGCAACAAATGACATCCCGAAAGAGATCTTCAGCTGATGCCACTCCAAAATGTATCTTTTATATCTAAATAAACCAACATGAGTCGAAAAGGTAGTATTGTACCTACAATTTTCTTACAGTTCGAGTTGGTGATACCCTTTGTTCAATTCAAGGTGGGAAATTACTTTGGGGTAGATTTACAAGCCCTTTGTGCCACTTTAGCGTAATTTTTCCCATGTTAAAAGCGATGCAAAAGTGGCGCAAGGGGCTTGTAAATCTGCCCCTTTGGCTCCATTCAGCTGTGCAATAATGTCAGCAAAATGCCGACCTGGATGCCATTCTCTTTCAATCGACTTGTTAGCTTGATGCATATCAACGCAGACATGCACAGCTCCTCCACGATCTTTCCTGGGCACTACCACTATGGGTGACAACCATGGCGTCAGATCAGTGGATCTCTCAAATTCTTTCTCAACAACCTCTCGTAAATGAAACACAATTCGATGATGACATGGAGAAACGGGCCAAATGTCCTCATTTATGTAAAGTGCACTTTCATTGTCTTAACTCTTCTTAGTCCATGAAGCAAGTATGGAAACTGATTCACTATATCATGATAGGCATTGAAGTTGCAGTGTACAGAAATCAGCCCCATGTCAGCAGTAGTGCTGAAACTGAGTAAGCATGCACTTGATGAAGTGCCTGGCAGGAGATGGATTGGTGCTTAGACTTTCATCTTTTTATGCTTCACAATTGCTATAAATGAACCTTGACTTTGCAGTGGCATTGAAACAGCTCACCTATACACTTTGGTTTTCGACTGGGTTAAACAAGGCACTGAAGACAATTCATTGCACTTTCCGCTGGCATTATGTTTATTAACCACCACTGTCATTGATAAAAGGTATGGAGCACTCATTCACCTTCAGGGTGATTTTGGAACAGTGCCAAAATTAATTTTGCACTTTTACTTGTCGACCTCTCTTCGACCGGCCTTTTTCCTTGTAAGAAACAAATCCTACATACTTATGTTGTCCAATTGTCGATATTGACATCACATACCCATCTTCCTAACTATCGTTTGACAATGACAAACTTTTAGATGAGGAATTTCCCGACGATCAATGTTGTTTAATTTCTACTTGCCTCAACTGATGTTGACGCTTGACCTTGTAGGTGTGGGTGGAACGACTCTGGAACTTTCTGGTATCCATTTTGTTTTCTCGACATGATGCACTTGATCTTTCCTTCACTTTGCAAATCGTTATAAAATGGTTTTCTTTCCTGCAGCCTTTGCATATCTGCCCAATGGCGAACATTTACCTTCATGTGGAAAGGAAAATCCACATCAAAAACACAACTTCTTTGTCTTAGGAGACATTACTTTGTTGCCTTCTACCGTGTGTTTCAGCTTACTTTTCACACTAAGTGCTGATTCATTTTGGGCTATTCCAGCCTCCATGTTAGCGGCTTGTCTGTCAGCTCATTCTTCCGCTCTAGCAGCCATGAGTACTTGCTCCAAGCTGAGCATCTCTTTCAGCATTCGTTGTCTGAAAGAATCGGAGAAACAACCATCTATTATTTCGAGGCGCATGGCCTCTTTATTGTTGAACTCGTTGAACTTGCAATGCTTGATGAGGGAATCAAGTATTTCTACAAATTCATCTATCGTTTCACCGCTTTTCTGCCTTTCCTGACTGAAAACGCACCTTTCATATTTGGCATTTGGTATTGGATTGAACTTGGTGTTCAACGCCTCTTTGATTCTATAGTACTTCACTACATCATCGTGTGGTATGTTTTTTATCACTTCTTTTATTCCATTACCTCAACACGCCCTCTCCTGAACGAAATCTTTCCTAACAGCCCATAGACAAACTGCCTCTCTACCATCTTTCTCATCATCAGAAAGAATAGTGACAATAGGGGTTCCACAGGGGCCATCACTGAGCCATGCATTGTTTAATATATATATGACCCCCTTGATTTCCTTTATTAATACTTTCGGAATTGAAACCACCTCTTATGCAGATGATAGACTGCTGATCTTATCTGTGGACAAAGCATCCATTGGCTCTGGGTTGAACCTCAAAAACTGCTTTTATGAAGTAATTTGGTGGATGCAATTCAATCATTTAAAATGTAATACTGATAAAACTGAGATCATGCTGCTTGGTAAGTCATACTCTTTTGCCCCAACCCAATGATGGCTGCCTTTGGTGCCCCATTCAATGGCCACTGTTGAGGTGGTAAAAAATCTTGAAGTAAAATTTGATGCCTCCCTGTCTTTCCGCCCACAAGCTCTTGCAGTAGCTGCGATGTGTTTTAATCTAATAAGATCATTCAGAAAGTTCTTTGACTTGCTCCTACTGGCTACTAGGAAGGCTGTTGATTTTGCTCAGATTACATTACTGCACAATTCTCTATGCAGGCTAGTCAAAATAAACTATCCATAATCTCCAGGTTGTGCAGCATGTGGTGGGCAGACCTGTGCTAAAACTTTCCAGATGATCCTCTGCATTGGCAACCCTGAGGGTTTTACACTGGCTTCCAATGGACAAAAGGATTCTGTTTAAAGTTAATTTCCTAATCTTTAGAGCTTACAGATCCACTGGGCCTAGATGGGGAACAGCCATTACAACGCGGTTATTACCACTCTGTGCAGTTACATCGCATGCGTTACAACGCATGCGATGTTACAACGCTATGCCATTACAACGCAAGTCTGTACATCGACTTGCGCTAGATGGCGTGCTAACATTACAAATAGTGTAGTTTACTATCCCAACACCTTCCCTACTGTTAAGTGGACTGGAGTTGGAATAGTAAATTACACTTTTTTAATGTCAGCACGCCATCTAGCGCAAGTCGATGTAAAGACTTGCGTTCTAATGGCATAGCGTTGTAACATCGCATGCGTTGTAACGCATGCGATGTAACTGCACGCGTGGTAAAAACCCACGTTGTAATGTCATACATCCGGCCTAGATATTTAACGATCCCATGCTCACCTCCTTAAGCCTCCTTCCTTCAGACTCAAAACTCAAGCCAGTAAATCGTTTTCAGTTTTAGGCACCAACGCATGGAACCAGTTCCCCAGAAACCTCAGATTAATCGAAAATGTTTAAAAGGCAGCTGAAGACCTGGCTGAAGACCTGGCCCTTTTCAGCCTCTGGTGTGCTTTGTTATTCTCTTATCCTATTTGGATCTCTCTTACTGATTGATTGCATAATTGCTGCTGCACAACACCAGGATGCTCCTCTGGGAGTAACAGTGCGCTTTACCAGTGCTTCATTCATTCATTACCCCCAGATATTTAATGATCTTTTTGTCAATTGCTTCACCGGGAGCATCAATAAAATCATCGAATGATTCGATCCAGGCAGTCCATCTGTTGCGAATATACTGCTTTTTGACAGTATCGAAAAAGTCTGTGGTTTTAGGAATGCGGCAGCATTATAACCTGTGGAACGTTCTGCTATAGGGAGCATCTTCTGCCCACTCAGACTGGCACCTTCATTAAACACTAACCGTGCGCTAACATTTGGGTCGTCGCACCCGCTCTCTGGTTGCGAGGCACCATCTTCCTCTTTGGCGGTGAGTAGCAGCTTTGTTTCTTGCAGGGGTTCTTCCCCACTCCCACCTCATTGTATTGTAATTTGTTTCTGTTGCATTTACCATTTCTTTGTATCAGAAATGTTTCCACTTTTAGCGCTTCCTTGCACTCGGCTATCACAGCCTTTTGCTCTTCTCTGTACCTGGCTGTCACTGCCTTTAGCATTGTCATACTGTATTAATGACTGCTCTGTGTGTTAGGCTGTGGCGCAGTATCTCTTTTCTCGACTTTACCAACAAATTTCTAGCCGACGACAAACAAACTTTCTCCAAGGCCTTTACTTTCTTCACAGGCCTTGCACTGGCTGAAGTGGAGCTTTAACTCCACATACACCAACTGTTGATTTTTCACTTTGACTGAGGCACACATGGCACACACAAGCAGTTTGCTGGACCACAGAAAACTCTCCAGGAGAGCACTCTTGGTTCTTCAGGTTGTGAGGTTTATGTAAACCCCATATCTTGTCGCCAGTTGTAGCATTCTTCCCAGCCCAGGTACATGTAAATGATCACGCCACACACAGAGCTGGGCATTACATGTCTTTATTCTTCAGAGTCTAATCATTAACTGCCCGTTCTACGTCATGGTTTTCCTCAACCAACCCCAATCACTTTTTTCACTATTCTACGGAATACGTCAGGGACCAGAGGGGTCCCACTATCTCTAACATACCCAACACTACAAGGGCCTTCCTGGACCATACAAGATACTAAAGGAGGTTCTTTAAGAGATATGGCACCATTGTTGCCCCCTTAACAGAGCTGACTTCAAAGAAGCAGCTCAGACAGGTGATCTGGACAGAGGCCGGTCAGAAAGCCTTTGATACCCTTAAGGAGGCCATGTGTACAGCATCCATAATCAAGGCTCCTGACTTCTCCAAGGAGTTCATAGTGCAGACAGATACTTCAGAGCATGGCATAGAGACTTCCTTAACACAGTTAAATGAGGAGGGCCTAGACCAACCATTAGCCTTTATTAGCAGGACGTTTCTTCCACAAGAACAGATGTGGAGTGCAATTTGATGGGAGGCCTTTGCTGTGGTCTGGGCACTGAAGAAGCTGAGACCATATCTTTTTGTGGATCACTTTCAGGATTAGACAGACCACAGTCCTCTCAGATAGCTCATGCAGATGAGGGTGAAAATCCTAAACTGCTGAGGTGGTCTATCTCCCTACAGGAAATGGACTTTACGGTGGAACAACATCCTGGGTCAGACCACACCAATGCTGATGGTCTATCCACGTTCCTCGGCCTTAGTGATCAGAACACCGAGGGATTGGGTAGTTCTTTCCACTTCCTGCTGGGTGGTACAGGTGTTAGACCTGTCAGTCCTAGGGTGGTCTTCCCCCAACTTTTTGCCTTCCTCCTCCATTTTTTCTGACCTCGTTTATGCTGGCCTTAGGACTCGGAGCACTCTACAACTCTTAAACAGTGTAAATGTGCATGTGCTCTCTCCTCTAATGCTGGCAATAATAGCTTATATCAAATTGGCATATTTAAATTACATATAAGTCCCTAGTAAAGTATTACTGTATGTAGGCAAATTGATTTTGTGTGCTTTTGTACAGGATATTGTGCCAGGCTGTGTCATAAAGGTAACACAACCCAAAGCAAAATCTTTGTAAATCCAGGCCACAGTTTAAACACACAAGATTGACTAAAAATATAAAACGTATAGTGAATAGGAAAACTAAAACCATTGACAAGTATTGTATTGGCCTATCAGCCCAGGTACTGAAGTGCACTTCTTTTTAGCCAGATGTGCACATGATCATGTGAAAATATCATCACTCATAGTGCAAGAGACTCAATGGCTAAAGTGGATTGACCCATTGCCCCATACTGAGTGATGGGGAGGGTGGAATCTAAATGTGAATGACAATTGAATA